>NC_143138.1:34297500-34922500 GCF_059928025.1 Delphinapterus leucas
GTCTAGAAGGGTCTGGCCCAACCCTGGTCCTGTGTCTAGATGGGGCCTGTCCCATCTCCACCTCTGTCTCTAAAATTGTCTGTCTCTTCCCTGTGCCCCAGTTCAGGACTGTCCCCAAGCTGTCTAGGGCACTTTGCCCCTCCAGTTCTCTGAGACTCTAGCCCATGGCACGCCTGTCCTTAGCTATGTCTCTCTAGGGTCTTAGGTCCCTCTGCCTCCCAGTCTCCTTGACACCCACTGACCAGAGCAGGGCGATGCATGGTGGCCCTGAGCCCAGTGTCCTTCTTTCCCACGCTGGCTCTTCTCCGGACCCAGTGACAGTCGCTGTGCCATGACTCACGTTCCTTCCCCCAGCTGACCCCTCCACCCCAGTTCTTCCCTACATGCCCTGGAATGTTCTCCTCACCTGGGAGCCCACACAGAGGCCCCTGGTGTGGTGGGAGCCCGGGGGAAGGTGGGCTGGTCTCCCAGCCTCCCTTGCCCCACTGTGCACGGTCCCTGCCACCGTCTCTGCCCGCAGCCTCTACACCTGTGTGCTGGAGGCAGCTGTGCGCAGGGAAGCCCGGAAGTGGCTGCAGCTGGCCGTGTTCTGCTCGCCGCTGGCCGCCGGCCAGTCTCACCTGCAGCTGCGCGTCTACTTCCTCAACAACACGCCCTGTGCCCTGCGGTGGGCTGTGACCAATGAGCAGCCGCACGGCGGGCGCCTGCGTGGGCCCTGCCAGCTCTTCGACTTCACTGGGGCCCGAGGGGACCAGTGCCTGAAACTCAAATACATCTCCGAGGGTGAGGGGGACAGGGCCAGGCACGGCGCGTCGGGGGGCCCGTTGGAGGGAAGGGTCTGCGCCTCCCCTGTGGTGGAAACCTGGGGCGTTGAGTTTCTTTTTGAGACTCCTGGGCAGGCAGCAGCTTCAAGGGGGCCCTCTGGCTCTTGCTGCTGCCTCTTGGAGACCCCAGCTTTCCCACTTCCTCCCTCTGCTGCCCACGGAGCCCCGGTGTTTCCGTGGGAGGCCAGCCCAGTCAGGTGGGTGGTGAGAGGAGAGGCGTTGCACCAGCAGGGGCAGGGAGAGAGCGAGAGGCTTCTCTTGTCCCACCTGGATGGAGCCGGTGTCGGAGGGGGAGGCCCAGTCTTCTCTTCCCTCGTTCCTTTGTGGGTCGGCTGCGGGAATTGACAGTGGGGCTAAGGGTGTTTGTGGGGTGTCAGACAGGGGCGCATGCGTGGCTGCATCTGGGCTAGTGGATGGGAGGGAGGGGGGTGAAGGGGAGGGTGGAGAGGTGGGGGGAGGAGTCTGTGTGCCGGTAGAAGTAGGACCGCTCCCAGGGTCCCCACCCAGGCTCTGGGGCCTCCCATCCACTTGAGTCACCCTCCTGCCTTTGCTCCCTCCCCATCCCTCCCCTCCGCGCCCTGCACAGTGCCTGCCACAGGGTGACCTCCTTAAGCCCTTGTGGAAGTCTCCCCTCTTGAGGCCCTCTGTCTCTCTGCCCCCTCCCCAGGTTGGGAGAATGTGGACGACAGCGGGTGCCAGCTGGTTCCCCATCTGCACATCTGGCATGGAAAGTGCCCCTTCCGCTCCTTCTGCTTCCGGAGAAAAGCAGGTAGCCCAGGAGCCCCGTGTCTACCTCCTACCCTCTCCTCTCCCCTCCTGGTCACCCTGGAGCCCTACAGCTCCTCATTCGGCCATGCCTGCAGACCCTCTCTTAAAGGTTAGGGGCCGCAGCAGATCTCTGCAGAGAGAAAGATGGGGGGCTACGCAGCTGCTTCAGATTTCCAAAGCCTTACATTGGAGTCCCTTTTGCTCTCCTGCTGTCTTCTCCTGGGCCTTTTCCTCTCTCACCTGCTACGTCTCCTCTTTGTAGCCAATGAGAACAAGGACTGCTCAGCACTGACCAATGAGATCATTGTCACCATGCACACCTTCCAGGATGTGAGTTGGAGCTGAGGGGCAGAGGAAGGGCAGGCCCTGGGGGAGTCCTGGGCAAAGTGGGCGAGGGTCTGGTGCCTAGGAAGTATGGCTCTAATCACATAGCCAAGCAGGTGAGGAGGGCATTCTTCCAGGGGCAGGGACTGCCTGGCCTCCAAGGTACCCTCCGTCTTTGACCCTCCTGTCTATCCCTGGATGAATCTAGCAGGAGGGTGAAAGAACCAAACCCTACATGAACCCTTTCTTCCAACCTGGAGGAACTTGGGCATCAAAGAGAAGTGGTTTCTTTCTGGACCGATTGTCTACGTCTGAGAGATGGTGCTGTGTATCTTCAGGTGGAGAGTGACCCAGGAAGGCGGTCTTGAGTAGGTGGGATGGGAGTTAGAGCGCCCACTCTCCCGAGGGAAGACGTGAAGAAATCAGGATTGGAGAGTCTTTGGGGAACCATGTGGCATCTTACTGGAGAGTAGGCAGATACCCCTCGGGGTATCACTTGGGGAGGAGGAACCAAGGAGGGGAGGAACGGAGGAAGGGGGCACGTATGCCCAAGTTCAGTGTCTCCATTATTAGATGACCTCCCCTGCCCTTGACCCCACCCAGGACTTCTCCTGGTGTCTTAGGATGTACCTTGTTTGGTCTTCATGTCCCAGGTCCCAAAGAGCTCTGAGCAAACTTAAGGCTGAAGGCTGTGAGGTTGGGGAAGCTGAGGGTAGAGGGTGTTGATTGGGGTGGGACTGTGTCTCCTGGTTAAGTGTCTCCGGTGACAGGCTGAAGGAGAGACACGAGGCACGGAGATGGGTGCCCCAGCTTCTTGTTCAGAGGGGTGTCTCATGATCCCTAACTGTGTTCCCTGCCCCTCTGTTGGCTCAGGGCTTGGAGACCAAGTACATGGAAATCCTCAGATTCCAGGCATCGGAGGAAGAATCCTGGACAGCGCCACCCGCTGTGGCCCAGCCACCCCCATGCAACAGGTGAGGCGGTGGCTGCTTGGGCTGCTGCCCGGGGCATTGGGATTCCTGCCCCTGGGCTTGCAGGGCGAGCATGGCATTGAGGTGTCTGTGGAACCAGGCTGGGTCTCTTGATCCTCCCCTCCAAGGCCACCCTTTCCCCCTGCCTCAGGCTGCCCCCAGAGCTCTTCGAGCGGCTGCAGATGTTGTTGGAGCCAAACAGCATCACTGGCAATGACTGGCGACGACTGGCCTCCCACCTGGGGCTCTGTGGTATGAAAATCCGGTAAGAGGGATGAGGTGTGCGTGGGTGGGTGGGGGAGGGTGGACTGGGATGGGTGTTCTCAGGACCCCTTGGAGACTGGACCATTCACAAAAGAGTGACTTAAAAGTCAGGGAGCGACTATTCCCCACCCTATTTCTCAGAACAGGGTTGATTTCATTGACAATGATCTCATTGGTTTGGGCCGAGCAGTCCTCGTTCTCATGGTTACAAAGAGGAGAGGAAATGGCAGGTGAGAGAGGAAGAGGCCAGGGGAGAGGAGCAGGAGAAGTGAAAGGGACTCCACAGGAAGGCTTTGGACATCTTTCTATTTTATCACTGTTCTTGGTACCTAGAATGATGCCTGGCTCATGGCTGGTGTTCAATACATAAATATTGGTTCAATAAATATTCAAAAATGGATCGGTTGACATGTAAGTCATTGGTACATACTGAGTGCTTGACATGCTGTGCCCTGAGGGGCAGAACGGCGGACTATAGGATAATGTGTATAAAGCATGTAGCTGAGTGCCTGGCACTAGTGGTGACAGCGCAGCCATGGTCTCAAGAGAGATCAGTAAACCAATTCTGAGCTAAGCCTCAACTCCCGGAGGATGACAGGTGGTCAGGGAAGACTTCGCCCAGGAGATGGGACTAGAGTTGGATCTGGAAAATAGGGTAGACTTTAAAATCACCTTCTAAGTCCTGGAAAAACTATGCTAAGCATTGGGATACAGGATGAATGAGACATGGTCCCAGAACCAAGGAGGTCACCCTCTAGTAAGGGATACAGAGAGCTTAAAAAAAATCAAGGCAAGTGCTCCTTTGACCTTACTGTATGTATCCCATATTGCATAGCAAGTTGAAAACAGAGACATGAAATGGCTGAAGCAAGAATAATGAAGACTTATGTCAATTACAGTTGACCCCTGAACAATGTGGGAGTTAGAGGTGTGACCCTCCATGCAGTCGAAAATCGTAGTATAACTTATAGTCGGCCCTCCATATCCACGGTTGTGCCTCCACAGATTCAACCAACCAGGGACCATGTAGCAGTGTAGTATTTACTGTTGAAAAACCCTACATGTAAGTGGACCCACATAGTTCAAAGTGGTGTTGTTCAAGGGTCAACTATATATCTCAATTAAATAAAAAAGAATAATAAAGACTTGTGGGAGCTATGACCAGAAATCTGAACTGAGGGATGCAGAATGGTCTCCTCCACCTGGGAGGTGGGAATGAGGGCTCCAGAAACAGGTGTTGGGGAAGTAGGGGATCCACCTTCCTGTTTTGGGGGAGGAGCAGAGGAGGTGGTGGGTCTGGCGTGTTTAAGGTGAGAAGGAAGCTTCACGATGGGAGCAGGGAGAAAAGGTCAGAAAAAACAGGGCAAGGCCAAGTGGTAGGTAAGCCAGAAAGTCAGGGGAGGGGGCTTGGTTAGTAGGTGAAAGAGACTCTGGAAGGTTTTTGAGCAGGGGAGGGTCCTGCCTGGGAGCAACTGTTTCCTTAGTGGTGGGCAGGATGGGGCCTGGGAT
Source organism: Delphinapterus leucas (assembly GCF_059928025.1). Classification (NCBI taxonomy): domain Eukaryota; kingdom Metazoa; phylum Chordata; class Mammalia; order Artiodactyla; family Monodontidae; genus Delphinapterus; species Delphinapterus leucas. The sequence continues at coordinate 34,302,161 of NC_143138.1, forward strand.
GGGGGGTAAGGGGAGAGTGTGTTTGGGCTGGGGGTGGGGGGTTGAGAAGGCAAATACAGAACATCAGAGCTGGAAGCGACCTTAGAGGTCCTCTCACCCAAGCCCTCGTGTAAGAAGAGCAAACTGAGGCCTAGAGGGGAGTAGGCTTTGAGCCAGGGCTATCTCCGATTTCAAGTCCTGGGCCCTCCCACCATCCCAGAGTGTCCTGGAAGGCAGTTAAGAGCAGGATGAGGACCAGAGCTGGGGGAGGGGGTGGATCTCCCTGTAGAGCCCCTCCTCCCCCTCACCTCCTCCCTGCACGCTCCCGGCCAGGTTCCTGTCCTGCCAGCGCAGCCCCGCGGCAGCCATCCTGGAGCTGTTTGAGGAGCAGAACGGCAGCCTACAGGAGCTGCACTACCTCATGACCATCATGGAGCGGCTGGACTGCGCCTCCGTCATCCAGAACTACCTGAAGGGGACGCAAAGCGGCAGCCCACCCCGGGTCTCCTGGGTCGCCCAGGAGAACCAGGGCCTGGAGCTGGATGAGAAGCTCTGAGAGCCCCGCTATGGGGGAGGGTGGAGCTCTGTCTACCGGGATGTACCCCTACACCTAGGAAGAAAACAGCTGCAGTTCCTGGCTGTGCCCACCGACCTCATCAGGACCCCTGGACTGTGCCTGGGGCCACCGCGAGTCCAGACGCCTCCTCGGGTCAGGACCACCCTTTCGGCCCACGTCGTCCTGCGTGCAGATCCCTTCCTGGCCGGCAGGGGGCGCAGGAGCCCAGGAGATGGCCCCAGCGTGGCCAGCCTCCGGGAAGCTATTAGACCAATGGACTGTTAGGCTGCCCTGTTGGCGCTCCTTGGGGACTGGTTAGCCCACGAGTATTCACTGAGCATTTAGTGATACCTGGCACTGGACTGGGTATCATGGGGACTCCTGGAATATATGAGGTCGGGTTTGGAGCCTTGTGGAAACCACAGTTCTCTTGTGGGAACCAAGATGCCCTCGTAGGAGCTGAGGACAAACGCTAAACCAGCAGCACGTGCCCTGTGGTTAGGGGATGTGGATGTGGTATGAATTGTACCTGCATTAGGAGTTGGGAAGGGAGGGAGCTGAGTATGGGCTGGAGCAGTGAGAAACCATCATGGAGGATGTAGGAGAAATGATTTACAAAGAGTGAGATCTTAAGGTGGGGGAAGGTGGGGATGTGACTGGACTTACAGTAGGAGCCCGGTGAGCATGGGGTGCTGAGTCATCAAGGAGCCCAGCGTGCTGGGTGTGAGGTGAGAGCAGGACAGGGGTTCAAGGCCAGATCTAAAGATGGACAGTCATAGCTGGCTGTCCACCTGTCTCCTTTGACTTCCTTTGTCTCTTTATCCTCCCATCCTTGCCTTGTCTTCCTCTCTCTGTGCCATTATCTCTGTCATAAAACATCAAAGCTGAAAAGAAACTTCAAGATTATTATTGTTGTCCAACCTTTTAATCTCTTTATCTTGAACTGTGTGAGTTTTAAGTCTCTCTGACTTCATTTTGCTGTTCCTGGCCCCTGCAGTGGCTCCATCCCTGAATCTATCTCTCTTTTACTACTGGTCTTAGCATCTTTTTATCTCTACCTACTTGCTGTACCTGCCCTTGTGTGTTTCTTTCTTTCTCTGAAATCCTCAGTCATTTCCCTCAGGTAAGTGTCTCTAAACCACGGTTAAGTATCAAAGGCTATTGAAAGACACCGGTCTACCCTAGGAATGGATGGGTGGGGATTTTACCCCATGAGTCAAGATCCACTTTAGGGTCAGGAAATAGAGGATAGGGATTAAAGAACATCCCATTCAGTCAACTCTTTATTCAGCACCTACTGCCTGTTAGACACTGTATAGAAAATAAATCAGTAGGCTGGGTCCTGAAAAGAGAACAAAGATTTGACTCAATTTAAGCAATCCTTTTGTTTGCAAACATGTGTTGCTAATTTTTTCAAGGGCAGACAAATGATCTCTCTGGCAACACTAACAATTTCTTCTGTATTTAATTAAAAATATTAAAGCTTTTTCTATGATGAACAACATTGTATAATAAAATATGAAAACTGCCTTTCTTTGTTACTAGCTGTATTTTGCTCAGACTGATAAATTTGAATGTGGGTATGAATGGTTTTATGTGGTAAAATTGTACCAATGGGGGCCGGCTGGAGAGAAGCATTTTGTAGATTGTGCTTCCAGCGTGGTAAATCAGGGAGGTTCTCTTCCCTTTCTGTTAGAAGCAAGCCTTCAGGGTGGGGCCCTCTCACCCTCCCCTCTTCCCCTAACCCCATCCATTCTCTGTTAGTCCTCCCACCGCATCGGGGGCTGCCAGCCCCTCCAGGCTGGTACCTTGGCCTTCTCCCTTTTCATTTGGCTCAAGATTGAACTACTAAGAGCATCTTTCTCCCCTGGAGTCTGGTACAGTTTTCTCCTTTTCTCCTATTGTCTCTTCCTTGCTTTCCATGCCAGCGAGAGTCATCTTTATTTTGTGTTACTCGCTACCCTGGAACAAATCACTTTAAGAGTTTCAAGTCTTTTGGAATTGTAAATAAAAGCCATGAAGGAGGGACTTCCCTGGTGGCGCAGTGGTTAAGAATCTGCCTGCCCACGTAGGGGACATGAGTTCGATCCCCGGTCTGGGAAGATTCCACATTGCCACGGAGCAACTAGCCTGTGCGCCACAACTACGGAGCCCACATGCCACAACTTCTGAAGCCCATGCGCCTAGAACCCGTGCTCTGCAACAAGAGAAGCCACTGCAGTGAGAAAACTGCACACCGCAACGAAGAGTAGCCCCTGCTCGCTGCAACTAGAGAAAGCACGCAGCAGCGAAGACCCAACGCAGCCAAAAAAAGCCATGGAGGAAGGGGGGTTCTAGGATGGGAGGGACTACCTTCTGCCCCCCACCTTAATCCATCAGAATGGGCTCACAGTGCAGGGAAAGGAAGTCTTGGATATCTTGAGGTAGGTGGCAAGCTCCCTGATGCCTGTAAGGTGGATCTTTCCTTTCTCAAATCAAACCTGATTGGCACACATTTGCCAGTACCTAAAGCCAAGAGATGGCGTGTTCCGGGGGCATTGGGACATTTAGTGTCCTGACTGTAGTGCTAATTAGCCTGGCTCTTCCCTTCTGGCTTCAGTCTCTACTTTGGGATGAAGGGACTATGTTCAAGGCTCTCCAAGGACCTCTTTTGATCTTATGGGCCTGTTCAGAGATGGCACACAGATGATCCAGGGAACATCCACTTGGGGAATTTTCTTTGTGCATTGCCTTTAAATAGAGCAATTGGTCACTGCTTGTGGCCTTACCTCCAGGCCTTTCCCCAGTAGGTTACCCCCCTGGTCCCTAAAGACACCAAATTTGTGTCTTTATGCATCTTCTCTTATGCATGTTGCAGAAGCCCATGCCTAAACTTCCACCTGTTGCGTTTAGAGCCGGGAGGAGAATGAACAGTAAAGGTTGTGTCCAGGTCGGCAAGGTTAGAGGCTCCAGTGCCCAGAGGTAACACATGTCCTTGGGACCTCATCTGCCTGCGAGTGACATTCATGCCAATGTCAGATCCAAGCTGTCCATCAGAATACAGTGAAAGCCACATAGTGAAGCCTACAGTTTCTAGTAGTCATATCAAAAAATGTAAAAAGAAACGGGTGAAGTCAGGTTGTGATATATTTTGCTTAACCTAATATATCCAGAATATTATAATTTCCACATGTAATCAATGTAAAACTTATTAATAGCATATTTTACATTCTTTTTTCATAAAGTATTTGGAATCTGGTGTGTATTTTACAATTACAGCACATCTCGATTTGTATCAAAAATGTGCTAAATTTTCATTGGAAATATTTGATCTGTACTTAGCTTTCATAAAATTTATAGCTGAAAAAGTACATTTACGTACACAAATTAAGCAAGCTGAAAGTTTTCCAAAAATGAAATGAGGTATGAATTAAAAAATTTAAATCAATTGAAATAAAATAAAAATTCAGTCCCTCAGTGGCACTAGCCACATTTTAAGTGGTCAGTAGGCATGTCTGGCTAGTGGGTACCGTGATAGACAGTGCAAGTCTGGATTATGGACCCAGTTGGGTATAACTTTATAGTATACTCGCCTATTCATTCATCAAACATTTGCTGAACACCTGCCCTGCACAAAGTGTTGGTTATAAAACTTCAATGAAGAAGAGCATTCTTGTTCTGTTAGAAGCTCCTGGGATGGTGGGAGTCAGAGAAGAGCACTTGCCTTCCATCCCTCTCTGCACCTGACTTAAGAAGGGAATAGGGGATGAGGCCCAGGCAGACACCCTTTGCTGCAGGAATGGCTCAGACGGCAGCGTGGTACTGAGGCATGGATTTAGAGTCAGGTGTTCCTGGCTCACCCAGCACATCAGGTGGGTTCTCAGTTGCTGACAACAGAATCCACTCTTGCTGGGGATTACAGACAGGAGATCTTACCCTGAAGAATAAAGAATCATTTGGAGGGCTGAGAAACAGGACTGAGGTAAAGTTTCCAGAATGATGCCCTAAACTGTGTGGTAGTATCATCCTAAGGGGGGAAACTGGTATTACTGTGGCTGCTGCTACCAGGCTCTGGAGAGCAGGACCTCAACTTTACTGCAGCCCCTCCTGCCACCACCTCTGCCACTTCTGAGTTGGGAACCAGACCTCACCACAACCTCTGAAAGCTGAGGCCTCTGCTGTCATCCATGTCGGCCGAAATGGAAGCTCCAGGCACTGCCCACATTTTCATACTACCCATTTCTGAATCAAACCTCAAGTGGAGGGGGAGAACATCAGAGAGTCAGAGCCCAGATCACATGGTGAATCCTAGTTGCAAGGGAGTCTGGAAATTTGAATTCTGACTTTAATACTGGGAAGATGGGACTCATTACCTGCAGATATCCCCAAATATGGAAAAAACTGCTCAAAAGGTGATGGACAGCCGTGAATATGATAGATGTCCACCATAGCCAAGGTGTGGTTAATGCTGTGGTTCCAGGGAGCAAACTCTCTTCACGAATATAGTCATGCCCTCAGCAGGTGTCGGCCTTATTCCTGACTTGCAGAATCTTCTCAATAAAGCACAACTGCACACATCCCTCCGATCCCTGCACAATCCAGGATCAGACTTGGACACGTTTCATGAGCACACAGCAAAAGCTCACCAGCAGTAGTGAACTGATTTACTCAATGCTTCTCCAGCCCCACTTGCCTTCCTGTACTGCAGAGGCTGAAAACTAAACCTACATTTCCCAGATTCCCTGGCAGATGGGGACCTAGATGTGTTTAGGTTCTGCCAGTCAGCTGAACTCAGGTGGGACTCCGACTTGGCATTGAATAATGGGGGGAGTTGAACAGGGCAAGAGGCTGGTCCCTGTTTTGAGGAGTGGATGGAAGCGGTCCAGGAACCAGCAGCTGTGGCTACACCTTCCTGACGTGGCAGGTTTCTCAGTGGCGTGGTGTGGTTTGGGGACTCAATACTGGAAGTCCTACTTAGAGTCTATTCTTTTAGCCCTTCCAATGATTCTGTGAACTATCTAGACTCTATAATATATTGCTTTCTGCTTAAACTAGCTCGAGGGAGAATCTATCATGCACAGCTAAGACCCCTATCCAATGTGCCCATGAGTCTTTCTCTGGAAAGACTGTCCTTTGTTCTGTGATCATACCCTTTCTTCTTTGCTGGTGTAAAAGGGCCTGTTAGCTTATGAAAGAATAGTAATGGAGATGATAGTTTTATTAAAATGCCCTTACTTGTCAAAATAAGAAGGTAGTGATCCTATGTTTATTTTGCTCTTCCCAAGTTAAAAAACAAAACAAATAAATTTACTGGTCTTTGAAATTCAAAAGCCTGGGAATATTCTTTTATGAGAACTGTCATCCTTATTCACCCTTTTTAAAGCCTTACACAGGTATGTTTATTCATCTACTCAGCACATTTTTGACTATTTATTATGTGCTTAGAATCCCTCATTTATTTCCTTATCTTCAGGTAATCTTTCTCGCACTGGCTTTGTTCTAATCTATGCTAGTTTCTTATTGGTAGAAATGTTATGGCTCCTGGCCAGCAAAAAGCTATCATCCATACTAGCTGGTTAGTGTCATGTCATATAGACATTAGTCTGAGGACAGGAATATGCTTTATACTAGCTATCAACCCTCAGGTGGGAATGGATTTGTTTTCCAAATAAACTAGGAAAGATGCACTCCAAAAATTAGAATAATATTTATGAAACGCTGAAGTGGGTGAAGATGGGATTGTAGAAAATTCCTTAGTTGGGTAGAGAGTAGAGATGGGAATAGGGAAGAGCCTAACACTTGATCCAGGGAGGAGCTGGCCATCCTGCCCCTGGGAATCCCAGGAAAACATAAGGAGAGTGTGTGACAGAGAAGGGGACCCAGTGGCATTGGTCATCTTGGAGATCTACCAGGAAAACCTTCACATCTTGCTTGTGCCCATCCACGGGGCTACCCCAAAGTTGGGGCTCTTGAGCTCTGGCTGAGGAGGCCATCTGTGGCTAGGTGGCAGAAGCGGACCACACAACCTGAGCCCTTGGGAAGTTTCAATTTCTGGAAACTCTCCTTCTTTGTGTGTCCGTGCTGTCCTTTCTGCCGATGACTACCCTCTGCTTTCTGGGCCAAGCTGGTCAGATATGGTCAGAAGGTACATTCCATCCTGGGGAGAAGATCAGGTGACCTTTTTACTTCAGCCTTTGTTTCTCTCCCTTAATGAACTTTTAATGTTATTCGATTTTTATCAAAGCATAATGTGGTTCCATTCCCTTGAGGCCAAGTCTTGGAAGATTAGGAATATGGCCTGACGCTGCTGTTTACTAGCTGTGTGACCTGGAGTGAGTTGATTAACATCCATCTGATTCCATTTTCTCATCTGTGAAATGGGACTAACAGCAGTGCCACAGTAATAGTGCCAGTCTGCAGGGTTTTCAGGGTTAAATGAGATAGCATATAGAAAACACTTAGCTTTGTGCCTGGCACTCAATAAGCCCTCACCAAACGTGAGCTGTTGTAACGAGTATCAGCTTCATCTAGACAGATTATATATTTTAGTAACTTGCACAGTGGATTGGTTCGTCTCACTGTGAACACACTCACTGATGCTTGGAACAAGAAGCCTCTCCCTTCTCTAGTGTTTGCTCTTTCTTCCCCTTCCTCCTCAGTTATCTTTTGTACTATTCCAATATTTGAAGAATACGGCTTTGTAAAAATTTATAGGGTTCCTGTATAGCATCCAATTTACTGCAGGCTTTCAGGAAACTGTGTTCAATAAGTACTTGTTAACTCAATCAAAAATCAACTCATCCATGTGGATAAATGACTAGCTGTCCAGCTGGCTGAAGCAGCGCACATGCGCGCCTGCACAAACACACACGCACACCCACACCCACACACAGAGGCAGAGGTGTTCTTGCCGTGCTCCTCCAGGCTCACCTTTGGAAATCTACTCATCTGAAGCCCAGACCTTGGACAGGGTTTCCACAGGCAGCTTTGGTGGTAGAATGCACAGGTCCCCTCAGACCAAAAATAATCCCAGACATGTGACAGCATCTCTCAGCTTAAGAGGCCATGTGACACCCATTGTCTTCCTGGATTGTCTTCTACAGAGAACTGAAGGTTGAGGGGTTTAGTGATTTTTCCTAAGTGAAGGCCCTGGACTCAAACCCAGGCCTCCTCATGCTAAAACCTGGATTATAATGCTGCTCAGACAGGTCTGCCCAAATCCCCACCCCCGTTAGAGCTATACTTCTGGGTTAAGTCTTGCACCTGCATTAGATCCCTGTTAGTAAAACATGCAAACACACATTTTATCTGAAGGGGACCCAGCTCTACCTCGATGGCTAAAATTAGTTTGTCAGATTGGATAGCTGTTACCTAGAGTGAACATTTATCCATATAAGCATCTCTGAGCGTAACTGAGTGGAGGCTGACAGCTCTCTCTCAGAACACGTCTCCCCCTTCTTCACTGTAAAAGAATTGCCCTGGGCACACATTTCCCAGCCTCCCTGCAGTTAGGTGAGGCCAGGTGACAAAGTTCTCACCAGCAGAATGTGAGTGGGGTGGGGCATGAGACTCCCGGGCCCCCGGGTCCTTAGGGCAATCAGCATGCCTCCTCCACGCCCCCTTTCTCCTCCCCACTGGCTGCAGACAGACCTGGCAATGAGCCAGCTTCCACTGGGAGGATGAGGACAATGTCTTGAGGGATGGCAGAGAAACGAGTCGGAAAGGGCCAGGGTCACTGACTCTCTGCTTGAAGTAGAACATCCCGCTGACCAGGAAGACTCCCTCAGATGTTACGTGAAAGAGAAATAAACTTCTAACTTTTTTAAGCCACTGGGTTATTGTTGGACCTCTTTGTTACAACAGCCTGCCTATCTGTCAGAATTAGATGTGTTTTACCCACATGAAATGCTTGGCATGGGGCCTGGAACATAGTAAACGTTAGCTCTGCCTATGACGCTATTTGAGTTTCAGATCAGAACTTTGCATTCATCTCTGAGCCTCTGAGTGGAGAATTCAGGAGTGGTTTTCACAAGGGCTCTGTTGGACCTGGCTGCCCTGCACTAGTGCCCAGGTGACCAAGTGTGGCCTGGAGTGGCATCTGCCCTCATACCACATGGAACATTGAGAGGCTTCAGGCAAGGGGAGTCCAGTGAACTTAGCTGGGTTTGCTGATATCAGGAGGTAGCTTCTTGAACCCAGGCCCTGGTGACCTCTACGCCTGCTAGAGGGGCCCCAATGAGGCACAGCTGCAGATGGGATGGGAGTGAGAAGCAGAAGACAGTGGAAGACCGGTGGGCTCGTGGGAGAACCTCCAGAGATTCCCAGCAATGACCGGGTGACATTTGGCTTGGGGTAGAAGCTCTGTAATAGTAAATAGGGGCAAAAACTGGTGAAACATGGGCAACATATGTAATTGTGAGTCCCTGGGTAGACAGGTAAGACTGGAAAACTTGGGTTACCCTAAAATAAAATTACCCTAAAATGAAAGAGTCTGCTAAGTAAAGGGGAAGCTATCATGTTTTATACTTGTGTTTAGAATGAGGGCCAGTACTGCTCTCTTAATATTCTTGGGCTGTTTTTTACTTGCTAGGAGCTATTTAGAATTTCCCCACCCCCACCCCAGGCCCTATATCTTCAAGAGGATGTTGCTATATATGTATACATATTTTTTTAGATTTTCACTTTTAGCAAATTATAGACTTATCGGAAGTTGCATAAAGAGTCCAGAAAACTCCAATAAGGTCATCACCCACTCCCCCCAGTGGTGGCATGTTACTAATTATCAGGCATCATTAAAATGAGAAAACTAACACTGGCACAGTACAATCCGCAGATGTATTAGATAACAGACCTTACCCAGGCTTCACCAGCTTTTGCAAGTACGCATGTTTTGGGTGTGTCTTTGGGCATAATTCTATGTTAGTTTATCACATGTATAGATTCCTAGACCACCACCGCCACATCTAAATACCTTTTGCTTCATAGCAGCAACAGGTGTGTTAAAAACCTACAATGCAGTGAGGAACAGCAGGAGTTTTGTCAACAGACAGATGTGATTTCGAATCCTGGCTTCTCCACTGGGCAGCTGTGCGACCTCGGGCAGGAGGGGTAACTCAGTCTTCCTGAGCCTGTTTCCCCATCTGCAGAATGGGGATGATAAAAATAGTACCTGCTCTCTGGATCGTCTTAAAGATGAAATGAGATCATTCCCAGCAGAGCACATGTATATGTTCTTCTATTATCAGTATCTCAGTGTCAATGTCTTTTGACTTTATGACTCAGGGCTGTTGACTCAGCTTCTAGAATAATTTAGTTCATAAGACCAAAAAAAAAAAAAATTGAAGCTGCATGTGACGTACTCAGCCCACTGGGGCTACACTTCTCAAATCCCCTCCTTAAGACTCTTGCCGGTGACAACCCTAGGCCAGGGTCCCTGGCATCAGCCTCACTGTCACACATCCCACTCTACCCCCCCTCACAGATGCCCCATAAGGGGAGCTCCTCAGAAGCCCTGTTTGACGCTTCCCCATCTTCCTTTATCTTTCCAAGTATCTTTGCAAAACCTCTCCTCTGCTTTGCATCTGCCTTACCACATTTTCCCCCCTCCTTACCCTCACCTCCTGATTTTTAACTCACGGCCAATGGGAGCGACTTACATTGTATTTATGAGACATCACATATAGAAATACACATATGCAAACCAGGATTTTATTTAAGGGGAACTTGGCTGGAGAGAGATTACTATACCCATATGGATCTCTCTCTCTCTCTCTCTCTCTCTCTTACTCTCATTAGACTGTGAGCTCTTTGAAGGCAAAGATTCTTTGAGTTGTTCAGGCATATATCGGGTGCCCATGAACACTAACCTCCCAAATAATAATCTCACACAAATAATGGTAGCTTCCATTGATTGAACCCCTACTACGTCCTTGTCATGGTGCTTAAAGCTCTAATTCATTTAACATCCTGCAGAGTAGGTATTGGGATGATCTCCATCCTGTGGATGCAGAAACTGAGGTTCAGCATGATTCAGTGACCAGCCAGAGCTTGTTCTGTTTTCTCCCCAGAACCGATGCACTCTCCACTTTGACAGGCTGCCTCTCCCTCCATGTCTGCTTGATTAATAACGTGAAACTCCTTATGCAGCTTCCTTGCATAGTGACGTCTGTGAAATGGTGCTATGCGTCTCTGTCTTGTTTATGTCACAGGACCCTTAGTGAGGATCCCATGACGGGTGTTGGGAACGGCCCACTGCAAACCATGGCACAGTGAACAGGATGCATGCGTGAAGGGACCTGCCATCCTCCACTACTTGTAGGAGAGACACTCCCTACTTTTACATCCCTTTTATTCCGTCTCCTGTCCCTAACCTCACCTGCAATGCTCTCCTAGGCACACAGGAAGAGATACATTCAGATTCGCCGTACATGATTGAAAGCCGTCTTTGTTGTAGCCACTTCCACACTGTTTTTTTTTTTTTTTAACACATTCTCAGTGAGTGCTAACAATAACCCTGCCATATAGGTATTATTCTCACCCTTGCTTTACATATGGGGAAACCAAGGCTCGGAGATTGAAGCGACCTGCCCAACATCACACAACCAGTGGATTTGGGTTTGTCTGAACGCAGGTCTGTCTGACTCCAAGTCCAGTGCTCTTAAGCAAAAGTTTATATATTTTTAACAGTTTAAAATTCAAAATGTATAAAAGGGAACTCAGTGACTGTCTTGTCTTTTGGACCCTTGGTTTGCTTCCTCAGAGAAAATATTACCATTTCTTGAGTTTTCTTCCAGAGTTATTCTAAGCATAATAACTAGATATGGGAGTATATTACTTTTTCTCACTTTTCCCATATTCTTCCATACTCCGCTTTTTTTTTTCACTTGACAATGGATCTTGAAACCTTTTCCCAATCAATTTATAGAAATTTCTTCTTATTTTTCTACAGTTGCAGTTTACAAGCGATTCACACCCGGAGTATCAGTGAACCCTAAGACCCTCGGCCAACTCCAAAGGAAGCTCACGGCTAGAGACGCTGGTGGTGGAGGTAGGCTACAGGCTTAATTTAAATATTAATAATAATATTAAACATTTACTGTGCCTTAATTCAGGGCTGGGAACTGTGCTAAACACCTTACACGGATTACCTCGTTGAAGCCTCCAGATAACACTGCAAGACGGTACTGTCATTATCCCTGTTTTAAGGATAACTAAATGGAGATCATGGGATTGAGTACGTTTCCCAAGACCACATAGTTAGCAATGACACCGCTGGGGTTTGAGCCCTGCTTGTTTGATTTCATTCTCAATCACTGCCCCAAAGCACAACTCAGGAGAGCAGAGGATGACCTTTTGGAATCTTCCCCTCTTCCATGCTTAGTTTCCATCTTTTCAAGAGACACCCCACCCTCCCCAAGGCTGCCTCTTCTCTGGCAAGACTCAGCTTCCCACCTCCCTCTCCCTTCCCCAGCACAACTGATCTCTTCTTTGTCCCAGCCCCCAGCTTCCCAGAGGGGCCATGTTTATAACGATACAAATAATAACAGCTACACAGGTCTCCACTGGACTTAAGCCTGGGGAATTTCAGGTACTGAGATGAGCCGGTGGGGTGGGGAGAGGTCGTTTTGTGATTGTGTGTGTGTGTGTGTGTGTGTGTTTTCTGTCCTCTTAAATCACACTGAGCAGCTGCCACTGTGAGAAGCTTGGCTGAGAGGCTACTGACGCAGTCAGGTGTTAGTTCCGGAAGCCTCTGCCTCTGTAGCAGAGATCTGTGTAGAAGAGCTCGGGCTGCTGACACCGCCCTGGGGGGTGCTTACTGTTCTCCTTGCACAAAAGGGAGGCTCTGTTTCTTGCCAGGAGACGTCTGGCCTCCTTGGAGGCTGAGGGGCAGCAGGGCTTTCCCGGGGAGGCAGTGCAGTGGAAAGGGGCTCTGGTCTGAGAGTCTCCGGTTTCAAATCCTGGGGCCATCACGTCCTGGCAGTATAACCCTGGGCACGTCACTCCGGGTCCTATATTGCATAACTCTGTGGGGGGGGGAGGTCTGGGTCTCAATAGACTCTGGGTGCCATTCACATAGAACACAATGCAGATGGTGTGCCTTTTAGCCTTGGACAACATGATGGAACAGAATCACTTTATCTCAGAGTCCATTTGCTGAGCTTTGTCTAGAGGAGAAGATAAGATCTACTTCACGGGGCTGCAGAAAGAATTCAACGAGGTAACATCTTTGTAGGTACTTGATAAATATTAGCTCTTGCTTCCCTTCCCTTTCCTTCGAGCCCCCATGTAGGCAGTAAGGTACAGCACAGTGGTTAAGACTGTGGGCTTTGATCCCAGATTACTAGGGTTCAAGCTGTGTGACACTGGGCAAGTTAATCAACCTTTCTGGGCCTCATGTGTCATGGCATAAAATGAGGACAACAGTAGCACCTGCCTCATGAGGCTGGGCTGTTGGGCGGATTTCATGAGATACAGTGGGTGCAGCGCGACTGCAGCGCCTACACCTAGAAAGGCCCAGTGTGAGCGAGCGAGTGTGACCCTGCTCTCTGTGAAAGACCGTCTTTCTTCCCGCTTCCTCTCTTTTCTTCTTTGATCTTCTGCCTCTGGGCTTTTCTTGGCAAAGGGAGATCATGTGCTTTTTCATCTCTCCCACTGAGGGTGACTGTGGGGGACGCAGTGTGGGTGAGCCCACCTGTCAGATATTGGCTGAAGCTGTAACCAGGAGGCAAAGCTCTTGCTGGAGGCCATGGGAGCACAGCGTAGGAAGACACGGCCTCTGGCCTAGGGGTTCTCGAAGGCAGAGCTGAAGGGCAGGGTGAGCCTGTGCCTCAGAGGGCAGAGGTGCTGGGCAGAGGGCCCTAGGCGGGATAGGCCGTCCTGCTAGAGGGAACCAGAAGGACCTAAAAGTGGTCAGGGTTCCTGTGTTAAGTGGAAACTTCAACAAAATTGAAGGAAGTTCTACTTCCTCACTCTCTCCTCCTCCGACTGAGCTTCTGAGTCAGAGTTGCTGAGGCCAGCTGGAGACTGAGATGCCCCTGTGGCCTTTAAGGTCCTTAAGATGCCCCTGTGACTTTATTTCTAGGGTCCTTGGAGGCTGAGGGCAGATGGTGGGGGTGAAAGATGCCATCATGAATCATGTAGGTCAGCAGGTCCTCAACCATGGCCGCACAGTAAAAGCTTCTGCAGAACTAGATTGTGATTTAAACGGTTTGAGGTGGGACCCAGGCAACTCCTACTTCAACTTGTAACTTTCAAAAACTTCAAATCTGTAGGTAAGTTGAAAGATGAGTACAATGAACACTTAATACCTTTCACTTATATGCACATATATTTTTATATACATATATCTACATATATACTTCCTATATATGTACTGAAAAAAATCTGAATCGTTTGAGTATAAGTTGTAGACATCATAATACTTCCTCTTAAATACTTCAGCATGTCTCCTAAAGATACTCTAAACCACAATACCATATTACACCCAAGAAATGTAATATTGATATAACATTATTTAATATATCATCCATATTCATGTTTCCCCTATTGTCCCCAGAGTGTCCTCTATAGCCTTTTCCTGCCAAAGCAAGGATCGTGGTTTTTTTTTTTATTATCCTTGAATAGAGAATAGTTTCCTCCAACTTTCTGGTCCTTCTTGACATTGACATTTTTGAAGAATCCACGTAACTTCTATTGTGGAGTGTCCCTCAGTATGGGTTTCTCTGATTGTTTCCTCTGATTGAATTCAGGTGAAAACTTGGGTAAGAACACTGCCAGGATGGGGTGTGCTTCCCACTGTAGCACATTGGGGGCCGCTTCACGTCAGTTGGTCCTGCCCTTAGTCATGCTTAGGATGATCCTTTGGTCAAGTGGTGTCCATCATATTTCTCCACTGTACCTTTCTAATTAATAATTAATCTGAGGGACTTGTACTTGGATTGTCTGAATGTCCTACCAACCTCTTACCCGGTTGTAGGATAGCGCGCTGATGGCCGCTAGTGGAGTGTGTTAGTACACTGTGATAGGGTAAATGGTAATTTTCCTAATTTGATTATTCCTTCTACTTCATTAACAGGCTTTCTTCTGTAGAGTTTCTCCACTCTTTTGAATATCACCATGAACTCAAGGACTTAAAAAAAATTCAGTGTGTCATAATTCGTTACAAATATTAAAGCTCAAATTGTCCCAAATTTGGCCAACGGGAGCCCCTTTCAGATTGGTTCCTGTGTTCCTGTGACATGTCTTAAATTAGAATTTAAGCACTTTCTCGATTTTTAGTGGAACCTGATATTCTAGGCTCACCTTGTCCTCTGCTGCAGAATTGAATTAGTCATTTCTCCAAAGAGCCCCGTCTGCTTTCTTTTAATGGAGAATGGTATTTAAAAACCAAGATCTGGGGACTTGGTATGCTCATTATCGCTGGGGGTATTGTTACTTCTAGGCCTTTTCAGTGCTAGGAAATACTCTTTTTTTTTTCTAAAACAAATCTTGAATTAACTTTGATATTTCCGATCAAATCCAACACCACGGGCTCTTCCTCCGCTTCCCGCATTCCGTATTGATGTCTCCTTTCTCTCACAGTGGGAACCTGCTTCTCAGCAATATCAATATATTTATTTACTAATTTTCTCTGTTCTAGAATACACACAAAGTCATTTTAGAATTACTACCGCAGAAATACTACTAACAACAAAACTACCAAATCAGCCTAGGTTTGAGGCTCCTGTGTAGTTCTTTTTCACTTTAGAATATATCCCACTAAGGATGCATAGTCAGAATACTGTGTCCAAAATTACTTGAATTATGTTTTGTTCCTATATGACTTAATATAGAGTTAGTTGTTGATTTTTAATTTTATTTTTGAAACATGTAAAACATTTAACTAATTGAAAACTCAAAAATACATAAAGAAGTGTAAATGCGCCGAAGTCTCATCCTTACCACTTCCACTGCATTTCTACCCACTTCCTGCAGATAACTTTTCATTGGATTCTCATTTACTCTTCCTGGCATCGTTGTTTTAAAATAGCAATGATCCAGCTGAAGAGGAAAAGGGGACTTTAGCTAAAGAACTAGGTGAATCTCTTAGTGTCTAGGTTAAAAGAGAATAGTACAAAAATGGAAGGAAAAATAGTAGTAGGAAATGGGGGAACACACAAGGCAGAAGCTGGGAACCAGGGGGTCACTCGGGCTAGAGAGTCTCAAACATTCAGAGGACCCTAAAGACAATTGCCTGGGGGCCAAACTTGCAAGAAGTGCGTGCTTCCTGAGGGCAGGTCACATGGGTCTCCTCTCAAAGTGATGGAAGGGGGCAATGTCATGAGCTCTGCCCTCAGGAATAAGAGAAAAAGATTGGAAGTATGGGCCAAGGAAGATGACTGAGAACTTTTTAGTCAGGCTCTTAAGGAGGGAGATGACAAGGAATAAAGAAGGAGGGACAGCTGTCAGCAAAAGAAGCAGCAGGCTGGGTCCCAAAACAGTTGGCCTGGGATTCAGAAGTGGCCATGGAGGTTAGGTTTGTGTAAAAGGGTCCACAGGGTCCCCTGATGACACAGGGGGAGGGCTGAATCCAGCAGTGCATCCCCATCTGTAAGAACCAAGGTGGGAAGTCTGATACCTTGAATGAGCTAGGAGTTATGAACTCTATGAAGAATCCTATTTATCTCTGTTGAGCATGCACAGATTAAGGGCAGGCGTTGCTTAGAGAAAATGATTTAATGTTTGGGGCTGAAGACAAAGTGAGTGCTGTGCTGCTGACTTCCTATTTTACCTCCTCTTTCTCCAGGGGGGAAAGAAGTCTTCCAATCGGAAAGGGTGGGAAAAGCATTGCAAAGAGGGGATTGAAATCAAGGACAGGTGAGGAGGCTGGAAAGCCGGGCACAGCAGCTGTGATGAACTTGGGGCTCTGAGCCTGGTGAATTATGTCCTGTGGTCCTGGAGGGACTTGACAAGCAATTTCAGAGCCACTGTCATTAATCTTTGTTAAATTACAGAGGAGGAGATTTGTGCTCAAAGACAAGAGATGGGCATATGTGCTCTTGACATTCAAGAAGTGGAAAAGAGTGGATTCTGGAAGTCATAGCACGTGGGCTGGGACGTTCTCACCTCAGGGTTATGAGAAGATGTGTGTGCCTTCCAGAGAGTTGGTTTTGAGTTCCAGCTCTGCTCCTGGCCTAGGGCAGGGCTGGGGAAGAAATTTGGAGGTTTTATCCCCACATTTAGGACCAGGATGGGGGAATTCCCTGGCGGTCCAGTGGTTAGGACTCCATGCTTTCACTGCCGAGGGTGCGGGTTCAATCCCTGGTTGGGAACTAAGATCCTGCAAACCGCGTAGCATGGACCAAAAAAAAAAAAAAAAAAAGAACGGGACAAGGATGGTCTGGAAAGGGTCAAACCAGGGGGAAGGTGGATGCTTTGAAGTTTTCTCACTGCTCCTTCTTTAGTGATGCCTGACTTACCACTGTGGACATCTGACAGCCATGTTTGTCTGTCTCAGTCTGGGTTCCCCAGAAGCAGACCCTGAGATGAGGGTTTGTGTAAAAGTGTCAGGAAGTGTCCCCAGGAAAAATCAGTAAGGGTGTGGGGAAGTGGACGGGGAAGAGAAGGCAGTATACAGCAAGTCCCAAGGGTAACTTTGGACAGTGAAGGTCTCACTTTGGAGTTGTCTTTATTGGGAAGGAGGCAGCAGTATGTTTACTCCTCATATTGTCACTTAGTGATGAAGGGATGCCCCAGGAGGATGTGAATTCCCAGGCATGAGGCAGCTTGAGATCAGGCCCTGACAGAGACTCAGGTGCTGGCTGACTCAGGTGGCTGCATGCCAGGAGCTGGACAAGGGTTCTGAGGGGACGTGGGTGGGGCGCCGACAGCCTTCACACACTGCCTGACCCCACAGCCCTGGCTGGACGAGCCGAGCCTGGGGAGAGCACCCATCCAAGGTCGGCCAGGTTCAGCCAATCAGCTTCCCTCTCCTGGGAACTTGGAGCAGAGCCTGAGATCTGCAGGGTGGAGCCTGGGCTCTGTGCGACAGCCATGCTCCCCTATTTGGGCTCCAGGGACATTTGTCATGTTGTCTGACCACATGGCACCTATCGAATACTGTTCTAATGCTTGCTGGAATTCCCAAGGCAGAACCCAGAGAACTGGGAATTCTAGCATCCCTTGTAGCTGGGGCCAGGCATGCGACTCAGGCTGCACCAGTCAGGAGAACCTACACGAGACTTCCACTCAGAAACAAATACAAAGCTCTGGGGGGGGGCATTGATTTACTGGTGCTGCTGGCAGCCTCGGCTTCTCGCTTTTGGGATACAACGTCAAATTCCTAAGGCATAGGTGGCAATAGCACAGCTGCAGGAGAGTTGAGTTCCTGGCGTTCAGTACCCATCTATTTCCTTTCGTGGGAAGGCATTAAGAGTGACAGGTCTGAGGAATGTTGTGGGCAGAGATTCTTTGGAGTCCAGAGAGGCATTTGATCAAGTCTCTTGGCTATTCCAGTGGACAGATGTCAGTAATGTGATGGACTCTCCACTGATTCGACCACATCAAAGGAAAAAGGCGACTCTAGTGGCATACCACAGGGATCTGCGTTAGCTCTGTCCACTCAACATTGTTATCAATGACTTGGACGAAAACATAGAAGGTGTGCTTCTTGACGCTGTGGAAAACACAAAGCTGAGAGGGCTGGAAAATGCATCAGGTCACAGAATCAGTTTGCAAGAGGATCTTGATCTCCTGGAAAACTAGGATGAAAATAAAACTTATTGAAATACATCAGTTCTACCTTGAGTTAAGAAAAAAATGCCAGTGGGTGGAGAAAACACTTTGGAAGAAGACGGAAAAAGTGTTCCTCTTTCTATATTTATACCTCACTTATTCCACAAAGGATTTCAGGGGGATTATAAAATTTCGTGAAGTGGAAAAGAGTTAAAACATAGCTGAGAGAATTGAGGCAGAATTAAAGGTAGAAAAATACTAACAGCACAGTTAAGATGAAATCCGAAACATGTGTATCACCCAGTTCCGCAGATGTTACAGGAGGGCCCCTGAGCTCTCTTGTGGCTGAAGCAAACAGGGAAAGTTGATCTAATTTGAGATTTTTTAGTATACATAAAAGACATATAAACCATTTACCCAGTAGAAGCACTGCTTTTCTTTATAATGAGACCTGAAGGAAAGTTCTCCTCTGGGTGCTTACGAAAAGGACACCTTATGAAGCAGGGGATGAAGACCTCAAAAAGTCAGGGTATCAAAGCAAATTCAGTGAAAGCAATTCTACTCGGAGTCAGAAAAATGTCTAAGCACCAACTCTGAATTGGGGTGGGATGCGGTCTATCTCTCAAATTCAATGTTTCAAAAACTTTTTGCTGGGTAGAATTGACCTTTGGAGAATCATAAAACTTTTAAATATCTAAGTTTTTTTGGTCTCCCCCTCTAAGAGCCAATTTTCACCCCCTTGGGGGTGTTCTACTGCCCCTGAGAATACATGCTCTAATGGGATGGAGGATGGCATGTTCTATGGCAGTTCTCCTCAATAATAATTGCTCAAGGTGTACATTTCTCTCTTAGGTGCATTTCCCCTCCTGGTGGTGTTTTTGTTTTTTTTTTTTGCGGTACGTGGGCCTCTCACTGTTGTGGCCTCTTCCATTGTGGAGCACAGGCTCCGGATGCACAGGCTCAGCGGCCATGGCTCATGGGCCCAGCCGCTCCGCGGCATGTGGGATCTTCCCGGACCAGGGCACGAACCCGTGTCCCCTGCATCGGCAGGCGGACTCTCAACCACTGCGCCACCAGGGAAGCCCTGTTTTTTTTGTTTTGTTTTTTTTTTTGCCAGTGTGACTCAACGAGGTACAATTAGGAAATGGCTTCATTTTTTGTTTTTCTTCCCCACCTCCTGTTTTCAATCTTTCTGTTGCAGTTCCCTTCCTCAGCCCTTGATATAGTCTCAGGCAGAGGCTACAGCTTTTTGGCCACCTTCAGTTATAATAACTAGCCTTATTTTGGCTGTTTCAACTTTCTTTCAGGCATTGAAAGTTTCAGCCCAGGCTAAATAAAAACTTCAGTCTCACACCCAACTCAAGGCTTCTCCCCTCCCCATCCTTCAGCTCGTGCCTGAGCTGGGGACCTGCCTTGGAGAGGCAGGATAGTCTGCTTTGTACCACCCTGTTCCCCACCTTCTGGGCTTCCCCTTTGGGTGGAGGGCTCATCACACTCCCGGAGGAGGGATACATTCTGCCGAGGCCACGTGGCCCAGGTGTCACAACAAATGATCAGAGGAGAGCCGCCCCCATGTCCTCTCTGCATCTCTGCCACCGCAGGCCACTCTGGCCAGCCCCCCCGCCCCCCAATCCCTTCATAGCTCTCTGGGCAAAAAGCAGCTGCCAGTCTCCCTGTTCCAGAGCCTGGAGGGCAAGGACAAGGATGCTCCCCAAGTCCTGTCCAGTGGGAACACTGTGTCAGACTAATGGTTTCTGTGGCTCAACCAGCATCCACTTCGGTGTTGAACTCAGTCTCTCTGCTTTGATGGCGTCCCAGCATCCGAGCTGCTCTCCTGGACCCCCTTTCCTCCCCTGAAGGCTGGCAGAAGCCTCGTGGGGAGGGGAGGGATGGGGAAACATCCCAGCCTTTCTCACTACTAGGCTGACGACTCCCTACTCTTAGAAATGCCCCTAGTTCAGGGGACTCTCCCTACACTCCTCAACTTTTCTTGGGGTGCTGGAGGTGGAGGTGACAGGGCTGCCTGATGCACCCTTGAATAAACCCTTCAGGTATGTTCAGATCACTTCCTCTTTAGAATGTGGGAGCACTTTTGCCTTCTGCTAACTCCTCGCTGGGGTGTTAGCAGAAATTCCTAGTGTGGGAAAATTCCCATTCAACACCCCACTAAGTGTTCAAACTTCCTCTTTGGCTGGGGGAACCCAGGACCTTCTTGCCAAGGCATAAGCATAACAAGGCCAAGGCCAACCCCTGGCTCGGGACAGCCCTCTCCAGTGGCCACAGGAACCAGATAAAGAGCTGTGGCCACGGCTGCTCCCGGGGTTAGGGGTTGCTTCAGACCCTGCCTTTCCACAGTTTCTCAGGAAGCATCTCTCATCACTCCCTCTCTGCTGCTATTAAGGAAAATTTCCTACCTGGGTTTCCCCATTTTCCTGTGCCTACCAAGGTTGTTAGGAGTAAAATTCTAGAAGAGTTCAGAGCTTATCCTCTCTGGTGCCCTCTAAAGGGGGATGTATGTTGGACCAGCCCAGTTCCCGTGACCTCACCTGCTGATTGGGATGATGGGTGAGGAGGATGGGAAGAAGGTGAATGTAGTATCACATGGAAGAGAATGACAAGAAACGAGCTGGGAAAATAGATGCTGGGGGTTTGAGACATAGGATGGAGTTCTGGGGAAAGAGAGAGAAGAGAGAGCTTGGGCAAAGAGAGCAGCCCCGATGAGTGGGATGTTGTGGGCTATGGAGGGATGAAGAGGCTTTCGGGGAAGAATCCAAGTTTCTTCAATAAAAGCTTTTGTTATTTCCTATGTCTTTGAGAGCCAGACTTTTTTTTTTTTTTTTAAATCAGGAACCTCTAGAGTCCTAAAGGTATATGAACAAGAAGGTCTAATTTTGTTGTTTCGTTTAGTTTTGGGTTAAACTGGAACTAGCGAGCCTGCTCCAGTGTGGCATTTTGAGACGTGAGGTTCATGTTCTTCCCGCTTGGCTCCAGACACTGTGCCGTTTTCTGGGTACAGTGTGGTTTCTGGATCACACTAAACATCAGAGTCTCAGCGCCTCCAGCCCTGACTCCCTAGAAAAGAGAATCAGCTGGTTACCATGTCTGAACTCTAAGCGGGCTATCAGGAGTGTGATGACTTTGTTTTTTGGCCACACCACGCAGCTTGCGGGATCTTAGGCATCAAACCCACGCCCTCGTCAATGAAAGCTGAGTCTTAACCACTGGACCACTGGGGAATTCCCAATGACTCTCTCCTCCTGGTAAGACTGCGTCCCTGCAGTGAGAAAGTCTGGGTAAGGAAGACTCTGCCACATTTTAGTCCCATGGGAGACACATTAGTCAGATAGACTAAGTTTTGCTGGAATCACAGCACAAATAACCACAACTCTGCGGCTTACAATGGAGCCTTATTTCCCACCAGTACTACATGTCCACTGCAGTCCAGTTGCAGCTCTGTTCCATGTTTTCTCCTCTTGGGGACCATGGCTGTTGGATAAGGCCCTTTCTAGAATATTAATGGTCATCATGATAGCAGGGGAAAGCAAAGCCAGATGGCCACATGCTAGCTCTTAAAACTTACCCAAAATTGACACATGGGACTTCTGCTCACATTTCCTGGGCTACAAGTCATATGGTCACGTGAGAGGTGTATATTTCTCCTACAGGGTGGGGCACTGAGTATTTGGGACAATAATACAGTCTTTCATGGGAGGCTATCAATTCTGCCTAAAACAGCAGTTGCATGCCGTTTGAAATCTGACAAAAAAGATTGTCAGAAAAGATCTGAAGGAGGCTGCCATGTGGGGAATTGTATTTTTTCTCCCTAAAGATTATTTCATGCTTGTTGGATCCATCATATTCTGAAATCCTTTTGTCGTCCAACAAGTATTGATAAGTAGAAACTGTTTGGTCACACAGCTATTAGCCATATCTCTCCAGAACTCCCTGACATACATTTACTGGCTGGCTTAAATTTCTCCTAATTTCTATCTCCCTGATCCCCTACCTTTTTGGCCCACTTTATGTCTTCTCTGAGCTCCAAAACCTAGATGACTGTGACTCCTCTGAGGTCACCTAAGATTTTCAAACTCCTCTCTCAAGAGGCTGGTAATTTCCACTTATGGGATTTTCCTACTATTTGTCCAGCAGAGCAGTGGAGTCTTAGGAAGTCTTTCTGTCTGAGGAGCTGAATTTCCACTATAGACGTGATTCACTGAGAGAGATTAGCATGCTTTTTGCTCTTCATCATCATTACCAAGAATTTTAATATTTTATGAAATCATCTGGTCAGAAAAGCAATGACTAAAAATCATAGCTGTAAAAGCACCTTAAGGAAAGAAATACCTGGGACCCGTTTGGTGTTTCGTCACTGTTCTTTGGGCCAGTCCCATCTAACGCCCACCCTGGATGTACGCCCAGATTGAATCCCCAAGTGTCTGTCCTACTCCTGATGGGCCAGCCTGTGTCGTGGCTCTGGGACCCTTCACCATCAGTGACCAGAAAGCTCTCCTGGGGGGAAGGTTTTGTTTTCTTGCAGAGATGTTTCTGGACCACGGCCACAGGCAGCCTGTTCACCCACCTAGTGGGGAGAGCTCATGAAAAAGACAGCCTTATTCATGTTTTTCTTTGCCTCCTTATCAGTTGGGAGAGTTTGTTTTTCCCTCTGACTCAAAGATTCAGAATTTCAGGACTGGAAAGGGGCTCGCCTGCTGTTTCCTTGAAGTGACAAAACACAAAAAGCATAACCGACAGTGCCTCGTTACATTTCAGCGTGAAGAATATTTATAATTGTCTTTTCCAATCAGACATTTCCCCAGCCAGTATATTTACCTTATGTTTGATTTGAGGAGGTCTATTTCCTACTTTGTTTTGTTTTGTCTTACCGGCCTTAGCTGGGTCTTTTGTGAGCTGGTAATTTGTTCTCTGGTCTCTTAGCAACCAGGAACTTTTCCAGCCCGCCACTGAATCAGACCTTGGAGTTGCAAAGTTTATAGCAGAACCTGCTGAAGGACAGTATCTCTCCCAGAGCCAACTATGTTAAACCAATGTTTGAACAAGAGAATTAACCGGGGTTTCAGGACATGTACGTTCCTTAAGGCGACAACTGACGGAACACACGTCGGGCTCTCCGGAATGTCTCCCCTGGTCCCAGTCCCAGCTGGCTGAGTTCTCTTTATCCGCTGCTGCAGTGCAAGGCATTTCCCCATTTCTGCTCCTGGGCTGATGTGAAGCAGATGGAGCCTGCCTGGAGAGGAAACGACCGTGCCCTCCCTGGAGGAGGACAAGGCGGAGGAGGTCCCTAGCGCGACTGATCACGTGGTCTTGTCCAGTTTCACTCCACACACATTGATTTCGTGCCCAGTATTTGTGAGGCACTGGCTGGAGAAATGCACAGAACACAGCCGTGCCCTGTAGAGCTCACAGTCTAGTGAAGAGACATCAATAAATCACTTACTATCCAGTGTGCTCAGTCTGACATTCACGATATAAACAAGGACTCCTGGAGGACAGAAGAGAACTTGGCCTGGGAGTGGGGTGAAAGGCCACGCGAGTGACTGCACTGGAGGCAGGATGGGGGGTGGGGAGGGTGAGGAGACGGGGGCTACCTCTCTCCACCTGCAGCAAGTGTGCTGTGAGTCCCGAACTCCCAAACTCCTGGCATTGGCCACTCAGGGGCAGGAAGCCCCAAGCTCAGTTATTAGCCGGTGTGAGAGCCGACTGATTCTTGGAGTTGCCTATGGCTATGTAAAAAAAACACCCCAAAGCTTAAGGGTATAAAATACCGCCGTTTTATCGTGCTCTTGGATTCTGTGGGTCAGGAGTCAGAAGAGCGCAGGGGGAGGCTCTTCTTTGCTCCATGGTGTCTGGAGCCTCGGGTGAGGACTTGAATGGTGGGGGGGTACCTTCAACTGCGGGGGCTGGACCACTTCGAATCTAGTTTCTTCACTCATACATCTGGCAGCTGGGCTGGACTGGGCTAATGTCTCCATGTGGCCTCTTCAGCATGGAGTTCTCAGGATTGTTGGATTGAAGGCTCAGGGCTCTAAGAGCAAGTAGATGGTCTCTGAGGGCGAGGCAGAAACTGCATGGCCTTTTTTGCCCTAGCCTTGGGAGTCACATAGCATCACTTCCATACACCCTATGCGTCAAGGACCCACCCGGATGAAGAGTAGGGGACATAGACCCACCTCTCAAGGGAAAGAGGGTCAAAATATTTGCAGTCATGCTGAAATCACCATACAAGGAGCTAAGAGTTCTAACTTCTTGTCTGACTCTTCCCCTCACTTGCTGTGTGACCTTGGGTTAGCTGCTTCTCCTCTCTGGGCTCTGGCTTCTTCATCTATACACTGGGAGGGGTTCTCCAGGTGAATCTAAAGTCCCTTCTCATGAGGAGCAGCAGCAGAGGAAGTGCTCCTTGTTATCTATTGATTCCGAGTGAGCTGAATTTTAATTATAGGAATGGATCTCCAGTTGAATCGTGTGGATCACTGGGTAGACATGATCGTTAGAATTTTCACACTGATGGAAACTTGAGGAACCTTGGTCTAACTCCCTTGTTTTACAGCTAGGGAAACTGAGGTTTAGAGAGGCTAAAGGTCCAGGAGTAATGTAATGATGGACATTAACTAAAGAATAGAACCTGGGCCCCTGAGCCAATCATCCTGTGTGCTTTTCACTTACCTTATTATATTTGGAATTATGTATGAAATTTCATTCAAATAACCACCTTCAGGAAGACATCGCTTACATAAACTGAGGGATATCTGTAAGTAGCCGTCTGGAAATTTTCCATTGTGTCCAATCTGCGTAGTTGTTAACTGGGCTTGAAGGTTTATCTGCCAGATCCATGCTCACTGGTTGGCCCCTCTCGGGGCCTTGGCCCAGGACTGGTGCAGCATGACAGTGGAATTAGGAGGAAGGTTGAGAAAAGAGGTGACTTTGCTTCTGGTTTGGATCCTAATTTTTTTCATAGCAGCCATATTCAGAAATGGCTTCTGTGCATATATAATAAGGTGATTGAGTTAAATAATAAATGACAAGACAGGCCACTGGAGGTGGGGAAGCAAAGGCAAGGGAGAAGGAGTCTGATTTCAGCTTAAATTGGAAAGGACATTGAGCTGCTGAGAGAGGGAGATGGGAAGGCAGAAGGGCCCATGGTAACAGGAACAAAAAAAGAACTGACAAAAAGAGCCATGTGGCTCCCTGCAGCCTAGGAAGGCTGAGAGAGCAGGGACAAACTCAGTGTGTGGAAATATAACAGGACATTGGGCATTTAAAAGTAGAGGGAGCCTGGAGTCATATTTAGTGCTGGGGAATAAAGCAAAAAAAAAAAAAAAAAAAAAAAAGAAAATAGAGAGTAGGCCATGAAGCATTGACTCTTCATGATAAATGGGCTTTATCACAAACATGGCCTTAAACAGAGTCAACCGGGCAGGACTGATTTTGTCATGTTGTTTGAACATTGACCTGGAATAAGGCTCATTTGTGCTTGGCCACAGATGGATGCTGGGAGGATGGAGGAAAGGAAACACCGAGGAAGCCACATGGGCTTTTGGAAAGAGCCTGGCTTCCCGACCCCATCCACCCTGTTCTCAGCACACACGAATCCCATCCACTCTCTCTCTAACCCATCGCCCCCTGTTCTCGGCACAATTCATGCTGGACCTGCCTCCATGCTCATCCCCTCTCATCCATGCCACCGAGTCCCAATCCAGCACAACCTTTCATCACAATTTTCAACCAGCCCATTCCCATCTCGACTCCTTTTTATCCTCTCTCATTTCGTTTACAAATCTCTTTATTAGGCGCTCATCCCTATGACAGTCTAAGCCTTTATAGGATCAAAGTCTCAAGACACTAGACCTTAGGGGTCTAGGAATTTGACATCCCTAAAGCAGGGCATTTCAGCCCTTTATTGTTGTGAATACATAGAAAATGATATTTGTACTGCCCATTAGGGTCGAGAGCTCCAGCCTGATCCAGGCCCCAACCTAACTACCCCATGGACCAAGGTATCCAGGCAAAGCTGAAATCCATTCTCAGAACTCTGTTTTGGGGGTTCTGCAGAGGACTACAGGATTTTGCACACTCCCAATCAAACATGTTCTCCCGGTAGAGTTGTGTGTTCCCTATTTGCCCTTTGGCTGATTCAACAAATGACATCCGCTCCAGTGACATGAAAGCCTCCTTCTTCTTCTGGCATCTAAGATAGCAACAAAATGGAATAGCTGGGTGTGGTGCAGTTCATAGCAGGGCCAGCTCATCTTCCTTGGTCTGGAAAAAGCAGCCGGGATGTTCCAATACATTTAGGGGGCGGAAAACCATCATGATGGTTACAGTGAGTAAAAGTGCTCGGGTCTGAAAGGGAGACAAAAGGGAGTCTCAGGTGATCCCTGCTTTTGTGAGCTTTTATTCTAGTAGCAGGGACCAGACAAGCCTGGGAGAACGGTAACAGAAGGCCAGAAAGATGAGAACTGGAAGAGAGGTTCACAGCCCCTGGGGGGTTGAAAGGAGGCACAGGGTCTGTCCAGCTGGGTGAGAATCCTACAAAGTTCCTCCAAAGTCGTGTCACTTCACATGGGCCTGAGGGAGGGACAGGATTTCCCCAGGAGTAGAGAGGGCTGGAAGAGTGCATTCCAGGCCCGGTGAGGAATATGGGTAAAAGGCTAAAGTGGCAAAAACAACAAATGGGGTGGAGAAAACCTTGTAGGCCAGGAAACAGAAGAGTGTGTAGACTGCCCAGGGATAGTACAGGGACGTATGTCAGAGGCAGGGTGAAGAATGGGATGAGATTAAGAGGCAACAGGGAACCACTTGTTTGAACTCTCCTTCTGGACCCAGGAGAACATTGGTTATCTTTAAAACGCGCTTCCGGTGTGTGGCCAGAGTTGAGACTGCCGACCCACAGGATGAAGTCCAAACTCTTGTGCATGGCGTGCAGGCCTCTCTCCCTGCAAAGCTCCTGTTTACCTCGTCCGGCTTATCTGCCCCTGCTTGCTCCCGGAGCTCAAGCCGTCTCCTCCTCTGCCATCCCCTGAACACTCCATGCAGTTTCGTGCTTCTGCGGCTTCACACCCGCTCTTGCTGTGCTCGGGAAGCCCCTTCTGCTTGTTGGTTACGTGGATGTTTTTATTCCAGGCTCACTCAGCCTAAGAGCTCATCTCCATCTGCAGGGTCCCCTTGGCCTTCCAGGTTGAAGTGAGTGCTTTCTCTTGGGCGCCCTCACCTGGTCCTGTTCTGCCCTTACAGCCCCCATCACCAATGGTAAAGATATGTATTCATCTCTCTCCGGGACTTTGCTCACTCACTTACCGTGAGACTTCGGGCAAGTTGCTTCAGTCCTGTGGGTCACCGCCTTAGCTGTAAAAGGGACAATGGTACCCACTGCGTGAGTTTATTATGAGGATTGAATGAGATGATGTGTGTCCAGTGTAGACCATGCGTAGAGCACGCCACACACGCGGTAGTTATTATCATCTGACTTGCTACCTCTAGACCAGCACTGCCCAACGGAAACAGAACGCAAGCCACAAAAGTGAGCCGCATAGGCAATTTTTAATTTTCTTATGGCCATATTAAAAAGGTAAAAAGAAGTGAAGTTAATTTCAATACTATGTTCTATTTAATTCAATATACTCCAAATACCTTCTAACATTTAATCAATATACAAATTATTAATGAGCTATTTTTATCTTTTTCATATAAGCGTTTGAAACCCGCTGTTATTTTATAGTAAGAGCACATCTTATTTTAGACTAATCACAACTCAAGTGCTCAGTTGCTGTATGTGGCCAGTAGCTACTGTCCTGAACAGCGCAGTGCTAGGTTCAAGGGATTCTGTGAACTTCTTGAGGATGTGCATTGCACAGCGTCTGATTCTTCTCTGCGTCACTCAATACTTGGCACAGAATAGTGTTTGATAAATGTTTATGAAATATTATTGAGCTAAGTCAGGTCATTGGACAGGTTGCCAAGGACAATAAACTGATAGACAATCACAAGCTATAATGACAGGCTAGGGAAACCAGGCGGCGACCAAAACTGAGGTGTTGCCTTGTGCTGACAAAGCTGGGGTGAAAGAGCATGAGCTGTCTCTGCAGCAAGCCTGGGGTAAAAAGCCTAGAATGGGAAAGGTTCAGATGGTCTTGATGCTATAGCCACTAATATTTGTGTTCCCTTCAAATTAGAGGCAACCAACTTCACCCAATGATAGAATGGCTGGTCTTTTTACAGGGTAGGATCTTGGGACCACTATAAGCAAATCACTTCACCCCAGAAACCTCCCTGACCGTGCTGAATTCCAGTGAATGGTTATAGAAGTATGCTTGTGTTTGAATTCTGCTTCCACTGTCGATGAGCTGTATAACTTTGGACAACTCACTTAACCCTTCTGAGTTTCAGCTTCTGCCATCTGAAATGCAGAGAGTAACAATAGCATTTATCTCGTAGGGTTACCATAGGAGGTCATGTATTGAGACCGTGTCTTTAAGAGATCATGTGCTTCTGACAGAGCTCCCAATTATCCCTGCCTCTCGGTGTTCACCTTTGTGTATCCCCTCCTTTTGAGCGAGTGCGGACCTAGTGACATGATTCTAACCAATAGAATATGGCAAAGTGATAGGACCTCACTTCCATGATTCGATTATAAAAGGCTGTGACTTCCATCATGCTAGGGCTCTCTCCTGCCCTCTCACTTGCTTGCTCTGATGAAGCAAGCTGCCATGTTATGAGATGCTTTATGGAGAGGTCCACATGGTAAAGAACTGTGGGGATCCCAGTTGTGAGAGCTCCAGGAGGAACGGGGTCCAACAGCTCAAGAAGAAGTAAAGTCTTGATGACTACCACGTGAGTGAGCTTGGCAGTAGGTCCATCCAGTCGAGGCTTGAGATGAGACTGCAGGCTTATGAGAGCTTAGTGGACCCAGCGAAATTGTGCCTGGACCCACAGAAACTGTGAGACAATACATGTGTTTTGTTTTAAGTTGCTAAGTCCTTGGGTAATTTGTTACACAGAAATGGATAACAAATACATGCATGCGACAGCTTGACACAGCATCTAGAATATAGAAGATGCTCAGTAAATTTAAATATTACTCTTAGCAGTGGTATTGGAAAATTCTGCCATTGGTAAGGGGGTCTTGTCCTATACATAGAAAATCTCTAAGCTAGGCAGACGATCAATGGCCTTCATGTGCAGCCGAGATTAAATCAGACTTGCTTAAGTGGAGTCATTTATATATTTTAAATTACAGTTCGTTCTTTCGCACTGGAGTCAGCACCTGCCTGTTCACTCCGGGCACGGTTTCGACCCCATCCCATTACTCTCCACTTCCAACCAGTGCTAGTGCATTCACGCTGTGAGAACACAAATGAGACCTTTTTCTGGGACGGGGAGTCACAGCTTACTTGGGGGCCAAAAGCAGTGACAGGCCTGAGAATAAGGTATAATCAACCCATAGGTCACAGTAGTGGGTTTTTTTTCTCTTTTTTTTTTTTCCTCTTTTTTTTTTTTTCTCAGAACTTGGTTGTCCTCTGAGAGAAAAACTAGTAAGAAGAATCCACGCATAATGGAGTTTAGCATCTGTGATTGTGAAACCTAACCAATTGTGAAATATAATCGATCACAATGTGCCTTGTCTGGGAAACAAATGTGTTAACTAAAGGGGGGGGTGGTCTGTGCATTGTCTCGAGGAAGAGGACCCTAAGGAACAGTGATTTGTCAGTGTTTTTCCAGCGTGGTTCAGAGCAAGGGTGCCCGTCTGGCTGACAGAAACATCCGCTCTGCTTGACAGGCGGGCCCGAGAGATGCCGGGAGCACCAGGCAATCATAACTCACAGACACGAGCCATTAAGATCATCTCGCTGCTGTTAGGCGTGAAGTCCTTGCTTACCATGCAGCCTTCTGACGAGAACAATTCATTTCTCTTGTACATTGGCCTCCCACCAGTGGACATGAGGTTCTGGTTTTCTCAGAAGTTATGGTTTTCTCTGGAACTAATGAAACGATGTTCTGACTTATTCATCAGCCTATTGAGAGTTTACACAGCCTGGGTCAGTCTCTGACCTCTGACCACTAAGGCACTGACCAGATAGAGCTGCTGCCTCTCCAAGTGGAGAGCAAATGCCTGGGACCTAGGGACCTTCTGTATTCCCTCCACCTTCCATCCCTCCTTCCATTATTTTCTTCCTCTTTCTCTATCTTCACCAAAGATAACCTTGAATTACAGTGGCCACAGTGGGGAAGTTTTTAACCTAGATAAGCTTATCTATTTATGAGGTGTTCTAGAAAAGAAAACCATCCTGAATTTCCCCAAAACAATGGGATGCTTTTTCTTTTTTGTGGTACACGGGCCTCTCACTGTTGTGGCCTCTTCTGTTGCAGAGCAACAGGCTCCGGCCGCGCAGGCTCAGCGGCCATGGCTCACGGGCCCAGCCGCTCCGCGGCCTGTGGGATCTTCCCGGACCGGGGCACGAACCCGTGTCCCCTGCATCGGCAGGCAGACTCTCAACCACTGCGCCACCAGGGAAGCCCGGGATGCATTTTTTATTGGTATGCAAAAGCTTCTAAGAAACCAAATGAATTAAAAATTGCCTCTTTAAAGATTCTTTACAAAAGGCAAATGAAAAACTTACCATGGTGAATCTAAAAAGACATGTACACTGACCAACTTCACTCTGACGACTGCTCCTTCCTTTCCTCTCCCTAAAATATTCAGAATCTACTAACCCCTTTACTCACTGCCTTTCATGCTGAAGATGAGCCAGATGTTAAACAAATGGCTTTTAAAGTGAGGCCCTTCAATGAGCCTGGAATATCAGATGTAACCATCTTTTCTCCATGGTCAAAGGCTGATCTTAGGTTCAATCTGATATTTTTCAAACCCTAAAGAGAATCCTCAAAGATTTTATGAGGAATTTAGAATTCTAATTGGAGCTTATGGTCCGGGGCTTCTGGATCTTTCCCAATTTATTCATATGGCATTAGGATCTGGTGATGCCTGTACACCGATGGCTGAAGCCAAATGGGAAGATCCAGGGAGTGATATTAAAGACCCACATAATAATCGCTCTGCCAAGGATGGCCCAAAGTGCACTAGAAAAAAATAGCCCAACATCTACTTGAAAGTATTGATAAGGTATTTCCTCAAAAGACTGACTGGTCTATCCTTCAATCTTGCAAACAAAAGAAGGACCAACCAGTCAGACTGTAAGATGAGATCGGAAACCCTTTTTGTGAAACATTCTAGGCTTTCTTTATTAGATGCCGGCACAGAAAATGCCCTGAAGTCCTTATTCATGAGCGGCCTCTGGACCAAAATAAGGAGGCTGATAAAGTGACACAAGCAGGGCTGGGAAGCCACCCTTCTTGCTGAGTTAATAGCCCTAGATGAGCATGTTGAAAAAACTTTGGAGCAAGATAAAATTCAAAAGCCAGCAAACATATGGCTCTGCAGTTAGAGCAGCTCTAAGAGCTGGGAGGACCTTCAGGTACACTTTTCCACCCAGAACACAGAGGTCCTCCAATCAGGAATCCTGCACCCCGAAACGGCTGCCTTCACTGTAAACAACTAGGGCACTGGAAAAAAGGAACGCCCCCTGCTGAATGGGACATTAATAGACTTCCACCTCCTAATCCAGACTGTTTGTCCCTGGGGGGAAGTCTTAAAAAATTTGATTACTGAAATAATAAGAAGCATTGATGGGACTCAGGGATCCTCTGGTAAATTGCTCCTCATGATATCTCTAAAGGAGCAGAGGGAAACTACAATAAAAAATAATAGGGGGACTTCCCTGGTGGCACAGTGGTTGAGAATCTGCCTGCCAATGCAGGGGACGCAGGTTCGGGCCCTGGTCCGGGAGGATCCCACATGCCGTGGTGTAACTAAGCCCGTGCGCCACAACTACTGAGCCTGCGTTCCTGGAGCCCCTGCTCTGCAATGAGAGAGGCCACCGCAGCGAGAGGCCTGCGCACCACAACGAAGACCCAACACAGCCAAAAATAAATAAATGAATGAATGAACAAACAAATAAATAAATAAATATAAAAAGAATACTTAAAAAAAAACTATAGGGGGGCTTCCCTGGTGGCGCAGTGGTGAGAGTCCGCCTGCCGATGCAGGGGACACGGGTTCGTGCCCCGGTCCGGGAAGATCCCACATGCTGCGGAGCGGCTGGGCCCGTGAGCCATGGCCGCTGAGCCTGCGCGTCCGGAGCCTGTGCCCGCAACGGGAGAGGCCACAGCAGTGAGAGGCCCGCGTACCGCAAAAAAAAAAAACAAAAAACAACAACCCATAGGGGATCCTGTACCGTATTGGTGAATACTGGAGCCAATTTATCTACTTTAAGCCCCATTTTCATAAAACAGCAAATCCCTCAGAGTAAAGAGAATGTTTCTGTAGTGAGGGGTGGGGTTTCTAACGACATTTTGAGTGTACCTGTGTCTAAACCAGTCAGGGTGACATGAGGGCCATTTTGGGGAAACTGTACTTTCCGTCTGTGTGACCCTGCCCCAGTAAACCTGTGAGGATGAGGTTTGCTTTCTAAATTGAGGAGTCATATAAAATTTAACTCAGAGGGAAAATTATCTGAGTTAAATTTCCTGTATTTTTTTTAAATAAATAAATTTATTTATTTATTTATTTTTGGCTGTGTTGGGTCTTCGTTGCTGCGCGTGGGCTTTTTCTCTAGTTGCAGCGAGCGGGGGCTACTCCGTTGCGGTGTGAGGGCTTCTCATTGCAGTGGCTTCTCTTGTTGCAGAGCATGGGCTCTAGGCACGTGGGCTTCAGTAGTTGTGGCACATGGGCTCAGTAGTTGTGGCTCACAGGCTCTAGAGCACAGGCTCAGTAGTTGTGGTACACGAGCTTAGCTGCTCTGCAGCATGTGGGATCTTCCCAGACCAGGGCTCGAACCCAGGTCCCCTGAATTGGCAGGCGGATTCTCAACCACTGTGCCAACAGGTCAGGAGTAGAATTTCCTGACCCTCCTGAACCTGAGCTGCTCTGCTCTCAGCAAACAGGACTTGATGAAATTGAGGCTCTAATGCATGAAAGCCCTAATCTCTCCAAGGGTCCTGAATGCCTATGGGCTTCTTCCTCATCTGACATAGGCAAAGTAAGAGTGCTGAATGCATAAAAATCCAAATAGATCATTGCAAACCTCAGCCTAAATTGCTTCAATATCCACTAAAACCATAAGCTACACTAGAAGTTACCAATCCACTCTCCAGAAGCTACCAACTGTAGAAGACTTAGTTGACTTAATTAAGCAAGGACTTATAATTCCATGCACTAGTCCCTATAACACTTTGATCTTACCCATGATAAAACCAAATGAATGAGGTTGTAGATTTGTCCATGATCTAAGCGCAATTAAGAAAATTGTGATACTGGAACTTCCCTGGTGGTCCAGTGTTTAAGACGCTGCGCTTCCACTGCAGGGGGTTTGGGTTCCATCCCTGGCTGGGGAACTAAGATCCCACGTGCCATGAAGGGCTGCCAAAAAAGAAAGAAAGAAAATTGTGATACCAAGTTTCCCTGTAGGTCCAAATCCCACTACTTTGTTATCTGATGTACCTACAGACTCAAAATGACTCACAGTGGTGGATCTTTGCTTTCTTTAGTATTTCAGTTGACAAGGAGAATCAATATTTATTCACTTCCACTTGGAAAAACCAACAATATACCTGGCTCTAAAGCCACAAGGGTTCACTGAAGCCCCATCCTATTTTTCACAGATTTTACATCAAGACTTGGCAAACTTACAGTTCCCTAAGGACTCTATACTCATTCAATATGTAGATGACTTATTACTATGTTCCCCTACAGGGTAGGACTCAGAAGTAGATGTGATTTATCTATTCTAGCTATTAGCTTGTAAAGACCATAAGGCCTCCAAGGAAACACTTTAATTTTCAAAAAAGAATGCTTAGGACATGATTTGACTGCAGAAGGCGTTTCCCTCTCACCTGAAAGAAGAAAGACAATCCAAAACTTCCACAGACCTACAACTAGATAACAACTAAGGAGTTATCTTGGACTTGCAAGACGTTGTAGATCTTGAGTTCCAAATTGTTCTCTGATTGTAACTCCCCTGTATGAACTTACAAGGAACTCAATTCCAGAGCCTTTACCCTGGGAAGTTAATCATAAGCCAGCCTTCAGCCAAGTAAAATTAGCCCTGCAACAAACTCCAGCCCTAGGGCTCCCAAAATACACTCAACCTTTCACCTTATTTGTCCACATGCGTGGTAACCAGGCTCTAGGAATTGGAACGGAAGAGCGTGGAGGAAAGCATAGACCTATTGCTTATGAGTGTAGCTTATAGTTAGACCCAGTAGCCAGAGCACATCCAAACTGTTTGAGAGCAGTAGCCGCGACAGCTAAAGTGGCGGAAGCCCCAGACGAACTGGTTACTAGGATACGACTTATATTTACAAGTGCCTCATACTGTTGAGCCCATTAAATTCTGATCAGACCCAACATTTTTCAGCAAACAGACCAACATCTTATGAGATCCTTCTGTCACCAGTTAACCTTCATCTTAAGCGCTGCAACGTGCTCAACCCTGCTGCCCTAGCCTGATGACGGTACAGATCACTGTAACTTTATAGACGTGGTGTCATGGCTGTTGACCCCCAGCATTGACTTATAGGAGACACTATTAGAAAACCCAGATGTGATACTCTTAGTTGATGCTAAGAATGCAGAAGGGAAATATCAGACAGGATGTGAGGTTACAGCTCAGTATGAACTATTGGAAAGGGGACTCCTTCCCCAGCTTAAGACTGCTTAACCCGCGGAACTACATGCCCTCGCTTGGGCTTGTCAGCTATCCAAAGAAAACTCAGTAAACATTTATACCGATAGCAGATCTGCCTTTGGGTGGGTCCGTGACTTTGGTATGCTGTGGAAACAGAGAGGGCTCCTCACTTCTGACAGGACCCAAACCAAAAATTCGCCACAAATAAATGAATAGCCCTCTGCCATTCTATTGCCTAACTGAATTGCAATTATTAAAATGGAAGCTCATACTAGAAAGACAAAACCCGAGTATCAGGGAGATGCTGTAGCAGACTTTCATGCTAAATCAGCCAGCACTTAAACTGTTCCAATATGCACCTTGAATGAATTCCATAAGACTGATTCTAATCAAATTATTTATGATCTTTTATATAAAAGACAAAATCAGGCATCCTAGCTGGAGCAACAATATTGAGACCAGTGAGGGTGGAAATTTAATATTAAATGGAGACACCGAAGGCCCAGACAGCCACCTGGTTCTTCCTGAGTCCTTAAAAATGCGATTACTAAAAGCTCTATATTCTGCAGTGCATCATGGCACAGATAAAATCATCCAAATTATGAAAAAGTATTGGTGCGGTGACTGCTTCAAGGTTGCAAAATTGGTTTATGACCAATGTCTGATTTGTCAAGCCTATAACCCTGGAAAGACCATTAAGGTATCAGATGGAGCATTCCCACCACCTACTGGGTCATTTGAACACTTACAAACAGATTTCATTCAATTTCCTCCTGCAATGGGTTACCGATACGTTCTTGTAATTGTTTGTTCTCAGGATGGATTGAAGCCTTCCCATGCGGAAAGACTGACGCCACAGTCATGGCTAAAGAACTTTTAGAAAATATATTTCCTTTATGGGACATCCCCAGAGAAATCTCCAGTGATAAGGGAACTCATTTCACTGGACAAATAATTAAGCAATTAAATAAGGTGCTGTTGACACAATGGCATTACCATTGTCTTTACCATCCTCAGTCATCTGGTAAAGTCAAATGGACAAACGGTAACTTAAAACTAAAGCTATCTAAATTAAAAGAATCAACTGAACTGCCAAGGCCAAAAGCTCTACCATTGGTTTTGATGACAGATCACCACTTAGGGGAAAGCGTAGATCAATGCTTATGAGAAAGCATAAATTAACACCTTATGAAATAGTAACAGGAAGACCTATGCCTTTGATAATAGAGTCACATGTGTCTCCTGTACTCATAAATTCTGAGATGACTCAATATTGTAAAGCTTTAATGCATTATGCCAAAGTGTATTTCCACCAGGTAAAGGAATCTTTCTGTGGCCCTCCTGCAGATGGTCGAACCTTCCACAACTTAGAACCTGGAGAGTGAGTCTTCTGAAATGACACCTAAGAAAGGCTATCCCTGAAATCTCATTGGAAGGGACCATACCATGTTCTCCTCACTACCCAGGAGGCAGCAAAACTTTAGGGACCTGAACTTTGGGTCCATATCTTCCAATTGAAAGGGCTCCTCTAAATTCTTGGAATTGCATACCTGCTGGAGATCTAAAGTTAAGATTGACTAGGAAGATTCCGCCCCAGAAGCAGGCAACATCTTGAGGTGAACAGTTCTCCCAAGACGATGAATCGAGATCATCTCTAATGTGACATCTTTACCTCTTTAGCCTATTTGCTAGCTGCTTTTTCTCTCCGTTACTGCATAAGAAGACAACGCTATAATTAGGATTTTACAAACCATAGCTGCTGCACGAAACTTAACTAACTGCTGGATTTGTCATGCGAGACCAAAGTCAGTATGTGAATGGAGAGACCTCATGGTTCACCCTATAAGTAATGCCAATTTCACTGGAATACCAAACGCCATTTAGTATGCCTAAATTGTTCCATAGTTTCCTTTCGTAAAGTTCAAATACTAAACCCTCACATCCCCGTTCCTTGCCTCAATTTAACCCACCCCTGGGATGGGAAAACGAGATCCACTGAATATATATATAAAAGACACTGTAGAGCAGGCAGTGCAAATCAGACCATTCGTAGGCTTGCCGTCAGGCTCATATATTTAGGTGGTTTTTCAATATGTAACAACACGGTATTTAAGTTTGGATTGAATGATGCTAAGAATTCTATACCAATGGATGGGTCCGTGAATGTAATATTTATGAGGGAGCCCTCTGTACACCTCCTGGCTACTCCTTTCTATGTGGAGGGTTTGGCAATGGTTCCTATGCTTGGGCAACTCATTGTCTTGACAGCTGGAGGATGAAAGGACAATGTGCTCTTGCCGTATGTACTGTTCCATTGTCCCTTCGCACTACCTCAGAAACTCATCGGTCCAATCCCTTGAGTGTGCACCATCGATTAATGAGAAGTTTACCAGCAGATAATAACCCCCTGGATGGGTGTCATCTGGAGCATCCCTTCTTCCCTGGCTTGGAGCTAGTACAGATGAACATATGACTGGAAACTTATCCTTAACTCTGGCAACCATCGCTGAATCTACTGCTAAGGCCACGGCTGCACAACAAAAGTCCCTAAGCTCTCCTGCTAAGATGGCTGTAGATCACAGAAGTGCTTTAGGTTCCTTGTTGGCTGGACAAGGAAGAGTCTTGCCATAGCAAATACTTCCTGCTCTCCCTGGATCAGCACCTTGGTATTGCAGACACTCAAATACAAGAAACTAACACACAAGCTACTTGGCTAAAACAGGTTGATACCTCATGAGGTGCACCCTTTGATTTCTTTGATACCAGCTGATTTGGTTCATGGGGGCCTGGCTAAGGAGTATACTTCAGTTTCTTGGTTTTATCCTGCTAATAGTCATCATTATAGTCTCCCTGGTGTGCTGTGTTCTCTCAAAGATCCTAAATGCACGTTTGCAGCCATCAGCAGCACATCAGATGGTCTCACTGCACTTGGAGAAACAGAAAGAAGATGAACAATGGGATAAACAGTGCAAGCAGTTCTTCCACAGACCTGACATCATAACCTATGAGTTTCACAATGAAACGAGAGCATTTGACTCTCATAGTGACTGAGAGTGGCATAAATGCCACATTTTTGGTCAATCTTTCATGTACGAGAGGATGACCAAAAGGGGGGAATTGTTAATTAAACAAGGAGGCCCTTAGACTGAGGTGGCTCTGATGCCCTGACACCTACATAAGCAAACCAAAATCTAAGCCTGTAAATACCTTAGGGTTATGAAAGTGAAACCCAGGCAGAGCCAATCACAAATAGCCAACTAGGATTTAAGCTCTAGGCTATCAGTAATTTCCTACTTTTCTTCCACCTTTTCTCTAAATTGAGTTTTCCCCCAGCTTCCCCCAACAGAGTACTTCTACCTACTTCCAGTTTGGCGTTGCCCTATTTGAATCGATTTTTGCTCAAATAAATTTCTGAAGTTTTAATAACAGTTTCTCTTTTAACACAGGTCTGTGCTGGTGATGGATGATTCAGAGACACCCACCTCTCTCAAGAGCACTTATTGGGAAGGCAGGGAGGCTGGGACATTGACAGGCCCCTTCAAAGCATCCCTTGACCAGGTGCTGGCTCACTGTGAGGGCTGGGGTCCTTTGGGATATCAGAGTCTCATTGCTTCTTCGTTTCTCACTGCCACAGGGGTCACTGCCCAGGTCTAAGGGGGTGTAGCATGAGGGTCCAGGAGCTTTGTGTGGGAGGGGCCCTGAGAGAGGGGCAAAACCTACAAGGGAAGGTGGGGAGGGCATGGGAGATGAGGTTTGCTTCTGTCCCAAGGTCCCCTGGGGTGATGAGGGCTGGACCTCACATCCTGTACTGGTTGGGTAATAATAGGCGCAGTGGTGAGGTCTTCTCTCCTGGTTTCTGGCCACTGCAGCTCTGGTGGGTCGCCCAAGTGGGCAGGAGGGTGTGATGGTGAGTCTGTGAACGCCACACGATCCTGGTGAACCTTTGTTGACACTGGGACTGACAGTGGTCTGCTGGCTGAGACTGGCAGTGCCCAGGAAGACCTTATGTCATTTCCAAGAGGAAATGAAGAGATACGATGGCCTCCTTAGAGTTATGGGAAGGGAACCAGAAATCTCACACTGCTCTCTCCCAGGGGCTTTGAGCCCCTCCCCTGAACCTCCCACTAAGGGGTTGGCTGCCTGAGCCTGCTCACCTGAGACCTCTGTCATATTCTACCCTTCTCCATTTTGTCAAATGCTTGAATTCTGTGTCTTTGCGAAAAGATGTTGCAATTTAAAACAAGTTTTAAAAATCAAATTAATTTCTTTTCAAATTATAGGTGTTAGGAATAGGTGATGTGTTGGCATGTGTAACATTCAAAAAACAAAAAGGTACTAAAGGGCATGTGAAAAATGTCTCTACCATCCCTTTCCCCAACCACCTGGTTCTTCTCCCCCAGACAATTAGTGCTACCAGTTTCTTGGGCAATAGTAAAATCTTTACATAAACGGGACCAGGAGTTATAAAATGTATATCAATTCAACAGTTCTTTATTGAGCATCAGTTAGATGCCAAGCGCTGGGGATAGGAAAACCAATGGGAATGGTCTCAGCCCTCTGAGATCCCACGGTCTAGCAGGGGAGCAGCCAGGTGGGCCAGCAATTATAATCTGGTTTTATTAAAGGAGAAATAGAGATATGTGTGGGGTGCAGCGGTAACACCAAGGGGTGGAGAGAAGGAGATAATCTAGCAGTGGAGACAGAAAAGGGTCCACAACCCACCTTTTGAGCAGTCCACACCCACGAGGATGGGGGTATTACAGAATTCACTTCTTCCTTAGTGAATTATTTTTTGGTTCTTTCTATTAGCCTGGTCTCAAAGATTGGAAGTCCATATTGGACAATCTGCCAACTTTTTAAAAAAAAGAGCTTTATTGAGATATAATTCACATACCACACAGTTCACCATTTAAAGTGTGCAGTTCAATATCTTTTCGTATATTCATAGAGTTGTACATTAACACCACAATCAATTTTAGAACATTTTCATTATCCCAGAGGGAAACTTCACACCTCTTAGTTGCCACTCACCAATGTCCCCATCCTCTTAGCCCCTGGCAGTGACTAATCTACTTTCTGTCTCTATAGATTTGTCTCTTCCGAACATTTCATTTAAATGGAATCATACAATATGTGACCTTTTGCGTCTGGCTCCTTTCATTTCACATAATGTTTTCAAGGTTTATCCATGTTGCAACACAGATCAGTACTTCCTCTCTTTTTATGGCCAAATAATATTCCATTGTGTGG
This sequence comes from Delphinapterus leucas, assembly GCF_059928025.1. Taxonomy (NCBI): domain Eukaryota; kingdom Metazoa; phylum Chordata; class Mammalia; order Artiodactyla; family Monodontidae; genus Delphinapterus; species Delphinapterus leucas. The sequence goes on from NC_143138.1 coordinate 34,342,394, forward strand.
ATACACCACATTTTGCTTATCCATTCATTAGTTGATGACATTTGGGTGGTTTCCATGTTTTGACTATTGTAAACAGAGCTGCTGTAAACATTCATGTACGGGTTTTTGTTTGAAAACTTGTCTTTAATTCCTTTGGGTATATACCTGGGAGTGGACTTGCTGAGTCATCTGCTAATTCTATATTTAACTTATTAAGGAACCACCAAATTGTTTTCCACAGTGGCTGCACCATCTTATAGTCCTACCGGCAGTGTATGAGGGCTCCAATTTCTCATCTTCCTGCTTTTGAAACTAGACTTTCCCCCAGGATGCTCGTCCTGGAATCATCCACTTAGCTCATCACTCTGCTGCTCGTGGACTTGTAATCCTCCTGAAGTCACCCAGGCCTCAGCTGCTACTTGCTCCGTAGCAGGCCTGGACAGAATTCTTAAAATGTGTCTATTTTTAAACTTTAAATGTGTTATCCACAGGCCACCACGCCAGTACTCACTTCTGGAGAGCAGAAGGAAAGATCTTAGAAAACAGAGAAAGGGAGGTGGGGTCTATTCAGTAGCTGTACTGAGCTTCCTCTTTGACCCCAGAGGAGTGACTAGTTTCTTCTTTCTCAATGGTAGACAGAGTCCACTCTGGGTGAGTCCAGTGGGCAGGAGGGGGTGAACTGGGCAGGCAAGCAGAAGGTTGAGGACCTCGTAATCATTCAAGGTCAAGCCAGGACAGACATGGAGGCCAGGCAGTGTCTGGAGGGGCCAAAGAATGTACTGTCCTGTGGTCAGCAGCAAGCCAGAAACCTGGAGCCAGGAAAGAGCAAGGTCAGGCCACGGTCTACACTGGGGAGGCCGGGCAGGCCCGTGCCGCCCCAGCAGAGTACTTCACAGAGGCTGCTGGCCCCGGAGCCCGGCTTGATTAAACACCCAGCTGTGGGCTGCTGGGTTTGGGGGTGCAGAGGTGATTGCAGGTGTTGGGAAGGAAGACTCTTGTTGCTACTGGCAGGGGCAGAGGGAGGGGACCTGGGGTGCTGGGGATGGAGAAGTGTGACTGCGGGGGAGAATGGTTGTCCCCAAGAGACCCCACGCCACATTCCTGCACCTCCGCCCCAGGCAATCAGACCCCAGGCGTGCTATGTGGCTATCCAACAGGGCACCGACTGACAGAGAAGTGGCAAACCCAGTGGCTCCGGCCAGCCTGGCCTTTGAGAAGCCACTAGATAAAGGTAAACACCAACATGCGGACCCGGTCTGGCTCACCTCTGTGCAAGATGGGAACTGACATTCGTATGTGCCAGGCAGTGTTCTAGGCACCTTACGTATGTCCATCCATTTAATCCTCAGTAACATACGAGGTGGATTCTCTTTTAATGCTAGTTTGCAGACGAGGATACTGAGACACAGGGTGGTTAAGCAACTGCTCCAAAATACCTGGCCGGTAAATGCCAGAGCGAGGAATTTGAACCTAGACAGTCTGGTTCCAGAGTTGGTGCTTTTCGCTGCTAGGCTGTACTGTTGTCTCTTAACTGTTGTTCCCTGCTCTCTGCCTCCACCCCCGCCCCACCCTCCAAAGTCTTGAGGACCCAGGGCACGTGGTCTCATAGATTTGGGTGAGATTCCTCTTCCTCCAGTGTCCTGTCCAACATCCCTCTCTGCCGCCCCTCGACCTTCTCACATGGCTCTTCCAGCTTCCCTCTGTATCTTCCTGTCTAAGGTTATAAGACTTAGCAAAAACCAAAATTAAAGATACACAAAAAACATCAAAGCAAACAAACAAAACCCACAGAAAACCAGAACACCCAGTATCAGTTCCATTTCAGAGAACCAGTGAATACTTCTGTAGTGTAAGTATATCCCCACTATCACATGGGGCATACTTATACTTGAGATCTACTTATACGACACAACTGTCTGTTGTCTCTCTGAAACGCAAATATAACTGGCAGTCCTGTGTTTTATCTGGCAACCCTATCCCTGTTTTCTGAGCTTTGGGCTGGGGTCGTATGTAGATGAAGGGTTGCTGCTGTGAATACTCCCTCTTCTAAATAGTTCCCGAACTGTTCACTTCCTGTTGGTCTCGGTGACATCACTGAGGGAGCCCCATTAGCAAGTCTCTATTAAGTCATGTGCGTATTTAATCTTACCTCCAGTTTTGAGGCCACAGTCTCACTGATCCCAGAGTAGATGTATGTTTACGAGCCTGTGTTTAAAAACCACACCACAGATTTTTTGGAATTCCACATATGACCTGTCCACTGGTCCCCTCCTTCTCCCTCCCGTCAGGCCTCTCTAACTGCTCCCTTTGAAAAAAGAATTTGCAGATTAGCCTTTTCTGAGTCGCCTTTAGGAGGAACCCTGCCAGCTTTCCACCAAGTTCATGTTCTATAGGTGTCCTGTGGTCTCGCATACAGATTCTATCGGCATGTTTGGAATAGAATGCAGGCCCATTGCTCTCTGGTTCTCAGACTTCTCTGCAGGCAGTTTTGTAGGTGGGAAGGACTTTAACCGTCCTCCAGGCTTCTGGGACCTGAGGCCTTTTATATTAATAGGTCACGCATTTTGGCCAACATTTCTGCAATTACACCCTTCAGAGCTCTTGGGTGGATGCCATCTGGTAGGCAGGATTTATTTACATCAAAATTTTCAGTTAGGTCTAGAGCATCTCATTAGTTTACCACTATTTCATCTATTTCATCCCATGTCTTGTCTGCTTCAATAGACACTTTGAGGGGTAGAAAACTCCCTCGGTCCTTTCCCAACTGCTAGCAGATGGTTATTAAGGTTGATTATAGGCTACGCCCTATATTACATGCTGCAGGAAGCAAAGATGTAGAAGATATGGTCCCTGTCACTAGAAAGCTCTCAGTCTGGTAAGGAAGATGATTTGAGTTAGGAATGCTTTTTAGACGCAAGTAACAGAAAAATTAACTAAAAGTAGATTAAACAAGTAAGATTAAATTTTTTTTCTTTTTTTTTTTTTCTTTGTGGTACGTGGGCCTCTCACTGTTGTGGCCTCTCCCGTTGCGGAGCACAGGCTCCGGACGCGCAGGCTCAGCGGCCATGGCTCACGGGCCCAGCCGCTCTGCGGCACGTGGGATCTTCCCGGACCGGGACATGAACCCACGTCCCCTGCATCGGCAGGCGGACTCTCAACCACTGCGCCACCAGGGAAGCCCCTAAAAAATTTTTTTTATAATAAGTAGTCTGAAGGTGAGTGAATGTTGATGTTGGTTTAGCTGCTTAGCAATGTCCTCAGGGACCAGGCCCTATAGGTCCATTTGTAGCAACTGGCTTCTCATCCTTGTGCTTGTTTCCTCATGGTCACAAAATTGCTGCTGCAGCCCCAAGCATCATGCCAATGTTTGAGGCAAGAACAAAAAGGAAAGGTAGGATACCAACTTTTCCTGTCTCTTTTATTGGGAAAAATGTTTTTCAGAAGCACCCCCTACCCCTACCTATCCCACTCCCACCAACCCCATGGTGTAAGACTTGAGATTACCTATCATTGGCTACAACAGGGTCACGTGGGCATCCTAGCATTAAAAGAGGCTGGGAACATGAATGTTTAGGCTTTCTGGCCTCTGTGGTGGAGGTAGACAAGGTTGGAAATGGGTGGTAGTTAGCCAGCTGACAGCACCTGCCTTGGAAGGGAAGCCAAAACATTCAAAGGTCGCTGACAACCTAAGGCAGTTTCACTGGCAAAGGAGTAGCACAGATCCAGATCCAGCAAATCCTTTATTCCCCTGGTTTCTTTTTTACATGGAATTCAGAGAGAAGGAAATTTCTCATGAACTGGGTGTAGACGTGGGACTTGAGCTGTGCCAGAAAGGTTGGATGAGACTTAAACATGGTTGGGTCAAGGCCATTCTAGGCTGGGGAAATGACGGGAAGGACTAGAGATGGGGATACATAGTTGTTTTGAAGGGCAGTGAGCATGGAATGGTGGGCTCATGTAGAGGAGAACATACCAAAAGAACTAATTTGGGTTAATTTTCAAGGAGCTGCACTCTTGCCTTTGTCAGAGGCTGCAGCTTGCCTTACACGCGTGGAGAAGAGTAAGCACTGCGTGGGGAGCAAGTGCCCAGCAAAACTGGCTTCAGATGCGTCATGTTGCCCAGCATCAGCCTCTTGGGCTCGGAGCAAACACGCTTCTCACAGCTCATGCCGAAGGGCCTCTTGGGCTCCAACTCCAGCACTTCTGCCCGTGTGGTCCTTGTTTCTGGGACCCAGTCTCTTGCTTCTCCTCTCGGTACTATTTTCTATCTCTAGAATGATTCTGTTGTCTTGACCCACTTTGGGATGTTGTCCCTTGTGCTCAGATGTTGGCAATTACATTCCCTCCTCAGCCTTGACCTTTTTGACCATTGAAAACCCTGCCCACACTCAGTTACCTCTTGGCAACCGGTAACCTAACTTCACGCTTGAAATCTAATCTTGGCCACCATCTTGGCCCAACCGTTCAACTGGACTTGGCCAAGCCATTCATCCAGCCCTTCGCGGGGGCTCAAGAGCTTTGAATGTCAGGCAAAGCATTTGATCTTTATGTAATAGACACAAGGTAGTCATTGAGAACCTCAGTTGGGAGAATCAAAGTCAGGAGGGGGTGTGGTCTTGGGAAGCTCTCTTTGACAGTGGCATTTAGAAGGCATTGGGGAGAGGAGATACAAGGATGACCAGACCAGTCGGGAGGCTGCTGGAGTAGCCTATAAAGATCTGGGCTGGGTGGGGGCAGGGGAACGGTTGGATAAAAGAAAAATATGAAAGGGTGTGTCAATAGGATTTGAGACATGATGAGTTAGTTTGGGAAGAGAGGAAGAAGCACAAGAGGAAGCCAGTGTTTCTAGCAGATATATTCAGACATATTATCAGGAACAGCATATGAGGATCCACTGAAACAATTTTTGTTTGTTTGGTTTTTAAGAAGCTGCATTTGGCTTTAGGCCATCTTAGTAGGAAGGGCTTCTACTCAGAGGTGTGTCCACGAGGCAGTGGGAGAGATGGAGTGAGAGGTGAGGAAAGACCCCCTGTGGAGGTGGAGATTTGTAGGTGTTAGCTGGGAATGGGGAGAAAGTGTGGGTAGGAAAGAGCAGAGAGAAATAAAGGACCCTTGGAGCAGGCGCTGTGTGGAGGTCGGGAAGAGGAAGGAAAGTCAGAGAAGGAGCTACAGGACATGTCAAGGGGCTCAGAAACTAGAAGAGGAGAGTGTCTCAAACAGGAGGGAATGGCCGGTAGTGGCAGACCCCAAGTGTCTTCCTTCACAAGGTAAAGAATTTGAGTCCTTTCTCTGGGTCCTTGTCATTTCTGAGTCCAGCCCTGGCCCTGTGATAATTAAGTCTCCTCTCCCTCTCTCCAGTTTTCTCCCTTGGGGTGCTTATTTTTACTTTTGAAGTTAAGTCAGATCCTGCAAGACACTTTTCCAATACATTGTGACCTGAGTCAATTCTGATTTTCACCTGCCTGTCACAATGAGTGAGCTCCCCAATTCTCCTGATTTGAACATTTCTCTGTTTTCTTTTTTTTTTTTTTTTTAATGAAGACAGAACATCTTATGTGGCTTGCTAGTCAAGCAGTGCTGTTAGCATTTGGTTGCCTTGTAAGGGTTTTTTTTGGCTTCTTGTTAAACTTTTTCCCTGGGCTTCCCGAGAGATGTTGGTGAACATTATTCAGGATTCCTGTGGCCTTTTCCTTCTTTCCATTCTTAGCTCATTCTTGTATTTTCCTCATTCCTCTGTCAAAGCCCTTATTATGGATTTCTTTTCTCTTACATTGTTGGAGTTAATTTTGTGTTAACAACAGCTAACATTTGTACAGCGCTTTACAATTTACAAAGCATGTCACATATGTTTTCTTATTTTATCTTCACAGCAATTCTGTGAAGCAGTTTAGGTACAGTTGTCCTTATTTTACAAACCAAGCCTCTGAAGACTTGGCTGGTAATAAATAGGATTCAGGGTGACTTAATGTCTTTGACTGCTTTCTTTTTTTATAATCATACTGCAAAAAGAAAAAAAAAACCCAATCTGTGACCATTTGAGGAAATTTGGAAATTCTAGGAAAGAATAAAGAAGGAAACATACATTACTGGCCAGCCTAGTCTAGAAACTACTACTGACAGCACTTGTGGTATTTCTTTCCAGCCATATTTCTATGAATTGGTAAAGACTATATAATTAGAAACTAACTACATCTTGATGTTGGACTCTGATTTTTAATTGTAACAGATTGTGAGCATTTTCCCACGCCAGTCAACTATTTCAAAATGTATTCTAGAGCTTCCCTGGTGGCGCAGTGGTTGAGAGTCCGCCTGCTGATGCAGGGGGCACGGGTTCGTGCCCCGGTCCGGGAGGATCCCACATGCGGCGGAGCGGCTGGGCCCGTGAGCCATGGCCGCTGAGCCTGTGCGTCCGGAGCCTGTGCTCCGCAACAGGAGAGGCCACAGCAGTGAGAGGCCTGCGTACCGCAAAAAAAAAAAAAAAAATGTATTCTAACCTATGGCTGTATCATAATTTATGTAACAATTCCCCTCTTCAAGGACCTGGAAGTTGTTTCCATTTTTGGCGCATACAAAGAACGTTAAATGGACAACTTTATACCATAAACACCTGCCTGAGGCTCTGTTCTAAGCATAAGGGTGGAACGGCTGGGCTAAAGAGCATATTGTTCAACTGCATTCCACAGGTGCACCAGCTTTCATTCCAACAAGAAGTATGCATTTGTGTCTATCTTACAACACCCTTGCTAACATTGAATATTATATTTCAAACTCATAGTTAATATTATTATGGATGAGAACCAAAATCTCACGGCTTTGTTTTACATTTCTTTGATTGCTTATGAGACAGAACTTTTTCCCTTTTGATGTTTGGAAGAAGTTAAACTCTTTCTGGCTCTTAAATCTTAGCTGTGCTGAATCCTCACAGATGCAGTGACAAAGAACATCCAGTAAAAGCCCCCCAACATCTCAAATGCTGTCGACAGGAGCAAGGAAGATCCCCAGTGGGAGGACTGGGCGCGGTGGGAAAGATGTGATAGAGCTGGAGCCAATATGCGTCTCTCACGATTCTCTTCCTTAGGAAGACGCGGGGAGTGTGAGAAGGCCACTTCATTCTAACTATATTTATTGCACTGATTTCTGCTGCTTTGATGAGGAAAACTTCCAACAGGAGATGCAAATTGCCTCGGGACCTACAAATCCTGCTAGCACAGCCCTGGCATTCTCAGACCAGACCAACCAGTGTGGTGATTTCTTCTCCTATGAATAGGTGTCTCTGAGTTTTGCAGTGGAGTGGGAGGAGTGTCCAGGGCCATGGGGTGGGGTGATCCAGCCTTGTGGTCTTGGCCTTGGGAATCTCCACTAGTGAGGGTCTCAGCTTCCCAATCTATGGTCACAAAGGGCTACCTCTACCAACGTGCTGCTGTGAATCAGACAGCTGGCTCCATCACTAACCTTGAACAAGGTACTTAAGTTCTGTAGCCTCAGTTTCCACATCTGTGAAATAGGGACAAAAGCAGTACTTACCTCATAGAATTACTCTGAAGAGTAAATGAGTTACTCTAGGTAAAGGACCTAGAACAGCAACTGGTTCATGGTAAAATGCTATGGAAATGTTGGCTCTAAAAATGTTTCCTTGCCAGACTGGAAGCTTTCTAAGGGCAGGATCTCGACTACCTGGTATAACATCACGCCTGCGGTGCCTACCTCCGTGCCTGGCCTGTAACAGAGCTTTAACATATATTTATCAAGTAAATGTTGAGTGAATGAGAGTGCTTTGCAAACTGATAACTGCAACCCAGGAGTCTGGCAGAATTATTATCTATTACTAGTTGTCATCTCCCAGTTTCTTTCGGGGAGTCTCCTGTAGCTCAGAAATGGGAGGGTACAGAACACCTTGGGTCTGGTTCATTGATCTGATGCTTTCTGTCAAGATGTTTAGGGTCTTGGGACCCATCCACTAGTAGTCACGGGGCAAGGCCTTGAACACATAGATCAGCTGAGAGAGAAGAGGCAGTGGTAGAGTATTGTAGACCAAGTGCATACTTTTGGTCAGAAAACTCCTTGTTTAACCAAAGCAGGCATTTGAAACACAAAATCTCCTAAGGGCCGGAGAGGTAACATAAAGGGTAGTGCTGGGGGAGGGGTTGAGCCTTAATTGGCCAGTATTGTTTTGAAACACACATAGCCTATTAAGCCCCTGCAATTATCCTTCTCTTCCACCAAGAACTGCACTCGCTCACATGATCTCATACTGTGCTGTCCTGTGGTCCAGGCTTGGTGTTCCTGGTGCTGATACAGACACCGACACAGAAACACGTGTCCTCACTGTTGGAAGAACAAAGGCAACACCTGACGCCTGGCTCCCAGTCTCCCAGGGTTGGCACCCTGGAGAGTACGGCAGCTCCAGCCAAATGACGCCGGTGGATGCTGCACAGAACCGTGGGACCAACATGGCAGGAGCTTCCGACTTTTCCAGAGAAGGTAAACATCTGGACTCTTAGATGGAGCCTCGTAATGTTCACACAACAAATGGAAAACGTGTTGTAAGCGCTCCGCAAGTCAAACAAAATACCTCCGTGTCCCCATTCGGTCTGCAGCCTCTACTTTCTGATTCTGCCAGAAGGTAGGGAGATAGTTCAAGTTCAGATGAGGCAGCCCAGGGCAGCAGCCATCGGCCCCTGTTTGTAGAATTGTTCTTCTTTAAGCAGTTCCAGGGGCTTTTACCTGTAGCATCTCACACCTGGTTATGCAAGTAGAATGGCAAGGACGAGGGAGCTGAGGCTTGGAGGAATCGGGAGGTGGCTTAAGGTCCAAAGCTACGTATGCAACACAGGGCTGAGACTCACCTCAGGTTTTCTGACACCAGGCCAGGGGCCTTTTGCTGAGAGTCCCTCAGTATTAGCACCCTGGGTGTCCTTTGTGAAATGAGGGGCTGGTTAGCATTCTGCCCTCCCTCCCCGCCACCCCCCACCCCCCGGCCCAGGATGTGTGTGTGATCTCGGACAAGTGGCTTCCCTCCAGTCAAATTTTCAATAGGAGCAGCAATAAAACCTACCTTCCCAGGTGGTAGCAAGAATTAGACGATGTAATGTGAGAAAAGGGCTTAACTCAGAACCTGACACGAAGAAAGTGTTCAAGTTTTAGTCACCATGCAGCCCCCTTTCCGTACATTGTACGCCGAGTGTACGCACAGACAGATCCCGCACCAGGATGGGGTTGGGGGGAAGCCATTCCTGCCCTTAGCAAATATTTACTGAGGGTCTACTGTATACAAGGCCCAGTGCTGAGCATTCAGGAGACAGTGGTGAGCAAATGGGGCTGATCTAGGCCCCGTGGGACTTAAATTCCAGCAAGACAGGTAACTGTTAATGAAATATCCATATGGAAAAGATACCCTGATGATGGGTGACAAGGTTTGTGAAGGAAAATCTGGGGTGTTTATAAAAGAGAGTATATACATACTACTCCTTGATGTAGATATAAAAGGACCCCTCCTTTATACAAATAAAATATGATACTTAAAATATATATAAAAATATATATAAAATTCTGGGGAAGTGATGCCTAAGTTAAGACCTGAGGGATACAGCAGGACACGGAGGACCAGAGCTGCATTCTGGCCATGTGAAGCTTGAGAGAGACGTGGTCAGCCAACCAGGCCTCTGGCTCTGTGATAACGGAGCTCAGCAGAGAGGCTCTGGCTACAGATGGAAATGTGGGAACTGTCCTCACACAGGTGGGATTTAACCCATGGGATTGGATGAGCTCACCCAAGGAAAGAAGAGCTACAAGAAAGCGGCTCAGACACAAGAAATGAGAGACCTGGTCCCTCCCACTGTGGGGAGCTTGGAGTGCATTTGGATGGAGAGTGAGTTCCCACACCTGGAAAATGGCCAGAGGCAGGCAGCAAGTAACCTGAGCTAGAAAGTGAAAAGGGAGTTGGAATCCAGTAAGGTGAGGAAGATGGAGAAGGGCATGTTCTGTCAGCTGGGGTTAATCAGGAGGAGGGGAGGCTGGGGCCAGGCTAACGATGCAGCACGTACCTAAGATTTCCTGTTGCCCCAGCAACAGCATCCGAAGGCTTTCTGGCACCGAAAAGGACGGATGGTGATAAAGGAGTCAGCACCAGAGGCAGAGGACTGTGTGAGAGCCGAGTGCTCTCAAGTGTGTGTGTGTGTGTGTCTGTGTTTGTGTCTGTGCATGTGTACATGCACAACTCATCTATTTAAAACAAACAAGTTTTTAAGAGCTCTCTTTGAACCTTCTTTTTTAAAAAATTTATTTATTTATTTTTGGCTGCATTGGGTCTTCGTTGCTACACACGGGCTTTCTCTAGTTGTGGCGAGCAGGGGCTACTCTTCGTTACAGTGCATGGGCTTCTCATTGCAGTGGCTTCTCGTTGCGGAGCACAGGCTCTAGGCGCACGGGCTTCAGTAGTTGTGGCACACAGGCTCAGTAGTTGTGGCTCGCGGGCTCTAGAGCGCAGGCTCAGTAGTTGTGGTTCACCGGCTTAGTTGCTCCACGGCATGTGGGATCTTCCCGGACCAGGGCTCAAACCTGTATCCCCTGCATTGGAAGGTGGATTCTTAATCACTGCGCCACCAGGGAAGCCCCACTTTGAACCTTCTGATGTCCAAACGGCCTGTGCTATGTGTTAATGCTGTGCAACTTCAAAGTGTCCTTAATTTGAAAATGTTACTATCTGGCCCATGAAAGTTCAAAGTGTCCTTAATTTGAAAATGTTACTATCTCCTGCCAGTGCTGTTTTGGTTAAATACATTTCACCTGCATTTGGGGAAGACAGTGACCATGCACACTGGCTCTCCCTTCTCACACGCCCAGTCCACTTCTCTGGGTTTTTCAGGTACCATGGGAGCTCGTTCAGCCTGGGTACAGAGTGACCCAGCGGGACTGGAGGTGAAAGCCCCTGGGAGTGAGTGAATATTTTTCTGCCTTCCTGTTCAGCACTGGGCGGCATAATTCTCTACAGTGTCTCCTGGTGGGTATGAGCTATGAGCGCAGGTACTTGCAGCAGTAACCCCCTCGTTAGCAGCCCCTGCCCCCAGCCACGGTGGGTTTTCTTCCCCTCCTCATCTCATTTCCCCTCTGCCTCACTTGGTGTCTTGGGATCACCTCTCAAATAGACCTCCAGCACCCACGATCTGGTCTCTGGGTCTGCTTTCAGGAAACCAAAACCAAGGTAGGCAGGGTGGGATAGAGACATTTCCAATACTATAGGCGGAGGCATTTCCAATACTATAGAAAAAGTCAGTAACCCAGAGATTTTCCTGCGGTCCTGACTCTCCAGCAATCTGCTGGCAACATTGCCCTTGATCCCTGGTGGGGAGGTAGAGTTGGGGTGGGGCAGGGAGCAGCAGAATGCAGGGAAAAGGCAAAAGTCCGGGTGTCAAGGGTCCTGGGCTCTGTCTCAGATCTGCTACTAACATGCTGTGTGCCCTTGGCAAAGTCCTTTTCCCTCTCTGGACCTTAGTCTAGTCACTGGCCTAGTGAAGTGGTTGGGCTGAAGCTTCCTTCTTGCTCTGGGACTCCAGCCTCATGGTTTGCTTTTCTTCATTTCTCTCCCCCTCATTCATTTTAATTATCTGCATTTGCCTCCCTGTCTCTCTCTCTCTAAGTCCGCATGCTGGGCCAGTTTTGGGGGGCTGGCTGGTAAGATACCCAGCTTTAGCTGTCCCTGGTAATGAGAGGTGAGGCTTAATCCATGCAGCATTCGTTGGGAACCTGGAGAAAGCCGTTTTCTCTACATCTGAAGTGTCATTATTGTTAATAATGATGACATCAATCTACCTCATCAGACCCACAAGTGCTTAACTAAGAAAAATGCTTATGTCACTGTTAGTAAATATAAAGTGTGCCCACTCAATCAGAATGACACTCCCCAGACAGCGAGTTCGTTCCCTTCCCCACACCCTGACTGCTCGTTTGCAATCCTGCCCTTCTTCAAACGACCCTGCTTATTTTTTATTGATGTTTCAGCACTTTGACAAATACATTTTTCCATGAAGAGAAACATAATTAACTTAAGTCATTTATATTAATCACAAGGTGGGGGGGAATCATGCAAAACAGGGGTAATTTCGTATTGAACAAGCCACGTTATCTAATAAATATAGATGATTCTGATTTATGTGTTTATCCAAAAAGCATCAGCGAGAAAAAGAACCATCACCAAACCCCACCCCATCCCCCCAAAGTATGTCACTAAATCACAGAAAGTTCCAGCCGGAAGTCCATACCCAGCGTGATACCCACCCCCTCATTTTCCCATTGAGGAAACTGAAAACCAGGGAATAACAACAGTCGGCATTTATTGAGCGCTCACTCTGTATCAGGCTTTGTTCTCAGTAATTTTGGGGGTTATAATCCTTGCAATCATTTTAATGAGATAGGTGCTATCATTGTCCCCATTTTGCAGATGAGGAAACTAAGGCTCAGAGAAAGGAAGGTGCTTCTGCAAGGCCCCACAGCAAGGGATGGTCTGAACCAGACCCTAGATTGTGGTCTTTCTAAACCTCATCCAGAAGGAGAAGGAAGCTGGTCATCCTGTGTGTATGAAATTCCCATGGGGAGATGTAGAGCAAGACTTTGGAAAGTTTTTTAGAGCTCTCTTCTGTTTCTCTTCTTTTTGTTTTATGTGGTCTGTTCCCTTTTGCCGTCACTAGCCATAAATATCCCTACAAAATCTCAGAGGACTGTGAGCTTGCCTCAGGGACACAGAGGTGACGGTTTAAAGAGCTGTAAGATGGTATTGCAGGGGGGAATCGGGGTTGAAGTTATGGGGTGGCAGTAGCAAGAGTGTGGAGGCAGAGGAACCTGGGACTGGGGTTCCTAGAAGAAGAGAGGGGTCAGCCTCAAAGCTGCTCTGGCTCCGCGAGACCCTGCAGGGGCGGCAGCAACTACTAATTCTGCAGGTGGAAACCTGAGACAGGATGGCAGTTCCTGACTGCTCAGCAGGTTAGTGGTGAGCCTGGCGGGGCAGCTGGATCCTTTGTCTCTTCTTCCTGTTGTCTGTCCTGGGCCCACAGTGAATTCCCCTCCACCCTAGACCCTCAAATAGAAGTCCCGAGGGGCAGGGGACGGTGGAGCCAGACTATCTGGATTCATATCCTGCCTCTGCCATTTGCTGTGTGACCTTGGAGGAGCCTCCTAACCTTTCTGGTCTCGGCGTCCTATACCTGCACTAAGGGATGGCTAAGGACAAATGTTCAGATTTAGGACAGCGCAGCATATATGAGTGCAGGCTACTATTATAATTATTATGAAAAGGACCAAAATCTCATGAGCATCCTCCTCCTTATCTACGACCCCACACAAGTCCTAAGTGCGTGTCAGGTTGGACAGGCGTGTGCGTGCGGTGCGGGAGGATCAGGGAGAGAGCAGGGAGGGCCCGGAAGGGTTTCTGGGTCGGAGCAGAGAGGGGAGGCAGGCTCTGAACCTCCTCGCCCAGCCGCCGACCAGGCTGCAATTTGTCGCTTGCCTGGTCTGCGGCTCCCTGCACAGGCGGACTGAACGGGTGCCAGGACCCCATCCATCCTCGGCTTCCTGGACAGCGGCACCAGAGAGCACATCTGTCCCTGTCTCTGGTGGCATGGATGACTGGCTTGTCATCTTTGACAAATGTCTGTGCCAGCGAGTTCTGTGCGGCTGTGTGTACTTACAGATGCTGAAAACTCACAAACACAGACAGGAAGCTCCACACACCAGAGAAAACAAATGAGGACCAGGGCCAGGATTGATTGGAGGGGTGGGGGAGGGGAGGCCTCAACCAGACGACCTGGGCCCTGCCTCACTTTTCCTGAAACTCTGGGCAAACCATTTCCTCTCCCTGTGCCTGGGTTCCACACCCCCTCCCCTGCCCCCCATGAAGGGGGCATAAAGGTCCCTGTCCTGCCCTCAGTGGTCTTGTAGGAATCAGTCATAATTTTCATCACACGGTTAGCAATTAACCCTTATCAAGAAACTGCTTTGGGTCTGGTATTTTATGCATGCATATTCTAGCTCACCAAATTCCCCAGGGGAGCCCATTTTATAGATGAGGAAACGGAGATGCAGAAAAGCAACTTATCTGATGATCCAGGAAGGGATTTTTTTCTACTGCCTGGGTCTGGCAAACACAGGTGGGAAGAGCAGAGACTGAGGCCAGCCTCCTCCTGTCCAGACACAAGCTTTGGAGACCCTTCTGTCTATCCAGGCACCTGAGACCAGCTCGTTCCCAGCCCAGGACCTTGTCTCCTTGCTAGCTGCTAGAAGCCTCCATATTCTTGTCTGGAATGTTAATATTCCACCAGGGTTATTAAGAGGAGAAAATGAAATAGTGCTCACGGCAGGGCCCACCTTAAAGAGCCACGTATCACATTTAAAGCATCTGAGTCTCCATAGGACTCAGGGCTTGGCTTTCTTGTGTTTCTCCCCCTTCCTACCTCATCATTTGACACTTCTTTCTCCACTTCGCTCATCCATGTTTCAATACCGATAAATACGTTGATAAAGCCTGTTGCCCAGAGATCACTAGGATCCCTCACAGAGTCAAATAAAGTTCGGTTTCTGAACTTGCTGCCACGAGGTAGAGCGTGGGCCATGGGCAACCGTGGAGCAGCCTCAGTAAGAGGCCGTTGTAGGGTTTGTTTTGCATGATTTTAGAGAGGGTTGAGGAACCAAGGGCTGTCCTTGAGTGGGTGCTGTCAGGAGGTAGGAGCATTTTGCCAGTTGGGTATCATCGTCATTCTTATCTAGGAGACAACAGGAATAAAGCAAGACCAGAGATGTCAGTGGTAAAGAAAGAGGAGTCATCTTTGTCCGCTGAAAGAAAAGGATATCCGCGCATCCTTTGCATAACATGCTTGTGTTTATCACGGTCACAGAGAGGCCTTGTCTGATGCTGATATTGTGTGAAGTTGTTTATTTCAACAAGAACAACTAGGGGGCTTCCCTGGTGGCGCAGTGGTTGAGAGTCCGCCAGCCGAGGCAGGGGACACGGGTTCGTGCCCCGGTCCGGGAAGATCTCACATACCGCGGAGCGGCTGGGCCCGTGAGCCATGGCTGCTGAGCCTGCGCGTCTGGAGCCTGTGCTCCGCAACGGGAGAGGCCACAACAGTGAGAGGCCCGCATACCACACAAAAAAATAAAAAATAATAAAAATAATAAAAAAAAATAAAGAACAACTAGGGCCCAGGGCCAACCTAGTAGTGGCCAAGCCAGGTGTCTAAACTATTTTTCTTTTTCATTCTCAATATACAATCATAGGTACTAACCTCTAGAGAACTCAAGTGCCCCCTGACCCAAGGGTTATTTGTTTGTATATTCTATATTGTGTCTATTCCCAGCTTTTTCCAGGAAATGTTACCCCTAGTCATTCCCCAAGGAGGGTTCAACAGACCTGCTTCCCTTGTTTTAGGAGAACCAGCAGGCTGGGCCATTGGGTAGAGAAATGCAGACCAAGCACCCAGCCATTGTTCCTGGAGAAAATGGTGATGTCATCCAAGTTTGGACATCCATTCTTTCAACAGACAGAGGGTGTGTTCTGTCTAGTCACGGAATTTTGATGTGTTTTACCAGTCTGTGTCCTTGAGGAATTAGAAAACGTGTTTCTCTAATTACACAGACCTTTGGAGTCCCTGACATAGTCTGGTTTCAGGCTGAATAATCCAGATTGTGGGAGAGGATCTATGAGCTATTGTGATAGCTTTCTCTGGTCTTGGGAGTCAGCCCAGCCCTGTGGGTTCAGGTGTGGGGTTTCCCTTGAAAAATGACATCATCTAAGCTTTCACTGGGTCTGAAGGTTCTACTGGGAACTCAGGGGAGGGTGGGGTCCAGTGATTCTGATGCAAGGGTGCTCAGCTAGCCCACCATATGGTGCCTGCCAAGGGCGGGCAGAAGCCCTGAGCTGAGGGCCAGGCCTGTGAACGCAAGAGTAGCAATCTAGGGCAGCAGTGTAAGTCACCTCCCGTGTTGTCCTTGTTAGGCCACAGGTGTTCAGTGAAGCTTTGCTGGACACCTCTAATCTGGTTGCCGCAACCGGATAATTAACGTCTTATCCTCCATCACTCCATGGAACACTGGTCTTCTTGAGCTGTTTCTCCAGGACACATGTGCCCACCCCATGGTTGTCACACTGCTTCTCCCTATGCCTAGAGTGTCCTTCCTGGCTCTTTTTTCAGCTGTCATTTCTTAGTAACATTTTCCCTGACCATCCTGTCTGACAGTCTAACTTCCTACCCTTGCTATAATTTTTCTATTTAGCATATATCGCTAACATCATATATTCTTTCCTCATACACCCTGTATATTGCCTGTCTCTCTTACTAGAATATGAGCTCCCTGATGGCAGGGAATCTTTGTCTGATATGGTCACGGCTACAATCCCTGGAACCCAGTTAGATGCATAGTAGGCGCTCAGTACATATTCATTGAAAGAATGAATGAATTTCTTCTATTTTGATTTTCCTTGGAGTTTATATTTCATCAAACACTTTCATCATTTATTGATATGATCATATTTTTCCCTTGGATTTGTTAGTGTAATGAATTATGTTAATTGATTTCCTGTTATAAATCTGTGTTACTAGGATAAATCCCACTTGATCGTAAGGACATTTTGCCAGATATCATTTACTAGTGTTTTATTTCAAATTTTTACGTTTTTATTCGGAAGAATAATTGGTCTAGATTTTCCTTTTTCTAAGCACTCTGCATCAGGTTTTTGTACTAAGGCAAAGTGGGCTTCATAAAGTGAACTGCAGTGCTTTATCTTTTCCTATGATCTGGAAGAGTTTAAATAACATTGGAATTATTTGTTCTTTAAAGGTTACATAGAACTCAGCTGTGAAACCATCTGTTCCTGGTGCCTTTTATAATGGTAGATCTTTAATCACCTTTCTAGTCTCTTCTGTGGTAACTGGCCTTTTCATTTTCTACTTCTCCTCGGGTCAATTTAGGTAATTTGTATTCTTCTAGGTAAATATCCACTTCTAGATTTCCTATTTTGTTTCTGCTGAGTTGATGTAGAATTCCTTTGTAATCTTTTAATCCCTAGTGCATCTAGGTTTATGTCTCCTTTCCCATTCTTAATTCTGCTTGATTTTGTTCTCTTTCTTTCCCTTTAATCAGTTTCCTAACAAATTTGCCTGATCTCAGTACTTTGGAGAAATAGAAAGGCCAGTGCCCCTGCCCGGAACCCATAGGTTCATGGAGAGGGGCGCCTGCAGGATGCTGGCATGGAACAGTTCCTGTTGACAGCAGTGGCAGGACGCCAGCAGGTGAAGGAAGGTGGCTGGAGCTGATGGCTGGGTTTTGACTCTCCCACTTCCCGGTTGTGTGACCTTGGCAAAATACTTTGCTTCTCCACATTTCAGTTTCCCTATCTGTGAAGGGATGATGGTAGCGGTACCTAGCCCACGTGGGCGGAGAGGAGGGCTAGATGTGTGTATACGTGCAAAGTGCTGGGCACAACACCTGGCAGAGAGTAAACGTGCAATTAACATCAGCCTTCACTATGGAGGCAACACGGTGGAGGGAACAAGGGAGCACAAGTATTTCCAGAAATCACTGGGAGTTCTATAGGAGAACAGACTTTGGACCCTCATCCTGCAGGTATTTGAGAGGAGTAGTGATTCAGGTGCTAAGGGGAAGGTGACCTTCCTCTGTGGTCCTAAGCTAGTTAGATATGGGGCCACAGCAGTGACACATATACTCTTCTCACTAAACTGTTCCTACAGTCCTACAAGGTAGGTATTAGGTGGAACCTAATATGAAAGTGCCAATGTTCAACCATTTTTCACCTACAAAAAGGCTCTTTCATAGGGTTCACCCTAAGGTTATTATTTTCATCTCCATTTTTCTAATGACCAGGTCAGAGGGGTTAAGCAGCTGTCTGAAGGTCACACAGCCTGTTACAGGTAGAGGTACTTGGGTCAGATCAGGGCCATACAATTCCAAAGCCTATTTTACACCTCGCAGCGTGGTCAGAAAAACAAAAACCCCCACAAAACCATGCAAACATAGGCTGCAAATGCAAGTTGAATGAGGTGGCCGATACTGATGGCTGAAAAGTGGTCAGTGTATGAGCACCCGGGAGGCTGATCTGAAGAGGAGGGAAGGAGCGGGCTCCGATGGAGGGAGCTCCAGGGGTCTAAAAATCCAGTCCCCAAAGCTCTGGCCTGTGTGTGGAGCCACTGCCGTTCTGACATTCTATTTATGGAACTATTTCAGCACGTACCTGACTAAAGAGTGGGTATTTGTTTGCAGGACCTGGAAGCTCTTGAAAGGCAGGGATCCTCTCTCATTTATCTTGTAGCCACCTTACAAGTAACGGTTTCCTGACAAATGGTCAGCCGTACAAGTTTGAGCTGTTTCATAAGGGACTGCTCATTCAGATTGAATTTTGGGGAGGGAGGGATGGGTGCTATTTATATAGTTTTATCCAATATGGGCAAGAGAAAATGGGGTCCAATAGTCATATATGATCTATCCATCCAGAGGTCTGTGAACGACAATACTTAGGGTGGTCTCTTAAACTTGGGACTTTACGAAGATGACAGAATGATTTGTTGATGTGAATGTCTGTGTTTTCTCAAGGATGCAGGCAGATGTAAAGTACACATGCACATAGGATAAACTGACAAGGATACAGAGGGTGTGATGTCAGTCTCCGGGTCCCTACACTAAGGAACGGGGCTAATCCTTAACTAGAACGCTAGAATGCTAACTCCGTGGTCTGGCTTGCAGCTCTGTGCTCCAGAACCCTCCTTCCTGAGCCTCAGCCACTGCTTACGCACTTTCTTAAAACGCTCCACTAAGAGCCCAGAGAACTGGATCTCAATCTATTTCCAGGGGAGGGCTGCCCCTCCCCAACACACTGCAAAACTCTGACTCTGTTTGGGCATTGCCACGGCCCTGATCTCCAATCTGAGAGGCCCCAAGGGTGCCTTCTCTCTGTTGGGACCAGTGAGACTCTGTTCTGCTCTGTTTTCTAGCTCTTCTTACAGGAATGAGAAGAATCATTCATCTCAGTCCTGTTTTCTGGAATGAAGACGGTTCTCGGAGTCTGAACTAAGGATGGAGAGCCCAGGCAGTCCCTGTGGAACCCACCGTGATGCCCACTCACCCTGGTACTCTGGTTTCAGCTCACACCTACAGCTTCCTGCTGCAAACACTGCTGCTCTCTGCTCCAGGGAATTCTCTGGCTGCTGGAGAGTAGGTGACTCAGGTAGGGGACAGACCAGAAGTGTTGGGGAGTTAAAGTCTATGGGAGGAGCTCTCAACCAATAACAAATGAGAGTCAGAGGATAAATAGCCCAGTTCCTTGCCTCTCAGGTGGGACAGACCTGTGACATGTTCTATGCAGTGTCCTGGAGGGTACCCACTGGAACCGAGTTCACTAAGACACTCCGTCCC
Organism: Delphinapterus leucas; assembly: GCF_059928025.1. NCBI lineage: Eukaryota > Metazoa > Chordata > Mammalia > Artiodactyla > Monodontidae > Delphinapterus > Delphinapterus leucas. The sequence goes on from NC_143138.1 coordinate 34,361,786, forward strand.
TGTCTTACCTCCCCACTCTCCTGCTGCTGCTTCCTGGGCTCGCTTCCCAAATAAACTACTTCCAGCCACATCCTTATCTCAGTGTCTGCTTCTGGGGAATCCCACTAAGACCTCCCTTAAAATATTCTTCCCTCTCAACGCAGCAGCCCTTGTGTACCTGCTGATGGATTGGGTGATGCTTTGCAAATACCAGCAGGCAGCTTTCCTCCTTAGCTAGTCTCTCCTCTCTGTAGCTCGGGTCTTTGGGATTTGTGGATCTAGAGAATATTAGTCGAATGTGCTCGTCCTGCTGTTTGAGCGAGACTTAAGCTAACCCGTATCACTCATTGCAAAGCAAGTTCTCCTGTGAGCTCCTAGGGGTCTTTGAGGATGGATGCACCTTGGGGAGGAATTTACCTTCACTTTTTTCTGGACACAGCATGGGCTCAAGTTGAAAGTCAGTGCTCTAGTGCGCTAGCTCTTCCGTGGCTGTGATCCCTCTGTGCAGTTTTGCCCCAAGGACCGCGTGGCGGTTCTTCATCACCAGCCCAGCCTTTCTCAAGTGATAGACTTTTCTTTCTTTCTTTCTTTTTGTTCATTCTTGAAGGAATATATAGGAAAGTCTTAGCTAAGAGAATTTCTGGTTCGAAAGATGCCAGATAAACTAGCATTTATTAGAATTTTTGAAACCTATTTGAAAGCTTAATATTGTATTCAGTTATGATTTCTAAATGATGGAGTTTTCATTTTGGAGCTCGGGGAATTGGTACTTCCCTCAGAAGCAGTGTGGTCTGTGAATTCTTGGGTTCAAGGCCTGGCTCTGCCCCGTGACCTCATCTCTACACTGACTCCTGTATCTGCTACCTCCTGTCCACTGTCACCTGATGTCTAAGGGCACCTTGCGTAACACGCTCAGGCCAAAACCTGCTCTCCCTCAGTCTCCTCCATTATGGTTAGTGGCAGCTCCTTCTTCTAGTAGCTTGAGACAAAACCCTTAGGGTCATTTTGATTCCCCTCTTCCTCTCACACTCCCATCCCATCTTTCAGTAGATACTATTGGCTTAACCCTCCAATCTCTGTCAGATTACATCTCCCACCTCCACTGCTGCCTCTCTCTTCTGAGCCATCTTTCTTTGTGGCCTAGATTTGTGCAGTAGCAAAATCTCTTACACTGGTCCCCCAGTCTCACCCTTGCTACCCTTCTGTCTACTCACAACACAGCAGCCAATGAAAACCCAAGTCAGAGCAGGTCTTTCCCTGCCTGGAGCCCTCCAGTGGGTCCCATCTCACTCAAGTAAAGGCCATATCCTTACAATGGCCTTACGATGGCCTCCAGGCCCCGTCAGAACTGCCTCCAAACCTCTCTGTACCTCTGACTTCAACTACTCCTGTTCTCTTCCTGATTAGTTCTATTCTACCTATACTGTCCTCCTTGCTTCTCTTCAAACATTCAGCCGTGCCCCTGCCTTAGGGACTTTGCACTAGTGGTCCCCTTAGCCTGGAACATTCTTCCCCCAAAAGAGGCTCCCTCACCTCCTTCAGGTCTCTACTCAAATGTTTTCCTGCTTAAAATTGTCCTCACCTCCAAAGCACTCTCTATCCCTCTCTCCTGCTTTGTTTTTCTCTTGGACACTTATTGCCACCTGGCATCCATGTACTTTACTTGGTTATAACTAACTAGAACTGAAGCTCCTTGAGAGCAGGGACCGTTCTTGTTCACTGTTATATCCCCACCATCACAACAAAGCTTGGCAGGTGGTAGGTGTTTGTGGAAGGATAAATACATGTACGATAGGATGTGATTGCGAGGGAGCCATTCAACTTCTCTGGTCCTCAGTATCAGGGAGAAGCCACACTGAGTGATTTCCAAGGTCCTGTTCCTGCCCTTGATCTCTGGCATCATGAAGAGGCCCCTCTGAGAAGTTGTTCTGAGACCTGGGACACCCCCAGCCTTCGTTAGCTATGTCAGGATGGAGCTTCTGGCTTTCTCAGCTGAGGGATCACTTACTGGGAAAAAAATGTGGCCAGGGTCAGAGCTGTATTTGCCCTGATCGTCTGTTGGAATGGATAGAAGCTGGGATTCCTACAATCCAATAGGCACCCCTGAAGTCTGTGCCCACTGGCCTCTACCTACTTTGCTCTAACCTTGGAGTTGAAATTTTAAGTGCCTATAATAGCTTTCTTTATGCCCCAGGCAGGCGTGTGCATGCACGTGTGTGTGTGTGTGTGTGTAAGGACCCACTAACCTAATGAGTAAGGACCCGGGAGTATGAGTCAATGTAACAATGGCAGCAAGAAAGCAAAATGCAACCGCAGTCCCCCAGCCTTCTCCCAGACCTGTGGCCTCCAGCCATTTCAGGTGTTCTGACCCCTCTTCCCACAGCTGGGGGTCTGTGTCCCTCACCTGCCTCCTCCGCTGGGTGGCCCCTCTTTCTGGGACTCTGACACCGGGGCAGCTGTGCCACCTGCGTCCATCCCAAGTCCATGTCCTACCCTCCCATGCGCACCCCTTTCTCTTGGACGCTGTCACGGGGGCTGCCTGGGGGTCTGAATGGAGGCTGAACTTGCCAGTTGAGGGGCTGAACTGAGAGTGAAGTAGTTTGTTTAGGACAGGAAGTGTCTCCCCATTATAGTAGGGCATGTCTGGGGACGAGGTGGGTCTGGTCTCCTCTCCCCTTGTTCTGGCTGAACTGGCTGAGTGATAACTGCCGAGCCCTTACTGGCCATCCACCCCTAATCCGTCCTCCACACAGCAGCCGGAATGGTGTTTCCAAATAATATTCTGGGATGGTTAATTTTACGCGTCAACTTGACAGGGCCAAGGAAGGGATGCCCAGATGGCTGGTGAAATGTTATTTCTGGGTGTGTCTCTGAGGGTGTTTCTGGAAGAGATTAGCATTTGCAGTGGGGAATGAGTAAAACAGATGACTCCCACTGGGTGGGCACTGTCCAACACAGACATCCATGGCCGGAATCGAACGAAAAGGTGGAGGAAGATTGAATTGTCTCTGGCTGACTGCTGAGCTGGGACATCCATCTTCTCCTGCCCTTCATGTCCTCGTTCTCAGGGCTTCAGACTCAGCCTGGAGTCTCTACCATGGGCTCCCTGGCTCTCAGGCCTTCAAACTATACCACCGGCTTTCCTTCCTGGGTCTCCAGCTTGCAGACGGCAGATCGTGGGACTTCTGTAATCATGTGAGTCAATTCCTCATAATGAATCACGTTCTAAATACATATATATATATATATATATATATGTATATATATATATATAATATATATGTAATTTGTTCTGTTTCTGTGGAAAACCCTGACTACTAAAAAGTCAGTAATGTCGCTGTCCTGCTTGAAACTCCTCCCTTGTTCCCCACGGCTCTTAAGACAAAAACCCAATCTCTGTAGCATCAGTTTGGCACACAAGGCCTTTCATGAGCTGGCCCTTGGCTGCCTCCCAGCCTCTCCATCCTCCTGTCCCTTGTGGGGCAGCATCAGGCCTCCCTCCTCTTCTCCTCTGTGCCGCCCTGAGGCACCTGTTAGCCTCTCCCAGCACAATTCACGATTCCCGCTACACTGTAGTCACATGCCTCCCTCTCTGGACCATGAGCTCCTCAAAGGCAGGGGTTGGGCTATATATATTTTGAAACTTTGACACTTGGCACTGAGTAGAGCTCAGTGTGTGTGTGTGTGTGTGTGTGTGTGTGTGTGCGCGTACGTGCACGCACGTGTCTATAAAATGAATGGAGAAACCCATCCTCTCAGCGTCCAAGATGTGAACCTACTTTCCCTCTCTCCATTTTCGGCCTGCTATGGGTGGAAGTGGCCAGGGTGGACCCTCCAGTCCCCTCTCCAGCTTCCACCCGAGAGCTGCAGGCTGCCTGCTGCTTCTTACCTCTCTGTACAAAGCCACTGCAAAGCCCGCTGCATCTTCCTCCTCCTGACTCACCCATCCTCAGACAGCTGGTGGCTCCTCTCCCTTCCTTCCCAAGCCCCACCCCACCCAAAGAGTTGGGTGGCCTCTCTTCTGCACGGCTCTGTAGCAGATGCAGTTGGTGTTCTGTCACCTACTGGCTCTGTAACCTTGGGCAAGTCACTTAAGCTCTCTGAGTCTCAGCCTCAGGGAGACCACCCAGGGCCCCCAGGCTGGGCACTGCACAATTACAGACTATGCAGCCTGTCCCATGGCACTCTTGGATTGAGCAATGCAGTGACCTGCCTCAGGTTCCTCCCATGAAGGTGGTAATACTACTGGGTGGATGACTATAATATAACATGTGTAAAATTCCTAGAACATACACTTAGAACTGGGCACTTAATAAGCACTTAAGTGGCAATCTTTAGAGTTGTTTTATTATCATCACTATCATTATTATTGCATAAAGAGTGCTATCCTCCTTCTCCTCTGACCCATAGGGTGTGGTTGTAGGGTTGGTGGGAAGTTGAGTTTTTCAGAGCCGAGTGATGACTCTGGGGGGGGTCACAGCAGTATGGACTCTTTTGTCTCAAGGAAGGTGTCTCTATTGCCCATCCGTGACCCAGGAACCGAGCCTGCTGCCATGATGGCCTGGGCTGAAATGAAACACATCCACAGACACACACTCAGAGAAGAACCGTCTGCTCTTTACTCAAGGGATCCAATGATGAATGCAAACACACAGGGGAAACTGGGTATTGGCCCTATGATCTAGTGGACTTATCTCCCTGCACCATGCGGGGGAAGCCTTGGTGCCCATTCTTTTGGGACAGCCCATGATGAACATTCCCTAGGTTTTCTGAGTGCCCCATAAATACACCCCCTTCTTTCCTCATGCAACCACTCTTCCCCAGGGTCAACCTCCCAGGTTTTAGGGGCCTCTACCCTACTAAGAAGAAGTTCCCTTTTTTGTTGAGTCTGCACTTCTGTGACCTCAAAGTGAGTGCCTTTTAAAATTTTGTGCCCTAGATGCCTCACCCTATTTCTGACCTCACTTCTGCCTGGCATATATTCACCAACTGTCCTGATTTGTGAATCAAAGTTGTTCCTTCACTTCTTGACATTTTTTAGGCAACAGTTGGTTTCTCCCCAGCCAAGGAAAGTGGGGAGAGCATTGAGCCCCAAAGAAAAAGTGTGTCTCTGTCAGTTTGGGCTGCTATAACAAATACACTGTAGACTGGGTGGCTTAAACAACAGGTACTGGAGGCTGGAAGGTTCAAGATCAAGGTGCCAGTAAATCTGGTGTCTAGTGGGGACTCTCTTCTTGGTTTCAGATGGTTCTCTTCTAAATGTATTCTCACATGGCAGAGAGCAGAGCAGACAGAAGAGAAGCAAGCTCTTTTGCCTCTTCTCCTGAGGGCACAAATTCCATTTAGTAGGGCCCCACCCTCATGACCTAATTACCTCCCAAAGGCCTCACCTCCTAAAACCATCACATTAGGGTTAAGATTTCAACATATGAGTTCTGGGGGGACACAAACACTTGGTCCATGGCAGACAGGAAGGAAACCCTTCTGGCTATCCTTCATGTTGTGCTATAGTTGGAATTTTTTTCTTGTCCTCAAGTGTCTAAATACACGTAGACCATCTTGCACCACAAGGGCTGATTTCTCTGCCAAAAACCATGATCAGGTCTACGTGGGAGATTCACATTCCCTCTGCTGCCATTACTCTGACTTTATTATGCTTAAAATTGAATGTGCATCAGAATCATCTGGAGGGCTTGTTAAAACATAAATCGCTGGGCTCTGAATTCCTGAGTCAGTAGGTCTGAGGTGGGGCCTAACATTTGCATCTCACACTTTCTAGGTGATGCTGATGCTGCTGGTCCAGGAACCACATTTTGAGAACCACTGAGCCCCTCCCCCAGCCACAAAATCCTCTTCTTCAAACTTGGAGTCAGGATTCTCTTGACTGCAAAGCTTGCGTTGGGTTGGGGAGAGGGATGGAGCGGAGAAGGGAAGCTTCCTCACATTCTTATTATAGTTGCACACAAAAAGTTAGCTCTTTATGAGCCTTATAATGAACAAGGCATTGTGCACAAATATGACTGGGATGAGATTGCTGGGTTCAATAAAGTACGAAAAATACTATATATTATTAGCACAGTGCTTTGTAGTTTATAAAGGGCTTCCACATGCATTTTCTACTTTGATCCTTAGAGAGACCCTGGGAGGTGAGCAAGGCATATATCATCACCTCATTTTACAGATGAGGAATCACAAGGGGAATTAACGTTTTTCCTTGCCTGCTGTGTTCCAGACACATTCCATAAAGATGCTCATCTAGGCCTCACAACAACCCTCAGAAATTGGTATTATTACTTATCATGTAGATCAGGAAGCTTGGGGCTGAGAAGCTGAATGATTTGTCAAAGGTTGTGCATTTAATTAGCAGCAGAGCCAAAACTAAAATCAATTTCTCCTGACTCCCCATTCAGGACTCAGAAGACACAGTTACACATATTTTGTGTGTGCAGCTGGGGTGAAATTTATAACTATTCAAGCAGTTGTAACTCTGTTTAAGAGAATTTTTTTTGGTCCTTTCAGGTTCTGTCTTGACTCCTCTCTCTGTGTTCAGTTTTTTCAATCCAGGTTTTCAACCCTTTGTGACACAGAATCAAGGTACTCGGAAGAGAGTGTTGGAACCAGGGGCTAAGCTGAGTTACATTCAGAAGAGGGAGTAAGTGGAGGGGAGGTGGCTGGGGAATGCCTTCTGGGCTGAGTGTTGAAAGTTTTGTGGGTTTGGCAAGCGGGAGACCCCAGAGCAGCTGCCGGGTGGGAACTGGGAGAAGAAAGAGAGTGGGATTTCACAGAGTTTGTCTCTGGATTTAAATTGGATCTCTCTTACTATTCTTAAAGAGATGCAGGGAAAATTGACACAAATGTAAAATTACTTTTGGCTGCTGAACTGTGCTCATTTGTATGTGATGCTGTGCAGAAAATGGGTTACATGGGACCCCATTTTATATTAAGGCTATGTACGCATGTGTTTTAAAGTGAAGATGTTTGAATGTGAAAGATAAGGTGTAAAAAAATGATTCAGTCGCAGAGATACTAAGGCTGGGAAGGAAAGAGATAAGGGGAGAAGGAGAAATAAAAGAGAAAGAAACAAAGAAGAAAAAAAAGCGGGGGGGAGGTATTAGAAAAATGGACAGATAGGGGTAAATATACAGAGAAGTATCTGGAAAATAGAAACCAATTGGCATAAAGTAAGTTTGTCTTCTACTTGTTTCCCAAGGCTCTCTGCTACTGTGTTTCTCAAAATGTGATTAACTATTAGGAATATATTTTCCATTGTTACTCACTACTTATACACATATATAACTGGAAAAAACCTTTTTTTTTTCAGGGACTAATGCTTACCTTATGGTCCCCCATGAGCCACATTTACCAGTATTCATGTCCCTCCCGCAGTGACTGGCTTCAACTAGCAAGACATTAGCAAGGGTGATGCAAGGGGAGGCTTGCTAAGCTCTTGCACAATGGGGCCTGTCCTCTTGGAATTTTGCTCTTGCGATGCGCTCCCTTGGAACCCGGAAATCACACTGTGGCTGCCCAAATTAGCCATACGGAGAGGCCACTGGTTGGAACACTGAGGCCCTAGCTGACACCCAATCTGAGCTCCCAGCCAATAGCCACCCTCAGCTTGCTAACAACGTAAATGACGCATCTTGAAAGTGGGTCCTCCAGCCCCAGTTGAGCCACCACAACTGGTGCCCATGGAGCAGAGAAGAGCTGTCTTCACTGAGCCCTGCCTAAATTCCAGAATTATGAACAAATAAATGTTGCTTCAAGCCCGCCAAGTTTTGGGTTAGGTTTGTTATGCAGCCATAGGTAACATTCTACACGCAGTGCACAGTGGTAGTCTCTATTGTATTCAATTCTATCTTATTTTCCAAGATGGTAAATTGATTTCATGACTTACTAATGAGTCATGATCCACAGTTTGAAAAGTGCTGCTCTAATGAATGGCAGATGTGTTTGAGACAATCTGTTTTCCAACCTCTCCCTCTATCCTGTTGCTCTTAGCATCTGTGACATAAAAGAGATGAGAGGTAATCTCAAGATGTCACCCAGTCCAGGGCTGTGTCTCACAAAGGTCTGCCCCTAAAGCCATCTGGGTCTCCAGGTAGACAATTCTATTCAGTAGATAATTTTACTCAGGAATTATTTAGCCCTTTTGTATGCCTGGCTCTGAATCCTGCAAGCACAGTTTACAACCAAGCATGGTCTACTGGTACCCAAGATACTAAATTTTTCACTACAAAGGGAGGATGGATATCACTCCCCCAACCCCTGCCCCATATACCCATCCTACGCCCTCTATTTCTCAAGACTCTGGGTTAAGATGAAGCAAGCATCTTCCTATGTTATTAAAGCTTCTTATAACACAGTCCTGCCACTTACTTGTTTTCCCCCCAAATACAGCAATCCCTACATCATATTCCACAGAACAAAAATATCAGGACCACCAGGGGAGCCTGTTAAATGCCGATTTCCAGGCCCATCTAAGTGATATGGGCTCAAAAAAGATCCCTGGAGAGTGGTACCTGGAAATATGCATTTATCGAGGTCCCCAGCCAGTTCTGCTGAACATGGACGTATAGGTTTAACTATTCTAGGGGCTATGGTCTGGATCAGTGCATTTCAGCCTTTCCTGCCTCAAGTCATAGTAAGAAATATGTTCACATTCTGTTCCCACACACACATATGTATCTGTAGAGGAAACAGAAGTTTCATCAGACTCTACCGTTGATGTGTGCTGCACTTTGAATTTTCTATACTGTTTTATTTTTTTTCAAAGGCTGATAGTAACTCATTAAACTGATTTTATGATTCACCAGTGGGTCACACTGTACCATTAGTAATAAGCCTGGCCTAAGCAGGCTATGTGTCTATCCAGTAGACACGGCAGATTCTCCAGAGTTTTGCTGTAATAATGATTGTTTGGAGTTGCAAGCCTGGTCTCCATCTTTTTCCAATGTGCCTTTTGATTCTACTGCTACCAGGGCTTATATTCACATAGCACTTACTTAACCACATGCCTCTTTGTCATTGTCGGGTCTCCAGCTCAGCCTAGGCTGGGACTCAGCGTGCAGCTGGATCAGGGCCTTGGGCTCCGTCCAGGGCTCAGTTTGCAAGAACCCGTAGCTCTGGGAGGTTTTGGTTGCTGGGAGAAGGACATAGGGCAGGGCTGTGACAGCTAACTTCTGCTTTTTCCCCATGATGGTTGTTCCTGAGTCCTCAGGAAGCAGGAACTGGAGTTCCAAGTCCATGGATTGTATCTATGAAGCGCTGTGTGCACCTCCTGCAAGGGCAGAGATTCTCCAACGTCCAGCTGCTCTAAGGACCTAAGAGGCAGCTCTCAGGACTCCCAGAAACGAATTGGAGAAGATGGTGTTATCCAATAATTTAAGTAACTTTGTCTTGAATTTTCATCTTACATCACTTCTTGGGCTGAGAAGTTCCTTAGATTTATTGCCTTCTGTATAAGTAGGGCTTGCTTGTCCCTAACTCTTTCAAGTGCAAAGTGGGCGACTATCACAGGCTACTCCAGGACTGGGCACCTGTCCTTATTCCCTGTCCCATCCTCTCTGGGATGCTGGACCTGTTTCTCAGTTTCATCCTTCAGCCGGATGAGGCCCCATCTTCTCTGTCCTCAGACTTCGGCCTTTCTACCCCCTCCATCATTTTTGACATTTGAGACATCCACTGAAGTCAAAGCAGATTCAAAAACGTGCCATTCATGGTGTCCAAGAAAGCCAAACGGATCCCCAAATGATTGATTTAGTGGTTGCAGCTGGGCCTGGATGCAGACAGACAGCTAATGAGGTAATTTTTCTAAATGCAAAGTGTAAACAAGATAAGAGCTCCCTCCCTCTCTCTGAGTCTCTCTGGGTTTCTCTCCCTTTCTTTCAATTTTCTGCAGAGATGCACATACCAGTTTGTATTTTATACCATTATGAGTTGAAATGTGTCCCCTCAGAATGATATGCTGGGAGTCCTAATGCCCAGAATGTGGCCTTATTTGGATATGGGGTCTTTTCAGAGGTGATCAAGTTAAAATGAGGTCATTAGGGTGAGCCCTAATCCAGTATGATTGGTGCCCTTATGAAGAGGGAACAATTTGGACATAGAGAGAAGCATGCATAGAGGGAAGATGATATAAGGAGACACAGAGAAGCCATCAACTACAAGCCAAGGAGAGAGGCCTGGAACAGATCCCTTCCTCACAGCCTTCAGAAGGAACCAACCCTACTGACACCTTGATCTTGGAATTCCAGCCTCCAGAACAGTGAGACAATACATTGCTATTGTTTAAGCCACCCAGTCTATGGCACTTTGTTACAGCAGTCCCAGCAAATTAATACACACACATTTAAAGTGGTTTGCTTCTGTGTTATCTCAGTTGGTCATTCTCCTTCCTGAGGTAGGGGAGGGCAAAGAAGATGAAGATTTCCTGTGAAGCTGGTGAGGCTTATTCAGGGCCTTCAGCTACACTGGCCCTTCCAGAGCCCTGGCAGAACCATCTGTGATGTATCCACGTAGTCACATGTTTCTGTAAAATGAGCAAATGATGCTTAAACTGCCAGGGTTATGACTGCTGACTCTTCACGGCAGCTTCCCAGCCAGCACACTTTCCATCACGTCATGTGGCCTTCGGGTGGCCACACAGCATTCTTAGACCTGGATAAAGGGCATTTGAGTTGACAATGTAGACAGTTGGGGTTCAATGGGATACATGTATGGTTTGTGGCCACTCCCACCTATAATTAAATTTCGCTAGTCACCCCAGTGGAGGAATGGCTTCCAGGGATGCTACTACTGCCCTCTGTGTCCATTCACCTTGTAATGGGACACAAAAGTGTAAGCCAAAGTCAGGTCACTGCATGAAGAGAGCCCATGGCAACCAGCACCAGAAGTGTGTGGGGAGTGGAGGAAAATCAGGTTTGAAACATGGAGCCAGAAGTTGGTCTATGGAAATTCTCCCACTCATCAAATGCATAAAATTATTAGTCCTTAAAAGTTTAGTATCGGATCCTGAACCAAGATGGCGGAGGAGAAGGACGTGCTCTCACTCCCTCTTGCGAGAACACCAGAATCACAACTAGCTGCTGGACAATCATCGACAGGAAGACACTGGAACTCACCAAAAAAGATACCCCACATCCAAAGACAAAGGAGAAGCCACAATGAGACAGTGGGAGGGGCACAATCACAGTAAAATCAAATCCCATAACTGCTGGGTGGGTGACTCACAGACTGGAGAACACTTATACCACAGAAGTCCACCCACTGGAGTGAAGGTTCTGAGCCCCACATCAGGCTTCCCAACCTGGGGGTCTGGCAACGGGAGGAGGAATTCCTAAAGAATCAGACTTTGAAGCCTAGTGGGATTTGATTGCAGGACTTTGACAGGACTGGGGGAAACAGAGACTCCACTGTTGGAGGGCACACACAAAGTAGTGTGTGCATCGGGACCCAGGGGAAGGAGCAGTGACCCCAGGGGAGACTGAACCAGACCTACCTGCTAGTGTTGGAGGGTCTCCTGCAGAGGTGGGGGGTGGCTGTGGCTCACTGTGGGGACAAGGACACTGGCAGCAGAAGTTCTGGAAATTACTCCTTGGTGTGAGCCCTCCCAGAGTCTGCCATTAGCCCTACCAAAGAGCCCAGGTAGGCTCCAGTGTTGGGTTGCCTCAGGACAAACAACCAACAGGGAGGGAACCCAGCCCCACCCATTAGCAGTCAAGTGGATTAAAGTTTTACTGAGCTCTGCCCACCAGAGCAACAGTCAGCTCTACCCACCACCAGTCCCTCCCATCAGGAAATTTGCACAAGCCTCTTAGATAGCCTCATCCACCAGAGGGCAGACAGCAGAAGCAAGAACAACTACAATCCTGCAGCCTGTGGAAAAAGAAAAAACACATTCACAGAAAGATAGACAAGATGAAAAGGCAGAGGGCTATGTACCAGATGAAGGAACAAGATAAAACTCCAGAAAAACAACTAAATGAAGTGGAGATAGGCAACCTTCCAGAAAAATAATTCAGAATAATGATAGTGAAGACGATCCAGGACCTCGGAAAAAGAATGGAGGAAAAGATTGACAAGATGCAAGAAATGTTTAACAAAGACCTAGAAGAATTAAAGAAAAAACAAACAGAGATGAACAATACAATAACTGAAATGAAAACTACACTAGAACGAATCAATAGCAGAATAAATGAGGCAGAAGAACAAATAAGTGACCTGGAAGACAGAATGGTGGAATTCACTGCTGCAGAACAGAATAAAGAAAAAAGAATGAAAAGAAATGAAGACAGCCTAAGAGACCTCTGGGACAACATTAAACCCAACAACATTCGCATTATAAGGGTCCCAGGAGGAGAAGAGAGAGAGAAAGGACCCAAGAAATATTTGAAGAGATTATAGTTGAAAACTTCCCTAACATGGGAAAGGAAATAGCCACCCAAGTCCAGGAAGCACAGAGAGTCCCATACAGTATAAACCCAAGGAGAAACGTGCCAAGACACATAGTAATCAAACTGGCAAAAATTAAAGACAAAGAAAAATTATTGAAAACAGCAAGGGAAAAATGACAAATAACATACAAGGGAACTCCCATAAAGTTAACAGCTGATTTCTCAGCAGAAACTCTACAAGCCAGATGGAGTGGCATGATATACTTAAAGTGATGAAAGGGAAGAACCTACAACCAAGATTACCCTAACTGCAAGGATCTCATTCAGATTCAATGGAGAAATCAAAAGCTTTACAGACAAGCAAAAGCTAAGAGAATTCAGCACCACCAAACCAGCTCTACAACAAAGGCTAAAGGAACTTCTCTAAGTGGGAAACACAGAGAAGAAAAGGACCTACAAAAGCAAACCCAAAACAATTAAGAAAATGGTTATAGGAACATACATATTGATAATTATCTTAAACGGGAATAGATTAAATGCTCCAAGCAAAAGCACAGGCTTGCTGAATGGATACAGAAACAAGACCCATATATATGCTGTCTACAAGAGACCCACTTCAGACCTAGGGACACATACAGACTGAAAGTGAGGGGATGGAAAAAGATATTCCATGCCAATGGAAATCAAAAGAAAGCTGGAGGAGCAATACTCATATCAGATAAAATAGACTTTAAAATAAAGAATGTTACAAGAGACAAGGAAGGACACTACACAATGATCAAGGGATCAATCCAAGAAGAAGATATAACAATTATAAATATATATGCTCCCAACATAGGAACACCTCAATACATAAGGCAACTGCTAACAGCTATGAAAGAGAAAGTCAACAGCAACACAATAATAGTGGGGGACTTTAACACCTCACTTACACCAATGGACAGATCATCCAAAATGAAAATAAATAAGGAAACAGAAGCTTTAAATGACATAACAGACCACATAGATTTAGTTGATATTTATAGGACATTCCATCCAAAAATAGCAGATTACACTTTCTTCTCAAGTGTGCACGGAACATTCCCAGGATAGATCACATCTTGGGTCACAAATCAAGCCTCAGTAAATTTAAGAAAATTGAAATCATATCAAACATCTTTTCTGACCACAACGCTATGAGATTAGAAATGAATTACAGGGAAAAAACGTAAAAAACACAAACACATGGAGGCTAAACAATATGTTACTAAATAACCAAGAGATCACTGAGGAAATCAAAGAGGAAATCAAAAAACACCTAGAGACAAATGACAATGAAAACATGACTATCCAATACCTATGGGATGCAGCAAAAGCAGTTCTAAGAGGGAAGTTTATAGCTATACAAGCCTACCTCAAGAAACAAGAAAAAATTCAAATAAACAATCTAACCTTACACCTAAAGGAACTAGAGAAAGAAGAACAAACAAAACCCAAAGTTAGCAGAAGGAAAGAAATCATAAAGATCAGAGCAGAAATAAATGAAATAGAAACCAAGAAAACAATAGCAAAGATCAATAAAACTAAAAGCTGGTGCTTTGAGAAGATAAACAAAATTGATAAACCATTATCCAGACAAATCAAGAAAAGGAGGGAGAGGACTCAAATCAATAAAATTAGGAATGAAAAAGGAGAAGTTACAACAGACACGGCAGGAATACAAAGCATCCTAAGAGACTACTATAGGCAACCCTATGCCACTAAAATGGACAACCTGGAAGAAATGGACAAATTCTTAGAAAGGTATAACTTTCCAAGACTGAACCAGGAAGAAATAGAAAATATGAACAGACCAATCACAAGTAATGAAACCGAAACTGTGATTAAAAATTTTCCAACAAACAAAAGTCCAGGACCAGATGGCTTCACAGGTGAATTCTATCAAACATTTAGAGAAGAGCTAACACCCATCCTTCTCAAACTTTTCCAAAAAATTCCAAAAACACTCCCAAACTCATTCTATGAGGCCACTATCACCCTGATCTCAAAACCAGACAAAGATACTACAAAAAAAGAAAATTACAGACCAATATCACTGATGAATATAGATGCAAAAGCCCTCAACAAAATACTAGCAAACGGAATCCAACAACACATTAAAAGGATCATACACCATGATCAAGTGGATTTATCCCATGGATGCAAGGATTCTTCAATATATGCAAATCAATGAATGTGATACACCATATTAACAAATTGAAGAAGAAAAACCATATGATCACCTCAATAGATGCAGAAAAAGCTTTTGATAAAATTCAACATCCATTTATGATAAAAACTCTCCAGAAAGTGAGCATAGAGGGAACCTACCTCAACATAATAAAGGCCATATACGACAAACCCACAGAAAACATCATTCTCAGTGGTGAAAAACTGAAAGCTTATCCTCTAAGATCAGGAACAAGACAAGGATGTCCACTCTCACCACTATTATTCAGCATAGCTTTGGAAGTCCTGGCCATGGCAATCAGAGAAGAAAAAGAAATACAAATTGCAAAAGAAAAAGTGAAACTGTCACTGTTTCCAGATGACATGATACTATGCACAGAGGGTCCTAAAGATGCCACCAGAAAACTACTAGAGCTGATGAATGAATTTGGTAAAGTTGTAGGATACAAAATTAATGCACAGAAATCTCTTGCATTCCTATACACTAATGATGAAGAATCTGAAAGAGAAATTAAGGAAACACTCCCATTTACCGTTGCAACAAAAAGAATAAAATACCTAGGAATAAACCTACCTAGGGAGACAAAAGACCTGTATGCAGAAAACTATAAGACACTGATGAAAGAAATTAAAGATGATACCAACAGATGAAGAGACATACCATGTCCTTGGATTGGAAGAATCAATATTGTGAAAATGACTACATTACTCAAAGCAATCTACAGATTGAATGCAATCCCTATCAAATTACCAATGGCATTTTTTACAGAACTCAAACAAAACATCTTAAAATTTGTATGGAGACACAAAAGATCCTGAATAGCCAAAGCAGTCTTGAGGGAACAAAACGGAGCTGAGGAATCAGACTCCCTGACTTCAGACTATACTACAAAGCTACAGTAATCAAGACAATATGGTACTGGCACAAAAACAGAAATGTAGATCAATGGAATAAGATAGAAAGCCCAGAGATAAACCCATGCACCTATGGTCAACTAATCTATGACAAAGGAGGCAAGGATATACAATGGAGAAAAGATAGTCTCTTCAATAAGTGGTGCTGGGAAAACTGGACAGCTTCATGTAAAGGAATGAAATTAGAACACGCCCTAACACCATACACAAAAATAAACTCCAAATGGATTAGAGACCTAAATGTAAGACCGGACACTATAAAACTCTTAGAGGAAAACATAGGAAGAACACTCTTTGACATAAATCACAGCAAGATCTTTTTTGATCCACTTCCTAGAGTAATGGAAATAAAAACAAAAATAAACAAATGGGACCTAATGAAACTTCAAAGCTTTTGCACAGTAAAGGAAACCATAAACAAGACAAAAAGGCAACCCTCAGAATGGGAGAAAATATTTGCAAACGAATCAACTGCCAAAGGATTAATCTCCAAAATATATAAACAGCTCATGCAGCTCAATATTAAGTAAACAAACAACCCAATCCAAAAATAGGCAGAAGATCTAAATAGACATTTCTCAAAAGAAGACATACAGATGGCCAAGAAGCACATGAAAATCTGCTCAACATCACTCGTTATCAGAGAAATGCAAATCAAAACTACAATGAGGTATCACCTCACACCAGTTAGAATGGACATCATCAGAAAATCTACAAACAACAAATGCTGGAGAGGGTGTGGAGAAAAGGGAACCCTCTTGCACTGTTGTTGGGAATGTAAATTGATACAGCCTCTATGGAGGACAGTATGGAGGTTCCTTAAAAATATAAAAATAAAATTACCATATGATACGGCAATACCACTACTGGGCATATACCCAGAGAAAACCATAATTGAAAAAGACACATGCACCCCAATGTTCATTGCAGCATTATTTACAATAGCCAGGTCATGGAAGCCACCTAAATGCCCATCGACAGACGAATGGATAAAGAAGATGTGGTACATATATACAATGGAATATTACTCAGCCATAAAAAGGAACGAAATTGGGTCATTTGTTGAGACGTGGATGGATCTAGAGACTGTCATACAGAGTGAAGTAAGTCAAAAAGAGAAAAACAAATAACATATATTAACGCATATATGTGAAACCTAGAAAAATGGTACAGATGAACCAGTTTGCAGGGCAGAAATTGAGACACATATGTAGGGAACAAACGTATGGACCCAAAGTGGGGAAAGCCATGGGGGTTGGGGGTGGTGGTGTGATGAATTGGGAGATTGGGATTGACGTGTATACACTGATGTGTATAAAATTGATGACTAATAAGAAGTTGCTGTATTAAAAAATAAATTAAATAAAATTCAAAAATTAAAAAAAAAGCACCTTAAAAAGAAAAGAAAAAAAAAAGAACAAGCAAATTAAATAGATGTAAATGGATATGGAGAGTTGGGAAGAGAGAGAATATTACCTTGTATAATTTAACCTTGTGTAATTTTAGCTGACTAAAACTGGATGAATTTGTTACAGTTGTTTTAAATAAGCTTTATTATCAACTGTGTACGTATGTAATATTAAAACTTAATTTTCCTTCGTCTGCTGAAAGGCAAGTTTTCTTGAACTATTGGTCAGCTCCTGATAAGAGATTACAAAAGGATTGTCTTTACCTTTTAATTAATCTTCCTAGAAAGCAAAGATTTTGTATTTTATCAAAATAATTTCCTGTGCTTCACGTTGTCTTTGATTACTTTAGAAAACTGAATCATCTCAATATTAAATGAGCTGTTTTGTTCCCAATTAAAAAAAAAAGTTTAGTATCAGAGGGGTATGACAATTTCTTTGGTTAATAAGAATAATTAAATTATTTTATTAAATGATTATTATAATCAATAATAATAATTAAATAATTTAATGCCTACAAATGTATTTTTCTGGATTGTGTGACACTGGTAGTGTCTGTCAGCTCTTTAGAATTTGTCATTTGTTACGATTTCTTTTCTTATTTGAAATATTTGCTTTTGTATCTGATTTTGTTGATTATTGAGCTCCTGCCTCGTGTTAGGCCCCAGGAACCCAGGAGTGAACCAAGCAGGCAGAGAGCTTACAGTCAAGCTGGGGAGGAGGCCGACACCACCAACCCTGCAAAGGGACTGCCGTTTGCACCATTGTGAAGGTGTTGTGTTTCCCTTGGTGGGGAAAAGTGGTCATTTTCAGTAGGAGATAACATTTTCTTAACAACACTTCCTGACGAGCACTGCATACGTGGCAGATGCGCAGAGTGAAATAAAAACTGAGTTTAAATTTGGGTGCTGGACGGTGTGCCAGGTTCTCTCTGCAGGAAAGTCATTCAATTCCAAAACACCGGCCTCACCACAAGATACTAAAATCTGCTCCGCAAAATCGCAAATTACCACCAATTTGGGCAAATGATTCAAACAGGAAGTTATACCTGCTCTTGCCAAGCCTCCACCATATCAGGGGGGATTATCAGGCTCAGAGGGGGCTGACCAGGATGGGTCCTCCTTCATTTGTTTATTCAGTCTTGACCTGAAGGACATACTGATCACTCATCACAGTGATATTTGGTCTTTGGGAAGGTTCAGAGTTGGTACTTTTGCTTCAACCATGGGAATGGATTTGCTGATGAGAGGACGGTCTTCGAGGTGGGGAGAGTGGAAAAGTGATGATCTGGACCAGAAATGGCAAGGCTCGAAGGGAGGAATTTGGCTGATGCAGACAAGCCTTGATGAGAAGTAAGGAGCAGACATGGTGGAAGGCAAGGGGGCTGGAGATGGTTGATGGGGGTCTTGCATTCGAATGTGGGTTTTATTCTATAGGTCATAAGGGACTACTGAATATTCCTGAGCCCTAGGGGCAAATGGACACAGCTGTGTTTGAGGATGATCAGCTTGTCAGCTATAGGGCAGGAAGATGAGTTTGGAAGCAGGGTTACAGGTTCCTTGTTCCTCTGTTAATTCTGGGGAGAGGGGTTGGACCGCGAGGCTGATGGTGGAAACTGGGCGAGAGTTTGTAACTCAGGGTGTGGGGATGGGAGGAAGAGGTGCTCAAGAATGGAGGGGGTTAACCTGAGGGGCACCACGGGTCCTGGTCTCCAGGCGGAGTGAACAGCAATCAGGCCCCGGGCCGTGCTGATCTGACTCAGCATCGTCCAATCATCACCCTCATTAGAACATCTAAGCCCAAGTGGCTGTCTGTGATTGTGTGCTTTTGTACGAATTAATTCATCCTCATTGGAAGGAGCAATCCAGATGCCCAGTGTCCCCCACCCCAACCAGAGTTTGGGGACCATGGGTGGATGAACTGCTAGGCCAAACTTTCCAAACTTCGGTGGCACTGCAGGAAGGAAGATGTGGGACACATTTGCTGTGGTGAATCATGACTGTGTCTTCAGCAGGTGCCCTGTGAAGGAAGGTTGGATATCAGAGATATCTTTTTGAGACTGCTTTATAACAAGCCATGAGAATCTCCTTCTTTGTTTTACGTTTCACTGAAGCAGGGCCTCTGAACCACGACTGCTTCCCAAACAGCAGCTGAGGCTGCAAATCAAGGCAGTCTTGCACCTGCAGGACGCAGGTGGCCAGAGGCGGCTCTGGACGACCATCAGTCTTTCTCTGCCACACCTTGGGGTCCCCAACTCAGCAGCAGCCACCTGTCTTTGTGTCAACTTTGGCCATGAAGGCAGGATATACCTATCCCAGTAAAGCAGGTCTGCATCCAGGTCCTCTGTTGTTTTTTCTGTTCATCCACTTGCCACCCAGTTGGGCACCCCCTCCTCCACAAAGCCTTCCATCCCAGCCTAGGTCTCTTCCTCCTGTGACCCTGTGAAGACTAGACTCACTTGGTATTTAGCCTGTGCTTCCTGTTTCTTCTCTTAGATATCTTTTCTTTTTTGTTTCTTTCAGGTTTGAGCCTATTCTTAGCCTCCTCCAATAAATTCTTTCTTTGAAAGGAAGGACTGTGTCTTATACTTAAGGTGACATAGATCTTTCATCTAAACCCAGATGCTTCCAAGAGTGGTATAGGTGTTGCCGATGCCTGCTAATATTTTCTTGACACTCGCTGTTCTTACACATGCTGACATTTTCTGACTGCGAGCCTGAGGCCTTTCTCTGTTCACTGAAGCAGGCGGGAAAGGCCAGAGTTTACCTACAACCCAGAAGCAGCCCACAGCCAGTGATGGACAGGAGTTGGCGTGTGGAGGGAGACCCAGCTTCCTCCATTGGGACGGCTCTCCTTTACACAGTCACCCAGAGGCCCCTAGTGGGGCTCCCTGAAGTGGTAATCTGCTCGTTAATAGACCCTGGATAGACTTCTTCCCTTCCTGTGTCATTTCCCCACCCCCGTACCTTCACCTCCCAAATCAACTATTTGCATTCAAATCTTTGTCTCAGGGAAGCTCTGGGCCATTAGTGAGGTATGGTGGCCCTGCTTAAAGGCTTCTTGGTCTGGCACTGCCTAGCCTGGTCCCAGCCAAGAGCATTCACTCACATTTTGTCAAATGAGTGTATGAATGGGGAAAAAAATGTTATACTGTACCCCAGCAAGGACACATGAACCACTTTCTCATGGCACAGAAAAGATTATACATTTCTCTTGTCCATTCTTGTTTCCCCTCTACTATGTAAATATTTCATAGCTTCTCCCCTCTCCTCCAGATGCTAACATCTCCATCCCCCTCCCCATACTCAGCTGATGACCTTGCTTCTTATTTTACTGTGAACACAGAAATCATGGGAAGAGGAGCTTTCACGTGTTCCCATTGTATCTACCTGCCCACCTGCATCCGTGCTTCAGCTCTCCTCCTGCCCTCCTGTTACTGGTGATGAACTGTCCACATTTCTGAGGCCCACCCTCCACTGGGTCCCTGACCTGGTGTCCCTGCACCTCCTGCCACCTCTGTTTCTCACTCCTCCTGCCCTCACTCATTTGTTGCCACTTGGGAAGGTCTTTCTCAGTTAAAATTCCATCCGTCTTAATCCTCATCCCCTATCCTCTCTCCCTGACGTTTCTCCATAGAGCTTCTACCCGCCTGGCAACCTGTACATCTCGCTTCTCGTTATCGTCTGCCCCCTCTCCCCCTTAAATGTATACTCTGTGTGGGCAGAAATCTTTAGTTTGTTTATTACATTAAAAAAAGTTCATGGAAAGAAGGAAGGTGGAAAGGCGGACAGTTGTTTGAAGTGAGAGAATTACAAATAATTTAGAATGTAAGACAAGAAACAGACCTTAGAAATTAATCTAGTCCATGTCTCTTGTTTTATATGTGGGGAAATGGAGGCCCAGAGGCCCCCTGGCAGTTAGATGAAGAGCTGGGATTGGAAGCTCCCAGTCTCAGGGCCCCAGTTTGGGGTTCATTCCACAGCTAATCGTCCCAGACCTCCTGGAGTTCTAATCTCTAGTTCTGTGATCCTTGGGGGTTAGCTTACCCTCCGTTAGTCACTGTTTCTCTAATGTGGCGTTAGCTCCCCCAGAGGCCAGAAGCCCTCAGGATCATGAACTGGGGCTTCTTCCTCTGAAACTCCCAGTGCGTAACCCAGTGCTTTAAGTGACGTGAGTGGGAGACCCTGGGGAGGCGCCCTGCCCACCACTAAGCCCATGACTTTAATGAGAGCTGTTGTTACTGAGCGTCCTCCAAGTGCCCTAGGGGCTTACAGTACATAAATACATTAATCTGGGAAAGTGCCTGGAAAGGTAGGCACTGTTTGCCCATTTTATGGATGAGGACACTGAGGCTCAGAGATTTGGGCAAACTGCCTCAAGCTAGAAAGTGCTGGTGCCAGAATTCATTCCCACTACATTATGGATGGAGAGCCATTCGGTGGAAGAGTGGAGGAAAGAAGGCAGATTAGAAAATTTACACTTGGCCACGTGCTTTTCCCTGAGGCCTGTATGTCCCCCAGGAAGAGACAAAGCTGTCCTTTAAACAGGGTGAGCTCAAGAGCTCAATGACTGAGCTGGATTCTTTCCTGAGACAGTTTGGATCAGGCAAGGGAGGGAGGAGGAGGGTGCTAGGTATTGGAACAAGGCAGGGGGCCCAGAAGTGGCGCAGGGGTGGGGGGGGATGGGACAGCAGGACCACCAAAAACGAATTCTGCCCAGTTCACAATTTAGCTGACGCCGCAGGACAAGGAGTCAACAAATATTGATTGACTGGTTGGTTGATTCCCTCTGACACATCCTACTTTAGCCTCAGAAACAGAACCCAAGGTGCCGGACTCTCTGGATTTAGGATTTTAGTAATAAAAAATTTCAAGCTGGAACCAAATATAGATCCGCACTGAGCTGAGCACTTTGCTTTGCAAGTAAATTGCACAGTCCTTGTAGCCACAACAGGCTTTGAGAAGTAAAGGCTGGGTTGATCTCCTGGCTGGGAATCTCACAATGCCTCCATTGGAGGTGTTGATTGGTATGCTAAGATTCTACAGTGAGCATCACGCCTGCCTCTTCAGGACAAGATAAATAGTATTTAACAACTTTATGGACAACTGTGCAGACGAAGGGCCTAGCCTGCCTTGGTGGCTGCCAGGCCTGTGTGAGACCTGTGCTTCCACCACACAGCAGATGGGAGGGGCAGAGGATGGACGAGATCTAGTCCAAAACTGTGGCTTCACTGAAGGGGAAACAGCCTCCGGGCTGGGCAAATCAGCCAGGGAAAGGGATCTGGCTAGAGGCCACCAGAAATACACCTGGGCCTTTTCACGTCTGTCCCTGGACCTTGTGCTGTGGCATTTTGGGCAAAATGGATGTATACATGTCGTGTCTAGATACCTAAAAACTCCACACCGAGGCCACAGTCTGGACACGCTACGTTCTTATTAAAGAAAGGACCACCTGGGCAAAGGCTTTAGCTAGAAGTACACCTAGAAAAGGTTTCCATTTCCCTGAGCTGGAAGAACTTAAAAGGAGAACATGATCCAGGTCTCAGGAAACTGCAGCTCCTGGGACTTGTACTGGGAAGAAAACTGCTAGTATAGCCATTTTGGAACAAGACAACTACAATATCGCCTGGAAGAAAAGGAATATATAACAAGAGCAGATGAAAAAATAGTCCCTGAAAGTGTGAGATTGCTGAGTTTCTCTCTGAGCTGCTGCCTTAGCTCAGGTCTTCATCGTTTCTCTCCCAGACTCTTAGAATTGCCTCTTCAAATGATTTTTTTAAATGATGAAAATATTTTAAACTACAAAAAAATACAGAGCAAAACGAAACATGTGTTTACCACCACAATTTAACATATATGTACATATACGTATACATTATATACCTGTATACATTATATACATATAATACATACCACAGACGGGGTGGCTTAAATAGTAGAAATTTATTTCCTTGCAGTTCTGGAGGCTGGAAGTCTAAGATTAAGGGTGTCGGCAACGTTGGGTTTTTCTGAGGCCTCTCTCCTTGGCTTTCAGCTGCCATCTCCTCCCTGTGTCTTCACATGGTCTTCTGTGCCTGTCTGTGTCCTTACCTCCTCTTCTTATAAGGACACCAGTCACAGTGGATAAGGGCCCCCACTCCTGACGTCACTGTAACTTATTTGCCTCTTTAAAGACTCCATCTCCAAATACGGCTACATTCTGAGGTACTGGAGGGTTAGGGCTTCAATGACAGACCTTGGAGTGCGAGATGCAGTTCATCCCAAACAGCTATTATTATTATTATTTCTTTTATAAACAATTCTGTAATAAACATCTTTGTATATGTCTCTGTGAACCCGTGGGAGAGTTTCTTTGGGGCCAATATTGGAAAGTGGAGTCCTGGATGCAAAGCTGTACACAGCGCAAGTTTATTAGATATTGACAAATTGCTCTCCAAAGCAGGCCTGTAGGATTCTGTGTATGCTGGGTATTGTCAGACTCTTAGCAATTTGATAATTGTGAAAAGACAGCACACTGTGGTCTTAATTTTAATTTCCTTGATTGTTAATGAGGTTTACATATATTTAGGGGCCACTCATGTTTTCCAGTCTACATCTTGCTCGTTCATAGCCTTGGCTATTTTCCTATTCTGTTTTTATCTTACTGAGCTGCAGGAAATTGATACCTATTCTAGATGCCACTCTTCAGTTAACTACAGTTATCTCTTATCGGGTCTCCTGGCTTCCACCGTCTCCATTTGTCAATTCCTCTTCAAGAATTTTTACCCTCTTTCCACTGACCACAGGATAAAATTCAGACTTGGTAGAGCATTCCAGGCCCTCACGATCTAGCTGGAACCTAACTTTCCAGCCTCACTCCCTCACCACTCTCTCTAGATTCCCACCACTCAGGACCCTTGTGTGCTGTTCCTGCTGCCTGGAATGGCTGGCTTCTCCTTTGCTGACTGCAGAAATCACACCCTTTCAAATCCAGCTCTGATGTCAGCTCATGGGTAAGACCCCAAAGTCCCTGGACAGAGACACAGGACAGCTTCTGCATACCATCACCATGGCACCTGCCACCTGCCGCTAAGTTTGGTGGTTGAGTTCCATTTCCTTGGCCAGAACGTGAGCCCCACAAAAAGCAAGCAATTTTCCCCCCTTTATTCATCTTCATGTTTTCAATATCAGTACATGGTAAGTGCTTGACGTTGGCTGAATTTTATTTTTTAAATCCTGAGATGTTATTTATTTATTTTTAAAATATTTATTTATTTATTTGGTGTGCCAGGACTTAGTTGCGGCAGGCGGGCTCCTTAGTTGTGGCATGAGAGCTCTCATTTGCGGCATGCATGTGGGATCCAGTTCCCTGACCAGGGATCGAACCTGGGCCCCCTGCATTGGGAGCGTGGAGTCTTAGAGCACTGAGAGGCGGTTCTAGAAAAGCTACAGCAATGTTAAGACAGGGTAATGAAGATGTAGTGTCTAGAAGGAAACAATAGTTCTATTCTTCTCTCATCAAATCATCATTGGGCTGTTAAGTTCCAAGCATTATACTTTAAGGGGGGGGTGGGACACAGACCAACTAGAGTACCTTCCGGAGGGAGGGCAGCCAGGGGAGTAAGGGAGTGAGAGTCCACGTCATCTGAGGTAGGACGGACAGAGCCAGGTCTATTTATCCTGGAGGCTAGAGGAAACAGAGCAGGTATTCACTTCTCTTCAAATGCCATGTGCAAAGGGACTGCCTTTTGGAACAGGGAATTGAGATGTCCTGTATCGTTGAAAGAGATACAACCAAGACTGATGGAAGAAATTTACAAAGAGATAGATTTCTGCCAGATAGATTAAGAAATTTTAAGCACCTGGAGCATTAGAAGATGGTTTGGCTGCTTCAAGGAGTGAGGGCTGCTCTGTCAGGGGAAGTATTTATGCAGTGGCTGGGTGGTAAGGCATAATGTTCAGGGGGCTTGGGGATCAAATGGTGATTGGGTCTGGATTAAAGGACCCTTAAGGTCTTTTCTAAGCTGAAATTTCCCAAGTCCACGACTTCGAGTCAGATAGATATAAATGGGAGACCAAAGTCTCAAGGCATCTTTGAGTCTTGTTAAATGCGAGTTACTCTCTGATAGGCAGGACCTCTGGCTGATAGTGTTTCACTGCCCACTGCCCCACCCAAGTCCTGACACTGTCTTAAGCAACTCCATAGCTCTATAGATGTCAG
Organism: Delphinapterus leucas; assembly: GCF_059928025.1. NCBI lineage: Eukaryota > Metazoa > Chordata > Mammalia > Artiodactyla > Monodontidae > Delphinapterus > Delphinapterus leucas. The sequence continues at coordinate 34,386,888 of NC_143138.1, forward strand.
ACAATATGCTGTCTGTGCTTCCCACCTCCACTCTCTTGGGTAGCTACTCATGTGGCCAGACCCTAGACCAGTGGTTCTCAGGCTTTAATGTACACTAGAGCAATCTGGATAGCTTGATAAAAGCACAAATTCCTGGGCTGTAGGAGTGGAGCACAGGATCTAGGCTTAAGCCACCCAGTGCACTGCATTCCCATGGCCCTCATGATGGGTCTAGGGATCGGCATGTGAGCAAATCAGAGTTGATAAGATCCCATGAGACACTTTAGGGTAGATGGTGATACTCTTTTCCTTTGGCTTAGACATCATTAGGTCTGAGGCTGCCACCATGGCCATCTTGTCACCAGGAGGAGAGTAGAAGCAAAGCCAGGATGTGGGAAGATGGAGGTGAGATTGGGGAGAACTGGTTCTAATGACACAGTTGGAGCTCTGAATCCAAATATCCCTGAAGCCAGACTATCCCTGGGTTTTGCGGTTATCTGAGAGAATTAATTCTGTCTTCTGTTTAAGACATTTGAATTGGGTTTTCTGCCACCTGTAAGTTCTTAAGTGATACAGACTCGAACGCCATTCTTTGTGCACAGATTTGATTGGGTTGGGCTGGCGGGAGGAGCGTGCTTAGTTGTCAGCCTTGTGTCTTTCTTTGCAAAGCTCCAGGCTGCTGTGCTGGCCCCAGTGGGTTAGCCTCTATTATGGATTGAGGATCCATTAGGCGCCAAGCGTTCTGCCAGGTGCCATAAGTGACAAACAGAAATAGAAGACTTGATCCTCCCCCTCAGAGAGTTTATGCTCTACTGGGCGCAAGACAAACGTGAGGCAGCCGTCAGGAGTGTTGCGGGCTTAGGATCTTGGCGGGAGTCACTGTGGACTGGGTTGGTGGAAAACTTCATGGACGAGGGCTTGTGTCACGCACTTAAAGAGTGTGTGAGTGAGAAAGAAAGGAAGGAGGCTTTATTAAAAGCTGGAAGACCATCTCCAAGCACCTTATGTAAACTATGAACAGTATATGGACCATAGAATAGCAATAAAGAGTTAAATACAATTCCATATAATAATATCACATAGTATGCTTTGGATGATATAATTATACAAGCACATGTATCCGGGAAGTAAGATTAAATAACCTAAGGGCCTAGGAAGTAGAGACATTTTGGGTTACTAAGATACTAACCCTTTGTGGCTGACGGTGGCTTAAAATGTTTAATTGGATAAATCACATGTTTTGAAAGTTGCCAGGTTGTGTGTGTTTCTGCAGCTTTGCAGGTTAATTGCTCTGTTAATTCTGGAACAGGGTTTGCCTCCTCTAAAACTGATGGTAGATTTAATCTTCATAGCCTTTCCCTATCTTTCCTAGGAAAGTTGGGTTAGAGTCAACCCTGAACCATACTCTGTGCTCGTTCCTGTTTTTAGAATGGGGTTTACAAAAGTCCTATCCAATGGGCTTGCTCTCCTGCCTCCTAAACTGGGAGGATCTCACTTCCTACCAGCACTGAGAACCCTGGGACAGTACCTAAAGTCCTTTCCAGTCCTTCATCAGGTGACTTGGAATCTTAGTGCTTGCTAGCTCCATACTCATTCCCTGTATAAGACCAACAGACCCTTGTTTTGTTTTACTTGTTTCTGCTCTATCTATACAGCCAATTCCTTGGAGAAAAGGGCCATATTTTTTTTGCCACACTAATGTCCATCACCCTCTCCCAGCCTAGAACCTCACCCAGTGCTTTGTACATAGTTGGCACTCAATATGAAGTTTGCTGGGAGTTCCCTGGTGACCTAGTGGTTAGGATTCTGGACTTTCACTGCCGTGGCCTGGGGTTCAATCCCTGGTCGGGGAACTGAGATCCCACAGGCCGCACAGCCAAAAAAACAAAACAAAACAAAGAAGAAGTTTGCAAAGGCAGAGGATGTGTGCATTTAATTCTGCCATTGGTGTTTGGAAATCCGTCGCACTCCCGGCCCCTACTTCCCGAAGAGCTCCCTCTTCCATCACTGACCCCCAGGCTTGAGTTTCATTTGTCACCGCTCCTTGAATGCGCCCCAGCAAGTCCTTTTTCCCTGGGTCATCTTGCTCCTCAGAGTGGAGCTCCTCCACGACCATGTCATTAGGCTACAAGACCCCATCGCCATCAGCGATGAGCTAAGGAGGGGCACAGGGTCGCCGGGGATAGACATCTACATCTTATCTCAGAAAATGAATGCAAATCCATTAAAAGGATGTCTTACGGTGGTCCTCCCTGGCAAATGACCATCCCTACAACAGCCTATCTCTGATGCCACAATTTTCATCTTTTCAAATTAAAGCACTGTTTCATGTTAAACTAAAGGCTCTTTCCACCCATCACATTAAACTATGATCACATATTATTATCTTAGTGTGAGTTTCTATGGGCTTTCAAGTGTGCAGATGACAAGAGGGGGGAGGGGGTACCGAGGAAGGGAGACTAACTAATCAGGACACGCTGATGGAGTGGAACGGTCCAAAGAATCAGGGTGCCTGGAGGTCACGGGCAGGAGGAATGTGAAGGAACAGTCTTCAGGTCAGCCTTAGAGTTTGCAGTGAGGGGAATAACAGAGCCATGGAACCTGGATCAACAAACCTCTTTCCTACCTTCGTTTACTTACTCAACACACATTCACCAAGCGGGTAAGAGCATGGATCATTTTACAGCCAAACTGTGGCACTTTTTAGGGTGAAAGAGGTCACTGTTAATATCTATACTGGGATAATGGGCAAACCTAGATGTACAGTCACCTTAGTGACACCTGCGAGACTTCATGCAGGACAGACATAATTACCTGCCGCACAGAGACACCTGTAAATGAGATGGGAAACAATGACATGGTGATAAGACCAATACAAACAGAGAATATCTTTTTTACGTACCAGGCAACTCTGCTAAGTGACTCATTTAATCCTTCCGGTGGTTACTGATCTTATACCTATTACACAGATGTGGAAACTTGCCAACACCCTATGGCTGGGCAGAAATGGAGCCAGAATCCCAAGGCCGGCAAGCTGGCTCCTAAGCCAGGCTCTTCTGCACCAAGAGAAGAAAAGACACAGCACAGAGGGGGCTTCCAAGGAGGGAGGCAAACTTCCATCTGGGGAAACCAGCTTGGGTATCCTGGCAAAGGAAGCATTTAGTCTGTTCTGTGAAGGAGCTGAAAGAAGAAAAGGTGGAAAAAATGGTGGAATTAGAGGCATAGAAGCAGAAAAAAAAAAAACGGGCTTATTTGTAAGCAGAAAGAATTAGGTTTTGGCCAGGTCATTTTGGAATTAATAATAGTTAACAATTATTGAGGGCTTAGTAAGGATTGTGTCTTCTGATCACCATAGCAACCTGTGACGATGCAACTATTTTTATTCTCATTTTACAGATGAGACTGAGGCTGAGAGAGGTTAAATAATTAACTGTAGGTCAGTCAGCTGCTAAGAAGTGCATTCTGGCAGTCTGACTCTGGAGGATACACTCTCAATCCTTGTACTACACCACCTTCTCGTGGGGTGGGTGACACGCCTGAAAGGGAGATTCTAACTAGGCAGAGAGGACTTAGTTTATCGTGGACATGGCGTAAGGAAGTAGAGGAGGAAAGGGTGAAGGGCCATGCTTTTGACACTCTGTGCCGGGTGAGAAGAATCAGGGAAGCTCATTTTCATGGAGCGGTGTTGGTTTTTAACTTGCTGGGGGAGGGAGTATTGGTCGTGGGTGTCCTGCTTCGAATCTAACTCATGAACTCTAGCAATTTCTCACGAAGCCTAGTGTATGGCTTCAGTTTCCCTTTATATAAACCAATGAGATTCTCTGAGCAAGGGATTCAGGACACTAGAATATTAAGTGACTTAGTTGGCTCTGTCAAGAGGGTCAGGAAGTGAGATGAATGTACGTCATTATGGTCTGTAAAGTGGCTGGGCATTGGCTGTCACCCACTTCTATTGAAAATTCCAGTTCCCTCAAAGTTCTTTGAAGAGAAGCTAGAAAAGGGAAAGGGGACAATGTCCTTGATGTCTTTTGAATCAGTTGGGACAGACTTCCTTCTTGAGGCTGCAAAGTAACGTTCTCCAGCCAGGCTGAGAAGGTCAAGGGTCGGTTCACAGACAAGTCAGGAATGAAGAGGCTCACTGCCAGCCTCCTCTCATGGGAGTGTGTTCCTATTTCAGCAAACGTCAGCTCCCTTGAGGCTGGTACTGCTTCCAAAAACCTGGATGAGTCTTCCCATGCCTGGAGGGTAGACCATGTTGGCAAAACCTGGATGGGTCTTCCTATGCCTGGAGGGCTAGACTATGTTGGCTTGACATTTGCTGCCACTTGCCTTGGGCACCATGCCTATGGGACTGGATCGTGCTCACCTGGCCCCATGACCAGGGTTCCCAGAAGGCTTAGCAACATCTCAGCTCTCATAGCACTTGATTATAAGCTATTAGATATTTTTTCTGTAGAAATCAATTCTTGGATTAAAAATACTACCTATTCACTAACATTTGTGATATAGCTGTGAGCTAGAGTCAAGGAAACACAAATACCCATCTAAGTGCAACCGATGGTTTTCCACCATTCCAAACATTATCAATTACTGCTCAGTGGTTCTCTGGTTTTCCATTCTGCTTTAAAAGAAACTTTATCCACATATTTATTTATTCAACAATTAGTTAATAAATGCCTCCTGTGTAAGGGACTAAGCTTGCCGGTGGAGTTGATGTTGCAAAGACAGAAACCGTCCTGCCCTCATGGAGCTTGTAGTCAGAAGGGGAGTGAGGCCTGAAGTAGACAATGACACAGGCAACAAATAAAAATCGCGAGACAGTCGACGAGGACAAGTGAGGTGTTTAAGGCACCCAAATCTTCCAGCTTGCGTGCACGGTCTGAGTAAATATGTTCACCTACATTTTTTCTCTATAGAACTTCAGGTTTTATACCATTGTATCTGCGAGGCCATTTCTCGTGCGATTGTAACTCTCAGAGGTTGCAGCAAATCTTCTCACTGGGTTGACTTATTTACCCCGAATGTATGATAAATTCCAGCCTGATTCCTGGAGCATTTCAAGAGATGTTTTGTGAAGAAGCCAGAGGGAACAAGCTAAAGAGCCGTTTTGACTCACCCTGCTGCTGAAGCGCTGTGAGTGGCCGAAACGAGCCCACCAACTGCTGACACCCCTTCTCACAGGGGCACCAGCGGCGGTACACTCAATTAAGGCGGGCTTGTCTGCCTGCAGCTTCCCTATAAACTGGACTTAACTAGGGAGGGATAAAGGTTTTCTTCCCCTTGCTGTTGAAAGGATGACACTTGAGGTAGTGTGTGGCATTTCTCTCCCCACTCAGGAACATCAGGGTCCCAGGTCATGGTTCCATCACTGCCTTCCCGTCCCAGGTTCTGAGCCAGTCCAAGAGAACTCAAGGGCAGGGTTAGCTAGACTCCTGCTACTTCAAAATTTTATAATTTCCAACTCCTCTACCATAAGCCTTGTTGGCTTCCATGATATGGGCTCTAAATAAAGACTCAACAGGAAAGAAGGTAGCAAGTCACGAATTCACCACCACTTTGAACTGGGACATGAAATATTAGAATCATGGCTTTTCCTTATCCTTTTCAGCTGCCATTGCTCTTTTGTAGAAATGGAGAAATGGAAGGAAGTACCCTGTGTGTCACTGAATCTGACTGGTCTACCAAATTCTGTCAGCCTGGTCCAGAGGCGGCTTCTAGGAACCACCATTTCCCCTCCTGCATCCTGCAGGTGAATGGTTCATGTACTTGATCAGAATCTCCGAGTTCCTACCCCACACCAGGCACTGTCCCCGGTGCTTAAGATGCAGAGAGGAAAAGGGCCCTGTCTCTGCTCTCAGGCTGCTCGCAGTGTAGCAAAGGCTACACAGATGTGTTTTAGAGTCTCTCTGTGGATGCTGAAACGTGGAGATTGGGATGGGGAAGGTGGAGCAGGTACAGCCTTCCTCCACTGCAGAGGAAGGTCTAGTGGAAGCTTCTCAGAGTTTCTGCAGGTGAAAACTGAGGATGAACTACGGCATTGGGTGAGTGCCGAACACTGTGGAGGACTGGTGAGTTGGCCACATGCTCTGCTGCTAGGTGAGCACAGGCACCAGAGGCACCATCCTGTGGGTCAGGCACACCCAGGGTGGGAGATAACCAGATGCAGACCAAACCGCTCCAGGGTCTGTGTGGTCAGGCTCCCGACCAATGGTGGAAATATCACCAGGATGCCCTGGGAAGGGGTGCTGGGGACCCAGGTGAGGAGCTTGCAGGAGGCTGGGCAGATTCTGGAGGGCACCTTCACGTGGAAGTTTGCTGTGAGGTTCAGATAAGAACCCAGCCTCGCCAGCACCTTGATTTTGACTCTGTGAGGCCCTAAGCAGAGAACCCAGCCAAGTCATCAGAATTTTGACCTACAGAAACTGTGAGATAAGCCTCTACATTTGTGGTCATTTGCAGCGTAGAAAATGAACACAGCGGGTCAGAACAGCACAGAAGCAGGAAAGCTGTCTGGCGTGTGAGCTTCTGACACAGGACAACATACCCCTTGGATTTCTCCCTTGTTTCCACTATAAGGACAGAGGCTGAGGCCAAAGCAGAAGCTGGCAAGGAATGACTCAGCCTCACCTGTGCTGAGATCACGGCTGCAAGCTCGTGGCACGTGCCGAGGGGGGCCTGGGGGGCAGGAATGTTTTGTTTCCAGAGTGGTTTGTGACTGCGAGTTTCCAAACAGAGGGGAGGCCGGGCCCCCATATGGGTCTGTGAGGCGTCAGCGGTCTCCCCCTTATCAGAGGTCTCCTCCTGAGCTGAACTCCGGTCTGATGTCCACAGGTAATCTGGTCCCTACAATGGAAGTCTTCAGGTCTTAACAAGATGGCCGAGGCCAGTTGTGGCTCCACGTTATCTCCGCCCCAATACGAGGTATACTCCGGGGATTATGTCAACTTTTAAGATGTATCACTCCGGATTAAGCTCAGGCATTATCAGTCTTTAGGAGTTCACTGTTAAACACGCGGAGCTAATTTTCTGTTATTATCTCCTACAAAGGAAACGGCTTATCAGCTTCTCAGTTCCTTTCCAGCTCCAGAATGGGAAATGAAGAAGAAAGTTTTAAGGGGAGACTGTGGAGACATGAGCCCAGGAGCCCAGGACTGGAGGGGCCGTGAAGGTCGTGTGGTTCAGCCTCTTCCATCTGTGGCCAGCCTCTGGGTGGGGTGGTAGTTCCAAGCTCTCCTGGAGTGATTCCAGAGACAGTAGATTCACTCCCTATCAATAGAAGCAACCCATCCTGGAGACTCAAATGGACACGTCCTCCTGATGAGGAGTTGATATCTTTCCCTGTAGCTTCTATACTTGGGACAATACTACCCCTTGGGGCCTCACAGACTCTCGTCCTTCACATTCATTCACTCAGCACACTTTTACTGAATGCCTGTTGTCGGCTGGGTAAGGAGCAGACTTTCGGGCGAGTGAGAAGACTCGGGCACAGCGCCAGCAGTGAAGATGGAGCCCCAATGCTTGAGGAGGGCATTCAGCCCCTCTCCAAATCCCCCTTCTCTGATGGGACAACCCTGAGCCCCTCATTTTTGGGAGTCCCTTCGAAGAGGGACTCATCATGGTTGTTCTTTTCCAGACCTGCCCAGTCAGAAGCTCTCCCTTCCTCTTTCTACCCCCAGGGCTCCTAGAACACTGAAAGCCATCCTCCAAGGGGCTCTGCCCAGCACAGAGCAGAGTGGGCTTATGCTAGATGCTCTGCTGGTGTCCACCCAGCCAAGACCATAGGAACACCGCAGGCAGCCACGATATCCTTGCTGTATCTCAGTTTCCTCCTCTATAAAATGGGAATAATAATTGTTCCTACCTCATAGGGATGCTTTAAGGTAGAATGAGTTAACCCATGTAAAGTGCACAGCACAGCGCCTGGCGCACAGTCAACGCTCCATCAATGCCATCATCAGCACCCCGACCCCACCCATCCCCGTCCCCGTCCTACCAGCCATGCCTTTGGAGCTGATGGAAAAGGAAACCCTTCTATTCTCCCTTGGTGTCTACATCCTACCAGCCATGCCTTTGGAGCTGATGGAAAAGGAAACCCTTCTATTCTCCCTTGGTGTCTACATCCTACCAGCCATGCCTTTGGAGCTGATGGAAAAGGAAACCCTTCTATTCTCCCTTGGTGTCTACATCCTACCAGCCATGCCTTTGGAGCTGATGGAAAAGGAAACCCTTCTATTCTCCCTTGGTGTCTACATTCTTCTAGCCATGCCTTTGGAGCTGATGGAAAAGGAAACCCTTCTATTCTCCCTTGGTGTCTACATTCTTCTAGCCATGCCTTTGGAGCTGATGGAAAAGGAAACCCTTCTATTTTCCCTTGGTGTCTACATTCTTCTAGCCATGCCTTTGGAGCTGATGGAAAAGGAAACCCTTCTATTTTCCCTTGGTGTCTACATTCTTCTTCCCTGGCTCCCATCTGGTCTGTTGGGATAACAGAAACGGCTACCCTTTATTGAGCACTGTGCATGTGTTACCCATCATCCTCTTGTACCTGTACAGAAGCCTTGGGAGGTAGGTATTATTATCTCCATTTTACAGACTAGACAACTGGGCCTTCGAGAGATATGAGTGGCCCAGGGCTACAGGGCTGCTGAATACCAGAGCCCAGGATGCAAACCCAGATCTAAATGTTTCTGCACTCTTTACTAACTGCTGGAGGCCAGAGTCAGTGCCTGTCACCAATGCATGTTCCCTGTCACCAGTTGTAAGTCACCCACAAACAGTGGGCTTGGTGGGTCCCTTTCACCCTCGTCCAGGTTGCTGCCTAAAGTTTTGAAGTCCCTCAGGGCTCCAGATCCAACCTGGTAAGGACAAGTCTGACCAGGCTGGGTAGAGAGAGCTTGGGGGGTGGGGATCGTTGAGTGACAGAAGTCACAGAGGAGGGGAGGAGAGGTACTGGGGGGGACTGGGAGGGAGTCTGAAGCCAGACTGTCTGGCATCAGGACCACCACCCACTGGCTCTGTGACCTCTGGGTCTCAGTTGCTCTCGCTGTAAAATGGAGCATCAAATAATGGAACCTACTTTATTGGCTGGTTGTGAAGATTAAGTGAGAAATATTATAAAGTTTTTGCTGCAGAGCTCAATCTAGGCTAGCCATTACTACTACTACTACTACTACTGCTACTACTATAGTTTCCCAAGCACGGTCAGTGACTGCTTTTCCTTCATCAAAGGCAGAGCTAAGGCACAGACTGCCAGCTAAGGGAGAGCGGGGGCTGGCAGCAGAACCACCCCCCACTCGCCTTCTCCTTCCCTGCTCTCACCCACTCAGAGTCAGGCCTCAGCTCCCATCCCTGCTTCTCCAAGCCCTGGTCAGGCACGCGCGCCTCAGAAATGCCACATGCGTTGCCAAGAAACCACCTTCCCCGTCTATTTTAAAACCTTGTCAAGCTTTCTGTTTAATGTTTTAAAAGGCTGTGTTCTAAAGAGGGATGTGGTTAAGTAACTTATGGCACATCAACCTGATGGGATATTAAGCAGCCATTAAAGTGATAATTATGAGGATTGTGTAGCTAGATGGAAAATGCTTATAGGTTACTATGAAATGGAAAAACAGGATAAAAAAGTGGATCACACAGTGATTGCAACTAATCAAAACTACATCCCTATGAACAGACACAGGAATATAGTAGCATCCCTTGTCCTTCTTTTATTGCTCTTTTCCCTTCCTTTCTCCTTCCCTCTCTCCCTCACTCCTTCCTTTCTTTCTTCCTTATCTTTCGCTTCCTTTCATTCAACAGCAGTTTACTGAGCTCCTACACTGCGCAGGCACTATGCTCATTACCCAATTTAGAGAGGTGAAGAGACAGTTTCTGCCCTCGAGAAGCCTAACCAGAGAGATGAATCTGCAAACAAATAATCTCGACAGGTCAGAATATAAATTATTCAATGTGACAAGGAAAGTAATGAACTGCTGAGGGGAATCAACAAAGCTTCCCTAATTGGTAACCCACTGGTTGAATTGGAAAGCGTTCAGTTGGAGGGGAAGAGGGTTCCAGGCGGAGGGACCAGCATGTACAAAGGTGAGGAGATGTGGGAGAATTGGGTTCACATTTCTTTGGACCTGTGGCCCACTGGCTCCTGGGCTCTGTGTCCAACAGGGAAGTGAAGGGATTGTACTTCCACCTGACATTACTCTCATGGGTCAGGGGTGCCTCACCCCCATAACTGTATGTAGGATCCCATCATAACCCTGGCATTCAGGAGTTTATCAAAATCATGTGGATCCACCTGGTAGTTTCATAAGCTCTGTGGGTGTGAGCATGAGCTCCTAGACCCTCTGTTCGTCCACATCACCCAGGAAGCTAGCTGGAAATAGAAGTTTGCCTCCGTTCAGAGTGTTTGGGTGCTACAGATCAGGTTCGTCAGCCTCATTTCGGAAGCGAGGAAATTGTAGCCCAGGGAGGAGAAGTCAGTGATTTATCAGTCACCTAGCAATTGACTGGCTTGAATTCGGTTCTTCTGGCTCCAAAGCCAGTGCTCTTTATTTCACCCACGTCGCCCTTCCTGCGGAGAACAGCCTAACCTTTTCCCCCCCGTGAACCAGCACTTCCCTGCTTGCTCTATTCTTACCTCTCCTCAACTTCAAGGTCATGCAGTCCTTTCCCAACACTGTAAGGTGTTGTAGACAAGCCCTCCTCCTTACTCACAACCCTCATGCTTCCATCCTCCCCAACTTCCCCTTTGTAGGCAGTCCAATGCCTGATCCCTTCCATCTGCTCTGGGGAGCCACTTCTGGGTCTCAAGGTCACGTGTCTTGTCCCTCCTCTGCCTCCAGCTCCCTGCTCCCTTGAGAAACCAGATCTAAGTAAGGCATTCGGGCTAGAGCAAGGAAAAGTGGCAAACTGGGAAAAGCCTCCAGGGCTCCCATCCTCCTTCCTTACCAAGAGAAGATCTTCCTGAATCTGCACCTCAACCTCTTCACCTGGCGATGGTGGGGCACTTCCTAGTGTTTGAACACAAGGGCCTCGAGTCTCACCAGGACTGGAAGTCATGTGACTACATTTCCGAGAGTCTGCACGTGGAGTGGTGAGGACCAGCTTCTGCAGATGACCCTGCCATCTTCAGTGTTGACCCCCGTGCTCGGGGCGGGGCGGGTCACACAGCAGGGACCACAAAGAGTCTTTGGGTTGTTTGCCACTTGTTTTTCTGTTTTTCCACCTAGAAATGTGTTCCCTTGCTTTGGCATTTATGTGGTGTCAGAACGCTATTATCTTGTCAACGTTGTTCTACAGCATCAACATTAGCTCTTAATTACACAATTACCGTGTTATGTACTGTAGACCTAGTAATAAAATAGTTGAAGTGTCCAAGCACAGATCGGATTTTGAAAAATATAATTTGAGTCAAACCAGCTTGTAAAAACCACTAATAAGTGTCACAGTCAAAAGAGACCTTGTGATGTTGTTTATTCCCGCACTGAAAGGAGGGAGAGGCCGAGTTCCAGAGAGGACATGGGGCCTGCTGTTGGCCACACGGGGAGTTATTAGAGTGACCCTGCAGACGCAAGAGCCCATGAGAGACCCTAGATCACAAAGCAACTGAGCAGAGCTGGTGGCTGCAGCTGAATCCTGGTAATTCCTGGGCCACCTCATTCTTTCCATTTTCAAGAGTAGGTTACGCAACTTTTCCAGGTCAGCCGGTCAACATCGAGTTTGGAAGCCAATTCCTAAAGGACAGGCTTCCTCTGAGGACCAGGTCCCACTTCTCACAGATGCTCAGTGATTGAAGGAAGGAACACGGTAAAGTCCCAGGGGGCTCCATCTCGCCTCTGTGTCAAGGAATTGTATCTCCAGGAAGCTCCTATTAAGAGGCTAATCGCCAGTTGCAGAGGCCAGGGGCGAAACCAATTGTGCCATTGGCAACAATTAGTCTATTAGGGAGTTAAGCCTGAGGGCACATCACATGGGACAAGTGAGGGCGGTTGAAGGAAGAGGAGAAAAAAGATGCACAGGGTGAGGTGCCCTGGGGAAGGCAGGCTGAGTTGGAGGGTAGCTGAAGATTTTTTGGAGCTGGGAACAGCAGAAGAATAGTCCCCAAAGGGACAGGATTTACACTTTGATGAAATTCACATTTCATCCCATCACTTCCCGTTACTTGTGTCCCAAGACTAAACCAGGCATGGCAGACACTTGGCATAATTCCCCTGCCGTGACACTGGAGGGCCTTGCAGATCCCTTTCTTTCCTCTGAGCTTGGAAGCAGCCCCAGAATTCTCCTGAAAGGAAATCTCTGCGGTCTCCATCTTATTTACCATCGGTCTGGAGCTGAACTGTGTTCCCCCAAAAAGATATGTTGAAGTCCTAACCTCCAGTATCTGTGAATGTGACTTTATTTGGAAATAGAATCTCTGCAAATGTAGTTAAGTTAAGATGAGGTCATATTGGATCAAGGTGGGCCCTAAATCCAATGACTGGTGTCCTTATAAGAAGAGGGAAATGTTGATATATGAGAGGTTTGCCATGTGATGACAAGGGCAGAGTTTGGAGTGTCTACAATCTCAGGGACACTAAGGGCTGCCAACACCCACCAGAAATTGAAAGGAGCAAGGATGCATCCTCCCCTAAGTCTTCAGAGAGAGCGTGGCCCTGCCAACACCTTGAATTCAGGCTTCTGGGCTCCAGAACTAGGAGAGAATTCACTTTTTTTGTTTTAAGCCAACCAGTTTGTGGCACTCTACTATAGCAGCTCTAGGAAACAAATATACCACCTCTGGACGTCGTCTCATTCTGTTTGGGAGTTCTGTCTATTTGGCCTTCTCTCCCACTAAATGCCTCCCTGTTTTCCATCTTTGGGCCACTTCTTTTCTGTCCTCCTTTCCTAACACTCATTCGTGTCATCTCCCTGTCCCCAGCTGTCCTCTTCCTAGACTATACCTAAGACCCTCTTGCCCACCCAGGTCCAGCATAGATGGGTCTCTTCCATCGCGTCTTCCACAAGTCTTTCTGGAATGTATCTGTCTTTCATCTGGACTGCCGGGGCATAACCGCTTGAATCTCTATTTAGCTCCCATTTCAGAGGGGGATCCCAAGAAGCGGAAGGTGGGAGAATGCAGAAAAAGACTGCTCTGGTGTCAGAGTTCTGCCTGGGAGGTGATGTTGGGGAACGTCATTCCTTCAAAGCAGGGAGCTGTTTCTTCAGATCCAGGCCCTGAAGCATCACGACAGTATTTTAAGAGCAGAGGTGGCCTGTCTTCTTTCCCTCAGTTCAAGGTATTTCGGAGTGAATCAAGCACGGCTGGGTCTACCTCTGAGCCCAGTATTTCTGTTTGGCATTTTCCAGGTGGATTTGGTCAGAAGGATCGACTGCTCTCCGGTTAGGAACCACAGACGCGATGCTTGCCGACATCAGGGTTCAGCCCGCGAAGATTTTCTCTGTGCATCCTCACACCCAGGGGTGTGGAGAGGCTCAGGGAGATCACATACACACGCACACGTCTGGTTGGCTCATCCTGCATCAGATCAGCCTGTCCTGTGTTGTATCATCCAAGTGTATGGTGTGCCGTGACTTTTCTCAAGCCCTTTACTGCACAAGGCATTCTCTGCCTGTACCGTCGTTCTTCATCAAGCACAATCGTACGCCTCCCTCAAATCTCAGATCAGATGATTTCTTCTCTATCAGACTTTCCTGGGGCTCCTCAGACTGAACCGGTCACCCCTCTTCTGTGCCCCAGGGCGCCGGATGCCCACCTCTCTTTTGCATCCATCACGCTGCAGTGCTGGGTCTTCACAGCCTCAGCGACTGCACCGCGGCCCTTCCACAGAACCGGCACAAGGCGCAGGGGGGAGGGTAGATCAACTTGTTGAATAAATGAATGAATGAATGCATGCATGTGTTACACCTTTCACTCCTCTGCTCAAAACTCTGCAATGATTCCCTACCCCACTCAGAGGAAAACCCAAGGTCTTTAGAGGCCCGTGGGCCTCATCACGCTTGCCCCATCAGCCCCTAAAGCCACCTCTTCCTCTCTCACTGCCATTCTCTCTGGTCCAGCCACACTGGCTTCCTTACTCTTTACCATTTTCCTTCCGTCCACAATAAGAAAATACATGGTTTTGCACATTTTTATGAATGTCTTATAAGTAAAGTCATACTGTACAAATTCTTCTGCTATTCTCTTGATCCACTTTATATTCCCAAGATTCATCCATAATATAAGTAGCTATAATTCATTCATTTTCACTCTTGTATGGTATTCGAGGGTATAATTACACCATATTTTTAAGGATAGTGTCCTGCTGTTGCTTCAGTTGGTTGGTTTTATTTCCTGTTCAAACAGGGCCACCATGAACATTTTGTCCAGGTCTCCTGGGGCACATATACCTGCAGGAGGGCCATAGGTGTGCACATAATCCACATGCCTTTTCACACTCAGTGCCTTTCTATATGCTCTTCCCTGAGCTTGGCCTTTCCTCCTCACTGTCCTTCTCTTGTCTGCTAAACTTAAGGCCAACTCCTATCACATCTTCTTTGCGAATCTTCCTCCCCAAATCTCCATGCTATTGCTTTGTCTGTGCTGCCACTGAAATGCTGCTTTGTGCTGGCCTCAGCCTATCAAGAATCCATGTTGTGGTTGGACGGGTCCTTCTGGTTCTTATTATGATTGCAAGATACCCTTCAGCAATAACCACCAGGAAACTTTGAAAAAATAAGGGTTTATTACTTACAGGACCTGGAAATTGCACAGCACACCTGGGGCCACACAGGGAGGTCGCAAGAAGTGGGGACAGGGAACACACACATGGGGCCTGAGGTCTGGCATATATTGTGGTTGGGGGTTGGGGGCTAGGGCTTTGCAGGCTCACTCTTTATTGGTGAATTTAAAACCTAAGAGCAGAATTTAAAGCACGGGAAGAGGAAACACAAGTGGCCCAAATGGTCAGTTATCAGAATCAACCAAGATCTAGAAAACAAACAAATGTCTCAGTGCGGGGAGGTGGCCTGGCTCTTTTTCTAGTTGCGATGCTGCATCTCTAGTTGTGTGTTTATTTGAGATCATCATCTTTGAAGTGGGTGCCTCTTTGAAGGCAGTCAAAGCTTAAGTCAGGCACTTGCGTGATAGAAAAGAAAAAAAAAGCTAACGTTTATACTGCAAATAGCTCTCACTCTATACGTTAATTATAGTGATGCCTCTCTTAACCATCTCTGCTGGACTAAAGTAGACTTTGCTCCCCTCTGTGACACACACTAAACAGTGCCTGAGGCCCCCTGAGCCCATCTGCCCGCGAGGCTACCCTCTAGTTCTGCCTACTGACTTACACACTTGCCGGGAGCTGGTTGTGTTTGCTCCCAAACCCACTTAGTCTAATTCTACTTGTAACAGTAGTTACAGGAATTAATCAAGTGTGACACGAACCAATGAAATACATGTGTGAGAGGAGGGAGAGTCTATGTTGAAAGCTTCAGAAAGTTATGAAGAAGCTGATGTTTGAAGGGGTTTGAATGAACTGATGTTAATGAAAGACTGTTATCTGGTCACATCTGTGTCCACCCAAGACTGAACTCGAGGGCAGAGACGCCATCTTTGTGCCTTGAGTTCCAGCCCAAGGCCTGAGACAGAGCAGGAGTCAATGAATGTAGTTTGATCAAAAAAAAAAAAAAAAAAAAAAAAAGAAGAAATAAATGTTGAGGTTTTAAAAGGGAAAACAAGGGTCCCTACAGGTGAGTCCTGAAAACAAACTGCTGGAAAATTAGGTGTGGGTGAAACAACTATAGATTAGAAAAAGACCTGTAAAAATCTGGAAGGATTCTGCACTTGGATGGCTTTAACAAGGGTCCTTAAATTCTTGATCCAATTGAAAGAAGAAGAAACTGGCAAAATCTTAGTCTCTATGTGATGGATGTTGTTTATACATGAAAGATGATGTGGAACTTCAGCCAGCAGACCCACACTCTGAGAAAAGGGCTTGGCTTCCGCACTGAATAAGAGGAGGATTAGTACATTTGTACGTTTTAAGATAAAAAAGGAAGCGTGTTGGTTGGTTTCAGCAGGAAAAAATTGGTGTGCTCAAATGAGAAACTTTGAAGAGATTTTAATAAAAGGACTGTTTATAAAACTGTGAGCAGAAATTAGGGAAACCACAAGGGAGAGGGCCACAGGTTAGGGGCACCCAGGGTTCCTCTGGACAGCAGCTGGGTTTGGGGTTAAGAGAGGGAGCTAGGGAATAATACCCTGGTTTCTAATTTCTCCCTCCCTCCGATCTCCTGCCGGTGTCTCCCATTGGCCAAACCCAATAGAGAGAAAGAAGGCAAAGGAGTCCATTGGTATAGTCTATGCAGGTAAAACTCCCAGGGTGGGCAGCAGATGGGGAATGGACAGTGGATCAGGGGTCAAATGGAAGACATCCAGCATGGTATCATTTTTTAAAACATAATTCTCCACTTGACATTTTCAATTTGTTGGCAAAGGGTGACTCCCAGTCCTGCCAGATTGGAGGGCTTCTACTTTATTTGTTTACATATTTATCTCCTCCACTAGATGGTGAATACCTAGAAGCAGGGGTTCTGTCTTGGGCAGCTTTGGATCTTCAAGCCTGGCCCAGGGCTTGACATGTGGAAGAGGTTCAATAATTCATTGAATGAATGCTGGTGACACTGTAAGAAAAATTATTTGTCAAAAAAATCAGTGATCTGCATGCTTATTCATTTATTTAACAAATGTTTATTGAGTGACTACTATGTGCCATGTACTGCTCTGAAAAAAGAGGACACAATGAACAACAAGGTTACAGCATAGGGGGGCAGGCAGTCAACAAATTCTTTCACTTATTCAACAAACATTTATTGAACTATGTGCTGGGCACTGTCCTAGGTGCTGGAAGTTAAACAATGAACAAGATAGGACTCCGCCCTCATTAAACTTGCATATGAATGGGCATTGGGCAGGTTCTGCCCTTAAGTAGCCATCTTTAAAGCTGGTTGGAAGCAAATGGGCACTGCTTTTTAAAAGGTAATGAGGGGCTGCCCTGGTGGTGCAGTGGTTGAGAATCCACCTGCCAATGCAGGGGACACGGATTTGATCTCTGGTCCGGGAAGATCCCACATGCTGCAGAGCAACTAAGCCTGTGCACCACAACTACTGAGCCTGCGCTCTAGAGCCCGCGAGCCACAACTACTGAGCTCATGTGCCACAGCTACTGAAGCCCGTGTGCCTAGAGCCCATGCTTTTCAACAAAAGAAGCCACCACAATGAGCAGCCCCTGCTCACCTCAACTAGAGAAAGCCCCACGCGCAGCAATGAAGACCCAGCGCGGCCAAAAATAAATAAATAAATTTATATTAAAAAACCAAAGTTAACGAGGTCTGTGGCTTCAGATAGATGAAAGGCAAGCAGGATGCCATTTTAGGTCATGGAAAGACAATCCTTGGGGCTGGAGGGAAGCCAGAGCTTGGGGTGAATGTCCTTATGGGGGAAGGGTGTCCTTGTTAAGCACATCTGATCCTCTGGCGTTGGATGGTTGGGATGGGTCCCAAGTAAGAAAATCTGAGCTCTTCACACTTCTCCAATAGCAGGGCCTTACATGGTAGGTCTTCAATTAGTTCCAATTTTCTGTGGAGTTAAGTAGACTCTTACCAGCCGCTTATCAAGATGTAGTCTTTCCAGAAGGTGTGCTTGGGAGAGGAAGGGCTAGGTGGCAGCCCAGTGGAGCCCTGGCAGGGGAAGGGGGATGACATTGCCTTGTGGAGCTGCATGGGATTATTTTAGAGCCCGTGTCACTTGGCTCTGTACGCTGGAGCCAGCCTTTTCTGGGAAGCTAGCGTGGCTGAAACCTAGCTTATCTTATTAATACTCCCCAAACTCCTACACTCCCGAGCTTCGGGAGTCTGAATTCCTCTGATGTGTAAACACCGAATTGCGGGGGAAATGGTATTTCTCAGGGGATGGAAGGCTGGGTTCTGGTGCCACATTCCTCCCATCTTGATGTGAGGCCCTTGGAATCAGCTGAGTGCAACAATCTCTTAGGGTCCCTTTCAGCTTGGCCATTCCCCCTTCGAGAACGATTCTCTCTTGCAGGGCTTTGGCTGCCACAGATAGGCTGCCCCCTCTGAGCATCCTTGGCCATCAAATGAGCTGCTATGAATCGGCAGGATCGGCCTTCAGCATTGGTCTTCGGAGACGGCTGCCTACCCAGTGTGTTTTCGCAGGCTCCAGGGAAGGGACTTTCTCCCCTACGCATGTCCCAAAATACCTCCTCTATCAGGCTTGTGATGTCTGGGATTGCTTTCCTGTGGACAAAGCCTTCCATTCCACAATGAAGGCCCCCAAAATAGAAGTGAATGCACATGTGTTTGGCATTGCCCGCAACAAGCTGTTCTTGGCCTTGTGCTCCTATCTGTGCGGTTTCCTCTGCCAGGAATATCCTCCCCGTGCCCTCATTTCCCTTACACTGATCCTTTAAGAGGCAGTTCAAACGTTTCTTGCCCTAGGGGATGTTGTAATTGGTTTCTCTAGATTGCAAGAAACAGACTTACTCAGACTTGTTCAAACACAGGCTGGTGACGGATGGATGCGGCAAGGATAAAAGCGGAAGCAATAAGGAGGATTGGACTCCTGGACATCCGGGAGGAGGAGACCTAACTGTCTACCCCGCATAGACTGACTGTAAGAGCTTGAAAGTAGGGACTAAGCTTTATTCATGTTGGAAACCTCAGACCTAGCACAGAGCCCAGTACCTAGGATATACCCAGTAGTTGTTTGTTGAATAAATGAATGAACAAATAATTGAATCCCAAGTATGGGTAGAAGATGTCGGCTTTGTCCTTGAGGTACTTATGGTCTAGTTGGGGAACTAGAAATCAATGAAAATGAAATAATACTAAGAGAGAAACAGTGCAAAACAATGGTTAAGACCTGACACAAAGCTTGTAAGATGAACGCATCAAGGGTGCCTTAGGGGCAATGAGATTTAGTTAGCAAATAGCCTTGACAAAGACTTTAATTCACACTAGCATGCCACTGGCTGATGTTAAGACTTTTTCCGAGTGCAGACTTTTAATGGGGAAAATTAGAGTGAACATTGAGCTCATGTACAATTTCATATAGGGCCCCACAAAAGACAGCCAGGAATGGTGCTGGAGAAGGCAGGAGGGACACAGAGATAAATCTCAGGAGACCTTGTAATTTGGCTGAGGGCTGGTCTGCAATATTGGGGTGCATTTTAGAAGGTACCATCCCGACTCCCTTGGGGTCCATGAGCGACACTGGGTGGTGGATCAGTGATCCCCGTTGGTCTAATCGGATTGGTGGATCCAACAGAAAGAGCAAGGCTGTGCCCCGTGTCTGCTGAGTTAGTGCCAGCTGCTGGTAGTGAATAAACGGGAAGGCCCCTGGGTGGCCGTCAGGATTCCACAGTGAACCAAGAGAGTCATCCAGATGCTTCCCGACTTTATTGATTTAAATCAAAGGCCAAGACGGAGGAGGTCTTTGCAGCTCTCTGTTTTACATAGTGGCTCCGGGGTGAGTCCCGTACCATTCCCTCTTCTGTTTGGATGTGTTTCTCTGAAACTTCTCACCAAATTTGTTGCCCCCAGACAAGCTCTGCCAGCTTGCCAAGGATAAGCAGTGAACAGTTGTGAGGGATTCCTGGGGTCTCTCCCAGGACAGACCGTCCGTCCCATGTATCTGGACCTTCATCTTTTCTTGCACTTACGATGGAGTAAGTGGCAACCCATCTGAGCCCACTGAGCCCAACTCCATCTGTGAGAAAACAGCCTCAGAAAAATTCATCTTTCTCTATATTCAGCAGTACCTTGAGTTTAACCTGTTTCCTCACATATGCTCACTTTTTTTTTTTTTTTTGCATTTCACTAATTAAATGGCCCTTTATGGAGGGCTTATCATGTGTGGGCAGTGTTCTAGGCATTAGAGTGTATGGGATGGACTGTAGGTAATAGGATGCTCACCTGACTGTGGCTTAAACAATGCAGACACTCATTATCTCATGAAATAAGAAAAAGTCCAGGGCTGGGGTCTCCAGAAGCTGTCAGCTCATCAATGTCACCAAGAACCCAGGCTTTTGCCATCCCCCTGCTCTTCTATTCCTGGTGTGTCCGTGATGCCTCCCATCAGACGGTGACGGCTGCCCACCCCCGACAGCATCCTCATGTCCAAAGACAGAAGGCAGGTCGGGGGCCTTCACCTCTCTCTTTTTTTTTTTTTGGACGTTTAGAGCAGCTTTATTCATAATTGCTAAAAACTTGGAAGCAGCAAAATCTTCAGTAAATGAAAGGCTAAATAAACTGTGGCACATTTGGACAACAGAATATTACTCAGTGCTGAAAAAGAATGAAGGAACAGGGCTTCCCTGCTGGCGCAGTGGTTGAGAGTCCGCCTGCCGATTCAGGGGACATGGGTTCGTGCCCCGGTCCGGGAAGATCCCACATGCCGCGGAGCGGCTGGGCCCGTGAGCCATGGCCGCTGAGCCTGCGCATCCGGAGCCTGTGCTCCGCAACGGCCCACGTACGGCAAAAAAAAAAAAAATGAAGGAACAGAAAATTTTCTTAGGAAGTCACTGGTTGACATTGATGCCTTCCTTCTGGACTATCTTAAAATTCTGCATATTTTTATTTCTTTGGGCCTGTTTCATTTGGGCTAAAAGTAAGTGGTACAGAAGACAATAGTATTCATAAGAAATATTAAGAAGAGCTTCACCCCTCTTTTTTATCAGGAAAGAATATCTTTCCTAGAAATGCCCAGCTGACTTCTTTTTTGTTCTTGTTGGTGTTGTTGTTTTTGCGGTACGTGGGCCTCTCGCTGTTGTGGCCTCTCCCGTTGCGGAGCACAGGCTCTGGACGCGCAGGCTTAGCGGCCATGGCTCACAGGCCCAGCCGCTCCGCGGCATGTGGGATCTTCTCGGACGGGGGCACGAACCCGTGTCCCCTGCATCGGCAGGCAGACTCTCAACCACTGTGCCACCAGGGAAGCCCCAGCTGACTTCTTTTTATGCCCCATTGGCCATACCCTGACCACACGCCCATTCCTAGACCAATCACAGGCTAATGGGAATGTGATGCTACCAATGACTGCCGTGAGCCAATTATGATGCACCATTCACAGGAAAGGCAGTATAGCATCTCCATTAAGAGCACAGACTCTGGAGCCAGATGGCTGGAGTTCAAATCCTGACTCCACCAATTCTTAGTTACATAACCTAGGACAAGGTGCTTAACTGCTTCTCCTCAGTTTTCCCATGTGTAAAATGGTGACAATGACATCTTATAGGTTAATGTAAAAGTGCTTGGCACAGTATTTGGCTCACAGTAAGTGTTAACTATTAATACAACAGAACGCCCCAGGGCCGAGCACTTCCCTGCTTGATAAAATCAAGACAAGGGGTAACAGATGTTTGATAGACAACTCAAGTTTCTGCCACATGGGGTTGCAGACAGTAAACAGGCAATGTTAAAAAATCCTGTGAATGATGCCAGGTACAGTATAGTGAGGGCCTTGAGAAGGGTGCCTGGGTCCAGACTCTGGGGGCATCAAGGAGGGCTTCTCAGAGGAGGTGGCGCTGATGGACAATTTCAGGATGGGTAGCAGTTACTCAGGCAAAGGTGGGGTTGGGGTGGGGTGGGAAAGCAAGGTTTTCCAGGCAGAAGGAATAACGGGCTTAGTGAGGCTCAAATGTGATAGTCCATGGGATCTGCAGGACAAGTACAATTTATTGTGCTCAGAGAATGAAGTGGGGCCGGGGTTGGCTCCAGAGCATGTGCTGTCGGGCTGGGGAGGGCCCTGAATGCTGAGATAAGGAGATCCAGTCTTCCTACAGGCTATGGTTTGTAAGCTGGAAGTAGCCCTGGATTTGTAGTTTTGGTCCATGACTTTGGTCCATGACCCAGGTTGCAGTGGGGAGGATGGATGGGAGGGGATTGGGACCTAGGTTGGAGGCTATGGCCATATTCTAGGGGGCAGGGTAACAGCCTGAACTAGGGAAGCGCTCAGAGGTGGGAGAGGAGAGAAGGATTGTCAATCAGCAGGATGTGGTCATTAGATGGGGAGGGAGAGAGGACAGCGCAGTAAGACTTTAAGATTGTGGCTTGGGTGAGTGGAAAAGAGAAAGAGAGAGATGGGGGGTGGAGAGAGAGAGAGAGTGAATACAGGCAGGAGGATGCAGAGAAAAAGGGGGTGGTGCATTCAAGTTGAGCCATTTGGGTCTGGGGGCAGCTGGAGATGTTAGCATACCCTCCAATGCACAAGGTCTGAAGCTCAGGAGAGAGACCTAGGCTGAAGACGGCAGATTCAGGAGTGACCAACACAGAGGAAGTAGAGAAATACTTGAGAGAGACAAAATTGTCCCAGGAAGACAGAAATACAAGCCAGGGGCGGGCAGAGCTGCAGGTCTGAGTGTCCGTGGATTGCCAGTATTCTGTTTTGTTTGGGCACTTTGTTGGGCAAGGTGAGGGTTCAAGGCCTGTAGCCAGACAGGGGTTTTCCTTGGTTGTCACACTTGCAGAGACAGTTTAACATGCAGCCTGCTGTGTGGATTTCTGCACACACCCTGGATTACCCAAATTTGCAAGCCCTGGTGTAGAGTGACAAGAGAAGTGGGCTGAAGATGGAGCCCTGTTGAACCCCAACATTTAGGGACCAGTGGAGACCAAGAGCTTGAGAGGGAGATTGAGAGGAACATGCGGAAGGAGGAAGGGACACACTAGAACATCCCAAGACCCAAGAGAGGTCACGGAACCCAATTTATGTTGAAGGCATATTAATATTTCTCTTCTGTCCCATCAGAGTGCCAGTGCCAACTATCTTCTCTATATTAAATTAAAAGAGTCAGGCATCCAGAGTGGAGAGGATGGGGAAGGTGGTTATCTTCCTGTTGGTACCCCATAGGAGGGGTTAACATCACAGGCTTTGGAACCACACGGACCTGAGGCTGAGCGATGGGCAGCTTACTCGGTGACTCTGCGCCTCAGTTACCTTGTCCATGAGACAGAGGCTCTAACATCTACCCTAAGCATGTGGGGCGGGGTCAACGGCATACTGTGTGCTCGTAGGCAGCATATACAGACCCTGTCCAGCAGTGAGCGCTCGGTATGTGGTGCCTGGTATGGACCCCAGGCCCTCATTCAGCCCCTGGCACACGACTAGAGCTCAAACATCACATTTTGAATGAAAATAGGAACATGATTTTGCTAGTGGAAAAAAATACTTAGAGCTGCATAGGGTTGCCGAGAGCCAAGGGAGCAAGTTACGCCTAGGATATAAAAGGTAAACAGATCACGTGGGCAGGGAAACAGTTTTACAAAGAAGCCAGCAAACAGACTCTCAACAAAAACCAGCCTGACTTCAGGAGGCTTGTTATTACGGAGAGATCCAGAATGGGTGAAGAAACCAGTATGAACACACTCCAAGTCTAGGTTTTATAACTGTTCTGTATCTTTGCCATGTCCAGTCTTTCTGGAATCTGCTTCCTTGAGCATCCTCCTGCTTTCAGGTGGTTGCCATGGTGGAAAGAACATGGATACTAGAGTCAGGGAATTTCAGGTTCTGATCCCTGCCCTGTCACTTTACCACCTGTGTGATCTTATAAAAATGACTTAACCTCTCTGTGCCTCAGTTCCCTCATCCGTAAAATGGGGCTAACCCACTTCAACTGGTGATTATGTGGAGTAAATGAGATCAGTGTACGTAAACCAGCTGGCACGGCACCTGGCGCATAGTACGTGCACAATTACTATTTTTGACTTGTTTTTCCTTACATCCTAAGTAAGGTGGATTCTATTGCCCTCAAGTAGAGGGGCTTAAAAGTGTATCTTGACCAGACAAAGAAGCCCACTCTGAGGAGGGAATAGTTGTGAGGAAAGGAGGACTTGGAAGGATCTTGTCTTCTGTCCCAGGGCTGAAAGAAAGAGGCCCAAGCTCAGGGGGAAGGGAAGGGTCCAGGACCCCACCCCAAGGCAGTGGTTACCAGCAGCAAGCAGTAGCCCCAGCAGGCCTGTGAAACTCCGGCATCTACCTCTCCAGCTCTAAGGTGGTGTCATAACACAGCCTCAGCCCTTGGCCCTCCTCCCCCGTCCATGCCCAGGGACCTTGGGGCTGGGAGGTGCCCTGAGTCTCCAGGGTATCAGGGCTCCAGAGCACCTCCTCTGCTGCCTCTCAGAGGGCACTTCCGGGATGGCTGCCTGGCCAAGCGCTCTCCTTCCAGGACACAGATGGCTTTGGCCCCTCTTGTCCCACCTGGACCTAAGTCAATCCTAGAGCCTGGGGGGTCTGGAGGAAAATCTCTCAGGCAGTTCCTCCTTCCCCTCTTCCCCCCAGTATATTTGTAGCTCACGACTGTATAGCACTCGAAAATTCTCAGAAAGCTCTTACATCCCATAACGCAGGCAGGGAAGCAATTTCACAGAGAACGGAAACGAAGGCTCAGAAAAGTGACCTGCGTAAGATGGCATGGCTAATAAATGGTGGGACCAGGACTGAGGGCCCATGTCCCACCCCTTTGGGTTTGTCTGGGTATGAGCCTTACTCAGGTTTTGGTGCTGGCCGGGTGTCTCTTTTCCCCTATCATTCCTCCCCCACTCCCGCTGTTGCCTTGAGTCCCTAGAAGGTGTCTGAAGGACACAACCCCACCCTAATCCCCCCACCCCGTACCTTCCCCGCTGCATGCCTCTGTCTAATACTCAAGCTCCAGGAAATGAAGCTGTTTCCTGGCTTAGTTAATGGCATTGCCTGGAGCTCAAGAGAGCCGCAATTTCAGGTGACTTATTGTTATACCCATCTACGCGGACATCTCCTTCCCCTCTAACTGCATCTTCCACAGCAGCAGCCCAGCTCCAATGGCAGGCGGAGAACGTGTCTGTTGCTTTCCATTAAAGAGCAGGAAGAAGTCGTCAGCACTGACTGAAATTCTCAGGTAGAGTGGATCTGGGTGGCATTTGAAGAGGGGAATTTAATTCGATAGTTTATATTCCACTTAAGTCATCCTCTACCTGACTGCTGGTAAACAGCTATAAGCTGCCTGAGCTGTCTTGTGGTAGAGAGGAAATAGTCTGGAGAGTAAAATGGTGATGGCTGGACAGGATGTCAAGAAGATGGACCACCCCAGGGAACTAGATGGCCTGGTACGTGCATAGGGCCGGGCCCCAGGAGGAGGGGACCCCATTCACTTCTTCCTTCCTGGGCCTTGGCTGTGAAGTGATGGGCTCAGAATAAATGATCTCTCAGGCCCCCTGCTGCTCTGAACTTCGCACTGCCAGAGGGAGCTCAGTGGTGTCGTGGAGGGAACCAAGAATTTGGAATTGGGAAGTCAGGGCTCACATCCAGTCTTGTCTCTTACTTCCTACAAAACCATGGGCGGGCAGGTCAGCTGACCCTCTCTGAATTTCTGAGGGTGAAGTGGCATTCCACGCTGACTGTCTCCCTACAGGGGTGCGGGGAGGTCAGAGAGGAAGGGGGAGACAGTGCCGTGCGCCCTGGAAGGCCCGGGAGATGTTGCCATCGTTACTGGAAGAGAGGAGCGCCACAGCCTGCTTCTCACTGGTCCCTGGCCCAAGGGCTGCAGCTCAGATTGTCTGGGCAGGAGCTCCCTCCTGCAGGGGGGCCAGGCCTGTGCTCAGTAAGCCAAGTGGGCAGTTATCCTGAGATTTGAAAAGTGCTCACATTATCACCAGCCAAGCCCCCAGCAAAGCTCGTCTTCAGAAGATACCCACCAAAGAGCACCAGTGTGTTGCCTTGAAGGGGTATAACACCCATAACCCCCAGGCTTCCTTCTCCTGGCCACTGGTCAGTAAGCTCTCACCCGAGGAAGCAGAGAGCAGACCCTTGGTGGGAGTGGGACCTAGGATGGACACAGTGTCATCATTGTGGCGATCCTCGGTTACTTCCTCTTTGTCCTGGGCACCGTGCTGGGTGGGGGACAGGGCAGCCAACCTGTTGTGTCTCCACTTATTCCTGCGTCCATTTAACAGACGCTGAAATAGCGTCAGCTATGTCAGGAGTGAGGACAGAGAAACGATGACACGGTGGGAGCTTGGGAGCTTTACGTCCAGGTGAGGGGACAGACACGCACCAAGGGTCTGAATCCCCAAGCTGGGCTTAGCAGCTACGCCTAACCCACAAGTGGGACTCTGCCCACTGGCATTTCAGCAACCTTGCCATGATCCATATCCTGCTAACTCCTTTAGAAACACGTATGATTGTGAAAAGAAAAAACCCACGATCTATCTAATCCAGCTATCTCGTTCAATGCCATATAATTACCTCCTGCTCTTCACTGTCACCGGTAAACTGTGATGTCTTTCTTCCATAATGGCGGCCCATATGTTGACAAGGTCTCTGGTTACTCTTTTTTTTTTTTTTTTTTTGCGGTACGCGGGCCTCTCACTGCTGTGGCCTCTCCCGTTGCGGAGCACAGGCTCTGGACGCGCAGGCTCAGCGGCCATGGCTCACGGGCCCAGCCGCTCCGCGGCATGTGGGATCTTCCCGGACCGGGGCACGAACCCGCGTCCCCTGCATCGGCAGGCGGACTCTCAACCGCTGCGCCACCAGGGAAGCCCTCTGATTACTTTTTGAACGTGTCATTCTGGCTAAATGTGAAAAGAAAGGGGAGGAGAGGAGCACACAGCCTCTCTCACTTCTGTCCCGAGGATGTTCTGGCAGCCCTGATCTGGGTGTCTGGTGTGTGAGAGAGGTATTTGATTGAGAAAGTGTGACGTGATTGGTCCAGCACCGCCCCCTGGGGGCTCAGAGTCCCTGATCATAAAATTTCCAAGCTTTTGCAACAATGAAGGGGCCGTGCCAGCTTCCGTAGCCGATTGGGGTTGAGGAGGGAGAGGAGGGTGTGGGATGGTCTGACCCTCCTCCCCCACCCACCCGCTTCTTGCCGCCCTGGCTGGGGTCCCTCTGTGTCCTAAGCAAACTGTGTCATCTATGTGGCCACTCTTGCCTACCCATCCCCATGGGCATTGACCTGATCCCCCCTTGCCCACGCCTGCCCTGCTCTCAGCTCCTGGAAGCCCACCCTGGGTCAGACCGCTGGGCCTCCCACCTACCTGGGTAAGCACCTGGGAGAAGCAAGGGTAGTGTGATGGTGAGAGACCTTCTCACATGTGGATGGCACTAAAGAAACTCTTCATTACTCTGTGAACTGGACAGACAAAACCTAGATGGGGAGAAATCACCAAGGGAGATGGTGAGAGCTGAGGTCAGAACATATAAAATATAAACTCTTTAAATGAAAGACTCTGAACACTTCTCACCACCCTAATCTCAGCTACCATCATCACACACCGGGATTATGGAACTAGCATCCCAGCCTGCCTCCCTGTTCCCACCCTCATACCTCACAACCTGTTCCCTGAATATTACTTTGACCTCATTCCCCACCATTATCCCCTTCCTCATTCTGCTCCACCACTGGGTCTCCCTTGGCCTATCAGGCACACTGCAGCCCTGCCCCAGGCCCTTTGCACCTGCCGTTCTGAGGGCCTAGATTCTCCCTCCCTCTACTTCATTCAGGTTCCCGCTCAAATGTCACCTCCTCAGACTTTCTCTGAGCACTCCACCTAAAATCAGACCTGTCACCATTATGTCCTCAATGTCTAGAAAAATCCCGGCACATAGTAGGTAGTTAATGAATATTTGTTGAATGAATGAACATGTGAATGAGTGAATCATGGTAGTCTGAGGGGAGTGGAGAAGCAGCCCGCAGTGCCCAGGAGCACAAGGTTGCGGCAGGATGGAGGACTGGGGCAGTGGGCATTTGTCTGACTGTCCTCTGGGTGCTGAGCAGGGAGCTGGGGTCATGGGTGAAAGGTGGGGAAGGAGGGACATGGGGTGCCCAGGTCAGCCTGGCCCCCTCTCCAGCTCTCCCCAGGGCTCTCCTAGCTGAGTTCCTTCTCGCTTCCCCACTTTCCCTTCACGCTTCTTTCCTTTCTACCCTTGCCAGTCCCTCCGAAGGACTAATGAATAATGACAGGCCTGTAATTAGACTGACATCCGAGCCTTCCCTGTCCTAGACAGTGAGCTTCCCGAGTCAGAGATCCGGTCTCCCCTCCCAGCCCCGGCTCAGTGGTCTCTCACTCCGCACCCCTGCTCACGGCCTGGTTGAATGTAAAGCGACTTGCTTTCCAGGATGCTGAAGAGTCAGAAAGGAACCAGGTGGGATGTGCTGGGGACAATACTGGGGAGGCCCGGAGCGCCTTTCAGCTGGTGACAGCATATTGTGGAGAAAGACTGAACGGGGAGCCCGGGCTGGGGCCCCGGGGTTGTCATTTCACCTCCTGGGTTTCAATTTTCTCCTGCACAGACCCTCAAAGAGCTGGACAAGATCAATAGTTTTTACACTCTGTTTGGAATACCCTGGGGAATGCAAATGACATTTGGATTCTACGTGGAATGAGAGAGGAATGAAACCATGACCATCACCTGGCCGAGAGCTCTTTGCTGGGGTCTGTAAACACCTGTGGGGCTTCTGAGTGGGATGAAGCACAGAGAGGGCCTAGCACCTCCCCTGCTTCAACCAGGGCAGCCCTCCTTTGTCTGTTTCATGCCCCATATTGAATAATGAGTAACATTTCACTTGAAGAAGGGCTTCTCCCAGGTCCACAGGCCTGTTTTGTTTCTCCTGCTGAGTGGGGTTCACAGTTGGTGCTGCAGGTATACTTTGGAAACAGCGGGGGTGCAAGACTGTTAGGTGCCCCCAAGGGCAAGTCTGGCCCAGGGCCTGCACAGAACAGGTACCCGCTCGTTGCTGGCTGAGCCAACCTGGAGAGCCAGAGCTACAGCCTGAAACAGGATTGCAGCTGGAGGAAGGCGACAAGGCTGCTGGGAGCCTGGGGCCTTTCTGCAGATGGGCAAGTGGTTGGCTTGACTCCCTGACCCCGAAGGCGTCTCTTGTGCCCCCTGGGAGAGGCTGACAGCAGCAATTAGCAAGAAGTCCTGGAATGTTCCGTCCCAGCCACACCCTCTCCCCAGCCCAGGGCTAGACAGCTCCTGAGTCTGAGTGAAGGCTCACTCAAATGGGAATGAGGCCTCGGTCTCAGCCAGAGCCCCAGGAAGCACTCATTACCTCCCGATCCCGCTATCAAAGCCTTTTCAAGTCTCTGTTGAGCTCCCCTGGTCTTGGCCTTGGTGGAAAAGGGGCTGGAGTACAATGGCCAGCATAGTAGCGGAGGCTGGCGGGGAGCATGTGCTGCCAAAAGCCAAGAGGGAGAGATGCGGAGGAGGGGCCAGAGTAAGCCCCGCAGGGAAGAAGTGTTCACAGACGCGAAAATGTGCCCTGCGGAAAAAGACGCCTCCCTGAGGTGACGAGAACTTCAGAACTTCGAGCGCTACCCTCTTGTGTGTGATGGATCTTAGGTCATGTATCTGTTTGGCTGCAAGTTACAGAAACTCTGAGTCAAACTGCCTTAAACAACGAGGAGGACACAGATTTATTGATATCTCCCATAAGGAGAAGTGCAGAGAAAATTGGGTTTCAGAGTCACACCGCTGTGAAGGAGCAAAGGCAAGATCTGAACCAGAGCTTGTGACTGGTCTGCAGGGAGTTCTCAGCTCACCCTTCCCAGCGAGCTCCTCCCTCTGGGCCCCGTGAGCAGAGTGCAGCATCTTAGCCTCTGGGGAGGTCAGGCTGGCCTGGGGTGGCGGTGGTGGTGGGAGCGGGGAAGGGTGGGGCTGGTGGCCTGGCCTCCCAGCTGCAAGTCTGGCTCAGAACAAGGGCGTGATGGGGGCAGTGAGGGGGAGGCAGCCTTCACAGAGGTCTGGGGTGGGAGCAGAGACCTAGTCTTGAAGGGAAGCCCTGTCCAGAACACGGAATAAGAGGGCTATGCGGACAAGGGGTGGAGAACCCAGGCCTTAGGGCAGGACAGGGGCCTTACAAATCTGAGGACCAAGAAAGAAGGAAATGAGTTAATCTTCACAGAAGGGCAGTCATTTAATATCCACCACTTCCTTTAATCCTTAAACAACCGCGTGAATTAACAGAGGCAGAAACAGAGAGAGAGAACCATTAACTAATTTGCCAAAGGCTATTCAACTGCAAGATAGGAGAGCTGGGATTTGAACCCAGGTCTGTATGGCAGCAACATCCATAGTTTTCCATTTGCCAGATTGGTGAGGGGCTCAGGGGAGGAGGCTGCTCAGTGAATGTGGGCACCTTTGAAACTCATCCCAGGTGCCTTATGTGCCATGGCTGCAAAATTGACTGCACCGGTGGCCAGATGCCGTATAGGCTGCCTGCCTCCCCACACTGGGCAGGGCTGGTGAAGGCGGCAGGAGCTATCAGAACCATTCTCTTTGTTTCAGGAAAGGGGTCTGTGAATTTTGTGAGCTCCTCAGCGAAACAGAGACCTGGATCAGAGGTGGATTTTCATTTCTTCTCGCAAACCGTGATCCGGTTTCTATTTAATTTTCGTCCAAGTGCAACCTTTTCTCAGGCCGCTTACACAAGCGACATCAGGCCTTTTGGGAGTTGTGGCATGCTGTCACTGTTTGCTTGATTTCTCAACACCATTCTCTTGCCTGAAGGGTTGCCTGACGAGGATTTTTTAAAAATTATATTACTGTGATTTCCCCTGCTCTTTTATTCCTCCCTCTTCCTGCATGAAAGGAAATATAATGTCTTTACTTTGTGTATTCCCCCCACCTCTCACCTTGTGGGCTGCTCCTTGTCAAGTCACAATTGTCTCACACCCCCAGGGGCTTAACCGGAACAGCAGGAGGTCGAGTCCCTGCATCCCAAGAGCCCTCCAGTTTGACACGAGAGGCTAGAAAACATTCCAATATAAACAGAAGCCACCTCACCGCTCTAACAGGAATACCTACAGCACAAACACGCTCTCCAACACGGAGAGATCAACGCACAGAAGAACCCGAATTCTCAAGGGTAAACGATGCTTTTAGAAGTAAGCCGTTTACTGTTTACCGTATGCATTTTAAGGTTTTGCAGGGAAATGATGCTTCTCCAGCAGTTAGAATGTAAAACCAACCAGAGCAAGTCTCTGTCATAGGACTCTATGGGATGCTCCCCGGAGCAGAGGAAGCCTAAGTAGTTGTGAGTTTGGGGGTGAGGGAGAAGGAGAGAGTCTGTGATCATTTGTACCAAATGTGCCCAAAGAATTTAGGATTTTAATAATTTTACGGTAGTAAAGAATGTACTAGTTAGGATACAGGCTAAGCTGCTGTAACAAAGCGACCCTAAGAATTCAGTGGGTTTACTTTTCTCTTATGTGATCATCCTGAGATAGGAAGATGGTCCATGGTGGGTAGGTGGCCCAACTCTGTAAGGTCCCAGATTCCTTTTCTAGAATACTGCCCTCTCCCACATGGTCACTGCTGATTCATGGGCGCTATGTCCAGGTGATAAAGGGGCATGAACACCTAAACATTTTAAGGGCAAGATCCAGAAGTTGTGGCATCATTTCTCCTTAAATCCCCTTGGCAAGAACTCGGCCCCACAGCCCCACACAGCCAGCTGCAAGGGACACTGGGAAATATAAGTCATTGGAAGGCCAGAGCTAAAACACTGGGATCATATCGCTAAAAGGTGGAGGGGAGAATAGATACTGGGGACTAATGAGCAGATTTGACCACCACCAAAAAAAAAAAAAAAATCTTCCAGATGATTCAGTCAATCCCGGACTTCAGGTTGGTCTTTAAAAACAGCCACAACCCTTTCCCCGCAAATACCACTTTAAAGGAACCATTGCAGTGAATTGAGCTGGCTTCGGAAAAAAAGACGTGTCCTGCCCCTTCAAGCTACACTAAAGGACGCAGCCCCTCCGCTCAGCTTTTCATTGCCCCAAGAGGCCGAGATCTGATTTTTCCCCTCCAAGGAAGCCACAGAAGCAATACATAGCACACCAAACAATGCACGTGTTATTCTGCAAAGGCATAGAAATTTTACCTGGAGGCCTCGCTGACAAGTCTTCCCAATCTTTCCTGAGATTTAATACAGGAAATAAATTAAATTTCGGCATTTAGTGCCTGCCTTGTGGTGGACTCCCTGTAAATGGCTCTTGAATAAATGCTTTAGAAAGTGGCCGTCTCCATAATGCCTACGGATAGCTTGGAGCAGAGGGAGGCTATTTTCACGAACCCAATGGTTTTTCTTATCTTGTTTTTGCCAAGAGAATGGGAAGTGTGGCTTTGTTTGCTCTGGCCAGGCAGCCCCATCCCCAGGGGTGAGCCCAATCCCTCGTTGGAATCACTGATATGCTCATGAGGGGGTTAGAGGGGGCAGTATCTCTGCAAAGTCTTCCTTTATCTCTCAATCACTTTAGTAGCTGAAAGGTGGGAAAATCAGTATCACAAACATTGCTGTGTTCTGTCAATTTTTTGACAAGTATATGAAGGGCCTTGAGATCACTGGACACTTGGTTTTTTTTGCGGTACGCGGGCCTCTCACTGTTGTGGTCTCTCCTGTTGCGGAGCACGGGCTCCAGACGCGCAGGCTCAGCGGCCATGGCTCACAGGCCCAGCCGCTCCGCGGCATGTGGGATCTTCCCGGACCAGGGCACGAACCCGTGTCCCCTGCATCGGCAGGTGGACCCTCAACCACTGCACCACCAGGGGAGCCCTGGACACTCTTTAGGTCCTGTTGGACCACGGTTCTCAGAGGTGTTGGTTTGGAGCAAGGAGGATGCCAACATTTAGAATTAGGCAGGGGAGCCAGACCTGCGAGTTGCCAAGAGATGCCCAAGAGATAGGGGAATGTCACCATGAGAGGGGAGGGCCAGCCAGGTGCTCAGCTCAGGAAAACAGGGACCAGGTGCAGTCTGCAGGTGCTACTGGGGCAGAACAGGGGCTGCTCAGGTGTCCGGGAGACAGGTGTGTGAGAACACGGAGGAAAATAATAACAAGGGAAACCACATTTGTAAAGCATCCAGCTAGGCGCTATCCACGCAGTATGGTACTTAGGAGGTTAGTATGATTATCACCCCCATTTTACAGGTGAGGAGAGCTTAGAGAGGTGAAATAAATGTCCAAGTTTACACAAAAACCTGGCGGCTGAGCCAGGACTTCACCCCAGGTCTGGTGAACTCTAGAGCGTGTGGAAGGCTGGAGCAGAGAAACCATACATGGGCGAGGACCGCTGAGCTGACAGCAAGAAAAAAGGGCTTTGGACATGGAGGCATCCCTCAGCTTCCTGAACAAGAGCGGGTCCACAGACAGGTGCGGGAGTCGCCTGGCAGGAATGGTGAGGGAGGGAACTGCGACAGTCAGCGTTAACCCAGGAAACCTGGAAACTTGAGTGGAGAATCACTAGGCAGAAGTTGTAGGAGGGCAGCTGGTGCAGAACAGGCAGGAGACCGGGATTGTGTGTGGGCTCTTTGTGCCAGCAGCTCCCTTAGATATCAGTGGTTTGCCAAGACACTGACCTCAGCTTCCTTCTCTTCCCTTCCCTCCTCTCCTCTCCTCCTCTCCTCTCTTCTTCTCCTTTTCCTCAGGGTGATCTTGTCCATCCTCTGGTTTAAACCCCTCCTTGGAGCTGCAGTCTTGCACAGCCAGCTACTTGTGAAACATCTCGCCATGGCTGTCCCACAGTGCAAGGTGTCCAGATGAATCTCTCCACTCTCATCCCCCTGATCCTCTACCTGTGTGCCCCATCGTGGCTGAGAGATATTACCAACAGGAAACACAGGAGTCACCCCGAACACCTCCCTTCAACCCGACCCTAAGCCCTAAGCCCTAAATCTCTCCAGAGACCCCTTCCCACTGCCGTGCTTTAGTTCAGACGCTTCTCACTCCCACCTGAACCCTTGCAATGGCTGTAACTTGTTTTTGCTCATTTGGTCTCCCCATCCCGGTCCAATCTCTACAGAGAAGCCCAAGGGAGCTGAGCAAAACTTGTGTTTCCATCTCTCCACACCTCCCTTGCCTGAAATTCTTTGGTTTCTCCCCTCACCCCCCAACATCCTGGGCTCCATCAGGCCTCTGTTTCTCTCTTGTGGCCTCCTCTACAAGGAGGGATCCCACCTTCCCTTTCCTTGCTTCCTGGCCTGGCCAGTGCTTATCCTTTTCTGAGCCTGGCCATCAGAGCAGGACACCCTCCCTGAAGCATCCTGTCTGGTCAGCAGTCTACGATTTCATCCACTACTTACTTGTCACCTGCATTTCCTCCCTCCCTCCCTCCCTCCCTCCCTCTCTCCACCCCTTCCTTCCTTCCTTCTTTCTTTCTTTCTTTCTTTCTTTCACTTCTATTATGAAGATTTCAAACATACACAAAATAGAGAGAATAGTGTAATGAACTCCTACATACCCATGATCAGCTTCAACAATCGTCAACTCACGGACAACCTTGACTCTCTCTCTCTCTCACACACACATGCGCACACACACACACACACATACACACACACACTGGGTTAGTCTGAAGTTATCAGCTCATTCATGAACATTTTAGTGTCTATGTCTAAAAGATAAGGACTGTTTAAAAAAATAAGCACAATGTAAGTACCTTAAAATTGCTTAAAATTATCGAATAGCCACAAATGTTCACATTTTTCTGATTGTCTCGTAAATGCTCTTTTTAACAGTCAGGTTGTGCAAATCAGGATCCAGATGAGGTCTCACATGACAAGTGATTGATATGTTCCTCCAGTCCACTTTAATCTGTAGCATCTCCTTCCCTCTTATTTTTGCCCCTGGCAGTGTATTTATTGAGGAAACCAGGTCTTTATCCTATAGTTTCCGACTGTCTGGATTTTGTGGGTGGTGACCTCCGTCCCACACGCTTCCTATAAGCTCTCCCACTCAGTATTCTAACCGTCCACATCTCAAAGGTGGGAGTCATCTTCACCTCTGCATCCCTGGAACCTGGGATGATACCTTCCTTAAGGGAGGCACACAACGACATGTTCTGGTGGGAAGGAAGGAAGGAAGGAAGGAAGAGAAAGAAAAGGGAAGGAAGGGAAGAAATAAGCAGTTACGGAAGGAAGGAGCAGGTGTGATTGTGGCCCAGAGTTTCTCAGTGTAATCCATAGGCCAGAATCACCTCTGGTCAACCTGTTAAAAATGATGGTTCCTGGGCCATATCCTAGCTCCACGAAAGTCAGAACTTCTGAGTCCTGGGCCCAGGAATCTGCATTTCTAACAGGCTGCATTCTTCTCTCTCTGTGGGTCTGAGTCTCCCCATCTGTGCAGGGAGGGACCCCTTCACCAAGGCCCCTCCCAACTCCAACACTCTGAGCCCAAGTCAGGCTTCTACGGTTCTGAAGAATGGGTGACTTCGCTTCAATTGCTCTGTATTAGTAAAAGCAAAAACTTAGCTCAAGACTTGGTACCTGGCTTTGTTCCTGAAGTCAACCGTATAAACGTATTTATTTTTTAATAAGTTTACCCCATCCAGGTTGTGGGTTTCTTCAGGGTACAGCCTCCAGTTTCCCAATCTCTTTGGGTAGGCGATGTGACCCAAGAGGTGGAAAGCCAGGGTGGACCCCACTGCCTGTCAGGCTCCTGGTCAAACCCTTCGCCTCCTGAAACAGACACCCAGCTCTGTTCCTGCACCTCCATGCACTTCTGAGTCTGACAGAAAAGTCAGGCCTTCCGCATCTCCCATCACCCCCCTCCTTTCCCTACCTCTGGGCTGTGGGCTTTGGTTTTCTCCTTTAATCATTATTTGTTTGTTTATCTTTCCACTGGTTTTCAACCCCAGGGACAATTCTCCTCTCCAAGCCAGTTTGAATTAATTTTGCAGGGACAATTCCACAAAACAATGTATCAATTGCTGTATTAAAACCAAGATGTATCGCATCTCTCCTATCCTTCCTGTTCCTTAATTTCTTAGTTCCCTCAAAGGCACAATCAAGTGTGTCTGGCATAATTTGCTCTTCATAAACCCAGACTGCTCATTGCACGCACTTGCAATTTTAGAAAGATTTTTGGCACTGTTTTATTTCCATAATACTTCTCTTTATTGTATCTGATGATTGAATCTCAGTGATTAAGGTGACAGTGAGGTGGACCTCGAGCCCAAGCCCTTTCACTGAGACCTTCTCCCAGATTTCTTCTACTCCTCTCAGTCCTCTGCCCTCTGGCTGTGACCTAGTCACACCCACTGCTGATGGGTAGGGCCACCAAGAGCAGCTGGGGACATAAGCTAAAGGGTGCTCTGTCCAGGATGCAGTGGACAAGCTCAAAGGATGAAAAAAGGACATGCAGAACAAGGGCCCGTGGAGAATGGAGGGACAGCAGCAAGCATGGTGGTGTTATGGGATGAACTGTGTTCCCTCAAAATTCATGTTTTAATTCATATTTTAAAGTTGCAATCCCCAGTACCTGTGAATGTGATCTTATTTGGAAGTAGGGTTATTGCAATGTAGTTAGTTAAGATGAGGTCATGGGAGTGGACCCCAATCCAATATGACTGATGTCTTTATGAAAAAGGGATATTTGGGGAATTCCCTGGTGGTCCAGTGGTTAGGACTCCACGCTTCCACTGCAGGGAGCACGGATTCGATTCCTGGTCAGGGAACTAAGACCCTGCAATCCGCACAGCATGGCTGAAAAAAAAAAAAAGGAGACATTTGGACACAGAGACAGACGCACAGGGAGAACGTCATGTGAAGATGAAAGCAGAGAAGAGGGTGAGGCATCTACAAGCCAAGGAACCCCAAAGATTGCCAGAAATCACCAGAAGCTAGGAGAGAGGCATGGAAGACTCTCCTTCAGAGCCTTCCAGAAGGAGTCAACCCTGCTGACACCTTTATCTCAGACTTCTAGATTCCAGAACTGTGAGGCAATACATTTCTGTTGTTTAAGCCGCCTAGTCTGTGGTACTTTGTGATGGCGGCCCCAGGAAGCTAATACAATGAGTAAGAATGTGGGGCTTTGCCCTCAGATAGGCCTGGGTTTGAATCCTGGTTCCACATTTCATTGACCGGTGGCCTTAGGCAAGTTAGTGTAACCTCTTCCAACCCCTATTGATTCATTTAAAATGGAGTCATCCTAATACCTCCCTTAGTGGATTGGGAGATGTGGCAGATGCTCTTGGTATGCTGCCTACCTCCCCTCAGCCTCCCTGGAGGTTACCTGCATGTGGTGCCCCTACTTGCCCCCTGCCTTCGGTGTCTCTCTGCCTGACAGTGTTCTCTTGGGGCCGGAAGTGTCTGGGCTGCAGGAGGCGGGAGATGCCAAGGAGTTCATGTCCTGTGAACACCCCGCAATGAGGGACAGAAACTGGTGGCTAAACATCCCAGCTTCCTCTCCTCAGGGTGAGACCCTGAGGCTCATTGCACGTGGTCTCACAGAGGCCCCTGTGGGCACCAGCCCCAGCTGCCTGGAGCAGTAACTCTGTCATGAACATGGTCCATGGGCTCCTCTCCCTTTGCTATCATACTTCCCCATTCCTGTATAGTCATTGTTGGACCACTTACCGACCAAACTACTTGCTCCTAAATTTTGGCTTCCAGGTTTGCTTTGGAAGGAAACCAAATAAAAAGATGATGTATTAAAGTGCTTAGTATAGTGGGTGGCCCATGGGAAGCGCTCAATCCATTCTCGTGGGTAGATGAGCCGCTTGTGCTCAGATGACGTGCCACCTACGGCGTTGGTAAGTGGGAGTGCATCACGTGCACCAAGCGTCTCCAAAGCCTTGTCCATCTGGGTAGTGTGAGTGGGGCGTCTCCATAGCCACATGCGCCACGTGGTTGGTGGTCTGCTCCTGTGACCTCCTGGAGCATGTGGGGACAGTGACTATGCAGGCATTGGAAAGGGTACACAGGTGTGCAGCAGGGCTGATGTGTTCAGCTGTCACTGCAGGGAGCAGACCACAGGAGCAGACGCACCATATGTGAATATAGCTGTGCAGAGCGTAAGGGGCAGAGGGTCACCCACCAACATTCCCAGCCCCAATGGCTAGATGTGAGCATTGGGAGGAGAGCTCGTGGACTCCTCTCTATCAGCGGGAACTGCTTGGTGTATTGTCCCCTGTCTGGCTGCTTGGGAACTGGGGAACAGCACAAGGCATGCTGCCTGCTTCGAAGAGCTGTCTCCGAAGAAGAGAACACATATTAAGAGAACTGGAAGGAGCCTCAGATTTCATTTGAGTTGACCCGTCATCACACTCAAGAGAAAATGAAATGACTCTGCTAGTCACTATAGAGTAGTATTGACATTTTGCATAATTCTTTGTTGAGGGGCTGTCGTGCACATTGTAGGATGTTTACCAGCATCTCTGGCCTCTACCCACTGGATGCCAGCAGCAGCCCCACCCCAAGTTGTAACAACTAAAAATATCTCCAAGCATTGCCTATGAAAAACACATTTACCTGTAAAAAATACAAATATGTGGAGGCTAGACAGTGCGCTACTAAATAACTAAGAGATCACTGAAGAAATTAAAGAAGAAATTAAAAAATACATAGAAACAAATGACAGTGAAAACACAATGACTCAAAACCAAAAGCAGTTCCAAGAGGGAAGTTTATAGCAATTCAATCTCAACTCAAGAAACAAGAAAAATCTCAAATAAACCGCCTAACCTTACACCTAAAGCAACTGGAGAAAGAACAAAGAAAACCCAAAGTCAGTAGAAGGAAAGAAATCATAAAGATCAGAGCAGAAAGAAATGAAATAGGAATGACGAAAACAATAGCAAAGATCAATAAAACTAAAAGTTGGTTTTTTGAGAAGATAAACAAAAGTAATAAACCTTTAGCCAGACTCATCAAGAAAAAAAGGGAGAGGACACAAATCAATAAAATTAGAAATAAAAAAGGAGAAATCACAACTGACACTGCAGAAATACAAAGGATTATAAAAGACTACTACAAGCAACTATATGCCAATCAAATGGACAACCTGGAAGAAATGGACAAATTCTTGGAAAGGTACAATTTTCCAAGACTGAACCAGGGAGAATTAGAAAATATAAACAGACCTATCACAAGTAATGAAATTGAAACTGTAATTAAAAATCTTCCAACAAACAAAATTCCAGGACCAGATGGTTTCACAGATGAATTCTATCAAACATTTAGAGAACAGCTAATACCTATCCTTTTCAAACTCTTCTAAAAAATTGCAGAGGGAGGAACGCTCTCAAATTCATTCTACAAAGCCACCCTGATACCAAAACCAGAAAAAGACATGACAAAAGAAGAAAATTACAAACCAATATCACTGATGAATATAGACGCAAAAATCCTGAACAAAATACTAGCAAACAGAATCCAACAGCACATTAAAAGGATCATACACCATGATCAAGTAGGATTTATCCCAGGGATGCAAGGATTCTTCAATATATGCAAATCAATCAATGTGATATACTATATTAAAAAATTAAGGAATAAAAACCATATGATCATCTCAATAGATGCAGAAAAAGCTTTTGACAAAATTCAACACCCATTTATGAAAAAAACTCTTCAGAAAATGACCATAGAGGGAAACTACCTCAACATGATAAAGGCCATATATGAAAAACCCACAGCAAACATCATATTCAATGGTGAAAAACTGAAAACATTTCCACTAAGATCAGGAACAAGACAAAGATGTTCACTCTTACCACTCTTATTCAACATTGTTTTGGAAGTCCTAGCCATTGTAATCAGAGAAAAAAAAGAAATAAAAGGAATCCAAATTGGAAAAGAAGAAGTAAAACTGTCACTGCAGATGACATGATACTATACATAGAAAATCCTAAAGATGCCACTAGAAAACTACTAGAACTAATCAATGAATTTGGTGAGGTTGCAGAATACAAAATTAATGCACAGAAATCTCTGGCATTCCTATACACTGACAACAAAAAAATCAGAAAGAGAAATTAGGGAAACAATCCCATTTACTATTGCAGCAAAAAGAATAAAATACCTAGGAATAAACCTACCAAAGGAGGCAAAAGACTTGTACTCAGAAAACTATAAAACACTGATGAAAGAAATCAAAGATGACATAAACAAGAGGAGAAATATACCATGCTCTTGGACTGGAATATTGTGAAAATACCCATACTACCCAAAGCAATCTACAGATTCAATGCAATCCCTATCAAACTACCAATGACATTCTTCACAGAATTAGAACAAAAATTTTTACAGTCTGTATGGAAACACAAAAGACCCCGAATAGTCAAAGCAATCTTGAGAAAGAAAAATGGAGCTGGAGGAATCAGGCTCCCTGACTTCAAACTATACTACAAAGCTACAGTAATCAAGACAGTATGGTACTGGCACAAAAACAGAAATATAGATCAATGGACCAGGATAGAAAGCCCAGAGGTAAACCCATGCACCTATGGTCAGCTAATCTATGACAAAGGAGGCAAAGGATATACAATGGAGAAAAGACAGTCTCTTCAATAAGTGGTGCTGGGAAAACTACATGTAAAAGAATGAAATTAGAACACTACGTAACACCACACACAAAAATAAACTCCAAATGGATTAAACACCTAAATGTAAGACCAGACACTATAAAACTCTTAGAGGAAAACATAGGAAAAACACTCTTTGACATAAACCACAGCAAGATCTTTTTTGACCCACCTCCTAGAAAATAAAAACAAAAATAAACAAATGGGACCTAATGAAACTTCAAAGCTTTTGCACGGCAAAGGAAACCATAAACAAGACAAAAAGACAACCCTCAGAATGGGAGAAAATATTTGCAAATGGAGCAATGGACAAAGGATTAATCTCCAAAATATACAAGCAGTTCATGGAGCTCAATATCAAAAAAACAAACAACCCAATTAAAAAATGGGTGGAAGACCTAAATAGACATTTCACTAAAGAAGACGTACAGATGGCCAAGAGGCACATGAAAAGATGCTCAACGTCACTAATTATTAGAGAAATGCAAATCAAAACTGCAATGAGCTATCACTTCACACTGGTCAGAATGACCATCATCAAGAATCTATAAACAATAAATGCTGGAGAGGGTGTGGAGAAAAGGGAACCCTTTTGCACTGTTGGTGCGAATGTAAATTGATACAGCCACTATGGAGAATAGTATGGAGGTTCCTTAAAAAACTAAAAATAGAACTACCATATGACCCAGCAATCCCACTACTGGGCATATACCCTGAAAGAACCATAATTCAAAAGGACACATGTAACCCAATGTTCATTGCAGCACTATTTACAATAGCCAGGACATGGAAACAACCTAAATGTCCAACAATAGATGAATGGATAAAGAAGATGTGGTACATATATACAATGGAATATTACTCAGCCATAAAAAGGAATGAAATTGGGTCGTTTCTAGAGATGTGGATGGACCTAGAATCTGTCATACAGAGTGAAGTAAGTCAGAAAGAGAAAAACAAATATCGTATATTAACACGTATATGTGGAATCTAGAAAAATGGTATAGATGAACCTATTCGTTGGGCGGGAATACAGACATAAACATAGAGAACGGACATATGGACACAGTGGGGGAAGGGGAGGGTGGGATGAATTGGGAGATTAGGTTTGACATAAATACACTACCGGGTGTGAAATAGAGAGCTAGTGAGAACCTGCCAATAGAACAGGGAGCTCAGCTCGGTGCTCTGTGATGACCTAGATGGGTGGGATGTGGGGTAGTGTGGGAGGAAGGTCCAAGAGGGAGGGGATATAGGTATACATATAGCTGATTCACTTCATTGTACAGCAGAAAATAACACACATTGTAAAGCAATTTTACTTCAATTAAAAAAAAAAAAAGGATGTTTACCAGCATCTCTGGCCTCTACCCACTGGATGTCAGCAGCAACCACACCCCAAGCTGTAACAACTAAAAATATCTCCAAGCACTGCCTAATGTCCCTGGGGGGCAAAAATCACCCCAGTTGAAAAACAGTGCTGTAGAAGCAACACACACATGTGTAGACACATAGAATAAACATGGGTGAACAGAAATAGACAGGGTCACTTCCTAGTTAGTCCTGGATGGAGTCAGCTCACACCGTCATTGAGAACAGGGCTCTGTAGTGATAAGTACCTGACTTCAAATTTCGTTTCTCATTCACCAGCTTTGTGGCCTCGGATACAAAATGAAAATCAGATCATTCCACTCCTCTGCTTAAAACACTCCACTAGCTTCCCATTGATCTTAAAATGAAATCCACACTCCTTACCATCCTCTACCAGACCCGAATCTCTTTTTTAACCACTCTCTACTCTCCCTTGCTCTGCTGCAGCCACACTGAACCCTCTTTTGTTCCCTGAGGGTGCAAAGCTTCATTCTCACCGCGAGGCTTTTGCACTTGCTGTCCTCTGGCTAGAACATCCTTTCCCTAGATCACTGTGTGTCTGGCTCCCTGTCATCTCTCAAGTCTCAGCTCAAATGTCACCTCCTCAGAAATGCCTTCCCTGACCTTGGATCACCCTAACTAAAGTAGCCGCTTCTGCCCCATAACCCTCTCTAGCACCCTGTCTCTTCACTACACTTTAACATGCCCCTGAGTGTGTATTTTTCTTTGTTTCTTGTCTGTATCCCCACAACAATGTAAGATGCATGAGAGCAGGACCTACAACAACATTGGACAAATAATTTGTTTTCATTCATTTATGGGGAAGATTAAGTGAGATAATGATAGTAAAATAATAACAATAGTAATGATAAAGCATTTACATGCACATGTCTAGAGTAAATTCTCAGTATCTGTTGATTTTAACTTATTATTTTTATCATGCAGTTTAGACATGATCTGTCATTGTGGCTGTCCCAAATCA
Organism: Delphinapterus leucas; assembly: GCF_059928025.1. Lineage (NCBI taxonomy): Eukaryota > Metazoa > Chordata > Mammalia > Artiodactyla > Monodontidae > Delphinapterus > Delphinapterus leucas. The sequence goes on from NC_143138.1 coordinate 34,429,539, forward strand.
CCTGAAGTCCTCTTCATGTTTTGACAGATTCCCAGTGTAGAATCCCAAAGCACCACATTTCCTACCTACAGTGACCAACACGTTCTGGTTTGCCTGAGACTTTTCTGATTTTAGTACTGAAAGCCCTGCATTTTGGAAAACCCCCAGTTCCGGGCAAACTATGATGGTTGGTTACACTATTTCTAACTCCAATATGAGTGCTAATTAGGTGCAATGGCAGCTTTGATTGGGGACTGAGTTAAGTGAGAGATGGGGGTGGGGGAACGCCCATTTTGCTGGTGTGGTTTTGTGGTGCAAGGTGATGGCAGCTTGCCAATTGTTACGGAGACATAGATCCCCTTAGCAGGCCAGGTCTAAGGTTTGTCCCAGGATTTGTTTCCAGCAGCTGAGTATAAGACTGTTTCTTAAGCGCTCCAGATTTTGTGAGCTTTCCATATCCTTACTAAACTGCTCTCTGTCTAAACTACCTAGAAAGGACTCTGTTGTCTGCAACTAAGAGGCTCAATCAACACATACAGTAATTATACAAGTCTCTTCAGTGAGGTCTACACTGTAGTAAAGAGCCTCTTAAGGGATGTTCGAGAAAATCAATATCTGGACCATCAAGGGGACTTCTCATTGCCAGCCCATTCATTTGATAAGGCAAATGCCAGTGTCTGCCATTCCAAATGCCCCAGACATAGTCTACTGCACTGTGTGGCAAGATGTACCTTCTATCAGTACAGTGAGGCCATGAACACAGCCCTCTTGATCCCTGGGCATCTGTGCCTGGGCACCAGCAGACTAGGGTATCAATTACGCTGGATCCTGAGTATCTCTCAGCTAGCCAGGAGGGTGGAGACACACCCTTCAGGCTGGGAGTGGGCTTGGGAAACTGACCCAGCACAGAGGGTTGCCCTGGAGGCCAGATGGTCCTGGTTTACATGTCCACAGGGCATGTAGATCTCATGGAAAGTTTGGACAATCACATGTACCAGGATATTTGGAGTTAGTAAAAAATATTCCAAGAAAAGATTCAATTCAGAAGGCAAGTGGGGCATTGGTCGCCCCGGGAGCCTTGTTCACGGACAGTGGGGAGGACTTCAGGGACCTGGATTCAGCCCAGGGAAATGAGTTCAGTGTGGTCTGGGTAGGAATTGGGCCCAGCACCCCATGTCTAAGGCATAGAGGAGAAGTCAAGTCAGAAGCAGAAATTAGGATTCCCTGAGGGGCAATCTAGTTTCCTTAGGTGAGCATGAATCCTTATAGAAATGCAATGTTGCTCTGTATGCATATGATTTTATACACAGAGTATGGTGTTATGGACTTGTGTTTCACTTTTTTAACTCTTAGCACTGATTTTTTTAAACTTTTGCTTTTGGGTAAATTTATTTAGTGATGTATAACGCATATGGTAACATGCAAAATCTTAAGTGTACATCTCGATGAATTTTTTATAACAGCTTTATTGAGATAATTCACATTGCACAAATTCAGTTTTAAAGTTTCAGTAGTTTCCAATATATTGTTGTACCACGGTGCAGCCATTGCCACTATATAATTCAGAACATTTTCATCACTCCAGAAAGAAACCCTGGGCCAATGAACAGTCATTCCCTGTTTGCTCTTCCCTGCCCTTTGCCCCCTGGCAACCATTAAGCTACTTTCTGACTCTATGGGTTTCTGTATTCAGGATTTTAAACTTCATAGAGATGGAGTGAACTCTTTCATTTCTGGCTTCTTTCACTCAACACAGTGCATATGAAATTTGTTTATGATGCTCTTTTGTGGTTGTCCTTTTTCATTACTATGCAGCATTCCGTTACCTGAATGTACTGCAATGAGTTTACTCATTCTACCGCTGATGATGTTTCTAGGTTTTGGCTATTAAAATAAGCTTTCAGCCCTTTGAAGAGTCTGTCCATACAGCTGGTCTCTCCAGCACTGCTGGTCAGCAACCTGGGTCCCAGATCTGGTTGGTCACAGAAACTCAACGGTGGAGACACACCTGAGACCCCAATAAGACAAAGAACAGAGTCTATAATGCAACCACCTATGTGCAAATTCAAATGACAAAGACATAAATACAACTCCAGGGTATACCCCAAAGGATGAAGTGATGGCCTATGAAGGATGGGGCGCGGTGGGAGTGGGGAATGTGGACAAGAGAGAGGCCCTGCATGGGCTAATGATGGTGAGTGCCCTGTGACTGGTAACACACATGCACACACACCCACAAGCACACATGCACACACACCCACAAGCACACATGCACACACACACACATGCACACATGGCAAGCAAGGGAGGAAGGGAGACAGAGAAAGAGAAAGAAGACACTTCCTTTCTCTGATTTGTTCGAAGACAGTCCTTGAGTTAGAGGCAGCCAGTTTAATGGTTAAACTTGAGCCAGGACTTGCTTTGGGGGTGGGGAAGGCCAAGCTCCCCAGTTCCCACAGCCCAAAGAGAAAGGAGGGAGCTATGCTCTCCTCCTGCCACTAATTGAGCCCTCACTGGGCTGGTCTGGGCTTTATTAAGTTTCCACTTCATCAAGGTTATGGATGAGATTTCTCCTCCTTCCTTTGGAGCCAGTCGAGATTTATACTATGTACCGAGCAAAAAAAATCTCTCTGGGCTTCATTTTCCTTTCTGGAGCTCATTTTCTTTAAATAGGTGGGTTGGGCTCCATTCCGCAGAGAAATTCCAAAGCTGAGAATCCTCTTGTATTCCAGGCTCCAGGCAAGAGTGTCTCGTAGAAACATCTCATGTTTCTGCCTCCAGGTGCCCGGTCCCTCAGTCCTGCCCCGCCTCACCAACCCTCAGCAAGGTCCACACTCAGGCCCCCTGCCATCCAGGGGTGCTGGGCTCGAGAATGGGGGACAGCACAAATGCTTTTCCGGGGCCACAGGCAGATTCTTGCAAGAACACGTGCATAGCTGGTCATGCTTACCAGTGAAGTTCTGCCCAAAGAAAGTGGGCTACGGAGCCACAAAAACGGGACGTCAAACGTGAGCCACTAAGAGAGCCTCCTACAGGCTGCAGTGCTTGGAGCGCTTGGAACCTCTGCCAGGAACCCCCAAGAGGCAGAAGGAGAGAAGAGAGGTCTGTGGACTTGCAACCTGGAGCCTCTTCCTCTCCCTTAAGCCCATTTCCCTAGAATGACAGAGTGTTGGTGCTGGGAGCTGACATAAGAGTATCTATTCCAGTACATAGGAAGTAGAAAAGGAAGAAATGTCCCCGAGGCATGTCCCCAGGGTAAGATGCAGAAACAGAGCAGAGCCAGGTCTGCTGTGGTGAGCAGGCACCAAGGGCTCCTGTTTTGACTTGACCCTGGACTGATCCTGCTTGAGGGAGGTGGGAGGGGTGTTCTAGCTCACAACCCAGTCCTAGAGCCCAGGGGTGCTGGGGTTTGTTTAGGAAGAAAGCAGGTGAGGGAGAGAGGTAAAGAGACAAAAAGACAGGGGCCGAGCCTTCTTGGCAGAGATAGAAATTATGGAAAGATGAGGAAAGAAGAGTGGACACGGGGATGGAGAGAGTAAAGGAGAAAGAAGCGAGGAAGGGAGGGGTGAAGGGTGACCAGCAGATGAGGCGGGGCCCCCCGCCCACCCTCGCAGGGCAGCTCTCTGGAGGGACTGTTCTTTCCACCCTCACACCTGCCCCTGGTCCACAAGCCCCCAGCCCTGAGTGGGTGTCAGCCAAGCCCAGTGCTGGTGGCCACCCTCCAGTCTGTGCTAGGCCTTCCTTGCTGCATCCCAAGCTCTGTCTGGTCATATGAAGGCTTGGGGAGGGGTGGGGGGAGGCCTGTGGGAGCTAGGGGCTGGAGATAACTCCCACCTTCGCTGTCTTCCTAAGTCTGAGACTAAGCAAGCCAGTGTTTGCTCTGGTCCCAGAATCCCAGTTGGGGCAGCAAAGGAGACATGAAGAGAGAGCTGGGGGAAGTGTGGCCCCATGGCTTCAGCACCCTGTGTGATACATAAATCACAGCTGGCTCTTGGAGAATGGCCAAGAGCTATTTCCTGCTGGCCTGCTGCATTGGTTAAACCGGTTCACCTGAAATGGCAGAAACAGAGAAACCGGGAACAGTGCCCCTGCTGTCACCACCTCCAATACCCCAAGAGTGAGGACCGGACGTAGCGAGGCTGCTCAGGCTGGCGATGAAGACTGGCACTTGGGCCCAGACACAGCACCAGGTTCACAAGGGCCAGATGCCTGCGTGACTGACCCAACTCCACCACTTATAAGCCATGTCAAGGTAGGTGAGGTACCTTGATGCCCTGGCCTCAGTTTCCTCATCTGTAAAATGGATTTAATAGTAATAGCCACCTCACAGGTTTATTGTTATTTAACAACATTTTCCAGCGATGCTCCTATTATATAGTTGACATTCCATCCATAGTCTTTCTCCCATTTCCAATGAGAAGGCACTGAATTTTCTAGACGCTGCGCAGAAGCCCAGACATAGCAGCCAGGATCCTCAGACAGAGAAGCAAAGCCACTGCAACTAGACTTACCTGGGTGTTCAGAGGGTAGCCAGGACTCCCCAGACACACCTGGAGACACCCAGGGTCATGACCAGGGAGACACATATTCACCTTTAAATTTATGTGTTATTAGTTTCCTAGTTTAATGGAAGGGTAAACTGAGACAGTCCACGGGGGAGCGACAGATAACGCTGGGTGGGCAAGTCTCACTTTGAAAAACACGGTTTCCCTGCTTGAAGAGGGTCAACGTCAGGCAATCCCACACTGGACATGGTCAGGGAAAAGGGGGGAAAAACCTTGGGTGGGACCACGTGGCATAGAATACCTGGGAAGGTCTCACAAGCAGCTGTCACAGCCGTGACTCCCCCCAGCTGCACCCCCAGCCCTGAGGCTCCTTCACACGCTCCGCTCTTGTTCACTGCCTGTCTTCATCCCCAGCTGTCAATTCGTGTGTCTCAAAATGACATAAGTTAAACATCTTGAAGAACTAGGGATTCATCACGTGACAATGTCGACTCAGAAAGCAGTACTTCTTCGAGCCTGTCACAAACCCAGGGGTTTTTATCCTGATAGGGGATGATTACAGGGTCTTTGGTGCTATTAAGGACCTACATTCTTATGTGTTACCATCTGATGAATAGGTGATTTTATGGGTTGAATTAAGTCCCCCCAAAAGATATATTAAGTCATACCCCCTGGGGATCTGTGAATGTGACTTTATTGGAAATAGGGTCTTTGCAGATGTAATCAAGTTAAGACGAGGGCATTAGGGTGGGCCCTGATCCGATGCGACCAGTGACCTTATCAGAAGAGGGGAAGACAGAGGAGAGAAGGTCACTTGAAGACGGAGGCACAGATTGGAGTGATGCTGCCACAAGCCAAGGAACACCTGGAGCCCCCAGAAGCTGGAAGAGGCAGGAAGGATCCTCTTCATAGGTTTTAGAGGGAGTGTGACCCTGCCAATATCTTTGTGTGTGTGTGTGTGTGTGTGTGTGTGTGTGTGTGTGTGTTTTGCGGTACGAGGGCCTCTCACTGTTGCGGCCTCTCCCGTTGCGGAGCACAGGCTCCGGACGCGCAGGCTCAGAGGCCATGGTTCACTGGCCCAGCCGCTCCGCGGCATGTGGGATCTTCCCGGACCGGGGCACGAACCTGTGTCCCCTGCATCGGCAGGCGGACTCCCAACCACTGCGCCACCAGGGAAGCCCTGCTAATATATTAATTTCAGACTTCTGGCCTCCAGAACTGTGAGCGAATACACTTATCTTGTTTTAAACCACCCAGTGTGTGGCACTTTGTAACAAGAGCCCTAGGAAACGAATACAGGAGGAAAAAGAGTGTACCGTTTCAGTGGAGACAGCTGGGGGTTGGTAGGAAGGAAAGTACTTGATTTAAGGGGACCCTGGAATCCCCTGTCTTTGTCTACCCAGCAGGTCTTCCTCTCTTTTCTTTCCTCTACCTCCCTTCAACTCTGTGGCCAATGGATCCGTCAGTCATTAATGACCAACACTGGCAACCTGCCCCATACACCTGGCTTTGTACTGGAGGCCGAGAGGGACACAGCAACATCACAGCTGAACTCATGACCTCCTGGGCCCCTGGGGGGCGTGGTAAAGCGTGTGGCCTCCAGGGTTAGAGCACTAAGGCACCAGGCCCTGATGTCAGGGGAAGGAGTCTGGTCTTTATTCTGAAGACAGTGGCCCCCGTGGAATTTAGAATAATACCAGGGGCCTCCAAAACCTGGGGGAAGATGCTCCAGAGCCAGGAAGTTGAGCAAGGGCTCACTAATCCACTCCAGTGACAGCGAGGGTCTGAACCAGGATGGGGTGGAGAAGAGGATGGGACAGATTGGACAGTCATGGAGCTAACATTGAAAGCACTTGATACCTGGGGGAGAGGGGGCTATGGAGAGGAACATGTAACATGATTCCTTGGTTTTTTGCCAGAGTTACCTGGAAGGACAGTAATGGGAGGGTGTTAGACTCCATTAAGGCAGGGGCTCCCCATGTCCTTCCGCAGCAGCCTCCCCAGCATCCCGCAGGCCTGCAGGAGGTGGGCGCTCAATAAATGAGCGGCAGGGAGGGAACCACAGGAGCGATCGCAGGTTTGGAGGGGTGCTAATTAAGCTTAAGAGACCGTGTGACAATCATGTCAAACTGTCCAGAGGGCTGCTGGAAATGCAAACTTGGATGGAGGAGCAGAAACTTGGGGGCCAACAGCAGCAAAGTGAAAATGATAGCCCCACCCAGGTTTAAAGCCCAGAGATGGCTCAGATCTTTAAGCAGCCTGCGGGCTCTGTGAGATTTGTCAAAACAGTGATTTTAGAGACAATATCAGTGGCCGGTGGCGAGGGAGCACAGTGATGGGCTAAGATAACCAAGGATTCTCACGGCAACCTTGAGGAACAGGATTGGGCAAGTCCATTTCTTGCTGGAGTCTCACGTGCCCCAACCTCGCCTGCACGGCTGGGGGGAGCACCGGGAATTCCGTCCTCCTCTATCGCCACTTTGAAATGTCAGCATGAATACTTTTCTCATAGAAAAAACAATTTTAAGGCTTTATTTTTAAAATCAAAAGGGGTGTTAGAGCTGGGAAGCCGTGCTGGCCATAATGAGACGTGTGTTTTTTGGGGCCATTAACGGGCACTTGGAGGTCAGTGATGACCTATAAATGTATTCATGCATTCAGGCCCAGGGCAGGTTTCACCGACTGCTTCCAGGTACCTTGGAGATGGCGTCTGCAGTCAGGAGACAGCCGGCCATGCCCACCAGCCACAGTGACACCCACCTGCACCTCCCCACCTGCACGCTCCTTCCTGCTCACCCCTGCTGCTGTGGCGCTAACCCCGATGTTTCAGTATCTCTCAGAAGCTCTGAGACACCTTTCAGGAAAACCACAGGTCCTAACCCAGGTTGTCATTTTCTCTGTCTCCTCTACAGGATGCCCCCAGGCAGCCCAGCACCCCAACCTCCTGGCTTACCCCACCACCCCTCCATAATCGCTCACGCTGAGGATGTAGCATGTGGAGTCAGTCTGACCTGGGCTCCAGTCCTGACTACTTAGATCCTGACCATACACAGCCAGACTCTCAGGCCTCAGTTTCCCCATCTGTGAAAGGTTCTCTCCTTGTTTGTACCCTCCTGGGCCCGGCATGGTGCCTGGCCCGCATTTGAGACACCGAGTGGGTGTGTGAATGCGTGCTTCCTGGGAGTGCTGTACGGACGCACATGAACGCGCATTGCTTGCTCAGTAAACGTGCTCAGTGACGTTTAAGTTGGCTTGCAGATATTAGTTATATTATACCAGCCTCCTCCTGGTGTCCTGCGTTGGTCCCCCTCTGAAAAGCCTTTGCCCATCTTCACGAGGACCAATCGGCCTCACTCTCCCGGTCCCGGAAGACTTCCGCCTTCCTCATGCAGGCTTCCCTGGCTGCCCCCAGCCTGGGTAACTCCCTCACCTGGCTGACGTCTGCCTTTTGGTAAGTTCCTCTGAGTTTGGGACTTGCACTAACACTGCAGCACCCGCCCGAATTCTAAGCCCTGCAAGGTGCTTTGTTATCTGTCTTTGCTTAGTAGATCCTCCCAAAGACAGGTGGGCTGGTCAGTGGGTCACTGATTCAGTCACCAGAAAGGAACCCTGGATTAATCACATTGGGGCATAATCGTAAGACACTGACTGTGGCCTGAGACCAATCCAGGCATTGGCAGTACACACAGGCCTGCGCACACATACACACATATGCACACACTTGCACGTGCCACGGCATACTTGAGGAGGCAGTCTTTGCTTTCCTGTAAAGCTCCACTGAGCTGTGTCCCGGTGGGGAGGGCCCGGCTCTGAGCATGGAGGTGGCCCACACCACACGATGTGAGGAAGGCTCTTATAGGTCCCGGCGCTGGTTCAGTGAGATATGGCTGCTGCTCCACTACTGAGAGGGTTGTCCTGGGAAGAAGAGGAAAGGGACAAAGTTGTGCAGCCCGAAACCAGGCGGGGACACTGCTAAGCCCAGGAGGTGTGGGGATGAGAGGGGTGCACAGGGGTCCCAGCCTGGGGTTATTTCCTAAGGCAGGTGGGCTGACATCTGGCAGTAGGGTTTGACTTCAGGTGAAAATATACTCACACACACGGACACCCATTCATGTCACACACAGACACACACACACACCCCTGAGGTAGTAGGTACATAGTTTCCTAACACACCCTGCTTACACACTGGTAGAGTACAGGCTCTAGCTGGCTTCTCTTGACAAAGAAGTAGGAGCAGGGAGGGGATGTGCCCTTAGAAGGGAAGTGGCACATACACAGTGTGCAAGCTCGCTGAATGTTGGGTGATTCGTACACTTGCTCAGCAAATATCTACGTATTTACCGAGACCACAGTGTGCCAAACACTGAGCGTACCAGACACACACACACACACACACACACACACACACACACACACACTCATATATCCACAGACGCCCAGGAGTGGCCAATGAACTCTATCCTATCCCCCGTAAGAATAGCAAAATGGGAAGCTCATAGTCTTAACGGCCATCTCCAGGCCCGATACTATTTCCCTAGTTACCTCTCCTGGGGCTGGGGGCCAAGTGTCATGTCACCCACACAGCCTCCCATGATGTAGGTCCTATTATTAGGCCCATTTTACAGATGAAGAAATAGGGGCATGGAAGGCAAGTTGCCTAAGACCATACAGCTAGATAGAGCCACTCAGGTAATAAATGCTGGCATCTAGGAGAATGTGTGATTCGCTTGCTGGAGTTAATCATGCCTAAGTAATAAACTGACATCATCTTTTGTACCTCGATCTCTTCATTAGTTGTTACCACTTACTTTCCCTAGACCCAGCAGAAGAGGAATCCCAGAACAGAGTGCTGGACTGGCATTAGGACAGCTCCATTCTGCAGCCAGCTCAGCCTGTCCCTCTGTGTGTGATCCTGGGCAAGACCCTCCCTGACCCTGGCACTCAGTGTACACATCTGTAGGAGGAGGAAGTGGGACTAGCTGGCTTCAAAAGTGCCCCCCAGTCCCACCATCCTGTTGCACATCAGTCTGCTGTCTCCACAGAGGGTGGGGGATCATGTAGAAGCTGCTGTTTGTGACTTTTCCAGGGCTCCTCCTACCTGGGCATCGCCCCCAGGTTGGTTCTGTTTTGCAGTGAAGCCAGCTGTGTAGGAGTGCCTAGCTGCCTGTCTCTTTTGAGTTGTCCCTTTTGGGATGTCTTTTCACACCTCCCAGTGCTGGGTGGGAGTGGATGAATGCCACATGTTTGCTGGGACGAGGCCCCTTCCTTCCCCTCCGTGGGATGCTTTCAGCACAGAACCTGGGGATGGATGCCTCTGATCTGACCTTCTGTGAGCTGCTAGGGGATGTCTGCATGGCAGCAATCCATCACTGTCTCTGTGTGAGCCCTTCTTCCCTGATCCCCAAAGGCCAGAGGAAACGCCTCCTTTGCCAGAGCTGGTCCCTGACTAACGGAGGAAGTGAATTAATTACGTAGCCTCAGGCATGTCGTGGTCCCTCTCTGGGCCTCAATTTTCACAGTTGTAGGATGAAAGGATTGGACCAGACAGTCCCCCAAGATACTTCCACATCTGATATTGTATGGTTTATTTCATTTCTGTGTTTGTTTCATGTTCCTCCCAGTGCCCTCGTAGTTCCCATGTCTTACATACATCATATCTGCTGGTTGGGCTTTTAAGCTGCTTCCAACCCTCCACTGGAGGGCCATAGCACACTGGGCTAAGTGCTGTTTTGTTGGACGAACTTGCTATTCAAACATGGTTAATATTGAGGTTTTGTTTATGAAGTAACACTGCACGGAAAAGGCGGAACAGAAAAGAGGGTGCACATGTTGGTTAGAACATGGGGAAACGTCTAACATCACTTGAGAAGGAGCTCCGAGAGATGGGGTGTTTGAGTTTCATACTCAGTGGATTATTCTGGCTGTAATGTTCCTTGAAGTTAATAATTTCAAAAAAATGTGGCTGATGAGACTAAGTGGCCTTCCAGATTTCATCAAGGAGCCTATGGGGCTTCCCTAAAATTTCATTAGGAAGAGACTAATTTAAAGATTAACTAATGGAAGAGATGCAGTTATCTAATTAATTGTGCAGGCGCAAGAGGTAATGTAGAGAGAGAAGTTCCAGGCAAATGATAGAGACCAAAAAACAAACAAACAAACAAAAAGAAAAAAAAGAGTAGAGCTGAAGCGTAAAAAATCGTCAGTGTTTCGGTTGCCCAGAGTGGAAGGTTCCCTTTCCCAATGATGAGTCCCAGTACCCAAAGAGTGATACCCTTGGAATCTGGACCCCTCTATACCTATGGGATGAAAATAACCTTGAGATGACATTCAACTTCCTTTCACTTATTCAAAATTCCTCAACAGCTTTTTAAACAAATTTAGTCTCTATGCAAACCTGCCCAACAGGAAGAAGCACCTGTGCAAATATCACTGTTAAACTGCCAAATAAACCTCTCAGTATAAATAATAACAGCAGCTATGAGTTCCAGTGCCTTCTACGTAAAAGGTACTTCACACGCATCTAACTATAATTTTTATAATAACCCTGCCTGGTGAGGATTAATATTTCAGGGCTACCATGTACAATCATGTAGCTGGCACACTGCACAACTCTGGGGACACCATTCACACTGGAGTCTTTGTGAATGGTAGCTTTGGAAGTTGTGCAGTGCACAACCTGTACTACTGTACAGGTTTAATCATAATATAACAAGACTTCTACGGTGTTCCGTTCCGTTCTAAGCACTTACATGCCTATATGTCAGGTCATTTAATCCTCGTGCCCACCATGCAAGGTGTCTGGGTTCAAAATATACCTTTCTGTCATCCCACATTGCCACTTGGGCAATTATTTTAATACACTGTCACATGGTCTCTGGTCAGCTTCTCTGCCTGTGACTAATATGCAACTGTCAGAGGGTGACTGTATTGAATTCCTGAACCTGAGAATCTGAGAACCAGGCCCTCGATCTCAGTGACCCACCAAGGCAGACATTCTGGGAGGTCCTCCCAAGGTGACCAGGGAGCCATGTTCATCAATCACTACGTTTACCATGCACCACTGTCCCTTCCTGAGGAGGGGACACATGCTCCACATTTTTGTAGAATAAGAACATGAAACATTTTGAAAGATTGAGTTGACTCCGTAAGAAGAAAAAAGTAGAGGAACAATCTGATGACCACTCCTACCCCAAACCCTCACATCTGAGGTACCAAGGAGGGTGACAGGACAATTCTCAGATCAGTAGGTTTCTAAGACGTACCTCTGGCTGGGTTTGGCACATTGTGTCCCAGAAGGAGAGAAAAAGACAATGGTGGTCCTGTCGAGAGCCCTGGTCCTAGCTCCTCCTTTTACTCACATGCTGGTATGATGTGTCTGGCCTCGCAGATGGCTAGAGAAATCCTTTTGTGGTTAAATGGGATGAGGTATCAAGCAATCCCTCCATGAGAAAGGTACACCAGTTCACAGACGTGAATCGTGAGGGCCACAGCTCACTCCCTGTACGTACGTGTGAGGTGGCTGCCCCAGGTCTTTCTTCTCTGCAACCCCTGTCAGCCAGTTTTCAGTACAACCATCACCCTCTCTCCCTTGGTTGGGGAGGACTTCTGTCCTCCACACCCGCATAGTCCCCGTGGATTTCAAGTAGTCTTGCTGTTGCCATAGTAACTCGACCCAGCCTGCTGGTTGCAAAGAGTGGAGATTGCATTCTGTCATCTTGTCCACATGCCTGGGCCAGCTTGACTCGGGAGAGGGAGAGGGGGATGGTGGCGTTCAGTCAGACTGGACAACTTCATGCCCCTCAGCCACTTGGGCTTGGTGGGAAAAAGCAGATCAGCTCAGCGTGGTTTCTCACACCCGATTGCCCTTTATATCCCATCTACACCGTGGAGCATTTCCTGCTTAACTTCCCCACATGCCCTTCCTCTTCCAGAATGTTCCCCAGGCCCCTCCCACATGTTAACTGTCATCCTTAACCCCAACCCATCTTCCCAGAGGCTTCCAGTCCCTCCCATGGATCAGACCCAGAAGCAGGTGTGGGGCTTTGTGTCAAAAGAACTGGAGAAGGAACCCAAGCCAGAAAACCTGGTCCTTTGGGCAAAACTCCAAACTCCTCAGCCCAAGATCCTCTCTTCACAGGGTCAACACAAATGGAGTATACAGGATATAGGAGTCACCGTCTTTAACTTATCCCAAAAGGTTAGGGAGAGTCCCCCAAGATCTCTAATTTTCCTTCAGTCATTGCCAGGATTTCTCTGAGCTATCTATATTAATCCTGAGTTTTCTCCCTCAAGGTAAGTATTTTGTCATAGTTACCTTGCTAAAAATTATTTCTTTTTTAAAAAACTCTTTCACGGGGATATTAAATTGTTATGATTCTTATTATAGTCTGTGCTTAATTCCTAACCACTCCTCAGAACCAAGGCAAATCCATCTCTCCTCTTGCCCCTAAAGTGACCTGCTTAGGCAGCCCCTTGCATCGCAGGAGGCTGTGAAGGTGGTGCTGAGGGTCTTTTGAAAGGACTCTGTACGGTGGCTTCAGAGCTGGTGTTGGATGTTCAAATTTGCAAGCCAGCAGCTCATGAATACATACTTTGATAATTTATTTGGTTCTAAAATTTTTAGTTCATACATATACGTACTTTTTAGCAAAGTTTTTTTTTTTTTTTTTTTTTTTTTTTTTGAGGTACGCGGGCCTCTCACTGTTGTGGCCTCTCCTGTTGCGGAGCACAGGCTCCGGACGCATAGGTTCAGCGGCCACGGCTCATGGGCCCAGCCGCTCCGCGGTATGTGGGATCTTCCTGGACCGGGGCTCGAACCCGTATCCCCTGCATCGACAGGCGGACTCTCAACCACTGCACCACCAGGGAAGCCCTCCTGGTCCCTTTTAACTCCGCTAAAACTGTTCTTGCTAAGGTCACCAATGATCTCCTTATGGTAAAAAATTAATACGTTTTCTTTCTGGTACCTAATGTCCAGTCTGCTTCATTTGATTTCTTTAGCCACGCTTCTTTTCTGCAAACTTTGGTCGCACAGAATCATACACATGGAACACACTATTATTTCTCTGTGGTCTCCTCTTTCGTGATCTCAGGGCTCCGGGACTTAATGGGTTTTAAGCACCTGTCGTAGCAGTGCATTGCACAGCTATAAATGGCACTGTTGCTATTTCCTTCTGCTGTTCACCATTCCCACAAGGCTTGTGGGCTTAATCTTTTCGTGTATTCCCCAGCAAGCCTGGTAGTGTGGACTTTCAGTTGTGAAACGAAGGAAAGTTGAAAGGAAATGAAAAGGGACATGAGAACAATCCATGTCAATGACCCTATTGGTCAGACTTCAATTCTGATGCTCTAGGAGAATAGAACATGTTTAGTTGCACTTGAAAAAATGTTAATAAAATACTTAAAATACTGTCTGCTCTACAGATACTGTAATCCCTTGAGTCACAAAGCCTCCTTTGTGACCCAGGACAGCATCAAAATATTCCCTGGAAAGTATTTTGAGAGGGGGATAGTGAAAGCAAAAGATCTGGAACTAGACAATCTGTCCCCACATCCTGTCCATAGACACCTTTCAGTCCTCCTTTTCTAGCCAGAAGAGCTCTCCAGAGGCAGAATTCCATTATCTCAATTACCCAACCATCTTTTGTGGATCTTGTATTTCATATGGTCCATCTCATAATGGCCCCATCTCTTCTGCCCCCATCTAGGTTGTATGTGCAAAAAGCCCATCAGAAATAACCCTCATCACGTGCAGGGATTCTCAGTGACTGCCAGGAGGAGAAGAAAACCTCCCCTAACTGTTATTTTTTTTTAAAAAATTGGTGGCTGGGAAGCATAAGTAATTTTAAAAAGCTACTTCCTTCTAACAGATTCAAACAATTTGTCTGGTCACTGAATACAGAGGAATTTATGTTTGAACAAGCATTTCCTGGAAATACTTTAACCAATGGTATCATCTCTGGTAGCTTAGGTGATAAAAAGCATAGATAAAAAATATGGGAAAGCTTCCCTGGTGGCGCAGTGGTTGAGAGTCCGCCTGCCGATGCAGGGGACACGGGTTCGTGCCCCTGTCTGGGAGGATCCCACATGCTGCGGAGCGGCTAGACCCGTGAGCCATGGCCACTGGACCTGTGCGTCCAGAGCCTGTGCTCCGCATTGGGAGAGGCCACAACAGTGAGAGGCCCGCGTGCCGAAAAAAAAATATATATATATATATATATATATATATATATATATATGGGAAAAGTTTTCTGGAATGCATTTGTATCTTGAGGGTGGCTATCTCTGATATTTATAAATCATGGCTGTTTCCAACTTGTTTACATTCAGATCCTGTTCTTGTGTCTGGTCCTTCTAACCTTGCCTCTACCAGCTATGATCTTCCCTCTCTCAGATTCATGTCCCTCTTATCCTACTAGGGCAGGAGACGCTGACCGGACAGGGGAGAAAACAGGGCGTCGAGAGTTTTTGACATTTGTCGATAGCTTTCCCTCTGCTACCACTCTTGGGTTCCTCATCTGCGGTCTCTCTACTGCCGTCTGCAGAGGAGAAAGTTTTAATATCCTTCATCTCTTTACAAATTAACACTGAAATTCTGCTGACAAGCCTTATCCTTTCCAAGGTTTAAATCCCAGGGCTCTTGAGCTGTGACAACTTAAATGAGCAAGATTTCCAAGAACTGATGAGTGAGGCTTTAAATGTCTCATAGAAGCAAGCTGCCAAATCCTCCTTTAAAGACTTCTGTAGAACAAAGTATTTGGTGAGCAGCTGCCTGTGGAAGCACGCATGTGCTCTGCAGTGATGGTGGGGAAGATACTTTTAAGAGTACTTATAAACTGAAACAGCTGGAAGAAACCTTAGGAACGAATTCACCAACAAATACATTTTAAGGATGAATAAAACAGACCTAAGGAGGGTTAAGTTGTTTTTTCAAGGCGATAGTGTCAACTTCAACTTAAGTCTCCTAAGAGTAGGGCTAAAAAATATCTAAAGAAATAATGGTTGAAAAGTTCCCCAATTTGGTAAAATCATAAGCATAGAGATTCAGGAACCTGAGCAGCCCCAAACAGGATCATCCTAAGGAATCCTTACTAAGACACATCATAATCAAACTTCTGAAAACTTGCAAAGAAGGAATCTTGAAAGCATCAAGTGAAAAATGGTACCTTACCTACAGAATAAAAACAATCTGAACGATAACATATTTCTCATTAGAGGCTCTAAGGAAGTGGTACAACATTTTTCAAGTGCTGAGGAAACAGATTGTCCAAGTGGATAAAAATACATGATCCAACTACATGCTGTCTACCAGAAAGTCACTTCAAAAGTAATAGTTTAGGTAAGTTGAAAAGAAAAGGATTGAGAAAGATATACCATGCAAATGTTAATCAAATTAAAGCAAGAGTAGCTATATTATTATCAGAAAAACTAGACTTCAGCACAAGGAAAATTACCAGGGACAGAGACGGTCATAACAGGATGATCAAAGGATCAACCCACCAAAAAGACATTGCAACTCTAAATGTGAATGGACCCAGGGACAGAGCCGAAAAATATGTGAAGTGAAAACTAAGAGGTGAAGGAAAAAAGGAGAAATAGACAAATCCACAATTATAGTTGGAGATTTCAGCACTCTCATGTCTCAACATGTGATAGAACAATCAGACAGAAAACTATAGCAACTATATCAACAAGGGTACGGAAGAACCCAACAGCACTCTCGAGAGGCAGAATCTAATAGACATTTATAGAGCACTCGACCCCACAAGAGCAAAGTACCCCTTCTTAAGTGCCCACGGAACACAGACCGAGCGAGATAGGCTGCATTCTGGGCCACAGAAATGACCTCAAAATTTTTTAAAAAATTGAAATCATGCAGAGTGTTCTTGAGGCTAAAAGTCAAAGCAGAAAGATGAAATGAAAATCTCTAAACACTTGGAACAGCTAAGTTATCCATGGTTCAAAGAGGAAAACACAAGGCAAAGTATATACATATATATAAAAAATACATATATTAAAAAATAATATGCTATAAAATATATATTATATTTATGTCCACTAAAGCAGTACTGAAAAATAAATTTATAGAACTTCAAGTTTATATTAGAAAAGAGGAAATGTCTCAAATCAATAATCTAAGCTCTTACCTTAAGAACCTAGAAAAAGAACAAAATAAACACAAAGCCAGTAGAAATAATAAAGAGCAGAAAACAATGGAATTGGAAACAGAAAAGCAATAGAGAAAACCAGTAACAGAAAAGTTGTTTTTTTTAAAGATTAATAAAATTGACAAACTTCTAGCAAAATTAACAAAGAGAAAAAGAGAAAACTCAAATTTCTAACATCAGGAATGAAATGGTAGATATCACCAGTGATCGCACAGACATCAAAAGGATAATATGAGGACACTACAAACAATTCTACACATGTAAATTTGACAATTCAGGTGAAATGGACCAATTCCTCGCAAAGAACAAACTTCCACAACTTACCCAATATAAAAGAGATCATTTGAGTAGCCCTATCACTGTAAAGGAAATTAAAATTGTAAGTTAAAAACTCCTGAAAAAGAACTCTCCAGGCCCAGATGGTTTTAGTGGCGAATTCTACCAAACATTTAAAGAAGAATTAATACCAATTCTACAACCATCCTTTCCAGAAAATAGAAGAGAAGGGAACACTTTTTAATTCGTTTTAGAAGCCAATGCAGGCAAACCTTGTTTTATTTTTTATTTTATTTTATTTTATTTTTTGCGGTACACGGGCCTCTCACTGTTGTGGCCTCTCCCATTGCGGAGCACAGGCTCCGGACGCGCAGGCTCAGTGGCCATGGCTCACGGGCCCAGCCGCTCCGCGGCATGTGGGATCTTCCCGGACCGGGGCACAAACACGTGTCCCCTGCATCGGCAGGCGGACTCTCAACCACTGTGCCACCAGGGAAGCCCAAACCTTGTTTTATTGAACTCCATTTTATTGCTCTTTGCATATATTGCATTTTGCACAGATTGAAGGGTTTGTGGCAACCTGCGTTGAGCAAGTCTATCAGCACTATTTTTCCAACAGCATGTGCTCACTTCGTGTCTCTGTGTCACATTTTGGTAATTCTCGCAGTATTTCAAACCCTCCGATAGCAAAAAGATTATAAGTCACTGAAGGCTCAAATGATGGTTAGCATGTTTTAGCAATAACGTATTTTAAAATTAAGGAATGCACATTGTTTTTTTAAGGCATAATGCCATTGCACATTTAATAGTGTAAACATAACTTTTATATGCACTGGGAAACCAAAACAATTGTGTGACTCGCTTTATTGTGATATTTGCTTTGTTGCAGTGGTCTGGAACCAAACCCACAATATCTCCAAAGTACGCCTGTATTACCTTGACACCAGACAACAATAGTACAAAAGGAAGAAAACTAAAGACCAGAATCCCTCATGAACGTAGATGCAAACATTCTTAACAAACTTTCAGCAAATAGAATTCAGCAATTTATAAAAAACCAACCTCAAAAGGTCGCATACTATCTGATTTCACTTATACAACATTTTCAGAATGACAAAATTATAGAGATGGAGAACAAATTAGTGGTTGCCAAGGGTTAGGGATGTGGTAATTGTGGTGTGTGAGGGGGTGTAACTATGGCATGGAGAGCATGGGGGAGAGTTTTGTGGCAGTGGAATAGTTCTGTATCTTGACTGAGGTGAAGGTGACACAAATCTACACATGTGAAAAAATGGCATACAACTATATCCACATTGTTCCAATATGTTTCCCGGTTTTGATACTGTGTTATAGTTAACATTAAGATTTAACCATTAGGGGAAACTGGGAGAAGGGTACATGGTGCTCTGTACTGTCTTTGCAACTTCCTATGGACCTATGATTATTCGAAAACAAAGAGTTTAAAAACCACTTTGTCCATATCTCAGACAACAGACTCAAGATGCTAGGTTTTGGTCTACCTCTGGCTAGGTCCCCACGCCCACACGACTGCTGTGTCAGTTTCCTAGGGAGCGTCAGTTCCCACAACACGTTTCCTCAAGTCTTAATATTTGCAGCTACTTCTTCCAGTTAACAAATTACAACCCTGCACCAAGGTACCGGTGAAGCCATGGTTTGGCCCTTAGCTTCTAAACTCAATGTCTTTTCTGTCTCTCTTTGGTCTCTGCTTCACCATTTGGGAAATCAGAAGCAGAAAGATGGTAGAGAAGGTTGTCTTGGTAGCACCAGGTCTTGTTGGCTGGGCATCTTTGGTCCGTCTCCCAGAGACCGCTCTGATCTGAAGCCAGAGTTAAGAAGGCTGGACTTGGAGTCTCAGCTGTGAGCTGGATGGTGAAGAAAAGCCAACATTGCTGGCTGGAGAGAACATACTGGGAGCGCAAAGTGCCAAAGCTGGACTGGGGATGGGCCTGAGGCAGACAGGAGCCCAGGAACACCAGGTGCAGGTCAGAACCCAGTCACTTCTGGAATGAATCTTCTTATCAGGGACTTACTTGGTCTAAGAATGGAACACTGAAAGTGGCAGCCTCCTCCAAGGCAGTCTCATTTATTTCTAACAAATATCCTGGAAACTTTTACATGTATGCCATGTTATACAAGGTAACGGAATGCTTGCCTAGACCCATGTGCACTTGAGTCTTCCAACCCATGTGCACTAAGTAACCAGGGTAGAGTCAATAGCTTAATTAAATGACCAAGGTCAAAACTGATCACACGAAGAAACTATTCATGAGGATTTGGGACAGTGTAGACAAAGGTTTCTTTCCACTTCAACCACTGCATTCGCTCTGACCTTGCCAGAGTGTTCTTGGAGAGAAGGGAAAAACGAATTCACAGGGGGTCCACAAAGGCTGACCTTTGGAATCTTTATTCCACTGAAGGCTGATTCATGCCAATGCTCCATTTGAACCATTCGCGGCATATTTCCACTAAAACAGCTTCCTAGAAGTCAAGCTCATCATATACCAAGGTACCTCTCTGATATCCTAATTCAGTCTGGGGCTTTTATTTTGTTTGTTTGTTTGTTCACTCTTATACCTCAAAGCCTGTCTGTGCACTGGAATTCTGTTGTCAATCACCCTCCAACCCTCAGAGCCTAGCTCTGCACTCCTGGGCAGAGGAAGGAGGGACACATGTATGGTCAGCCTTATTTTTGCCCAAACTGGGCAGTGGAACAGCCCATCCAAGCCACCCCTGGGTGACTTGGTCCTCTTTTACCAGCAGGTGGACTCTTGTCCACAATCTCATTACAAGTTAGACTCAGCTCAGTAACTGGTATCCAAGATCTTCATTTCCTCACCTCAGTAGAAGCTTAAGACTCAACTTGCGATGCTGAGTCCCTCCTCTCTCTAAGCATAGGAAATGAGCTGGCACTGAGCCTGGAGGACCAAACTTAAAAGTCTGCCAGCAGAGTACCAGGGCATTGAAGCCACGAAGCAGCCGAAGCCAGTTAGAAACAAGGCATTTTTCAAGGCTCAGTAATGAAACTCCAACTCCCAAGAATAGGGCTAAAACACTAGCATCTTAGGAGTTCCCCCAGAAATATCCAGAATATTACTTGGAGGCATCACAACCCTGAAACATCAACTCTCTCACAGCATTTTCAGCATGTCTACCCTTTCTGATCTCAACATTTTCTGAGATTGGGCAAATTCAGCACTGGTTCATGAAACACACTCCAGAGTTTATGAAGAATGCTCACACATGCCACACTCATTTGATTCCCAACCAATCCTGTGAGGTAGGCAGAACAGGACTGTAAGAATAAGAACAATGACCATCGCAGAATGCAAAACGTCATTATCTTAACAGCGAACACAGTTCTTTTCACCCCCTCCTCCAAGATTAAACCCCTTTCTTTCTTTCTTTCTTTCTTTCTTTTTTTTTTTTTAAGAAGATGTTGGGGGTGGGAGTTTATTAATTAATTTATTTATTTTTGCTGTGCTGGGTCTTCATTTCTGTGCGAGGGCTTTCTCTAGTTGTGGCAAGCAGGGGGCACTCTTCATCGCGGTGCGCGGGCCTCTCACTATCGCGGCCTCTCTTGTTGCGGAGCACAGGCTCCAGACGCGCAGGCTCAGTAGTTGTGGCTCACGGGCCTAGCCGCTCCGCGGCATGTGGGATCCTCCCAGACCAGGGCTCGAACCCGTGTCCCCTGCATTAGCAGGCAGATTCTCAACCACTGCGCCACCAGGGAAGCCCCCTTTATTTATTTCTTAAGGAGATACGCTTAAATGCTAAACCAAGAGCTATCCATATTGATCCCAGATTCAAGGAATTTTGTTTATATATTGTTCTCATTTAATCAGAGAATCATGAAAATCACTTATAAGTGGGTTTATTTCTCATTATTTCTTTTCAATAAACATCACCAAATAACTTAATTCATCATTAAGACTTTCTAAGTGAGCAAATTGTAATTTGGGTTTCAAAAATATCTGGCTTCTTTTTTGTAGTTTTAGAGTCAATAGAAACCAGAAAAAAGTCAAAAGGAAAGATGCTTAAATGCAAAATCCAGAGCCCAGTGGGTAGAAATAAACGTAAGTAAAATCGCTCCGGGCGGCTGCTTAGCGCTCCTGGCACTTCTACTTAATCCCAGGAAGTACAAGGACACAGAACTTCTCCTACACTCAACACTTACTTTTCAGCAGTCTTCAGAATATTCATAAAAGACACAGGGTGAAGGGGGGAGGCTGGTTAAAAAAAATGTTCTTCAATTCCTTTGTTAACTTCTGAGTAGGAAAAAACTCTTTAATAGCCATAATGTTGTAAGCAGAAATGCCAAGTTCCTGTTCAATTGCACATCCAGGTAATTATCATTCAATGAAAAGTGTGCTAACTATGTATTAGGCGCTGTTCTAGACATTTCAAAGTCTGACTTAAGATAGTTCCTTTGGAATGAATAATTCGTGATTAAAATTTCAAAATTTCAAATGGACAATTCATGATTGAAAAATTGAAAGTATACAGTGGAAAATCTTGCTGACCTTGAGTTTCCCATCCCAGAGGACACTAGCATTAACAGGATCTTTTGTACAGATGTGGAAGGTCTGGAGAAAATATAAAGCATATTCTTATCCACCCACCCCCTTTTTACAAAATAATAGTTATTTTACAGATGAAAGGTTAACTACCACTCTAACTTGTATCCTCTACTTACTGTATCTTCATGATTTCCAAGTGCTTAAAGGAATTCCTCCTTCTTTTATGACTGTATAGTATTTCACTGTATGGATGTACCACATTTTAATCAGTCCCCTATACATGGCATTGCTTTAATTTTTTTTTTTTTTGCTATTGTAAACAAAACTGTGATAAATTGCCTCTTACTTGCATCATTTTGGAACATACATGTCTTTAAGATACATTTTCAGAAGTGGAATTGCATTTGCATGCTTGTAATTTTGGTAGGCATTGCCAACTTGCCTTCCTCACCAAGTGTGCTGATATCAAGTTGTCAATCTTTTTTTTTTGTGGTATGCGTGCCTCTCACTTTTGTGGCCTCTCCCGTTGCAGAGCACAGGCTCCAGACGCGCAGGCTCAGCAGCCATGGCTCACGGGCCCAGCCGCTCTGCGGAATGCGGGATCTTCCCGGACCGGGGCACGAACCCGTGTCCCCTGCATCGGAAGGCGGGCTCTCAACCAGTGCGCCACCAGAGAAGCCCCAAATTGTCAATCTTTTGCTGATTGTTGGCATCCCAGAATGCTCTGGTATGGAGGAAGTCCATGACCAACTTTATCATACAGTCTAACACAAGGTGGCCCATCTCATCACACATCTAAGAATTCTCACATCCTCAAGAGCAGTCCACAGAAAACTGAGCAGAAGGACCCAACAGAAAGAATTAATACAGGATATGGCTCCCATCTTCAGAACAGAGACCCGCAAGGATGGCATGTGACATTCTGACTAGAAATTGTAGCTACATCTCTGACTCAGTCCAACTGTCTCTATACTTTTAGTAATGCTTTAGCAGAGACATAAGTATGCCCCTTAAACGTTGTCTGGAAATTGGTATTACATTTGCTTTCAAAGACCATTCATAAATGGCAGAGGACTTCGGCTCCTTCCTCTTAGTATGTAAATGTGCCTCACCGTTATTTTGTCTGCAGAAGATAACAGACTTGTTTAACCCAAATACTCAATTGGTATGCAGTTGCTCCAACATCCGGAGCAATTCTAAAGTTTCCATCCACGTAGCAGTAAAATGCTCCTTAAATTGGGATGATGAACTTCAACATGCATGTCTTAAGGCTAAAAATCTTAAGCAGACTTTCCTGTCTTTCAATTCCTCTGTTTTCTTTTGAAACAAGGATGTGTTGGCAATATCTAGCAAAAACTATGTGAGCTTGTTCTTTCAGAAGAATATTGGTCTCTTTATATTGGAAAGATCAGGAGCTCACATATAGCTGATTTGCTTTGCTGTGCAGCAGAGATTAACACAACATTGTAAAGCAACTATACTCCAATAAAGATGTAAAAAAAGAAAAAAAGAAAGAAAAGGTCTGGAGCTCTATAACAGATGCTGGGCCATGTCCAAATATTGCAGAGGAATCCACGTTTTCGGGTGTAAGAAAAGCTTAATGGTGAAGCCACAAACAAATGCAATAGCATTCTCATTTAAGAAGTGACATCATTCAAGTTGTAGTTCTTGTATCTGCCTTCACTGCAGGGACACCTGGGTTCCAGACTTGGTTGGTACGGCTTGTGTATCTTCTACATCACTAATAAGTCATTTTTCTAAGAAGTCTGATTGTGGGGTATAGATGCGCTTTGAGAATCTTGTACTTTCCCATGTGGACATGGACATATTCCTGCAACATTTTAGGGATGTGAGCACAGCTATTGTCTCCATGGTGAGCCCAAGGCTGGGAATAAAGAGTTTAAATGGTGTTGCTTGAGCTCTGACCTAATGTCCTGATTCATTCAGTTGAGTCTGTCAAATGATCTGTCTCTCAACTGCTAGCCAGTGGGGCTAGGCATGCAATCTTGAATTAATCTGGCTTTAGGTTGCCTGGCCAGGTCACTTTCACCTGGGACAGTTTCAGAGGTGGTAACAAATCTAATCTTTCAGGGACAATATAGCTTTGTTTATTCTTTAGTCACTTAAGTTTTAGTTTGTTTTTTAATGTAGCCTCTCCATCCCTTTCCTCAATGCACCTGGCTCCTCTGTCTAGAAGCAAACATAATCAATTTTTAGTGAACCCTTCCAGAAACATTCTGTGCATATACAATCAAGTACACCCCTAACCCAAAGCACATTCAATAGTATTTTAGTAATCTTTTATCAATTCCCTCAAATGTCTGTCATTAGTACACTCCTTTGGGGCATACTGGCAATAGCCAACAAAATTATAACATTTACTTTAAAAGCTATATGTTACATCAATAGTTTTCCTCTAAGGAGACTTAGGCTCCTTCCTAGGATTTTGGCAGTTCCTATATTATCAGGAACCCGCTTATAAAACATCTCCTAGGTGGTATCTCCTGAGGATATTTAAAATATTTTTATTATGAAAACTCTTAATCATATACAAAAGTAGAAAGTTTTATTATTAACCTGTATACAATCTTGTTTCTACTATACTTCACTGGATTACTTAAAAGCAAATCCCATATCATAATGTATCTCGGCATGACCTTTTCAAAAATGAGTAAGAATACCCATTTCAGAGGGTACAGTTTACTAATATCTTTCCCAAGGCTGGAACCTTACCACGGCCAGTCCCACAACCACTGTCTCCCCTTCTCCATATGGTCACTATCATAACCCTGTCCTGTTCAGCGTTCATTGTTGAGATTTTTTCCCTAGAATACAGCCAGAAGGGACTCAGCAAAAGGGTTAGAACGGATGAAGGTGGCACAGAGGACCAAGAACCAGCCTACACAAAGTGTTCATAGGAGATGTCCTTTTCCCCATACAGACTTTTAGAGAGAGTCCCCTTCTTCCCCAGTTGCCTGACCTAAACAGGCTGGTCACATCAGGCCTCCTGACTAATCATGCTTCTGCCTCTTTCCAACTCGTAGAGCCACATAGGAGATCTTTGCCATTTTAGATTTTTAAAAATGGATTACTAAAAACAGAAGCTGGCTCATAAGAGTCCCCGGGAATCTTTCCACTGAAGATACTAGGTAGGAAAGATAGGGAATAGTGAATACAGACCAGATCAAGACTAGAGATTTAAACACACATACACAAAGGCTTGAGCTAGACAGGTTGGGAAAGATGATGCTTAAATCTATGGCGGGAGTACAGAGGTATGTGTTTGGCTAAATGTGAGCATGGGCAGGATGGGTCAGGGGCTGACCCTGAAGCCTGAACCAGAATGTTGCCACAATAGCACTAGAAACCAGCACACACTCATATAATGCTTAAGTACTTACATGGATATTTTAACAGAAGAGGTTTGTGCTGGTTGAGTGAGGCTTGACAAACGAGATAGTTGTACAATTGAGTTCCTCGCTTTTTATTATTACTTCTGGGGAGGTATACCCCAGAATGGAAATTGGTTCTATCTGGAGTCCAAATTTTTCAAGAAATGTATTAGGTAGATTAACTCTTACAGATCTATCCAAAGTCTAAGAAGTCACCTTAAGGAAAAGAAGAGAGTATTCTAGACTCCAGGGCATAACTAAAAAAAAAATAAAGGAAATTAGTCTTGAAGAAAGAAATAGGCAGAAAGAAATAGTCTCGAAGACATTGTCTTGCACCAAAAAAAAAATTTCTTTTAAAAATTTTTTTTTTTTTTTTTTGGCCGTGCCCTGCGGCTTGCAGGTTCTTAGTTCCCCGACCAGGGATTGAACCCAGGGCCCCAGCAGTGGAAGAGCCAAGTCCTAACCACTGGACTGCCAGGGAATTCCCTATTTTTATACAATTTTTAAGTTTAAAAAATTTTTTCCATTTACAATTATTATAAAATATTGGCTATATTCTCTATGTTGTACGATACATCCTGAGCCTATCTTACACCCAGTAGTTTGTACCTCCCACTCCCCCACCCTTATATTGTCCCTCCCGCCAAGCTGGTAACCACTAGTTTGTTCTCTGTAATCTGTGAGTCTGCTTCTTTTATGTTATATTTACTAGTTTGTAGTATTTTTTAGATTCCGCATGTAAGTGATATCATACAGCATTTATCTTTCTCTGTCTGACTTATTTCACTCAGCATAATGTCCTCCAAGTCCATCCAAGCTGCTGCAAATGGCAAGATTTCATTCTTTTTTTTACATGGCTGAGTAGTATTCCATTGTTTACATACACCATGGCTTCCTTATCCAGTCATCTGTTGATGCACACAGATTGTTTTCACGTCTTGGCAATTGTAAATAATGCTGCTATGAACACTGGGTTGCACGTCCCTTTTCAAATTGGTGATTTAGTTTCTTCAGATATATACCCAGAAGTAGAATTGCTGGATTATATGGTAGCTCTGTTTTTAGTTTTTTGAGAAACCTCTATACTGTTTTGCACAGCAGATGCACCAATTTACATTCCCACCAACAGTGTACAAGGGTTTCCTTTTCTCCACATCCTTGCCAACATTTGTTATTTGTAGACTTTTTGATGGTGGCCATTCTGATAGATGTGAGGTGATATCTCACTGTGGTTTTGATATGAAGAAAGCATTTCAGAAAGGAAATCTGGAAGCCAGAATGGTCTAGGATTCAGAACAGGAACCCAGCCAAGGGAGCTGGGTCCAGCAAGACAGACATCCAGGTGGAAGTAAATGGGAGTATCTGACTCACAGAGGGTAAAGAGAAAGGTAGTCTGAAAAAACATGCTCTCCTTTTTTTAAAAACAGTGTGTTCACTAATAACTCTGTAATAATAACTGTAAGAATTACTATAATTTTGTAGATCTTAAACCAAAGGAGGTTGCTTCCAGGTATGGAAATGTAGAGTTGAATTAAATCCTCGTTTACCTGCCCCTTCTTGGAAAATGTCAGATTCTGCATTCTTGGTCATTGGAGCCTATTAAACAACTTAAATTGGGGGGTGGGTGGCACAAGGGTAGGTTTAAAACAGAAATTAGAGCTTGTTGGTGATTCAGAGATCAATGTGTCTCCAAGAGGACTATAGTAGTTACTGGTTGTACCAAGCACTGCCTAAAGTGGGAAGGCCAGACAAATATTTATTCATGGAAGAAATAATAATTATGAACATGAATTATGATCTTGTTGGCACAGCACAAACCATTCTGGCCAAAGGTATTCTATGACCTTGGCTTCAATATTACATGAGCTAATTCTTCATCCTTGAAGTGTTTGAGAACTAAGTGTATTTGTGTAAATTACCCGTTCTTCATCTTATTTGTTCAAATGTGTTGCTCTTTTTAGTTTTGAATTTTGATAGCAGGGACATCCCCAGCACCACAGCTGAGTCAGTCTGGAGTTTTTACCTGCCTCTTTCTCTAAGGAAAAGCATCCTCCAACAGGCTCACATACAGTTCCATTCTCAGGTCGTTTGATGTTCTAGAAGGTGTCTTTATGGGAGGTTCCAGGACTACTAGCTGATGCCCATCATCTTCAAAATAATAAGCATAGTTCTCCCACTTCCATGGTAACAGGTTCAAGGTTGGTGACATCTCTAGTTACTAGAGATCCTTTTCATCAAGCTGTTTTCTCTTGACAGATACCTTAAAGTTCCTCCAAACCTTTCCCAAGAACAATCCTTAAGATGACTAATCCTTTAGTCATCTATGTGGAGGCTGGTGACACTGTCAGATTCCAGGGAGGAGGGATAGTAAGCAGTCCTCTTACATATGTTTTGCTACCTGAGTTTGGGCAGTTTCTGTGGCAAATTTATAACCTTCTTAGTTGAAAAGATGCACTTTGCATCAGCCTCATGAATACATCATGTTCCTTCATCAACCTCCCTAGTGAGATTGGGGGAAGGTGACCACAGCTGCCATATTCAGTTAACCAGGCAGACAATGTTCCAAATTTTCAAATGTTCCAATTTTATCAACAATATATCGAGGTGACGACAGACACCAGGTCATCTTCCTTCTCTTTAATCATTGTAGACAGAACCCATTTACACTGTAAACACAAAAATGCAGATCTTTCCTTACGTCAACATGGTTCTTTAGTTGCGTGCACTGACATTTTCTGAAGACTGGCATCTTGAGAAATTTTTGTCTAATAATCCTAGTCTATTTCTTTAATGACACCTCTTGAGGTCATCCCAGTGGCCTTTGGTATATGATGTAGGTTCAGAAATGACCACTGATTTGGGGGACCAGAAATAACCTTGATCTTCCTCCATCAGGTCTCAAGATTTGGGTACACCCAGAGTCCAAACAAGATGTGACATCCTACCAATTGACACGGACATTATGTTTTTCAGAATTTTCAATTTATGGTCACTCAGCCAGAGTTAACTGACTTAAAATTTGTGATGAAGCTTTGGTTGCACATAATAAAATATTTCAGCATAGCAATATAGTCTCTCTTTGCTGCCCTGTCAACTGGCCTTTTAAAAAGTGTGAACC
The DNA here is from genome assembly GCF_059928025.1 of Delphinapterus leucas. Taxonomy (NCBI): domain Eukaryota; kingdom Metazoa; phylum Chordata; class Mammalia; order Artiodactyla; family Monodontidae; genus Delphinapterus; species Delphinapterus leucas. Next base: position 34,457,514 of record NC_143138.1, read on the forward strand.
TTTGAAGAGTAATCTATAGATCAACCTAAGTGTCCCAAGGCGGTATTGAATTTTGTAATCAAGCTCTCTGCATTTTGGTTACTTTAAAATCATTTGGGAAACATTAATCAATGTATTCAATAGGGTGCCAAAATACCTCAGTTTTCAGGGGAAAAATGCAACAATTTAAAATAAGCCTTGTCACAAAGCACAGGGAGATCAACTCGGTGCTTTGTGACCGCCTAGAGGGGTGGGATAGGGAGGGTGGGAGGGAGACGCAAGAGGGAGGAGATATGGGGATATATGCGTATGTATAGCTGATTCACTTTGTTATAAAGCAGAAACTAACACACCATTGTAAAGCAATTACACTCCCATAAAGATGCTAAAAAAACCTCAAAAATATAAAATAAGGCTTGTAAACAGGAAGAGATTGAAATTTATTCCTACAAAAGTGAGAGAAGAACTATCAGACTGGCTATAACAGAAAATAGTGACAGCACCAAATGCTGGTGATGCTGTGGAGAAACAGAATCACGCATACATTGCTGGTGGGAATAAGAGCTCAGCTCACAAGATTTAATTCTTTAACTTTTTTATTTTGAAATGATTATAGAGTCACAGGAAGTTGCAACAAATGGGCAGAGATGTTCCATACACCTATCTTCCTTCAATGGTAGCATCTTTTTTTTTACATTTAAAAAAATTTTATTTTATATTGGAGTATAGTTGACTTACAATGTTGGGTTAGTTTCAGATGTACAGCAAAGTGATTCAGTTATACATATACATACATCTCTTCTTTTTCAGATTCTTTTCCCATATAGTTTATTACAGAATACTGAGTAGACTTTCCTGCGCTATACGGGAAGTCCTTGTTGGTTACCTATTTTATATATAGTAGTGTATATATGTTAATCAAAAACTTCCTAATTTATCCTCAGCGGTAACATCTTACATAACCACAGTACATCATCAAAACCAGGAGATTGACATTGGTACAGTCTACAGAGCGTATTCATATTTCTCTAGTTTTACGTGTGTTCATTTAGGCACGTGTGTAGTTTTATGCAACTTTATTACATGCGTAGCTTCATGGAACAACCATCATAGTCAAGATACAGAACCATTCCATCACCACAAGGCTGCCTTGTGTCACCTCTTTGTAACCACACTGGTTCTCTCACCCCCATTCTTAACCCCTAGTAAGCACTATAATCTTGTTATTTCAAGAATATAATTTTGTTATTTCAAGTATATTGTAGAATATGATTAACCATTTTACAACGTGCAATCTTTTGAAATTGACTTTTTTCCACTCAGTATAATTCCCTTGAGACTTATTTAAGTTCTTGAGTGTATCAATAGTTTGCTCCTTTTTTATTACTGAGTGCAGTCAGCCCTCTGTATCCAAAGGTTCTGCATCCTCAAGTCAAAAATATTAGAAAAGAAAAAAATTCCAGAAAGTTCCAGAAAGCAAAACTTGAATCTGCCACACGCCAACAACTATTTATTTAGCATTTACTTTGCATTAAGCATTATAAATAATCTAGAGACGATTTAAAATATACGGGAGGATGTGCATAGGTTATCGGCAGATACATTATATGCCGTTTTATATGAGACATTTTATATGAGACATCCTCTGATTTTGGTATTCCAAGCTGGGGGGTGGTTCTAGAACCAACGCCTCTCGGACACCGAGGGACGACTCTAGTAGTACCGACTGTGCTGCACTGACTCTTTACCCATTAAAGGACATCTGGATTGTTTTCAGTATCGGCAAATTTGATTAAAACTGCTACGAACATTTGTGAACAGGCTTTTGTGTGAACTTAATTTTCATTTCTTTGAGATAAATTCCTAAGATAACAATGATTGGGTGATACAGTAACTGCGTTTTAGTTTTAAAAGACATTGTCCAGCTAATTTCTACAGCGGCTGTATCGTTTTACAGCCCTTCCAGAAATATATGGAAATCTAGTTTCTCTTCATCCAAATGCATCCAGCGTTTGGTGGTGTTACTATTTTTAATTTTAGTCATTCTGCTAGGTGTGTAGTGATATCTCATTGTGGGTTTAATTTGTATGCGTCTAAGGGCTGATGATGTATGTCTCTTCATGTGCTTATTTACCATCTGTGTATCCTCTTCAATGAAATGTCTGTTCATGTATGTTGCCCATTTTCTAACTGGACTAATGTTTTTCTTCTACTGTTGAGTAATGAGAGTCACTTATACATTTTACATACAACAACTTCGTTGAATATGTGGTTTGCACATATTTTCTACTGGCCTGTAGCTCATCTTTTCATCCTCTAAAGAGGGTCTTTGGCAGAGTAAAGGTTTTTAATTTTGTTGTGGTCCAGTTTATCATTTTTTTCCTTCTATGGTTCATGCTTTTAGTGTCAAGTCTGAGAACTTTTCATCTACCCCTAGGTCTCAAAGATTTCTCATTTTTTTTCTAAAAGTTTTATGTTTTACATTTAAGGCCATGATACATTTTGAGTTAATTTCTGTATAAGGCATGAAGTTTAGGTCAATGTTCATTTTATTTTTGCCTGTGAATGTCAGTTGCTCCAACACCATTTATTGAAAAGGGCATCCTCTTTTATTAAATTGCTTTTGCACCTTGTCAAAAATCAGTTGGGCATATTTGTGTGGACCTATTTCTAAGTTCTCTGTTCTGTTTCATGGGTCCATGTGTCTAGAAACCACCAAAACCACACTATCTTGATTACTGCAGCTGTATAGTAAGCCTTACCATCAGGTAGAGTGATTCCTCCCAGTTATTTTGCTTTTTCAAAATTGTTTTAGCTCTTCTAGGTCCTTTCCTTTACATGTAAATTTTAGAATAAGCTTGTATATGTTTACAAAACACCTTGCTGGGAATTTGATAGAAATTGTAATAAACCTATAGATCCATTTGGAGAAAACTGACACCTTTACCATGTTGAATCTTCCAATCCACAAATAGAGTATCTCTCTCCATTTATTTAGGTCTTTGATTTTTCTCATTTGCATTTTTCAGCATACAAATCCTATACCTGTTTTGTTGGATTTATACCTAAATATTCAATTTTCTTTGGACCAATTATATATGGCATTGTGTTTTTTGTTTGTTTGTTTGTTTGTTTTGCGGTACGCGGGCCTGTCACTGTTGTGGCCCCTCCTGTTGTGGAGCACAGGCTCCGGACACACAGGCTCAGCAGCCATGGCTCACGGTCCCAGCCGCTCCGCGGCATATGGGATCTTCCCGGACCGGGGCACGAACCCGTGCCCCCTGTATCGGCAGGCAGACTCTCAACCACTGCACCACGAGGGAAGCCCTAAAGAGAAAATTGAAATATCACAAAAGTTCGGTGATTTGTGCTAGCCAGAAAAATTGCAGTAAACGATATCTTCAGATTTCTTAGAGAACACCCCCATAAAATAGAGTTTCTTATTCTGAGAAGCGATTTTGATTTCTATGATTACTGTCAGGAATGGATATGATCAAAGCCCAGTTAAGATAAAATGACACTATGTACTCATGTATGCCGTTTGCAATGCTTAATTCTATTACTGACCCCAAAGGAAATTTAAATGCAAGCCCAGTCATATCTGATCTATACTGGTCTTCAGGAATTTTCCCTAGCAAGCATGAAGTAGCTCATATAAATATGCTGACATCTTTCAACAGCTGGAAAGACTCACTCTGGATGTTAACTCAGCAGGGGACAATCAGAACTGGAAGAAGAATAAGTGATTGACATGCTGACACACGGCTGTAAGAATTGCAGTGGGGAACAATTACATTGCTTAAAGAACACTTCACAATTGGATAGGAAGAGAATTATGTCAGCGCTGAAAGATTTCACAGCTGTACTCCACAACAAACCTGGAAATGCACATTATAGGTACTGGAAACAGAAGAGCCTATTATTTTGTCTTCTTTTAGATAAGCGGTAAAGTGCTGGGAGGTGGCAGAAAAGATAATTCTAAAGGGCTAACTTGCTAAATTCCTGTCAGTACCTGGGCCCTGCTAGTTGTCATTTCCAAATGTAGGACTACCTATCCAAAAAAACAAGGTTAGGCTTTGTGTAGAATGTTAGAATGAACCCAGTCTGAGAATTCTTTCCCTACACCCAGAGCAATTATTTTACTGTATTGATTTAGGCTCAGAAAGTTTCAATTTGTAGTAAGACTTTTGGCCCATGACTGAAGGAACAATAAAAACAAATCTGACACTGGTACACTTGATGGGCAAAACAAATTTAACCCCTTGATTTAAGAGGGTAAGTAATGGTGATAAGCACAACAGAGTAACCTAACGTACTACTTCACTTCTCTCCCCTGCATTTAGATGGCGCATAAGGTGCAAGCACATCTTGTTTGGGTTCTTAAGCTCTGGTTCTAACTTCCTGACCAACCTTCCCACACCCTGCTGTGTGATACCGCGCTGGGGCCCTGCAAGCCGCATTTCTCCTTTGCCAGCTGGAGAAGGTTCTTAGGTTCTGCCACTAGGGGGCACTAGAGGGAGACCGGAAGGCTGGCACTGTGCCAGGGGCTTGTTCAGTATTTTGGGTCTGGTTCCTATGACTGTCATCCCAGCCACTGCTGTTCATCCCAACCGGCAGTCCTTGGTTCCAGTTCTTTCCATACTCCCAGAACCAGCCTCTCCATAGTCTCTCGGAACTCCCTCGTGTCTGTTAACCAATTCTTTATATTAAATTCTTTCTGTTAACAAACTGTGGCTGAGTCTCTTTTCCCGACTAGACCTTGACTGAAGGGCATCTATATCTTAACACAATTTCGCTATATACTGTTTCCTTAACCATTGTATTTGATGTGTCTGTAGGTCAGTTACGGCCAAGTGTAGCTATAAGACTTTGATGTATGCATATGTGTATGGAGCTTACAGGCATCATCACGTGAGCTACTTAGCCTGTGCCTCAGACCCCTCACAGTAAATAATGCTCTAGAGTGCTCAAATTCTGCCTGACCTGAAAAATTTGTCATTAGCTGAATCATTACATTATTACATTCCCTGCATTGATGGCACAGCAACTTTAGATCATGGCTTTGGACAACGTTTAGACTATCTTCGATTACTTGGTTATCCATTCCAAAGCTTAATGAATTACTATCTTGGGATAGCTGAAGTTAAATATTTGAGACACAGGGGAAATGGACGCATTAATCTGTACTGGAGAAAAGCTTCCAAGATAAAAGAAAATGCACTTTATTAACCAACAACCAGGGCAGATCATTCCTTGGAGGAGCATGGTGTTGTGGGAGATTTGCTCTTCCTTTTGCTACAGCCAGACCATTCTGTGATTTAACCCAGAAAGGAAAACAAGATACAATATAGGAAGTTTTGAACCAAGAACATCTTAGGAGCCTCTTGTAATGGCTGCAAGATGCAGATTTAACAGCAGTACTTTTTCACGTGCATAAATGTTAAATAGCCAGTGATCCCTCTGGGTAGAAAGTTTTTACTCACAGAAAGAACTCATGCTATCTCTGAGAGCTTTAATAAAAACAAACTTATAAACTTGGACAATAAATCACAAACTTTGATGGAGCACATATGACAACCATGAACAGATTCTTACAGATTACATGGCTTCCAAATTGAAGAGGCAACAATCCTGAAAAAAGCAGTGGGAACCCAGATGTTAAGGAGGTCTTATACACAAAGCAGACGCCGCACTCAAAAAATTTCACGTTCAGGGCTTCCCTGGTGGCGCAGTGGTTGAGAGTCCGCCTGCCGATGCAGGGGACGTGGGTTCGTGCCCCGGTCCGGGAAGATCCCACATGTCGCGGAGCGGCTGGACCCGTGAGCCATGGCCGCTGAGCCTGCGCATCCGGAGCCTGTGCTCCGCAACGGGAGAGGCCACAACAGTGAGACGCCCGCGTATCACAAAAAAAAAAAAAAAAAAAAAAAAAAAAATTGTTATATTGATTACATGTTGACAGGACAATATTTTGGATATACTGGGCTAAATAAAACATATTACAATTATTTCCCCCTGTTTCTTTTTGCTTTTTAAAATTTGGCTACTAGACAATGTAAAACTCACATGTGCCTCATTCAGGCAAGGCTGCAGGAGAGGAGCGTCCCTGTGTTGCCTTGGTACTTTTCCCACATCGCCATGGCCACACCTGGGGATTCCAGCTTGGCAGGGCTTCTGGTGCTAGCCCCACAGTGTCTGTGCTGCTAGGATCTAGATTGCCAGGTTTAGCAAATTAAAACGCAGGATGCTCAGTTGAATGCATTTCAGATAAACACCAAATAATCTTTTATTGTAAGTATGTGCTACGTCATTCTTTGTTGCTTATCTCAAACTCAAATTTGGCATCTTGCATTCTATCTGTCAACTGTGAGTCGGGCTCCACATTTCCTCCACGTACGTCTCTGGGCCACACAAATGACAGCCCTCAGCAAGGGGCCAGGATTGCTGGTGTCAGACACAAATGCCCTTACAAAGTAGGCACTGCATTGCCTCTGAAAATCTCAGAGTATCTTGGTTGCCCTGGCCCCAGTGCCCACAGGTCCCTGGGGTCACACCAGTACCTGGGACCGTTCGCATGACCTGAGCCTCCAGGGCCTACCCCAGAAGCTATTAAAAGGTTTTTGTGCTGCCTTGGTTTACTTAAGGTGCATTGTCTGGTTTGACAGATCTCACTTTACTGGGTCAACACTAAGGCATTAGACCTTGGCAGTGGTGGTCAGTACACTGACTTGGTTCTTCTAGGAGAGCATGACCTCCACTTTGTCCACATGCCCTGTGTCACCAGGGCCACTTGAATGTCTCAGCCCTGTGGTAAGGAGCCTGGACCACTGGTACCAGCGGCAGAAGCCACTGGAGCCTGGTCTTGGCATGGCCTGTGTAGTTTTCAGTGTGTATTGTGGGTCAGCCTTCACATCTCCCACCTCACAGTAATGTAAGCCCATAAGCCATCGAAAAGTGGCCACCATCTTGCCCTGGTTCTCCTTATGGTGGACCGGCTCCTCTTCCTTTACACTGCTAGGTTCACAGAGATTTATACCCCCGACAGGTGGCCCAAGTCTCCCTGGATCTCCAGATGCGCGGGCCCTGCAGTGCCCTCCTTCACCCTTGGTGAGGATAGTGGGCCAAGGACCAGCCTGCAGAAGGGGCTGCCTACAGGCCTCTGCAGGCTCCCACTTGCTTCTGGCTGAACAGTTCTTTTCTTCCCAATCCTCATTTCTCTACCAGTAGACAGTGTGTTGATTCCAGCCGGCTCCCCCATAGGGCAGAGTCAGTGAAGACCTTCTGGGCTCCCAAGGTAGGTCCTGTGCCTGGCTGGCCACGCTCGAATGCTGGTCCGTCTTTTAAGCCTTGGCATGCCCTGCTTCTTTGTTTTTATGTCTCACTTCTGGTTATTGTTTCTGTTGCCTTGTTTTTCAGCCTCGCTTCTAATTTCTCTTTTGAAGAAGCAATGTTTGGTGTTACATAAGAGAGGGCACGGGGAGCGTAGCTGCTCCAGGAAGGAGGTTAGAACACCTGTTTTGACCATAGTAGCTCTGCTGCTGAGGTCCTTTGCAAATCTGGAGAAGTTTAGCCTCAGTTTTCTTTCCTCAAGTGAGAGGGGGTGTCTGTTGGTGCCTTCGCAAGAATGAGAATGATGATTTGAGTTCTCCGGAGATGTTAGAATGTTATTTTATGTATTCTTCTGTATCCACTTTTTGCCTTAGGGGTCTGTTGTAGAAACAAGGACAGCCCCCCAGGGACACAGATGTGTGCTAGGAGGTAGAGGAAGCCCACCCACACATTTAAGACATCTTTAAAAATTCTGATGAATTGGGAGATTGGGATTGGCATACATACACTAATATGTAAAAAATTGATAACTAATAAGAACCTGCTCTATAAAAAAAATAAAATTAAAAAAATCTGTTTATAATTTCTTTTGGAATAGAAGTCCGAGTGGTGCCCTTCGCCTAACTTTCTCATACCTGGCACAGATTCCCACCTACCCTGATGTCTTTGCTTTCATCCCTGCTCTGAGTCTCCTTGTCCCAAATCTCAGCTGTGACCTAAAACTTTTTTCCGTTTACCATCAACACTGGAGCCAACACTTTCAAGTGGCAGGAACCCCTCAGCCTTGGCTGTAACCTTTAGCAGACCTTGGAAGTTTTGTTTTGACCCGAAGAGTCTGGCCGCACCACCAGATTCCTTGAAAGCATTTAATAATGGTGTTTTGTATGTTATCACTGGGACTTGGTGCTGTGAAGTCAAAAGATCAGGGCCTGCGGTGGAGAGAAGCTGGGTTTCAGGGGCAGGTAGGGAAGGGAGGGTTCTGTCCTTCTTCGAGCTGGCCCCTGGGTGCTACGCCCTAGCCCTCCACTCTCTGTCTGAGTTGCTGACAGCAGTCTGCCCTCATGAGCAGAGAGCCTTTCTCTCGGTACCTGTGGTCTAGTGGGAGCACCCTCCTAAGAGGATTTCAGTTTTAATACGGGGAGAAATCTCATGCTTACACAGAATGAACCCACACACCAGAACGCCTGGTGCTGTGGAAAATTGGGGGTCATGGATGTAGGGTCGTACGGTTGTTGTGCCAGCCCTGGGGGAAAGGGTCGTCAGGTAGAGGGTGATGAGATTGCCAAGATGACAATGGGTGCTAGGCGCTGGGTGCCATAGTACTGATGTCTCATGGCCAGCTTGTGCTCTATAGCAAGGAGGTCTGGAGCTTTCTCAGATCCTCTGTTGGTAAAAGCCAGAGCCAAGTATTCATCTGGGGCCACAGAGGATGTCAGCTGCCCTCTGTCCCTCCCCTCTTCCTTTTATTCTCAGAGCCAAGTAGAATAGAACCAGCTTGAGAGGAGGAAGATGGACATCCAGGAGACTTCAGCTGGAGCCCCAGTTTGAGCTCCAGCAGCTCGGGTCTCCCCTTGGTCTCTAGAGTTCTGTGTTTCAGGGTGAGGGACTGTCCCTCCCCAACCTTGGGTCCTACGGCCCTGGAGCTTGAGTCTTCGAGTGCTGGACTAGTTGGAATACAGACATGAGAATTCCCCCCTTGAGTAGCTCTCCTTTCTGGGAGGATTCTGAAATTGAATGTGTTCATCATTGGTAATGCAATTAATACCACTTGGCACAGATAGGGACCAGGGGATGCCAACACCAGATAAGTAAACCTACATGGGAGAATGCTTCTAGCTCTGTGATTCTATGGGCTTAATCCTGTTATTATTATTAATACATGTAATTTAAAATCTCAGTGATGTATATCTATAATGAGGATTTAGTTTGTCTTTTCTAAATATACGGGTCACACATATATACTGTATAGCAGTTTACAAAGCAGGGTTGTAGTAACCTCAACAAAACCCCTCTGAGGCATTTTACAGCTGAGAAAACTGGCTCTCAACTCCAAGTTCCCAACTCCTGCCCCCAGAGCCAGTGGGTGGTGGGGCAGTCTGTGTCCGGAGGGTTTGCCTGAGCCCTGGGCGGAGACCTTTCCTGGGTTCTGCTCTGACCAGTTAACTCTGTGATCCTGAGCAAGGAATCATATCCCATTCCTGCCTAACTACCCCCTTTACTCCCCAACTTATCGCATAAACATGAGGTGACATGAGGTGACAACCACCTTTCCATGGACAGTACCCGGGGCTCTGTGACCCTCTGGTCATTCCCTTCCATCTCTTCCTGGAGTGTAGGTCCCCAGAGCCACAGAAACTCTTGACTGTGAGCGAAAAACTGTCATATATTTGAAAAAATGGGGGTCTGGGAACCATGTTATTTTTCAGTGTTTTGAGTTAAATTGTAATGGCCTTAAGGGTATTGCTATGGACTGAATGTCTGTGTCTCCCCAAAGTTCATATGCTGAAGCCCTAATCCCCAGTGTGATGGTATTTGGAATTGGGGTCTTTGGGAGAGGATTAGGCTTAGATGAGGTCATGAGTGGAGTCTCCATGATGGGATTAGTGCCCTTTTAAGAAGATGAAGAAACTAGAGTTACCTCTCTCCACCCTGTGAGGATACAGGAAGGATGCTGTCTGTAAACCAGGAAGGGAACCCTCACCAGAACCTGTCCATGCTGGTACCCTGATCTCAGTCTTGCAGCCTCCGGAACCGTGAGCAACGAATGTTTGTTGTTAAGCCACCCAGGTTACAGTATCGTGTTATAGCAGCCCAAACTGATTAAGACAGGCGTGGACAATGTTTTCAAATTTAAAGTATTATTTCTCAGAAATCTGGAGCACAGTGCTAGGCACCCGACAGGCCCTGGGTGAATGGGGACTAAACTCTCTCTTTTCCTGAGAGTGCAAGGAACCTAACTCTCACCGCTCACGTGCCAGGCCTTTGGCATGGCGCCCAGAAGACTCCCTCCATTTCTAATCTCTTGTGTTCCCTGTAGGTATTTCCACAGAAAAATCCATGCTATAAAGCCCGCAAAGAGAACGACAAGGAATTATACATCTCCTTTTCACCTTCCTAGGCTTTCTTTCTGATGGAGAAGCAGACATATTTTTAAGATTCGGTACGTGGGGCGGTGGATGAGGCCAACTTTCCTCTGCGTAGACGAGCCACATCCTGTCTTCATCTCACTTAAAAATCAACGTGGGAGCCTGCCTAAGCTTAGCCCCAAATGATGTTCAACCCCCAGGGCTGATGTGGCCCTGAGAGCTCCATCCAGGCAGTCTCTGAGGAGGGCGCTAAAGTCCAGCGGTGGAGCATGTTCATCTCATTGACAGAAAGTTGGTTCGAGCTGACCTGGGGTTTTGACCACTCTGGGCTCTTTATGCTGCCTCGTGGCTGAGAAACACCCACTCCTTCTGGAATAATGGTCAGTGAGGATTGGAAGGTCTGCACAAGGCAGGACATCTAAGCTGCTTTGCAACAACAGTAAAAGAAACGCAGGTTACTGGTAACTACTCAGAACCTTGTGTGAGCCCCCAGATGGGGACACGAGGTCTGACAGTGGGGTTAACACGTGAAACCAGGCGTGTCTGAGAAGTTCTGGCCGCGTGGTCATCTCATCCTGGTTGGCAGACCTAGATTGTCAGGCATGAGGGAAGGGAAGAATGAGTCATACGTGTCCTGCCCTGACTGTCCTGTCCCCAACCCTCCCCAGAGGGCACCCCAGACTGTTGGTCCTTGAGAAGCAGGATAAATGTATTCAAGTGGGTTAAGCATTGTCAGTGGTGTCAGAGGAATAACAGTTCTGGGAATTTCCACAGAACGGTGAGTAGAAGGAATGAAGGCATATGACAAAAACAGCGTCAATGACGATAGCAGCTGCCCTCACATTCTCACTCCAGCAAGCACTGCCCACGCACTACCCTATCTGAGCCTCATTAAAGTCTCGTGAGGTTAATATCACAACCCTGACTTTACTGAGTGCAGAGAAGTTGTGCTCAAGGCCTCTCAGCAAGTAAATGACAAAACCAGAATTCCAGTGCAGACTTCTCGGACCCCAAAGTCAGATCTTCCCTGCTGAGGCAGAGTAAAAACAAAGCATGGATTCTTATATCAGACAGGCCCCGGTTCCACCATGTACCAGCCATGGGACCTTGGGCAAGCGACTTTTATGTGCTTTAGTTTTGTCATCTGTAAAATGAGGATTAAATGAGATGATGCTTAAAAAGCACTGAGCACAGTTCCGGGTTAAGGTAGGTGGGCAATAAATCAATGGTGCTGTTTTCTTGTTTCTACACCTTCATTCCGATGCTGGGCACCTGTAGCTTTGGTCAGCTTTGTGTTATTTGGAAATCTAGATGTCCTCACTTGTGACAAGGACAGCTCTCTCTTTCCGCACTGTTCTTTCCCATCTCAGCAAATGGATTGAATTGTATCCCCTCCAAATTCCTATGTTGAAGTCATACCTTCACTGTGATTGTATTTGGAGATATGGTCTTTAGGAGGTATATGAGGTTGCATGAGTTCCTAAGAGTGGGCCCTAATCCAATAAGATTGGCGTCCTTCTAAGAAGATGAAGAGACACCAAAGCTCTTTCTCTGCCATGTGAGAACACATTGAGAAGGTGGTACCTGCAAACCAGGAAGAGAACTCTCACCAGAAACCATCCTACTGGACCATGATCTGGGACTTCCCAACCTCCAGAACTGTGAGAACATAAATCCCTGTGGTTTAAGACACCCAGTGCATGGTATTTTATTAGGGCAGCCCGAGCCAACTAATACAACCACCACATGAAGAGTTACGCAAGCCAGAGACCTGAGTGTTGTTTTAGATACTTCTAGTTTCTTCATGGTCCCACATCTTCCAATAATGTATTAGATCAATGCTATTCCAAGACATTTCTCAAATCTTATTTCTTTTGGTTTCATTAAGCATCTTTATGGATTTTTTCAAACACCTATGAGTAAAGAAAAAATATAAGAAAACCAATATATCCATTATCTGGACCTAGAGATTGTCATACTGAGTGAAGTATGTCAGAGGAAGAGAAATATTATGTGATATTGCTTATATGCGGAATGGAAAAAAACGATACAAATGAATTTATTTACAAAACAGAAACAGACTCACAGACTGAGAGAACGATATTATGGTTACCAGGGGGTACAGGTTGGGGGGAAGGATGGTTAGGGAGTTTGGAATTGACATGTACACACTGCTATATTTCAAATGGATAACCAACAAGGACCTACTGTATAGTACAGGGAACTCTGTCCAATATTATGTAACAACCTAAATGGGAAAAGAATTTGAAAAAGAATAGGTACATGCATATGTATGACTGAATCACTTTGCTGTACGCGTGAAACTAACACAACATTCTTAATTAGCTATACTCCAATATAAAAGAAAAAGTTTAAAAAAATATATCCATCGTCAGCTTCAACAATTATCAACATGTGGTGAATCTTACTTAATCTCTTACTTTACCCACTCTCCCATTCCGGATTATTTTGAAATGAACCCCAGGCATCCTATAATTTTACCTGTAAGTATTTCAGCATGTTTCTGTAAAAGATAAGGACTCCTTTTAAAAGGTACAACCATCTTACCGTCATATCTCCTAATATTTTTAACAATTCCTTAAAATAATAAAATATGCAGCTGGTATTTATATTTTCAATATTGACTTGGGAAAAAAAACATTTTTATAGTTTGTTTGAATCAGGATTCAAGTAAGAGCCACACATTGTGATTGGCTGACATGTCTCTTACATCTCTCTTACATCTTTTCATCTCTATCCAATTTTTTTAATAAATAATTTGGATCGGGCTCCCCTGGTGGCGCAGTGGTTGAGATTCCGCCTGCCGATGCAGGGGACACGGGTTCGTGCCCTGGTCCGGGAAGATCCCACATGCCGCGGAGGGGCTGGGCCCGTGGGCCGTGGCCGCTGGGCCTGCGCATCCGGAGCCTGTGCTCTGCAACGGGAGAGGCCACAACAGTGAGAGGCCCACGTACCGAAAAAAATAAAAAAATAATAATTTGGGTCACTTGTCCTGGAGAGCCTCACGCAGTCTGAATTTTGCTGATTATCTCCTTAAGGTATAGTTTAACAAGTTCCTGTGTCCTTTGTATTTTCCATAAATAGGTGTGTGTGGGGAGAAACGTAGAGAATGTCCTTCGGTGCCCTCATTTTAAGTTGTTCTCACCTTTGCAGGGGGGTGAAGAATTAGACATACCTTTATACCTTTTAGGATGGAGGAACGTTCATATTTTTAGTCTATCCTTAGCTAGTGGGTTACTGTTAGGTTTCACTTACAAAACGCTTTAACTCCCACCTCTCACCACTTACATGGCTGTTGTCTATGGGCATATTGATTTATTGGTGAAATCCGCCTTTTAATTTCTTTTCATCTCCATGCATTTCCTTCACCCTGGTCTCAGTCATTGTTTTCTCTCCTGTGAACAGTTGCAGCGGTCTCTGGACAAGTCCCCTTGCAGCTCCTAGGCTCCCCTGCAGTCCGGGCTTTGGCTGGCAGCCAGCCAGACCCTTTTCAAGCAGCCATATCATGACCCTGTCCTCACTCCCCACCGCGCCCAAAGTACGCTGCACACGCCCTCAGGGAGTGAGACAAAGAAGAAGGATGCTTGGGATTAGCCTGGTGTCTCAGTTTGAGCTCCCCCCAAATCCACTGCTGAGATGAGGATTTGAGTGCAAATACTTTATTTATTCGTGAAGGAGGCTCCAGGAGGAGGGTCGGGGAGTACCAGTAAGGGGGCTGTTACCAAGTCAGCAGCCCCAAGGGGTGAGTGGGACTTAGTCCTATGGGTGGCTCTGGGAACCAGCGCCTCAGTTACCCTACCTGAGGTACTTACCCACCAGTTCCCCTTAGCCGTGGGCTGACCGCTGCTCCTGGATGGTGTTCATTCCCAGAAATTTCTGACCTGCCAACAGGTGGCGAAGTGGACTCTGGCAGGCAGAAAAGCCCTCAGACAAAGGATACGCTAAGGGGGTAAAGTCAAGGGATATGGGCAGAGCGCAGACAGCACCTGGCACGCCTGGGGACACCTCTTACCCCACAGAACCTGGCACTGGGCGCTGCAAGAAGTACTCAGATACCGTCCCTTCCCCGGATCACAGACAGACATCCTGACAGGGGCCAGACAGGCGCATGGGAAGGAGTAATGTCACTGCAAGCGGAAAGGACATCTTGTATTCTGTAAACGAGTCTGCTGTGGTTACAGGGGATTGTGTCACGGAAGTCCACTTCTCACGGCCACTTATTCTGGGCGACTTCCGGGCAGGTGAGGGTGTCTGCTAAACGACAGAGAGGGGGCGTTGGGCAAGTGATGACAACCTTCAACCTCTCAGAGCACTTGCACATCTATGCCGTGTTCCCACCGCACAGCTGCTCTGTGAGGCGGGTGGGAAGAGATCATCGCCCTCATTTTACAGAAGACGAAGCAGCACAGATGGGAGAAGGGTCTTTGTTATGGTCCATCCGGAGCGCTAAGGGGTGGGCCTGACCCTAAGCCCCGGCTTCATTCTTAGAGCTGGATATCTGCATGGGGGGAGCTATTTTGCCAGAAGTTACGGGTACAGGGAGGAGAGTCAAGATCGGGGTGAGAATTCTGTGGCAGCTTTTCCAAAGTGGCAGGGCAGGCGATGTTCTCAAAAGCAGCCACAGGATGGCAGAGGGACCGCACTCAGCTCCATGTCTCTGGTCTCCTTGGGGGCTGGGTGAAGGGGACTAAGGATGAAAGCTTGCTGAAAATTCCTTGAGACCCCTGGTGACTCCTGGAGGGTTGGCAGGGAACAAAGGAGAAAATGCAGGGGGAAACGAGAAGGTAGGAATTCTGCCAATTACTGTGTGACTCTGGGTGAGTCACTTGCCCTCTCTGTGCTTCAGGCACCTCTCCTATAAAATGGGGAGTTTGGGCTTAAAGCAGAATATCACAGTCTTTTCCAGTTCTGGCCTTGAAGGAGGTATGACCATGGAGACACCTTTGGGAGCTGAGGTCATCCTTGGCCTGGAGGCGGCAGAGACAGTCATAGGTAGTTGGAGGATGACTGGGACAACAGGCCTGAGGGTGACTTCAGAGCAGCGTGAGGAAGGGACAGGAAGGAGAATGTTGGGAAGATACAGAACAGAATGTGGGAGCAATGAATCAGACCCTAGAGGAAGGGGTTTTGTCTGTTCATCTTCCTGGGCATAATTCCTAGGTAAAAGCTTCAGCTAAGTCACCTTTTCTTTGGGCATTCCTCCCCCCCTCCCTGCCCCCACTGCACACTCTACACACTTCATACCCCATTAGCCTGTTTTCTTTCCTTCATAGCTGCTATCCCTTTCTGAAACTATTTACTGATTTATGTGTTTATTTCTGTCTCCTTCTCTGGAATTTAAGCTCTGTGAGATCAGGGGCTTTGTCTTCTGGTTTATTCTGGATCCTTAGTGTCTAGAACAGTTCCTGGAATACGGTAGTTGCTCAATAAATAGCTGTTAATGAATGCCTGTCTACATAAATTGAAGTAGACAATACCCTGAACTGGGAGCCAGAGACCTTGGGGGTCTATCTGTTTCTACCACAGCTATGCTGGGCTTCAGTTTCCTCATCTTAAAATGAGGTATTTGAGTTCCAGGATCAAGTGTCTTAGAGACTTAGGGACAGGAGTTATTTTCTTCTAAATTCTCAAGTCCTAGGATTCAATCAGTTCAGTCAATCACCTATCGTAGTTGCTTTCCCCTTAAGGAAAGCTGATGGAGAGAGACCTTGGCAGGCAAACGCTGATTCACTCAATGAACGTTTCTAGGTCTCTCTTTGTGTGAGGTTCCACTCCAGGTGCTGAAAGTACAGTGGAGACCAGACAGAGGTGCACACTGGCCTCACAGGGCTCTCACATTCTAGTGGGAAAAGGCAAGGAATCCTGGACCTTCTCCCTTCGCTCCTGACGGCAGAAAAGACCAAGTTCTAGAGACAGAAAATGATCTAGGCTCAGAGACATCCAAAAAAGAGACCTCTCCTATTAAGAAGATGGGCCTGTGAGAGTAGGGCCTCCAGAAATTGCTTATGGACCCAGCTCTAGGAAAAATAACAGAGTGAGTGAAGCTGTGTTTCGGCCCTGTTCTGGGCCTGGTGGCCGGGAAAACCCAACCAGGTCTGGCCTTGGTGTGCCCAGCCTGGAAGCCTGCCCTACCCCACCTGCCCATCCCATCAGAGCCCACCAGCCCCACATCCCCTTTCTTCTGTGCCTGCTTTCTCTTGAGAGAGGCAAGTGAGTCGCTGGATAAAGCAGAGTCAAGGCATTAAGGACTGTGTATGAATTACCTTCCAAAATAAAAAGTTGAATTTAATTACCACATGAACCCTAAAGAGGTGACTCTAATGGTAGAATTTCAGGCCCCCTGGCAGGTTAGACTTGGGGAGAAAGATACAAAATCTTGCTTCCTGTAGTCAACAGTGACCCCAACTTCCCCTCTCCTGGGGCCTGAACATACAGGTCTCAAAGCTTCTCTAGAACCTTGTTATTCAAAGTGCAGTCAGAGGGCGTTGCATCAGCTCCACCCAGGAGCCTCTTAGAAATGCAGGATGTCAGGCTCCTCCCGGCTCTGCACCACCAGACTCTGCAATTGAACAGGATCCCCATGTGACTGCACACACCCATGGGTCTGAGAAGCGAGGGGTTGGATTCTCTCTTTTCCCGCCCCTGCCGAGAAAAAGGACAATGTCACGGGCAGCCCCAGTGCCACTCCTGCCCGTTTCTGTGTTTCAGTTCCAGAGCCAGACTGTTTACTCATTAGGAGGCAGAAGAAGAAGAGGCACTGGGATGCTTGGATACAGAAGAAGGCCGCCACTCCTTAGTGTAATAAGCCATGGCAGCTCCCTGAAAGAGCCTCCCTTGTGAGACAGGGTGGGCTGGCTGATGGTTGAGCCGTCCTTAGAGTTAGGAATTCCCTTTGCATTCAGTCTGGCATTTATTCACAAAGGAAATCAGCCCATGAAACAGCATTTCCACTAAAAAACATCTGTAATACATGTACGGGATCTCTTTCCCGTACCCTTTCAGAGCCACACTGCATCCTTCTGCAGGAAGGCTAAATTCTGATACAGATTTCTCTAGATGGTTGCAGGCCAGGCCACTCATGTCTTAAGGAGTCATAGTTCTGGGTTCTAATGGCTTGGCCATTAACCAGCTGTACGTCTTTGGGCAAACCCTTTTCCTTCTCTGGTCTTAGTTTCCATATTTCTCAGGGACATTCAGACCCTAACAGTTTATGATTCTTTGGCTCCACAGGCTGGTTATAGTACCCAGACTTGAACAGATTAGGAACTAAACTGGACTTGGGGATTTCCTGTAATTCTGGGTCTCTGCCATCATTCCTTCTGAGTTAGCCCTTCTCCAGCAAAATCTCCGTCTGCGTCCTTCTCCAGAATGTTTCCCTTGCCTGGTTTCTCCCCTCCCCCCACCTCAGATCTCCCCTGTGTCTTTGTACACGCTGGTCCATTTGTCCTAAATGCCCACCTTTCCTTGTTCTGCTGAGTTCATTTCTTCTCTACTCCGTCCATCCTTGAAGACTTGGAGTCAATCCTCTCAAACCCTGCCACTGCTTTATCAACTAAATTTATGTAATATTCTAAATCCTTTGCTGTCATTTCAACGATCTTCACAGCATCTTCACCAGGAATAGATTCCATCTCCAGAAACCACTTTCTTTGCTCATTCATAAGAAGCAACTCCTTATCTGTTAAAAGTTTTATCCTGAGATTGCAGCAATTCAGTCACATCTTCAGGCTCCACTTCTAATTCTAGTTCTCTCGCTACCTCCACCGCATCCGCAGTTACTTCCTCCACTGAAATCTTGAACCCATCAAAGTCATCCATGAGGGTTGGAATCAACTTCTTTCAAACTCCTGTTAATATTGATATTTTGACCTCTTCCCATGAATCACAAATGTTTTTAATGGCACCTAGAATGGTGAGTCTTTTCCAGAAGGATTTCAATTTACTTTGCCCAGATCCGTCAGAGAAGTCACCATCTACGGCAGCTATAGGCTTATGAAATGTATTTCTTAAAGAATAAGACTTGAAAGTCAAAATGACTCCTTGATCCGTGGCCTGCAGATGTGTTAGCCGGCATGTGCAGATGTGTTTCCTCGGTGAGCGAGGAAAGAGCTGAGACCGAGAAGAAGGAGAAGGCAGCCCTCAGTTGACTCCTGGAAGGTCGGTTGTGTTAGGAAATAGAGTCCACTTTTGGGTGGCTGGGGAGGCAGCCTGAGTGATGCTGGGGCCGGGACAGAGAGCTCAGCCCAAGGAGGAGGTCAGTGTGCCTGGGAGGGACGGGGAGAGGCTGGAGCCACTGATATTTGAGATGGAAAAGCCCCACTAGGTCAGAGTGGATCCCTTGGGGCTCGTGGAGGAGACGTGGTGGCAGGAGAAAGCCCGCGTGCTCATTTCATGCTCCGGCTGAGAGCCCGAGCTAGAGATGGGAGCTAGTTGAAATTATTCGAGAATTATTTAAGGCTTTCAAACTTTTCTGCACTCAGGGGGCCTCGAGAGAACCACACATCCTCTCCTGCACAGCTGGCCCCGGAGCCACGGCAGTGACACAGCAGGCCCCTGGGCCACCCCTGTGTACTGCGGGGTCTCGGGGAGGGCAGGCTGCCCCCATTCCTCCTCTCACCCTGGAAGGCCTCTGGCTGGAGTGTCCTGGGGTGGGTGGTGGGCTGCATTCCCCATTCCCCTGCCTGGTGCTCAGGCAAACAGATGTGGAGGGCGTGGTCGGCCAGTGTTTCCTCCTCCATCCTGGGCTCTAGGGGAGGGCTGCATGCCAATGGTGGAGGGTGACCAGGGGACAAGGATCCTCCCTGCATTCCTTAACAGAGCTTGTCACCGTGGGCTGGGGCCTTAATAGCCTTCTCCTGGACACCTTTAAAAGTTTCACTTTTTCTAGGTATTTTTGCCTCAGAAATTTCTCCGAGCTTCATCCAGTGTACCCAGAGGCCACTTTGCAACACCTGTGTGGTGTGGGGGAATAAAAATATAGGACTGACACAGTCCTGTGCATTGTTATGAGCATGGACTCGGGGCCCAGACTGCCTGGGTTCAAATCTCAGCTCCATCACTTACCAGCTGGGTGACCCTGGACCAGTTACTTAACCTCTCTGCCTCAACCTCTACGTCTGTAAAGTGTGGATAACAATAATACCTATCCAAGAGAGTGGTTGTGAGGATAAATGTATTAGGATATCAAAGGGCTCAGGTAGGTGCCTAGCATATAGAGAGGAGTCGAGAAGTGTTAGTTATTATTTTGTTCTGTATTTTGAACAATCAGTTTGTCCAGGTGATCCTGATGAAAGCTGGGGACCACTGTTCTGCTGACTAGCGATTGTGACAGTAAATCTCCTATCCCCAGCCTACCCAGGGAAGGGCCCTGGAAAGCATTCATGTGGATATCCCATCTTTTTGTTGTTTATTTGTTCATATAGACATTTTTCATATATTCATTCACTCTTTCACTCATTTGTTCATTCATTCATTCATTAGACATCTTTCCAGAGCCCTGGAGCCAGGCGGGAATGCAGAGATGACTGGCACATGGTCATTGCCCTTCAGCACTCACATTCACACGTACATGGGGAGACTCCTGTCCACACACACTCACCTTCATTCATCCCTGACCTTGAGGAAGCAGCTGTCAGCCCAGCGGGGGAGGCAGCCGTCCAGTTACTGTCTGATGCACTAAGTGCTGACAGAGGCGTACAAGTCGTCACTGAGAGGCGAGGACAAAAAATTCTGCCGGTGGGGAAAAGGGACTGGCAGGATCAGGACAAGTGTCACCAAGCAGGTAATTTTTGAAACCCAAACAGAAGGTCAGGATTGTGGAGGACATTTATTGACATGAGAACCATGGCCAGAAGACCTAGATGGACTTGCCACTTCCTGGCTCCGTGTCTCTGTTTTCTCATCTGTAAAATGGGAATAAACTGTAGTACCTCCCGTATAGGTTCTATGAGCGTATTTATGTAAAGCATTTGGCATGTAAAGCATGACTAACACAGAGTCCATCTAGGGCTTGTTTGGTGACTCAGAGGTGTCTCAATGTTGCTGTCAGGGACTGGGTACCTTCTGTCTTTCTGTTCCTTTGAGGATTTTACCTCAGCATTACAAGATGGCTGCTGCATCTCCAGATGTCACATCTGCATTCTAGGCAGGAAGAAGCCTAAAGCCAACAGGTGGCATGCCTACCGAGCTTGTCCTTTTCACACAAGCTTTCCCAGGACAGCCACCCAACAACTTCCAATTAATCTCTTTGTCCAGAAGAGGTCCATGGCTACCCTTAGTCCCACAGTGAATGGAAGGGTGAACTAGATGAACTCTAGGATTCCAGGATGCGAAAATTCCACCCCAGACCCAGATAGGGCAGTGCAGGCAGCAGTAGGAGGATGTGAGCTCCTTGAAGCTATTAATTCAACTAGGATTCCCAGGGCCTAACCCAGCATCTCCCATAGTAGGTACATGAATAATAGTTTTTGGATGAATGAACTAGCTTATAATCTCTTCAAAGTCAGGGATCATATCTTCTTTATTTTTATGTCCCTGGTAAGTGCCGGGGATATTAGATCAATATAGGACTGTGTTATCCTGCTAGCACCATGAGACCACGGACTGTCCCTTATTAATCCTAGTTCGGTGGTTCAGTGCCTGATCTGGTGCCTGGCCCACAGCAGGATACACAACAGGCTTTGTTGAATGGTTTAGCCCTCTGGCTGACCAAGAGCTCTGGTCTCCTGCCTCCCGCCTCAGGAGTCTTACTTGATCTCGTGGTGCTGTTCTCTGTCAGAAGTGGAAAACCGGGTACCTCACCTTTTTATTAAGGAATCAGAAGACTTTCCTGTCTAATGAATCTGCTCCTTCCCGGCTAGGATTGTCAGTGGCAGCAAATTGGAAGGTGATTAGTGGGAAGTCTGCCACCGGCTGTCTCTGGCTCTACCCTGGGAAATTTCTCCCTCACCTAGAACGGGAGGGAGCTGGGTCCTGCCAGGATGCCTCGCCCTAGGGAGACCTTGCCGTGCCCTTCATGGACTCCAGAGCCTGAGGTAAGAAGATGGGAGCACAGAGGCCACTGGGTCAAAGGAATGTCCTTTCTGGGAGGCCATCCAAGGAGCTGTTCTGGCCATGATACCTCAGTTGGGGCATATCTGATGTGTTCAGAGGTGTCCTAGGAGAAAGCCCCAGAGGCCCCTTTCTCCCTGAGAGTCCACGTCATTCCCCTGCCTGTCACTGCTTATCACCCCTTCTCCTATCTACTTTTTAATGTGGCCTCCAAAAAAGGGAAAGTTAGCTTTCTGGACAGAACTGACCTAGAAAAGAGGTTTCCATGTCAAGCAGTATTGGTCAGACCCAGCAAATATTCCAGGGTCCATCGTCCATCCAACCACTCCTGGAGCCACGACACACAGCATTCCCTGGAGGTCTGCAGAACAGGAAGAGCCTTCATGCTACTGGGAATCAGGGGAACGTGCCAGGAGAGGTCCAGCCAGCCCTTTCCCATGTCCCTCCATCCCCAAGGTGAAGGATGTTTTTGTTCCTTTGCAGAATATTCACTACTCATGTGCATCATGAATCTGGTGTTTTCTGTCCATTCACAAACCCCACAGCACTGTAGGGATTTTTGCCCCAACTAGCAAGTAAATGCCTTGAAAGTAAGGGCTATTTTGTGTTCGTTCTGCAGCCTCGTTGCTTAGTGAGCTGTCAGCAAGTGTTAAACAAATGAAGGAATGAACAAAAGATGATGGAGCCCCCAGGAACCATTTAGACTCATCCACTTGCTTTGCAAGGAAGAGTCAATAGGGTCCCAGCTCGTCAAATGAAGGTCCAGTGTCCCCAGAGAGAAGCAGGTTTTTGTATCTGTGTTGAGTCAGGCTCACCGCTAACTTATTGTGCAAAGTGAAGGCACACTTGGCAACACACTTGAACACGTGTATCTTCTGAAATTAAAAGGAAAATGAAGGATGATCCCATCCATTTTGGAGAACTCTTCCTCATTAGCTGGCTTAGTATTCACAGCTTGCGTGTTAGGTATCATTATCCCCATTTATCGATAAAGGAACTGGGGCTCAAATAAGTTACATGATTTACCCAGGTCACAGTGAGTTAAGAAGAAGACCTGGGACTCAAACCGAGACCATCTGCCTCCATACCTTTCAGGCAGTCCCTGGTGGGGTATTCTGTGCAGGGCTTTGGTGCCAGCTACAGAGAACTTTGAGACCTGGTCCTTGTAATCTAATAGTCCTGATATGAACAGAATTGACTCAGTAAAAGGGTTTCCACGTCAAGAGATGTTGGTCAGACCCAGGGAATGTTCCAAGGGTCTATCATTAGAACACCGCTCATGGAGCCACTGCTTTCACTGGGGAGGAAACCAAATAACTAGCACTCACATTGGTGCTTCCTACTGGTGCTGTAACAAAATACTACAAACCTGGTGACTTATCTATCTATCATCTTACAGTCCTGGAGGGCAGAAGTCTGAAATCAAGGTGTCAGCAGGGCTGAAGGTGTTCCTTCTGGAGGCTCTGGGGGGAACCTGCTTCCTTGCCTTTTTAAAAAAATAAAATAAAATAAATTTATTTATTGGCTGTGTTGGGTCTTTGTTGCTGTGCGTGGGCTTTCTCCAGTTGCAGCAAGCAGGGGCTACTCTTCATTGTGGTGCACGGGTTCTAGGCACGCGGGCTTCAGTAGTTGTGGCACGCAGGCTCAGCAGTTGTGGCACACAGGCTTAGTTGCTCCGTGGCATGTGGGATCTTCCCGGACCACAACTCAAACTCGTGTCCCCTGCATTGGCAGGCGGATTCTTCACTGAGCCACCAGGGAAGTCCCTTGCCTTTTCACCTTCTAGCCCTGGCTCCTGGCCCCTTCCTCACGTCACCCCGACCTCTGCTTCTGTTGTTACATCTCCTTGTCTGACTCTGACCCTCCTGCCTCCATCTGATAAGGACTCTTTTGAGCCCCCAGGGTAGTCCAGGACGATCTCTCATCTCAAGATCCTCAACTTCATCACATCTGCAAAGTCCCTTTTGCCATGTAAGGTAACATATTCATGGGTTCTGGGGATCAGGATATGGACATCTTGGGGAACATTATCCAGCCTCCCCAGAATTTGATAAATCCTGGTGAAGGGAGGGAGGGAGGAAGGAAGGATGGAAGGAGGGAAGAAAGGAGGGAACGAAGAAGGAAGAAAAGCACAGCGTGTTGTGCGTGTGTGGAAACCCTGCGGCCCCTTCTGTGTGCGGGGCACATGACGGACCCCACTATGCCGCTCATTTACTTAACAAACATTCATGGAGCACCTGGTAGTGTGCTGGGCACTATGGGTGAAACAAAGATAAATAATAGATGGGGCATGGCCTCCAGGTGCCTTCAGTCTAGCCAGGAAGTGAAGGTCTGAACACAAGTAATTTTAACTCAGGGAAAGGGAAGAAGGCAACACCCCCAAGAGAGAAGCGTGGCTCTGAGCCCCAGGGCTCCAGGCTAGCAACCTGGCACTTTTTCATTACTGGTTGGTTTTGCAGGAATGGCCGTAAAGGGAGAAGAAGTGGGTAGGAGAGCCACATCTGCATTTACCACCGCTCCTGTGGCCTCCCTCTTGGGAAGGGACGGGCTGCAGCATTCAACATCCACTCAGCAAGTACTGACGGGGAGGGAGAGCCTCCAGAAGCAGGCCTGGCTCATCTGGAGACGACAAGCTCCCTCAACAGCCCCCTCACGGTGCCCAGGCTGTCTGCTTCCTCCTTCCTTCGTGCCTGTGCTGTTTCTGTGCTGGTAACACTCATGGGTGCACACTTATTCAGAGGTGTGCGTACACACGCGCACACACACACACACGTGCCAGATCACATGCACACACCCCGCCATTACTACCATCTGGGATGTTGAAACTGCAGACTGTGCACAGTCTCCTTGCTGCCTCTTCTTCCTGCCCCGCGGGCTGCTTCTCCACCCTCTCCCTCTGAGGACCTCACAGCTCCACACCTCACCTTCCTGACTTCCCATCCTGTCCTTTCAGGCCTCCACGCTGTGAGAGCCTGTGTGTCTCTTCTGTTTCCCTTCATCTCTAGTTTTCCTTTCTCTGTCTGTTCCATCTGTCACTGCTTCTCTCTCCACTCCAGTGATATGTGTGTGTGTGTGTGTGTGTGTGTGTGTAAAATAGCAAAAGAGGGAGAGAGGGAGACCATTCCCTTTCAGAGTTTTTCTCCTTGATTTAGCTACAGTTTCCTTCTAAAGAATCACAAATGCAGCAGAGCTGATTTCAACTGCTGCGGGGAAGAATGACGCAGAAATCTTGCCAGGATGAGATCAAGATATTTGAATGAGGCCATGAAACCAAGTGCATGTCTTCTCCAGCACACCAGCTGCCCCTGCTGCCCAAGTTGGCTGGCTTCTCGTTCCTAGGGGCACATCTTAGTGTCACAGGGAGGAAAGACAGACCAGCTCTGGGGAATGATGATGCCTCTTGGTGCAGACGGGACTGATACTTCCCTGTCCTTGAGGGTTTCACAAATCAACGTGGAGGGTGAAGGTTGGCCAAGAGGCTGACTGTGCCCTGAGCCCTGGAGGGGTGGCCCGAGGGTGCGAGAGGGAAAACAGGCGATCTTCATTCCTTTAGGCCCTGTGTCTGCACGTCCACTGAAATCACCTCCCTAAATTCAATTCCCACTCTATCTGTAGGAAATCTGGGTGGATCCTTGCAGGGCTAGAAATGAGCACACCAGGGCTCAGAGAGGGTAAATAGCACCCCGAGGCCATACAGCTAGTGGGTCATCTGTGGACCCAATCCTAGGTCTGCCTGATTCTTTCACCACTCAAAGCACATGTGGTTTCTTGGAAAAAGAGATGCTATGACTCAGGATTTAGGCACCGACTTTGCATGTTGGGAAATCCCCTAAATAAATACATCCTCTTCGTCGGATCCAGGGGCTTGGGGAGGCCAAAGATGCTCAGGCTTTAGTTTGTCTACCCAAGGTTATGGGTTTGGAAACCAGATCCTGAAGCTTGCCCTCTCTTAGGGAAACTCTCTGCATTAAGCTTCAGACTTTCTAATCAGAATATGCGTGGTATATACACAAAGGTATCAAGGTTTTGAATTTATGCAAATGTGTATCAGAGGCTGTTTTATCTTTGTCTTACACATTGACGACCTTGTCTGCAGGCTCTTGGTAAGGAAGCCTGCTTGACCTGGGTGCAGGTAAAACACCTGGGAGCAGCCCTCAATCCGTGTAGCGTGGGGATTAGCAGGTAAATATCCCAGCTTTCTCACCTCTCTGGAAGACAACTGAGGCACAAGCTACGTCTCCCAGAGGCCCCCACTGGGGGTGAGCCCAGGGGTCCCCAGCAGTGGCCTGCTCTTTGCAGTGACTTGTACTAGCTTCCTCTCTCCCTTGTCTCCCTCTCCTACTCCACTCTGGATTCTCCTGGGGTCTCCCTAGATAATCCTCAGATCCTGGAATCAGGTTCTATTTCTGGGGACCTCAGCCCAGGACAGCCCCACTGAGGAGCAAGGGAGCCAGAATTCAAACCCAGGTCTGGCTGAGTCCAAAGCCCACACGCCTAACCTTTATGCCACAACTGCTCTGTGACCAAGGAAGCCATACCCATGTTTGTGTTAACCTTCTGTTACCAGCAGACTTCCATTACACTGAATCTACTCGTTCTCTGAGGATTCAGAAGGCACTTAGTGAAGATGCTAGAAACCCTCATTTCCCTTTTGTAGCTTGGGTCCTCCTGGGTATTGGTAAATTAGCAAACTCACAAGCTAACCGAGTTTAACCAAGTCTCTCTGCTAACCTAACCAGACTCACCTTCCAGGGTAGAGAAGGCAACTCCTCTGCTCTCCTGGCTTTGCTCAGTTGTAGATGGCCCAGGAGGGCACACCTGCCGGCTCCAGACATGTTGAACAGCTTTATTAGTTTCACAGGAGATGGAAGTGAAACAATACAGAGAAAAGAACTTAGCACTCACTACTTCTCTTGTAGAGGAGACAAGTTCCAGAGAAAGAATAGATCAGGGCCTGGGTTTCTGCTAAGTTCTTTTTGTTAACATTTATGCCTGGGGGACCTTTAGACCTTGAGGACAGCTTATAATGTTTGCCATTTGTGTGATATCTTTATTTTTCTTTTAAATCAAAATTTGCTGTTATATCAACTGGCTTTGAAAGATGGGTTTTTGTTGTTTGTTTGTTTCTTATTAGAAACTGTAGGGGAAGGTGTGGTTCCAGGGGGTGTGGACGTGGAAAGCATCATTCTCCTGACTGCGTTAAAGCTGGTGGGACTGTGTAGGGGCTACAATCCTTAATCGTCCATTTGTCCAAGTCCTCCCCACAAAACCCTGTGGAAAGTTACATCCTGAGATGGGAATAAGCCAACTGGACTTCACTGGGAGACCAAGGAAGGAACAGGCTGTTGTTAGAAGCTGAGAGAGGAACAAACGATCCAGAGAGCAGTGAGGGGGCAGACGAGATGTGAAGAAACCCACCACCAAGGTCATGGTCCCGTCTCCCTTATGTGAAGGTCTCCATGGAGTGTCACTGAGGTCCTCCTGGATGGGAAAAATGAAAATAAATGGAGAGGGAGAGGGAGGGAAGAGGAGTCACTTTTTTGAGACTTAAGTCCAAGGTTAACTGTCCAACTCACCAACTAATTTCCTCCAGCCTGTTAACTAGTATTGAAGATCCCCTTAGCCTATATCTATATCCTATATCCATAACTACAGCTATATCTATATCTATCTTATATGTCATAGAATGGCCCCTTCAGTTCAGAGCAGAATTTTACTCATCTGGCCACTGTTGTCAGGCACCGACACATATGTCCGCTGGCTGTCTTACACAATAACACTTCTCTTCTGGGGTTTGGCAGTTGACAGAGGCCTTCTAATTTGAGACCCCAAGAGCTCTAGGAAGTAGGGAGAGATGAGTCTGGATCATTCCCATTTACTTGCTGCTTTTTTTTTTTTTTTGCGGTACGCGGGCCTCTCACTGTTGTGGCCTCCCCCGTTGTGGAGCACAGGCTCCGGACGCGCAGGCTCAGCGGTCATGGCTCACGGGCCCAGCCGCTCCGCGGCATGTGGGATCCTCCTGGACCGGGGCACGAACCCGCGACCCCTGCATTGGCAGGCGGACCCTCAACCACTGCGCCACCAGGGAAGCCCTACTTGCTGCTCTTGATTTCAACAGAGACCTCTCCTTGGGACATCATCCCCTCTGGTCCAGCATGCAGCTTCACTTGGAGAAGTGAGGGGACAAGGGAGCACCCACTTGGCCAACCAGATCAGCTGGGACATCAGTCCTGGACATTAGTGGGTGTCAGAAAATGATCCTATCTATTATTCTCAATGTACATATGAGGAAATAGGTATTGAGAAAAGGAGGTGGCTTGCCAAGTTTCCCACTATTCGCGCTGGCAGAAATCATCTTAGATACCTGGTTTAAGTTCTTCCCATTCCATTCTCTCCACTTATTAGCTCCTATGACATGTTATGCTAAGCACTGAAGATATTAAAACCAGATAATTGTCTTCTCTTCCTCATGCTTATGATGTGGAGGGAAGATAGACAATTAAATAAGCAGTAACAATGTGATGTGGTGAGTCTTACAATCGAGGAAGCACAGGTAGAATGAGGACTTTGTATCTAGTCTGGGAGTCTGTGATCCAGGAAGGCTTCCTGGAAGAAATGACATTTAAGCTAATATAAAATCTGAAGAATAAGTAGGAATTATCCAGGAGAATTGGGATGAGATGGTGAGGTTGGGAGAAAAATGTTCCAGGCAGGGGGAACAGCATGGGAAATATCCTGGCAATGAAATAGTGCATGATACACTTAAGGAATTGAAAATAGTACAGTATGGTTAGAACATACAAGCATGTTGGTTGGGGTAGGTGGGGCTAGGGAAACATACACGGGAGACTCAACTTCATGTACAGATTTAAGATTTTTGAGGGCAAGGACCATGTCTTTTGCTCCTCTGTGAGTTGAACAGCTCAGGGCTGAATACTAATGCTTGATGTTAATATTTGCATGAATGAATTTATGAGGGCAAAACACCGCAGACATCCATGCAAACTCCTAAAAATGCTCATCTTTAGTTATATGGGCTAGGTATTAACTGAAATACAATTTCCTAAAAGCACCGTGACATTTGAAGTCAGCTCACATTTTCATCAATGTTGGCTTCCTTGAGGCTGGGGAAAGTATCTTCCTGTCTCTCTGAGAGTTTTGCCCTTTACCCAGCATTTCTTCCAGCTTCTGGGTGGGTGAATGGACCCCTAGCCTTCCTTGTCAGGCTTTGCTTGGCTATCCCTCAGGTTCCCATGTAGGATCCCATGTAGCCTCTGGCTCAATGGCTAAAGGCTCAATGAACATTTGGAAATTTAACCTGAGGAAGTGGTTACACAGAGAGGTCAAGGCCAAAGGTGATATCAGAAAAGGAGCTGATTTCAGGATTAGAATTCATATTAACAGCTTGTAATCCTTACGGCCACGGACCCATCCTTTGCTGGGACACTTGAAAAGACACACCCACGTGCACCCACATGCAAACACCAGTGAATACAGTGTGGGTCTCCTTGTCTTAAGTCTCACGATGGGATGACGCTTTCTTTTCCTCCCTTGCTACTTTACTCCACATTTTCAGTCATTTTCCCTAATGAAACTATCATGCAGAACGAATCCAAACATCAACTTAATGAGCATTTGGCAGTCTATAACTACATGTTCTGGTCCAAATTACTTGTGACAACTTTCTTTATACAAAACCAGAACACCTACAGGGAGGCAGTGGCTCCGTCAGTGGCTCTGGCTGAAGAGGATGGCTCTTCAATTTATCTCATATATTTTAATAAAATTGCAATAAACCTTTAGTCCCCAGGTATGACAGGGAGCATCTTGCTGCCAGAAAATGTCTTTATTTTTTTAACTCAATAAAGAAAACATAAAATGCCCTGTGGTCTAGATGTGCTCTCCCCAAGAGCTACCCCTGGAAGGAGGGTGAGTTCATGCTCCAAAGATGCCTTCAGGTCCAGCGCTCAGACCAACAGGGCTCTCAGGGGCTGGCGCTCTGGCCAAGAAAGTAAATGTAGCCAGTTGTCTCTTTCTGGAAGCTCTGATTTTCTTTCAGAGATTGACCTCATAAATGGAAGAAGAATCAGGATAAGATGATAATCTTTTCTACTTATTTGCTACTTCATGGTTCACAGAATACTTTCATGCATCTGGTGGCATTTGATCTTACAATATCTCTGAGATGTAGGCGAGGGAGGAATTCATTCCTTCATGTGTCTTCACTCAATGGTAATATTGCTTAAGTACTTACTTGGTGCTAGGAACTAGGCTATACATTAGAGACTCAGGGCTGAGCAAGATAGATGTGGTCCTACTGTGCTGGACATCTTTTTTTTTTTTTTCCTGCTGCACCGCCCGGCATGCAGTATCCTAGTTCCCCGACCAGGGATCGAACCCGTGCTCCCTGCTGTGGAAGGGCAGAGTCTTAACCACTGGACCACCAGGGAATTCCCTGTGTTGGACATCTTAATTTACCCCCCTAGTCCACTATCCATTCTCCACCACTCTGCCCTGTGGCCTGCAGTCTCCCCTGTGTGGACGTGTTACCTGGACTGCCTGCCCTCTCCCTTCTGGTTGGGTTTGGTCAATGGGAGGTGGGAGACAGGAGGTGAGAGGAGATGGAGGCTGAGACATTCATTCTCTTGGTTTCCTTCCTGCTAGGCTGTAGGCTGGCAGGATCTGCTCCCACTTCTAAGTATAACCACATCTATCCAGACTCTAGTAATCTCTTTCTCCTCTTACCTCTTCAAGCCTAGGAGGGTCCCAAAACCACTCTCAGGTTTGATGATTTACTGGATGAATGCAGAGAACTGGCTGAAAGCTGCTATGCTTTTTCTTTTTAAGTCTTTATTGAATTTGTTACAATATTGCTTCGTTTCATGTTTTGGTTTTTTGGCCCTGAGGCACGTGGGATCTTAGCTCCCCCACTAGGGATCGAACCCACACCCCCTGCGTTAGAAGGAGAAGTCTTAACCACTGGACCGCCAGGGAAGTCCCAGAAAACTGCTATGCTTAAGGTTATGGGTTATTAAAGGAAAGGATGCAGATTTAAATTAGCCAAGGGAAGAAGCACAGAGGGTAGAGTCCAGGAAAGGTGCCAGATGTGGAGCCCCTACTATCCTCTCCCTGTACCCACAGACAGCATTACTCTTCTGTCATGGATACGTGATGATACACCTGGGATAATGCCAATGAGGAAAGTACACCCAAGACTACGGGGTCCAGAATTTTTACTGGCGCTCAATTACATACTGCCTGTGAGGCTGACCTTTAGTTTTCAGACCTTTCTGGAGATAGATCTGATACCACATGGTCCAGAGTCCCCATCATAATTCACACTGTTAGACTGTCCAGTGGCCAAACCCCAGCAAACAAAGATACGGCTCTCACATGTGACGCTCTAAGGGCCTAGAGATCCCCTCCCAGTAGCTGAGGGCAAAGGCCATACCTCTCCTTGGGTAAATTTAATTCTTCACTGCACACTAGCCCTGGTGGAGGACCTCTGTGTACCTGTTGACTGCTCTCCAGGCCTATGGAAAGCGTTGTTCAGACTGTGAACTTCATAGCCTGGCTGGCCTGCATCTGTTTCTTAGATGATAGATGAAGGATCTAGAGGTGTTTAATCCAATTTTTAAAAACGTATTTGTTGTTTTGCTTTATTAGAAAATTAACAAATGCACATAGTAAATTTTTCTAACAACACAGAAATGTATAACGTAAAAAGTGCCCCATCATATAACATAATCCAGAAGTATATATAAAACAGAAAGTTCCCCATAATTCAAGAAATAACTGTTCTTAAAAATTTGGTTTAAATTTTTCCATTTTTTCTATGCATATTTTAACATATAAATATGTAATTACTTTGAACAAAAATGATATACTATACATAGCGTCTGTAACTTTCTTTTTCTCCTTATCAGTATATCATAGATACGACATGGAAATGTCACCACATATAAATGAACCTCATTTTTTTCAGTGGCTGAATAGTATTCCAGTGTGAATGCACCACAATTTATTTAACAAATCCCTTATTGATAGGAATGATTCTGCCAATTTTTTTCTAGTGCAAACAATGCTGCAATGAACATCCTTGTACATATATAATTGGACCCTGTGCTAAAATTTCTGTAGGGCAAATTCTCAAAAGAGAAACTCCTGGATTAAAGGATATGTACATTTTGCAATTTAATAGATCTTGCCAATGCTTGCTGAAATGCTGATCCAATTTATACTCGTATTAAGGATATATGGCGGTGCTGGACTCCTGTTCCCCTTGCCAAATGGTTGTTAGTAATCCTTTACATAAATCCAAACTTTTAAATATTTAAAGTGAAACCAGCATTACACTCTTCTTACTCCTGAGCTGGAAGGCTGCCCATTTCCCGTCAATGTCCCCACTGCGGGGGAACAGCTCTCTTGGCCCCGGCCCCAACCTGTGAAGACTGAGTGGTAGGGAATGTAGGTGGCCCTGGAAAGCCGAACTCTGGAGTAAAATAGTCAAATGGGGACTTATTCAATATTTTGTTCATGTATACACTTGATTTGAGATTGAACATTTGAAACTTACTCCCCCAGGCATGCCTGATGCCCCATGATTTTTCCCTAAGTTAGATGTGTTCGTTTTCTATTGCTGTGTAACACATTACTACAAATTTCATACCTTAAAACAACATGAATTTATTATCTCATAGTCTCTGTAGGTCGGAAGCCCAGGCACGGTGCCATAGCTGGGTTCTCTGTTCAGGGTCTCACCAGGCTGAGATCAAGGGGTGGGGTGAGGCTGCGATCCCATCTGAAGCTCGGGCTCCTCTGAGGCTCATTCAGATTGTTGGCAGAATTGAGTTCCTTGAGTGCCCTCTTATGGCTGACATCCTGTTTTCTTGCTGGCTGTCAGCTGAGGGTCACGCTCAGCTTTTAGAGGCCACCCTCAGGTCCCGGCCATGCGGGCCTCTCACAACATGCCAGTTTCCTTCTTCAAAGCCCGTGGGAGAGTCTCTCCCCAGCCTGAGACCACAGTCTCAAAGTAACAGTTACTGTGGGTGTGAGTGTCTGATCACTTTTGTTGTATAATGTAACCTCATCACCTGAGTGACTGCTTCATGGTATTCCCAAGTCTGGTCCACCCCCAGGGGGAGGGGATTATACAAGCACACACAATAGGGGGTGGGAATCTTGGATGGCATTTTGAATTTTTGCCTACAGTAAGTCCCCTACCTACGCACCTTCAAGTTGCGAACTTTCAAAGATACTAACATGCATTCCATCAACATCAGGCGTGAGTGAAATTGCAGCTTGCCCTCCATCTCCTATTGCTGACTATCCTTCAGCTCTACCATCTCCCACCTCCTCTCCCTCCTCCAGTCAGTAACTCTTCTTGCCTGTTCACTCGATGCCAGCCCCTGTGTGCCACCTGCTGTACTTACTATTCTAAATTTCAAGGTACTGCATTGTAAGATTAAAAATGTTTATTTTTTGGTGTTTGTTTGTTTTTTATGTATTATGTGAGTGAAAAGTGTTATAAACCTATTATAGTACAGTACTATATAGCCGATCGTGTTAGTTGGGTACCTAGGCTAACTTTGCCGGACTTAGGAATGCACTCTCGGAACGGAACATGTTTGTATGTAGGGAACTTACTGTATCACCTTAGCTAACACATGGACGGATTCTGTGTGCACTGGGCTTCAGAAGAGGGGCTAGGGAGAGCTGTAATCCCAGGTGCACTGTCCTCTGGCAGGATAATTAGAGTCCTCTTCTATTTTTGTCTTTTATGTGGTTATAGTGGAAAGTTCCCGATGGGGCATGCAATAGCACCATTTGGGGTATCTGATGGCTCTTACTTCCCCTTTTCTGCCTTGTCCCTTCACTTAAAGGGATGGGCCCAGATGGCCATGATTATTCTACCCAACTGGGGTCTGAGTGTCAGACCTAAGATAGAGCAATCAGTTTCCTTCCTGAAATTTTAGAATTAAGATTGAGGATATGCGTTAGTTAGTGGTTGGAGGTACTGAAGCTGGGAGGATTGGAGCTTGGG
Organism: Delphinapterus leucas; assembly: GCF_059928025.1. Lineage (NCBI taxonomy): Eukaryota > Metazoa > Chordata > Mammalia > Artiodactyla > Monodontidae > Delphinapterus > Delphinapterus leucas. Next base: position 34,491,018 of record NC_143138.1, read on the forward strand.
ATGGGAGGGGGCAGGGGCAGCAACTTTATGCCATCTGCACAGAGAAGAACGAATTCAATCAGAGGAGAAAAATTAAAAACTGAAGGTGATATGTGAAAATAAGTAATGATGGTGTAACCAGTGGTATGGTTTGCTCAGGACCAAGGGAGCTCCCAGGACATAGGAGTGTCAGTGCTAAGGTCAGAAAAGTCCCAGGCAAACCAGGGTGAGTTTCATCCTAGAGAAGAGAAACCTGTGACCCCAGAGAGGGACAGAGGAGCTTCCCTGAATCATGATGCCGGTCAGTGCCTGCTTTCAATCCTGGGAAAAGCTTGGAAGAATTTCTTGCCCTGAATCTCAGGGACCTCCCCATAACCACCCAATCTCTTTTTGTTTAACTGGCTTGGAAGTTTAACTTCCAGGAAGATCATGCTTCCCAGTCTCCCTTGTCATTAGAGTGGGCTCTTGTGACTGGATTCTTGCCAATGAGGTGAGCAGATGGGATGTGTCATTTCCAGTCCCAGACAGTTAACACTGCATGTGCGAGCTCCAAGCACCCTCTTTTCCACCCCATGGCTGCAAGTGGACAAATGTGGGCTGGTAGCGTTAAAGGAGGAACAGCCCACTTCTGATCATGGTTGGAGGAGAGCCGCCAAGGAGGGCTCCTGGAGCTTCAGGGTGTTTTGGTGTGAGAGAAGATATCAAGATTTTGTGTTAAGCCACTGAGATTCTGACTAACACAGTGGGTTTCTTTTACTCTTCAACTAAAAAAGCTTTTACTATAACAGCTCGGGTCACCAGGAACTTCCTGAGAGTATCTTCAGTTTCAGAATGCCTGGGAAGGTTCTTAATTGCTCACTTACAGAACGATCAGAGATGCTAACCAGTTCACACCCAGGGGCAGGATTTGGGAGTCAAGGTGCAGGGCAGGAACTGAGGGATGGCAGCTGACTTTGCTAAGGTTCCTACTTCCCTGTGAGCTGGCTCTAGCTCATCAACAGATAATAGGGGTGAGGACTCAGGCAGGAAACTCCTATGCCCAGAACAGGGCAGCCAGCAAGGAGCCTCCACTGCACTTGGGTCAAATGAAGAAACCAGGGTCCAGGATGTAAGGACAGGGCCAGGCAAATGTGGACACCTGAGAACCAGGCCAGCCTGGCAGCTGGAGTCCTAGGCACTATCTACTTGTGACCACCTGCTTAGGGAAGGAGGACGTTGGTTTCCAACAATAATGCTTCCAGCAGACTAATTCCTAGAAACACACAAGCTACTAGAACTGACTCAAGAAGAAATAAATAATCTTAATAGACCGCTGACAAAGAAAGAGATTAAATCAGTCATTTAAAAAAGCTTCCAGTGAAGAAGAGTCCAGGACCAGATGCTTCATTGGTAAATTCTACCAAACATTTAAAGAAAAATAAACACTGATCGTTCTCAAACTCTTCCAAAAAATCAGAGAGGAGGAACATGTTCTAACTCATCCTGTGAGGCCGTAGTTCCCTAAAGGCAGACAGGGTGAGCTGATGTCTCATTGGGGGGAAGCACACACCCACAGTCTGCCGAGGCAATAGTGGACGGTTGTCCAACGTAGCTGACCTGACACAAATAGAGACTCTGGGTGGGGCGGGCATCTGGGACAATTAACTCCAGCTCCTCCTGAGTCCCCTGCCAAGTGCCCTGTCTTTATTGCAGAATGTCCCCTACAACACTCTCCTGCCTCTCTTGATCACTCAGCCTACTACCTCATCTACTCACCTTCCTCTCTTAATCCAGCCCTTCTTGCGCTGTGCACATGAATCACCCAGGGGCTTGTTCAAATGCAGACTGATGTAGTCACTCTGGAGTAGGGTCCGAGACTCTACGTTTCTAACAACCTCCCATGAGATGTGCAATCTTCCAGTCCTAGGGTAAGCTTTTGAGTAGCGAGGATCTAGAACATCCAACCGGGCAACACTTTTTGAGCCCAGTTCACATGGCTGCCTCAGGAAATTCTGGGAAGTCACCCCCCGCTAGGGACCCTGGAAAGCCAGACTGTTCCACCTGTTCCAAGGGGGAATCGGGAGCCCCTGTCTTTACCAGGATGGAGAGGCCACTGCTCAACAGCAGGTGGGTGGAGACAGAAAGAAGGACCCTGCTGGACCAGCGGGGACTCAGAGCCAGAGGAAGGCAGGCTAGAGGCAGAGGGGCTGCAGTGGGGCCTCTGGCCTCTGGGAGGCTCTAGCAGCCGCTAAGGGCTGCCAGGTTAACAACCGGTGTGCAGGGCCTTCTACACTCTGGGAAGCACCTCCGCATTTCATCCTCTCGTGAGACATTGTAACTCTGATTTTACAGATGAAGAAATGATGGTCCTCAGTAGCAGGTGACTTGTTCTAGGTGGCAGGAGTCATGGATCCAACAGGGCCACCCAATAACCACATTGCTGTCACCTGAGTCAGATTAGAAGCTGGGTGGGGGGCATTGAGGACCACTGCACTGTCAATGCCTCCTCTCTGAACAAGGAAAAGGACTGGAAGATGAAAGGAGTTGATTAGGGGGAGGGTCTGCTGACACCGTGATACCAGAGTGATGAGGGAGGGAGCCCTCCACTTCTCCCTGGAGAAGGTGACCCGAGTGACGGGATGATGAGAGATCACAGCAGGACTGCTGCTTCAGTTCCCCCTTCGCCCTTCTAGCGTGAACCGACATATGAATGGGAGGGATTAAAAAATGTCGCTGCCCCTAATCACGCACTTGGAGGAATTATGACGCTAAAGGCGATCAGAAGACACCATCATTGTTCTCACTGAATGTACCTAAGGCATGAGGGATGCTCAAAGTTCATCCCTGGGTCCAGCATGTACACACACACACGTACACATACACACATATGCACAAACAGACACACACACCACAAGCTCCCCCACAACAGCCCTGTATCCTACAGCCCCATTCTTCACCCTCACCCCTCAACAGACACAGATGGACAAACGAATAGGGACCTGGTTGCCCACGAGAACATGGATGCCGGTGGCAAGCCAATATCTCACCCAAAGAAAAAAGAGAGCTCTTCAGTTGTCAAATCACCTTCCAGCCAAGCCAGATCATGCAAGCTCTAGGCTTGGGTCCAGAGCCCCTGCACTCTCCAGCTGTGTGCCTCTGGGTGAGGCTTTTGGACACCCCCAAGAGTCAGTTTCCTCCTCTGGAATATGGGCAAGATAGTCCCTGCAGAGTGGATGAGTCTTGGCTGAGGTATCACACGAGAAAGTTCTCGGGAAACTATGAAGTATGGCACTAACATGAAAAGCCAACAGCAACAATTGCAAGATGCAGACATCATTCATGCGAACAAACACCCAGAATCCTGAGGGAGGCACAACATATGCCCGGCTGTGCCCGTTAGTGGATGCTCCTTAGAAGACGATCCCTTCCTGGCATCCTAGCCTCGCCGCTTGACGCGGGGGAGCATGTAATCCCTGCTCCACGAGGCCCATTCTCTCCCTGGAGGCAAGCTTGGGCAGGTGTTGTCACGCTCCTCTCAGGGATTACGCTAATTGTATGTTATCTCCTTGGCCAGGATGCTGGCTCTTCAGCCCATGTGGTTCCCACTTTCTGCTTCCCAGACTGGCTGCCCCTCTTGAACACCCAGTCTGTTGTTAAGTTGTTACCAAAGCCCCAGGGGTGCTGTTCTGAGAAAGTGACAAAGCAGCTAATGTAAATCCTGCTGTAGCGCTCACGGGCTGCCTTGGACTCACTCAGCAAAGGTGCGTTGAGCATCTATTACTTGTCAAGCTCTGTACTGGGCTCCAGGATGCAGAGTGGAAAGACACAGTCCTGGCTCTCAAGGAACTCCCAAGTTGGAGAGGCAGGTAGATGCAATGCCCAGTGCTATAGTAAGGAAGCATCAGAGTGGGTGGCAGTGTCACCAGGGGGGAGCTTCACAGAGGAGGCGATGCTGGAGTACAGACTTGAAGGGTGAAGAGGACTTGGTCAAATGCAAAAGGACTCTAGGGGCAAGGAAGGAACTTCCAGGCAGAGGGAATAGCATATATAAAGGCAAGGGGGCGTGAGGGACCACGACACCTTGAGGGAATGGCAGAAGCTTGGTGTGGTGGAGCACCAGGTCCCTTGGGGCACCGATGTCCTTTTTCTTAAAATTTTTTTAATTATTTATTTATTTTTGGCTGCGTTGGGTCTCTGTTGCTGCGCGGGGGCTTGCTCTAGTGCGGCGAGCGGGAGCTACTCTTCATTGCGGCGCGCGGGCTTCTCGTGGCAGTGGCTTTACTTGTTGTGGAGCACAGGTTCTAGGTGCACGGGTTTAGTTGCTCCGTGGCATGTGGGATCTTCCTGGACCAGGGCTCGAACCTGTGTTCCCTGCATTGGCAGGCGGATTCTTAACCACTGTGCCACCAGGGAAGCCTGGGCACCGACGTTCTAATGCTCACGTGCTCAGCTGTACGTGTGTCTGTCCTGTTTCCCAAACAGACGGGAAACTCCTTGAAGGCAGAGACTGTATATTTGATTCAATTCTATGTGATTCAATAAACATTTATTGAGAATACGTTGTATGCAGAGCACTGAGTTGTTTCCTAGGGAGAGGTCAAAGACTAGGTCAAGAGGAGGCTCCTTGGGCTTCCCTGGTGGCGCAGTGGTTGAGAGTCCGCCTGCCGATGTAGGGGACACGGGTTCGTGCCCCTGTCTGGGAAGATCCCACATGCCGCGGAGCGGCTGGGCCCGTGAGCCATGGCCGCTGAGCCTGCGCGTCCGGAGCCTGTGCTCCGCAACGGGAGAGGCCACAACGGTGAGAGGCCCGCGTACCGCAAAAAAAAAAAAAAAAAGAGTAGGCTCCTGCCCTAAAGGGGCTCCCCGTCTAGGGGAGGGCGGAGACCGGCTCAGCCACCTGGACCACAAAGCAAGGCAGAACGTACAGGAGCCTGGGTGGAAGCACCCAGAGTTTAGAGCGTCTGAAGGTGGGGCAGGAAGGAGATGAATGCCAGCCAGGGAAGGTTTATGGAGGCGGTGACATGGAGCTGGCTCTTAAACGTTAGCAGGAAAGATGGTGGGAAGTGTTTTAACTTTATAAGTGGAAAGGCTGGCATATGTGAAGTCCCAAGTTTTGAAAAATGCAGGTCAGTTCTGGCATAATGATGAGACTCTTGTAGTAGAGACAGTAGGCGTATGGGTTGTGAGCGTGGGGAGGGAGTTAGGAAGAAAATAACAACAGATAGCCCTATATAACGTTTGTGGTGGTCCAGTCTCTTATGTATTATATATATTTGCATAGTTTACATATGTTAACTTATATAGACTTCATAGTAGCACCATGAAGTAGATGTGATTATATTCCCAAAGAAATCTGGGGGCACAGAGAGGCAGATTAACTTGCCTGAGGTCACACAGCTAGTAAGCCTCAGCGTGGGGGTTTGAATTCAGCCGTTTTAGCTCCAGAGTTCATGCTCTGCACACTACGCTCCTCACATGGGCAGATACTACTAAGTGCCTGTCCACTGCCATTCTTTTCCTCTTTGCTGGCAGAGCTCTGAGTTTGTTTGGGTATCTTCCCCTCCCTACAAGACTCTAGGGTAAATCTAATTAGTGTAAATCCATGATGGTAATCCCATTGCCCTGGCCAGTCATTGGTTCAAAAAGGGGCATGTAACCTAACCCTGACCAATGAGAGAAGAGAATTCTGCTGGGGGACTTTGGGGAAAAGGTTCTTCACTAACAAAAAAAGACACCCAAGAGGAAATGACTTATCTTCTAGGGAGTGATGTTATCATGTCTAGAAGTGACCCCTGGAACTGTAGCAGTCATTTTACAAGCAGTAGGGGAGCTAACCCAACATGCAAGAGAGTGGACTGGAAAGATGCAGAGAATCTCAAAGAACCTGTATCGAACCACAGAACATATCAACTTTGGCAATCCCTCTACTCTGGGCATCTGGTGGTGTGACATCATTAATCTTCCTGGCTAAAAGCAGTTGAGGTGAGGGTTTCTGTTACTTTCAGCCCAAAGCCTCCTCTGATACTTAAGGAGCTAGGCTGTGAAGGGGTTTCTAGTAGTGTGTCTTATATCCAGGCAGTGGCAACTGGAGAGAGCGGAAATTTCAGGATCCTTACAAGTCACCAATCACAGGCAGACACTCCAGTCCAGCCCTAGATAGGGCTCTCCACCCCCCAACAAAAGCAGATTTAAGGGTGGCAGAGGGGAGCTGGGAGCCAGCGGTTCTGGGTTCTATATGTGGCTCCACACTCAGTTTGCAGTATGGCTGTGGGAAGCCGTCCCCCTCTCTGAGTCTCACCTTCATTATCTGTGAAATGAAGGGGTTGGTCTAGGTGTTCTTTTAGGGTCCTTCCAGCTCTCTGATTCTCTGATGAGTTGTCATCTGTCTAAACCCATTAAGCTGCTTTACTAAAAAAATACAATGGGGGATGGTGGAGGCTAAAGTTGGGGGTGGTGGATGGGTAAGTTATTCCAGTGACTGCCTTTGAGTCACCTAGACTGGCTGAGAAAAGTGTTTTCTGTACAGAAATGGAGCAGGACGATTTGGAATTGTCCATTTTCACAGAGATCAGGGAGAGAGGCAATGGGGAGAGGATGAATCTGAGGTAACTGCTTGCCACGCTTGTGCAGCGAATCGGCTCTGAGGACCACAGAGAGAACACTGTCACCTTCATTACAGGGCAGGGGTAGGAGTGGGGAGGGCAGACACTCAAGAGCCACCTGCTGTGGCTCTTTGACCCCTCTGGTTAAAGTATCTTTGGAGATGGAACAGCATCACCAACCCTGTGCAGATAGAAATACTGGATCTCTTTAGGCTGTAACATCTGCGTTACATTCAAATCCAAAGCAACAACTAGGCTAAATTTTAAGATGTAAGATTCATTCAGAGTTCCTTCTTATCTTTCTTTTGTTCCCCTGCCCTTACCTATCTCTGGACAGTCTCCTGATTTATGGCTGCTTGGGCCATCCCTCACCCATTCCCACCCCTACTACTCTAGGTATTGCTCCAGGCCTGTCCTTCCTGAATATGCTCTGAAATCGCCTTTCCTTCTTTTAAATCCCAATCCACCCACACCTCTGTTTTCCAAGCAGATTGCTCTCAGATTAGCGTTACAAAGGCAATCTGATTTAACAAATTCACACTGACTTGTGAATGACTGCTGGGATTTTACTAAAACTACCTTTTTCTCCCTTTCCTTTCCAAGAAGAAGTTTATTACATTGAATTAATTTCTTTTTTTTTTTTCTTGGCTGTGCCGCACGGGTTGCAGAATCTTAGCTCCCTGACCAGGGATTGAACCCAGGCCCTGGCAGTGAAAACGCCGAGTCCTATCCACTGGACCACCAGGGAATTCCTTGAGTTAATTTCTAAGTGTCAGAAATGTGGGTACCATAACAAAAGTGAAGAGACTGTTTTCTGGGAGGAAAAGAAATTTTCAGAAGGTGGGCTTTGGAACATGTATTTAACTTTTGCTTTTATGTGCCTATTTTTTTTTGTTAACTTCAAAATCATCCCACACAGTCAGCAGAGAAACTTGGCTTCTAGAAGCTATAAGTCCAGTATGCTTAACCTGAGAATGTTAAAAATACCCTCAAGTTGATGTACACACTGGTCTAGACGTGAAAGAAAATAGGATTGGGTGACTGTGATATATATATCACAAAGGAAAAGGAGATGAAAACATGGGAGATCCAGCTTGTCTAGGCCAGAGATTTAGACAGATCCCAGAGAGTATGACGATAGTCAATATATACCAAGTGAGCATGACTGACTAGCCACTGTTCTAATGTTTTAACTCATTAATCTTCTCAAACAAATGAATGAGGTAGGTGCTACTATCATTCCCGTTGTACAGACGAGAAAACTGAACCACAGAGAGTTAAGAACTTTCTCAAGGTCACACCGTATCAGAGCCAGGCTTTGAACCCAGGCGTCGTGGCTCCAGAGCTACACTCAGGACTGAGCTCTCTTCAAACCTGTGATATGACTGGAATGTGCCCCTCACATCTCTACCCTCATGCTGGCTCAGGGTGGTCTAGGGGTCCACCTTCATCTAAACCTTTTCTTATCTTCCCATCAAAATGGCCTGTCCCATGCTCTATCCATCCTGCCTCATGAAATGAAAATGTAATTAACCAATGTGAAGATGTAAAAGGTGAGTGTTGTCCTTTAGTTATTAAACAGACATCTTCTGCTTGCTCGCTCCATGTCTAGCACAGTGCTAAATACTATGCGGAATAAAAAGATCAACGCTGTATTGTCCCTCCCTCAAGGAGCTCACAGTCAAGTTCAAAAGATCAATGTAAATAACTCTGGGCTTCCCTGGTGGCGCAGTGGTTGAGAGTCCGCCTGCCGATGCAGGGGACACGGGTTCGTGCCCTGGTCCGGGAAGATCCCACATGCCGCAGAGCGGCTGGGCCCGTGAGCCATGGCCGCTGGGCCTGTGCGTCCGGAGCCTGTGCTCCGCAACGGGAGAGGCCACAACAGTGAGAGGCCCGCGTACCGCAAAATAAATAACTCTAATGCCGGATAGAAAGGGATGTGAGCCACAAGATAGGTACAAAAACAAGGAAGAGGAAAAGGTTATAGCCTGGGGGTCTGCTCTGGAGGGGGATGATGTAGCTTTGAGCTTGACTTTGAAGCCAGAGCTGAAGGAAAGAGCAGCCCCGCTGGCAGAAACAGTGTGAGCAAAGGCCATGAGCAGATTGGAGGAAAGGGAAATGACCTGCTAGGCTGATGCACTGGGAACAGCCAGCAGGGAGTAGCAGTTCAGTTTTGTCTTAAACAAGGTTTGGATACAGGCTAGAGACTGAGGGAGTTGGTTTTTACCTTCTAGGAGCCATATGTGCAATTGTGCAGTGATGTTCCGGTGACAGCACTTTAAATCCCTGATTCTCCAACTGGGTTCCCCAACTACCCAGGGAGCACCCAGCAATTGTGCTGGAAGGACCAAAGCCACAGGGATCTTCTTGGAGCAACATTTTTATTTGGTGCATAGTATTTCAAAACTTTTTTTAAAATGAAAAAAAGTATGAGTAAATTATGGCATAGAATGCAACATTTGCTATCTTTTCCCAGCTAAAACAGAAACCTTCAGATAGACCATTTGAGGCTGCATTTGGAAGTGACAGTCAAACTATTTAACAACCAGTATAAGCAGCGGCCAGTCAGAACTGAGGGATCTTGAAGGACCCCAGCAATGTCAGAAGTGACCTCTGATTGCTGGGTTATGTGGGGGACAGGAGCCATAAAGGGAGGGGCTGGGGCAGCAGCAAGGAACGGCAGTCAAGGGCTCAGGACAGCATTTATTTACTGCCTGGTAGGGGAGTACGTCAGTATTTCAACAACCAGCTGGAGATCTGTCCTGGTTACCCTCCTAGCATCCCCAGGGAGCCTACTGGCTTTCATCTTCCATTAAGTAAACATTGTAGGAAACTTGGGGGAGCAATGCTTTGACCTAAGGGGTGATTCCACGTAGGAGTTAGGGATCTGAGGTGTTCCAGGTTGTAGTATGGCCCTGGGGGCCCCCTAAATCATAGTGTCTGGGTGACCATCTCCTTAACCCTTGCCAATGGCCTGCCCTGCATGTTCTATCCAGTGCTATTACAGCCAGGGGAGTTTCCACAACACGGTCTTCCTGTAAGAGAGCAAAGCCCACTATGCCATCAGCTTGCCCAATTTTACCTATAAGTATTTTTCTCACAAGTGCTTTGGAGGAAAAAAAAAAACCATCCAGACTCTTAGCAATACATCAAGGTTACTTGAATGCATTTGAAATATAATGAGTATGTAGCCATAAAAGACATGCCTCATAAGAATCTTCTGAAGGAAGAAATAAAACAAATGTTCCTGCCTTTGTATCTTGCCTCTCGGAGGCAGCAATGATTCCCTTGGTGCTCTCCCCAAATCACAAACTCAGGTATAAATTACAATTAGTAATTAGGTTCTTGCACGGGATGTGCCATAGTTAATGCTAAGCAGGCAAAACCCCCGCCTTTGGCTTGGCTCCTTCAGGCAGTTTCTGTCTCCCCAGGCTTGGTGGGAACAGGCTTGGTGGGCACAGCCCACTTCCTTAGACAACATAGGGAAATACTTCATTCTTTCCTCTCAGCCCTTCTTGCAGCCAGATTTGGTCAGGTGACCTAGTTCTGGCCAATGAGATACAAGGAACAGTCTGCTGGGGCTTCTGGGAAAATCTTTGCTCTCTCCTAAAATGGGAAAGATGATGAGAGGGTGCTTTTGCCTCCCCCTTCTTTAACGCTTAGGACACTGTCCTATGACACGACAATGTGATGATAGGAGCTGTGGAAGCCACCTTGCCAGTATGAGCAGAGGTGTGGTGGGCACACTGAAGGTGGCAGGATTGATGGATGGGAACGGCCTGGGTACTTCTTAACGTGGACAAGCTCCTTGCTCGACCCCAGGAACCACCTACTTCTGTGAGTTTTATCACAAGAGGAGTAAACTCTTATTTTTACCCCACTTTTAGTCATGTGCTGTTACTTGTAGCCAAGCATCCTATATTAGTCAGGATAAACTAGACCTTGATTCACAAATCTTGTAGGTTAAGCACAACAGGTTTATTTCTCATTCCTTCTCATTCCCTTTTAAGGCCATTGAGAGTTGGAACAGCCCTCCTGTGTCTTGTGACTGTGTCAGTGCGGCCCCCAGGTCATTGAGCAGAGCAAGAGAGAATTGTAGAGTCACACGGGCTGTGTTAAAGGCCAGGCCTGGAAGTGGCTTATATCACTTCTGCCAAATCCCACAGACCCACCCAATCTAACTTCACGGGGGTGCTAAGAAATGGGCACATACAGCATCGTCTCCACCACATTTCCTAATTCATACACTACCTTGTCTATGTTCCTTCAGTCAGAAAGTCATTCACTTCTTCAGCAGACATTTATTGAACATCCTTGTGTCAGGTGTGCCAGAGGGAATGTAAAAGACAGATGACAGTCTATCATTACATTCCTGGTCCTCAGAGCATCCAGCGCACAGGAGACACTAAATAAAACAGTCGGTAAAGATAATATATTAAAATGTGCACATATATTAATGTTAATTTATACTAATTATATGAGAACACCTACATATGTTAATGTATGCTAATTCACAATCATTCCTGTCCTCAAAACGCTTAGTGTTTAGCTGAGAGTCAGATGAGTAGATAAGCTGAAGTACCAGGTGGCGGGCACACTCACAGAGGCAGCAGTACAGAGGTGGGCGTGGGGCTCAGAGGCACACAGCCTGGCTTGGTCTGCAGAAATCAGGGAAGGCTTCAGGGAGGAAGTGGCATGAGGCCAGGGTCCGAAAGGATGGAGACGAATTTGCCGAACAGGGAAAGATGGGGAAGTGGGAAGTCTGGAAGCCCCGAAGGAGCATGGGTAAATGCAGGGCATTGTGAAAAGGCCTGGCTGGTAGGAGCATGGCCAAGAGTGCCTGTGTGCATCTCGAGGTCTGGGAGAGAGTGAGGAGGGGCAGGTTTTAGGGTTGGAGGCAGAGGATCTAAAGCTCTAAGGCAGGGGTTCTCCATCCTGGCTGCAACTTGGAATGGCGTGGGTAAATTTAAAAAATTCCAGTGCTTGGGCTCTCCCCCAGTCCACTAAGATTCTCCCTGGGCCAAGGCCTGGGAATCAGTACTTTTTAAAAGGCCCCAGGTGATTGTACTGGGCAGTCTGGGCTGAGTGCCACTGTCCAGAGTTAGGGTGGGGACAGGTTTGTTTGTCTTGCCCAGAAATGGAACTGCAGCCATGTAGGAAGGTGCCTCTCTCTCCTCCCTCACTGGGCTCAGACTCCTGAAAGGAAAGTCTTCTAACATCAGGCAGGGGGAGAAGAGAGTTGCCAAAATGTTCCTTTGTCAGTACTTTTTCCTATGTTCATTGTTCCTTTTCTGCCAGGGCGGTCCGCTTCTCCCTTGACCTTTGGCACCCTGGGGCCTGAGACCAGCTGTGCTGACAGCTGGCAGGAAATTTCTCAGCCTCTGGAGGCTCCAGAGACAGGGCTGATGCCAACCTCTGTTCCTGATTACTTACCAGGTATAAGGAGGCCCATCTCCACCCAGAAGTGCTCCTAGGCCTCGCTCAGTGCACAACTTCCTCCTCCAGACAGCGTGTCCCGCCTTGTGCCCCAGAGCCCCTCAGACCAGCTGCTGGCAGAACACATGCCTGTAAGATTGACTAATACTGCACACCCTGCATTTGATTTTTATTCAACAGGTATATCCTGGTTCTCCCATTTGTTAGACTCTGCCACCCTGGGACAACGTCCCTTTTCTCCCTCTGCGGTAGCTTCTCTGGGCGATTTGCCTTCTCCCGTCACTCTGAACGTGTTCTAGGATGCAGACTCATTTTACTACCAGCCTACAGTGAATTTGCTGCAGGAACAGTTGTGGAGCGCGTTCAAAAGCCAAGGAGGAGTTTTGCCTGCATTTGCTGTCGGGGGTGGCACACAGCAGCATCTCAGCATCCGGGGCCTCCTCTGGAATTTAGTCACCGGTCTTACCTGTGGCAGGGAGGGGGCAAGGCTTTAGTTCTGAGGCACTGCCACTGATTCTGCCCCCTTGGGTTGTACCTCTTTCTCAGTTTGGGTTTCCAGGTTTTGAATTGTCTTTGTCTCTGCATTCATCCATTCACTCATTCATTCAACACAAATACTGAGTGCCTACCTCCTATGCGTCTGCCCAGTGCTATGAGCTGGGCAGGCAGTGGCAAATGGATCAGATACTCAAGGAGTTTACAGTCTAGTGGGGGCTGTGACATGGTGAAACCAGCACTAACTAACTGTGTGCAGTTTGGTTACCTTACGTCTTGAGTGAAGGTCACCCCCAATGGAAACTAGAACAGTGGCTTTTCAAACTGGGTTCTTTGGAGCTTCTGCAGGCACTGAAGAAGACAAGGGACTGTGGAGTGAGTGGGCTTTGGTCCTCTCCTTCTTCAGCTCTGATGGGTTCTCTTGTATCTATTTTATACACTGGAGTTTTGTATGAGGTCTTGTGATGGTTAAGATTATGTATCAGCTTGGCTGGACCACAGTGCCCTGATATTTGCTCAAACATTCTGCGAGAGTATTTTTTGGATGAGATTAACATTGCAATTGGTAGACTTTGAGTAAAGCAGGTTGTCCTCCATAATGTGGGTGGGCCTCATCCAATCAGTTGAAGGCCTTACTAGAACAAAGACTGACCTTCCCCGAGCACCCAAGCAAGAAGGAATTTATCCAGCAGAAGGCCTTCAAACTTGAATTGAATCTCCATCCTGAGTGCCTACCCTGCAGATTTTGGAAATGCCAGCTTCCATAATCATGTGAGCCAGTTCCTTAAAACAAATCTTTCTCTCTCTCTCTCTCTCTCTCTCTCTTCCACTAGTTTGAGATGCCAGGTGTCCTTGTCCTGGCTCTAACCCACTGCCCTGCCTCAGCTCTGGTATCCTCCCTGGTTCCACCTGTCTCCCTGGTTTGGGCCTTGGTTGTCTGGGTCCTGACTTAATAGCAACTACAATTTAAATGTGTCTAGTGATTTACTGTTTTCAAAGTGTGTTGCAGACGTGATCTCATTTAAGTTTCATACTACCTTTTTACAGATGAGAATGTTGAAGTTAGGATGTTTTAAATGGCTTGCCCAAGGTCACACAGTTAGCAAAGAGCAGGCACAGGAGTTAAATGTCTTTGGACTCAAAAATCCCAGGTACTTCCCTCTATACCATGCTGTCAGCCATTTAATCTGTTACACCAGAGCACACAAGGCATTTAATATTTTTCCAGCAGAAGGGAGCTGGAGATTCCACCCCCAGGGAGAATGACTTGCTCCCTGATTTCCAGAACGAGCAGGTGAAAGACCCTTGCAGTAGTGAAAGGTGACCTCAGGCAAACTGCAGCAGCCGCTCTTCAGGCTGGCACCCTCTGGGGTTGGCCATGTTTTCCGGCTCTCGCTGGCAGAGTGTCCATGATTCACGGCAATGTGGGGACTTCACGAGCCTGTGATAAAACAGTAATCACCAACTGTGAGGCTGACACGAGATTACGGAGCTGCACAGTTGAATTGAGTTACTGCACTTTCCCAGGGGGCTGTTCATGCGAGGGCAGTGCTGATCTAAGAGGTATCAGTGGGTGTAGGGCTCAGGGTGGAATCTCACCCAGATGCCTTTCCTGGAACGGGAATGAGGGGGGTGGTGGGGGGGGCCAGGGGTGACCAGATCCTGCCTCTGACTCTCTGACTCTGCTCGTGACTGCAGGAGCCGTGTGTGTTGTTGCTGTGTGGGTGTGAGTGTGCAGAGGGGGGACCTCAGGCGCAGAGGGTTCAGTTAGCCATCTTCCTCAGTTCATGGAGACGCTGCCTTGGTCTCACAGGCCACATCCAACCTGTCGGCAAATCCTTCAAGCCACACCCAGACTCAGTGGGCTCCCTTCTCACCAGCCACTCTGCTATCACTGGTCAGAGCCGCTTCATCAATTTTTGCTTTACCTCCTATCGGGTCTCTCCACTCACTCCTCACTCCCACAGTCTATTCTCAACACAACAGCAAAAGTGATCCTGTTAAAAGTTCAGTCTCTTTTCTCCTCAAAATCCTGCCATGGCTCCCCATTTCCCTGAGCGGGAAAGCCAAAGTCTTCACAGTGGCCTGTAGGGCCCAGCATGATAGGGTCCCCATCACTTGCTGACCCTCCTCTCCCAGCACTCGTCCCCTCCACTCACCTGTGGCCACGGTGGCCTCCTTGCTGTTCTCAAACACATCAAGCCCACCCCCCCCCCCCAGCTTCCAGGGCCCTGCACAGTCTGTTCCCTCCGCTTGAAAGCTCTTCCCCCAGATTTCCACGGGGCTTGCCCTGCACCTTCTGTGCTCCGTGAGGCCGACCCTGCCTGCTTCATTTAAAGTTGAGACACCCTCTCCACTCCACCCCATCTCCCTTACACTGTCTAATTTTTCTCTTTTCCCATGGTATTTTTCAGCTTCGAACACACTAGAAAATGTATTTATTATACGAATTATTATCTATCTCCCTAATAGAATGTAGTCTCCAGGAAAGCAGGGATCATTTTTGTTTGGCCACTGATATATATCAAGTGTAAAGTAGTTGCTCAATTAATGTTTGTGGAATGAATAAATAGGGGCTGTGTGTTTCTGTTAGATCAGGGACTCTTCAAGGGCTGAAACTGTATCGTCTCCATTAGATCGGAAGCGCCCCTAAGGCAGAGAGAGTGTCTTTCCCACGAAGAATCTCCTTACTCCATTATACTTACTTCCCTTGGCCCTGCCCTAGATCTAAGACTTTGCAAACCACAGTCAGAGAGTGGGGTGAAGGGAGGCAAGGCTCCTGCAGGTGGGGTGTGGAGGTCCAGCCGTGAACACTGGATCCCTGGGCACTTCTTGTTGAGACGATGCTCTCCACCAGCCTGCGGGCCTCATGTGCTAGGTGTGTGGCTCATGTGTCCCTCACCCCTCTGATCTCTCTTGACTTCCAGTGGGCCAGGTCTAAAGCCTGGATCCCTGCTTAGTTTCTCTCCCCTGGTTTTCTGTAGTCCTGTCTAGCATCCAGCACATTCTCAGAGAAGTCTTCCATCCCAGTCAGTGACTGGGGGCTCCAATTCCTGTCCTCCCCAACCACCCTGCCCTTCTTCCTCCCTAACCCTGGCTGAGTCCTACATCCTTCCACTCTGTTCACCCAAAGGTCAACGCCTCCCGTGGCCAACTCTCAAGCACTGCCTGCAAATTGCTTGATGTGGGAATTGATGTCCCTCAGCTGTCTCATCCTTGCCAGTCCCTGGTGTCAAACCCATCTGAACCCAAGGAGGCCATGTGGCACGGTGGAAGGACAGCACTGGAGGGCTGGCTATGGAGATGCACCTCCCAGATCTCTGGCTGTGGGGAGCATGCATGACCCACGGCTCCTGCCTGAAATCACCGCATTCCCATCTGGTGTCTGAGCATGGCAGGCCTGCTCCTGAGATGTGGGACCCCTCTGATGGGCCACTTTGGCTCAAGGACTCTGGCAGCCTTGCTGGACCCTTTCATGACTGTACTGCAGCCTAAGACGCTCCCATACAACCTTCCTTCCTGGCTGCTCTGGTTCACTCCAGGGTCAGATCTGCACCTGGGCCGGGTCGGGCAGCTCTCCCAGCCTCCACCAGCGTTCTCTGCATGCTTCCCCTTACAGGCACTGCCCTTCGTAAATCTCGTGCACATTTAGGCCCATCTTGGAGTCTGCCTCTTGGAGAACCCAGTCTAACAGCCATTGGAGCCGGGCAGACCTGGTCTCAAATTGTGACTTTTCAGAGCTGTAGCTTCTGCACCTACAAATTGAAGCAAATAACCCCGACCGCACGAGCTGATGATGGGAGGATCAACTGTGATCTGGGCTGGGTCCTCTTGACCCTGGTGGCCTGTCTGGTCCTGGCTCCTTCACCACTTGGGGTTCTCATTCACCCTGGGCCATGTCTATGGGGTCCCAGCCATGCAGGTCCTGAGGACAGGCCCCTGAGCTTCGGCTGTGGCGTCCACTCAGGGCCGCAGCCCATCAGCACGTTTGCCCACATTGCTGCCCCACCCCCTCCCACTAATGGGTGTTTTAGGGGAGCTTTTCCACTCGGAGGCATTTTTTTTAATCCTAGAAAGGGAAATTGCTTGCTTAATTTAATTTGTTTAATATTCCTGTTAAAAAATGAGGTTCAGTTAAGATGCCCAGAAAAACCATAATGCTCATTTAACAGAAGAGTGGAATTTGAGTTCCACAAATACATTTTTTTCCCTTCTTCTGTTTTTTTTTTTTAAATGCAAATCCAGCTAAGTGAATGACTGATTTTTATTAGATGCTTTAATTACAGGTCGTTAATGGAAATATTACTGGAATTAAACTCAAGTGTGTTCACCAAGGAAAAAGCTTTATGTGTCGCTTTTTAAAATAACCAAATTTCAAGACTTTGTGGATATGGTCAATTGAAGAAGCAGCTGAGAAGTTAGCCCCTTAATTGTGATAGAGTGACAGGCTTTCTATGTAAAGCTGGTTTCTCTGAGGCTTGTGGAGAAGAGGTGCCACCCTCATAAGACAAAGACTTCACATATATGGACCATGTCTGCACGCATGTGTGGGCGGGGCCCAAACCTTCAGGGTGAGTCAGCTCTACAAACATCTCCACAAGCCCTCTATGCATAAGGGCACAAATGCAATCCAAACACATATACTCTGTAAACTCTGCTGACTTTGTAGATTCTCTAGGTGAAAACTGAGAATCTCTCCACGCATTTATGCATCAAAACCTCCCTGCCTTTCCTCTCCTTGAACACACCTTGACATGTCACACATGCACGAGCGGGCTTTGGTGAAGCCGTCCAGGCACTCTCAGGAGTTTCCTCTGTGTTCAGGGATGCCCACTTCCCAAGGCATTGGTGAGGGTGTGCTCCGTAGCCCTTTTCCTTTCTGCTTCCCTCTGGGAGTCACTTTCAAAGTGGCAACTCACACAGCCCAATAGCTATTTGGGAAACGATGACTTTACTGCAGGGTGAGGCCTCTTAGGAAATGAACTGCGCACCATATACTACTGGGTCTCCTATCTGAAGCCAGCTTGACTCACTTGCCATGAACTTGGGTCTTTTTTTCACCCTGACTAGCTGACCAGCTCACTCCTCACCCTGTCCCTAGGGGCCGTTCTGTTCTGCCCTTTCAAATTGGGTTTCAAGTATGACTTGTAAATTTCTAAGGCAAGCGACCTTGGACGAGGCTGCCTGAGTGGCTGTTACAGAAGGTGCTTGTGTTAGGTTGGTGGAAAAGTTTGTTCGGGTTTTTCCGTAAGGAGTTATAGCAAAACCCGAACGAACTTTTTGGCCAACCCAAGAGTATGAGGTTTTTCAAGCCAGCAGGCCTGGACTGGAATGCTTGCGCCCCCGCTTACTGTCAGTGTGGCCTTGGGAAGATCGTTAACCTCCCTGAACCCCAGTTTCCTTAGCTCTAAGGTGGGGATGATTACAACTCTCCATCTCTCTGAGTTCTCTCCCTCAGCTCGTAAATCTGCTCAGTGCTCTCCTTTCCTAAAAGTACTCTTCTTTGACCCAATACTCGACCGTCTTTCTTTACTTTCCGTCTTTCTCCTAAAAGTTTAGTCTGCCTTCCCGTGCCCATGTCCTCACTCCCCGCTCTCTGCTCAGCAGTCAGTGTTCTAGTAACAAGGAACAGAATGCACTCTAGCTAGTTGAAGCAGAAAAGAAATAAATGAAGGGGTCCCAAGAAACTTCCAGAAGCTCTGGGAAGGCCAGAGAAGACCTGGATCCTGCACACGGGGAGCAGTACCCACAGCCCACCACTGTCTACACTGGAGGCTCTGCTAACCCCAGCTGCCGTGTCCCTGATGATTGATTCTGGAAGCTGAAAAGTCTGGAACTGCCGACCCCAAAGCCACCCTCACCTGAAAATGGACTCCATGTAACACCTGTTTCCACCCCTTGTTCCCTCCTTCATCCAGCGGCTACCTGGTGTGACTGATTGGTGGAGCCTTGGTCACATGACTGTACCCCAGCTGCAAGGGAGGCTGGGAAAGAGAGGCTTCTGGCCCACGGGTGAGAAATTGACCACTCACAGGAAGGACGTTCAGGGGATGCTGGCAGGCAAGATAAGCACTCACCACATGCTCCCCCGCTGGAGGCCCCTGGGTCTCCAGCCTCTTCTGTAGCTCTACTGAAGTGCTCTGGGGAGACCTCCATGCTGGGCATCTCCTCTCTGTCCCTCCATATTCACTGTCTACCCTCCTCCAGAGGCTGACCTGGAGGACCTGCATCTGTCCATTGCCTCACTTGCCTACAGTTGGGTGTTTCCAACAGGGAGCCTTGGTTGCAGACTGAAAGAGGAAGTGAGGTCAGGGAATATCTCCCCAGCTCCTTATCTATGGGGTCTCAACAGGCTTGCTGTGACCCTTTGCCCACTTCACAAGCCTGTCAGATAGCCCTCTGCACTCAGCCCTCCCCGCCATCAGGTTTGTTAACCTCTCTCTCTTCTTGGTCTCTCTGCTCAGGGTGGTAACCACTCATGCCGTTCCCTATTATGCCTCCCAGGGCCCAGCATCCTCCTTGAGGCTCTCCCTACAACACGCCCACTGTTGTCAAAACCCTTCATTAAACTCTCCTGAAGTTACCAAACTTAAGAGTGCCATCTGTCTCCTGCCAGGACCCTGTAAAACCGCCACAGTGACCTCCACTTCGCCAAGGCCAGTGGACACTTTCCAGTCTTATCTCCCTCAACCTCTTGTATGCCTTTCACATTGGGGCTGCTTCTTCCCTGATACCCTCTGCTCCCTTGGATTCCAACTTTCTGGCTACGTCTGCTTAGTCTCCTTCTGAGTGTCTCCTCTTCTGTCCATCTCCTGAGCATGGCTGTTCCCCGGGGGTTCCGTTTATGGATTTTCCCTTTTCTCTTGACATGATCTCCATAGTTGAGCTCCCCCATTCTCTTGGTTTTAACCCCATTTCTTTGCTGATGTCTCCCAATGTTATACCTCAGTATTTCACCTGAGTTTGATTCCAGGTATCTACTGGAAGCATCCATCTGGATGTCACTTTAAGGATCGTCAATTCAACAAAGCCCATACTGATTCATCATCCCCTCTCACTGCTCAGTCACCCGAGTCAGGAGCCAGCAGGCTCTTCCTTCCTGCTCCCTGGGATTTTCCATCTCTTTCCCTTCTTAATCGTTTCTGGACCCAATCCTCTCTTCACCAACCCTACTACCTGTGCCTTGATCTGAGACCTCATCATATCCTGGGTGAAATATAGCAGTCTCCTCCTTCCCAGCCTCCTAGGTTTCTGTCTTACCCAGTGAAAGCCACTGTCCTCCTTATAACCAAGGTTGCGTTTGTAAAATGTGAACTGACTGTGTTAGACTCTACTGCAAGCCCTTCAGTCTTCTGAAGGATTGAGTCCAAGGTCCTTAGCCAGGCCCACAAAACGTTTTATGGCTTCGTTCCTGCCTACCTCTTCAGCCTCGTCACATGCCACTCCCTGTCTCCAAGGACATGCTCTAATAAATCGATTGGCTTATAATTTCAAACACAAAATGTCCTGTTCCCCTCGACCTTGCTTATGTGATTTCCTCTAACCTGGGGTGCCGTTCCCCCTTTCTTCCCCTACCACCTCCTCAGCCTTCAAGTCTTGACTCCTGTGTCCTTTCCTCCCGGGCTGATGTTCCAAGTGTGGGGACCATGCATTCTGATTTTTTTCTTTGTGTCTATCACTCCCACCAGACTATAATCTTCCTAATGGCAAGGATCGTCCCTTAATCGTTTCTAACACTTTGTGTCTGACACATAAATATTTATCGACCTGAATTGAGTGAGTCAAAAGTATTGGATCAGCTGGGTCGCAGAGTCTCTAAAATCCCCAATACCCTGAAGTTCTTGGGGATGGGATCTACAAGGAGACTTTTCTGCTCGTACCCAAAGGTGGTCTGGGTTTCCCTGGGAAATGAAAGAACCCCAACGCCCCTCCCCTCCAATAAAGAGCTCTTAGGGCTGCAGACAGTAGCACACACCTCTTAGAAAAGACTCAAGGTCTTACCACTGGCCTGGAAATTCACTCCAGCCAGAGTTAGACCCACCAACACCGCCCATCTTCTTGGTGCTCTGTCTCTCTAGGAATGTTCTTAGTTTTTCTCCTTGGAAATTTTACATGTTTTCAAGGTTGGAGGAGGCCATAAAGCCTGGATTAAGGATCCAGAGCAAGGGCTTAGGAGTCAGGCCCAGCTTAAAATCTTCTTACTGGCACGGTGACCTTGGCAGTTCCCTGAAGCCCCTGAGCGGTTTCCTCATCGCTAAGATGGGGGCGATGATGATAATACCCAGATCATGGGTTGGTTGTAAGGATTAAATGAGACTGAGATGGACGTCATGCACTTAGCTCATAGCCTGGCACAGACGCTCTCACGAAGGCTTAGTCCAAATCTTGCCTCCTCTGAGAAATCGCCGGTGACTCAGGACCAGCCCACAATAGATTCCCTCCTCTGAAGGGTGTGATTCGAGTCCCAGACACTCATCCTGGCATTTAACCATTCACCACTTCTGCGTGTACATCACCCCCACGTGCTAACCATGTCCATCTATGTTGTCTGTCTTGTCTCCCCCACTAGATTTTAAACCACTAGAGGACAGAGATCGTGAAGCAAATACAGGCACACCTCAGAGATGCTGCGGGTTCAGTTCCAGACCACCACAACAAAGCAAATACTTCAATACAGCGAGTCACGCCAATTCTCTAGTTCCCCAGTGCATGTAAAAGTTATGATTATACTATACTGTAGTCTATTGAATGTGCAGTAGCGCTGTGTCTAAAAAGCAATGTATGTGCCTTAACTGAAAAATACTTCATCGCTAAAAAAAAGTCAACCATCATCTGACAATGCAAGGTTGCCACAAATATTCAATTTGTGAAAAACTGGACACCTGCTAAGCGCAATAAATCAAAGCACGATAAAACGAGGTATGCCTGTACTTTATTGAGACATCGCATGTACGAAGGTGGGTGCCTCCCCTTCCCTCCTTTAATCAAGCATCTTTAGGTACCCGGTTCAAGGCTGGGGTGGGCAGGGTTGCTTATTGAGGAGACCTGAGCGTCTTGAACTGGGTGGGGGAGGGAGGTGTAGGGGAGGTCCATTGGTGGGGATGTTAACTCATCCTCTTCTGTTAACACCGGGTAAGCAGGGTGGCCTCCTACATCTGGCATCTGAAAAATGATGCCCTGATAGAGCCCAGCTCCCAGAGAGGAGGCTCCGGCAGCTAACCGTTTATCCCAGAATGGTGCCGAGAAAATGCTGGTAGTTTAATGAGTTGGGACCCAGGGAGCTAAAGATAGGTAGGTCCTCTTTGGAGAAAACCAGAACCTGGGGAGGCCTCCACCAACACCTGCCTGTGGGTGCAGGCACGAGCCCCTGTGTGTTTCTGCCGTACTATGTCCTAACTTGAGCTGGAGGGGGACACTTAATAAGCCTCCCTCATTGGAACGGGTGTTCCCCCACCCCTACCCGGGCTGGTAAAATCCAAGCCTGGAGGAAGCGGGGGTCTGTTTCAGCAGGAGAGATGGGAGGAGGGGTCAACACCTGCCCACGTGGCCACATGGACTTGTACTCCCGCTGTCCCTGGGCCAGAGGCAGTGCCCTGATTTTCTTCCTGACGCCCCTTTCTGGCTTGGACCCAGGGGGACAGGGTGGAGCTTGGAAACTCAACCTCCTCCCGAAGCTTAGGAGTCCCCCTGCTCTGGGTGGTGGGTCATCAGAACCCCCATTCCCCCAACAGTCACAGCTGCGCTTGTCACACCGGCGGCGGACAGAACCTCCCACGCACCTTAACTGGATGTGAAAAGTTAATTCAGGTATAAACGTGAAGACTTAATGAGAGGAGAATGCTGTGGATTAATTATGCCCCTTTTTGCCAAGGTAATGACAGGCTCCCCTGCAGCCCGCCCCCGCCACCCCTTGGCCCTGGCCCTTCCTCCCGGCGTCTTCTTTGGTAAAAGGCCGGCATGTGTTTTCCCTGCCTAAGTGGTGACAGTGACCGAGGACTGGGGCAGAAGAAGCGAGTATTAATTATGGCGTTTGGGAGAAGAAATCTGCAGGGTAGGTGTACAGGGATGTATGCATGTGCTGTACTCTGGCAGCCAGGGAGTCAGGCCCCTCCCCCGTAGCTCTGCAAACCTTCCAGTCTTCTTCTTTGACCTCAGCTGTGTGCCGAGGGGATTTAAAGAGCCCTAAGACATGCTCCTACCCTCAAGATGCTGAAGAACAATTGCGACTTGTTAATATCATCATAATTAACTTACTGACCATGTCCCATGGCAAGGCATTGTACTAAAGGTACGCTGGATTATTTAATTTCATCTTGGTAGTAATCCTAGGGAGGAGTTTTTCTCGTCCCCATTTTACAGTTGAGGAAATAGAGGCCCAAATAGGTAATAGTAAACTGTTCATGGTTGCACAGCTAGAAATGAGCGAAACTGGGCTTTGATCCCTGTTCTTTCTGATTCTGAGCCCTTTAGAAAGGCACAGCCCTAGGGTTGGAAATAACCAGCCCCACATCTTATACAGGAGTGTGTGACTCTGCACCACAAATGGCACGTGATGTTTGGAAATTCTAAGTAGGAAGATTGCAGCAGGCTCGGGTGGGCAGGAAGCACATCATGCTTTGAGGTAGTTTATTAAAAAGCTTGGAGCTGGCTTCCTTATTTCCCCACCTCCAGGGTCAGCAAAGTTTTCCTCCTCACCCTCTCCATCATGAGCCCACCCTAGGAATTTACATTTCTTCTGTGATAGAAGAAGGTGGTCCAGCCAGTTCCCAGCACCTACAGAAGGAGTCTCCAACCAATAAGCTGTTGTCCCACCCGGGGGGGGGTTCCCCATCACACGTGACATGACTGTCATGCCATGATTGAGCAGAAATGACCTCCATGCCCTCTCTGTCCCCCTCCCAGAACCGATGGAACAGAGATAAGGCCCACGAGTCTGACTGGCTCTGCAGGCTGTGTCTGGGGGACAAAGCTTCTGTGTCTGTTAGCATAGGAATTCTCCAGGGGCTGTCAAATCAAAGGAATTTTCTCTCCACAGCTGCATTTGTGTGCTTTGCTTTTATCCAAAGAGCATCCAGGGCTGGCTGCCGCTGGTCAGACACTGCATGGACGTTTCAAGGGCAGCTGCCACAGTCACCAAAGTGACCTTCTAAACTGAAGAGCCACGGACTGCACAGGGAGGTGGGGGGAGGGCAGCTGGTGGGGGTCAGGGGCTCAGAGGTCCAGAGACAAGCTCAAGGTCACAGAGTAAATCAGCAGAAGCAAACCCCCAAATCCGCCTTTCTGGGTCCCCAGGGCAGACCTTGCTCCTCAGAGCTCCTGCTGGCCTCCACACTTGCCCTCCCTGGGTGTGACTTCAGCCCAGAAAGCCTGAGAGCGGGACGGGGGAGCAGGGGGACTCCCCTGTGACAGTGGATGTGTCCAGTACTGATCACCTAGGCTTGCTGAGCGCTCACTAGGTGCCCAGCGCTGGGCAAAGTGAATGCTCTCTCTTAGTCCACACGACAACTTCGTGGGTAGATTACTGACATCATCTCCATTTTACAGATGTGGAAATTGAGGCTTAGAAAGATAGGTTGATTTGCTCACGACGACCTGGCTAGTAAGCGGCAGGACCTATATTGGGAATGTGAGGAGTAGAGGGTGTGTGTGGGAAGGGGTAGCTCAGGTTTCATCCAGAAAGTATTTCTGGGGCAGCAACTGTGTGCCAGGCAGCCCACTGACCCACTGGGGACACAGCAGTGAACAAGACAGATGGGGTCCCAGCCTTGTGGTGTCCACAGTTTAATGGGTGGTTGAGTGTGTCTCCCACGAGAGCCACATGCATTTTGTCCAGCTCCGAGTTCCCACAGCACTGGTTCTGCACTCGGCTGCAAGACAGGCTGACCTGGGGAGTTCCCGGAATCAGCAATGCCAAGACCTCACTCCAGACCCATGGAACCCGACCTCTGGGGAGGAGTCTGGGCGTCTGTATGTTCCACAAACTCTCCGGGTGATTGTAACTGACCACAGGTGAAGGACCGCCGCTGGACAGCAACTATGACAGCACTTGGACAAAGCCAGCCAGGAACACGTGTCTTAAAGGAAAGAATTTGGGGAGAGTGGTGACCATCAAGAGTCCACCTTTGGAGGAGCAGTGCCTCCTCGGGGGGGCAGGAGAGTGGAAGGCAGAAAGCACTGCTGGGGAAACCCTAGACACACGCCCTCAAGGCTGACCCAGATGACAGAATAGTGGTGGTAGAGTGACAGGTTAATATGAATTATCTCAAGGTTCCTGGCTGTCATCTGTCTGGCAAGATTTTATTTATTTATTCCGATTTCTAAAGAGGGGCTTTTTGCTAGAGTGCCTTGAGATTTAGGTGTAAAATTTAAAGCACTAATTAAAATACATAAAACATGGCATGGAGCAATTAGAGTGGCAGGAAGTGGCACGGAGAAACCACATCAGCCCTGTTTGGGAGTGGGAAGAGCCCAATTTCCTGGGCAGTAGATGCCTTGCCCCAAATATTGAAGATCAAGAGTAAAGGGGCAGTGGGTGTCAGAGCCCTCACCCCGCCCCCTGCCTCCAAGCTGGATGTTAATAGATGGTCTATTACCACATGGAGCCCCCGTCGGAGGGGAAACACAGCCCTGCCTTCAGGGAACCCCAGTCTAAGGGTATTACTGAACCAAACTTGGGTCTGCGTGAGGCTCCACGCAGGGATTGAAGGCTCTAGGACACCTCCAATAACAGTAAAGTGAGAATAACAATACGTACTGGCGCAGACATTAGCAGCTGATATCGCTTGAGCACTTCCCGCGTGCCATGTGCTCTGTACTTCACATCACAGTAACCTGTACTGCTGATGCTACCATTATCCTCTGTTTAAGATGAGGAAACTAAGACTTAGGGAGATTTTTTTGGGGGGGGGAACACTTTCCAAGGTCACCAGCCAGTGAGTACCATCGCTGGCAAGTGGCAACTCAGAGGTGTGTGTACACTGAGCTTTTATGGGGAACTTTTCCAAGGAGGCTGGTTTGCAGAGGGGTGGGGGCGGAGCAGATGGACAGAGAGAGACCAAGAGATGAGAAAGAGAAAGGTGTCTGGATGCCTTTCCAGGCCCCTTGAGACCACCCCTCTCTACCTGCAAGGATTATCCAAGCTCTTCAGCTGTGTCTTTGTAATAAAACCCCTCTACTTAAGCTAACTTGGTGGGTTTCTGATCCTTACAGTGAATTATTCCTTAAAATACTTGCCCTGACTTCCCTGTAAAGTTTTTAGGATCAAATCAGATCATGTATTTGAAAGGGCTCAGTGACCTGGAAGGAACTGCAGCAATTAGGAAATATCTGGAAAACAGTTCTAAGCTTAAATATAATCAATGGATTGCTGCAAGGCGAACTCAGAGGCAGGAGGACTTACTGCGGGGAGAGTTTAATTAAAGGAGCTCTGCAGAGGCAGTGGTTGTACACAGAGATTTGCGGAAGGTATGTGATCTGGACGGCAAGAGAGAGAAGGAAGACCCTTCAGGCAGGGGAAACGGCATGAATAACTGTGTGAAGAAGGTGTGCATATGGGGGCTGGGGGTATGGTGGGATGGCAAGGGGGCTACTGTGGCTGCTGTGTAGCAGGGATAAATTGGGGAACTCCTGTGAGTGGATGTTTTCTTTATAGGCTGGGCACTAGGAAGCCTTTGGAGGTTAAAGACAAAAGGAATCTGATGGGTTGGTTGGAGGTGGGAAGGGAGAGACTAATAAAGGAGCCAGTGTAGTTTCGGGGAGTCTGGAAAAGCATCCAGAAAGAGAGCTTTCATGAATGGAGAGTAACAAGGATTAAGTCATAGGTTGGACATGAGTCACTCATTCATTCACTCAACACGTTTTGATGAGCACCTACTATGCTGACACTGTTCCAAGCAGAGGTGATTTGGTGGGAATGAAAAAGGTGTGGCTCCTACCTCCTTGCAGCCTGCAGTCTGGTTAGGGGGATGGACATTAATACAACAATGGAGGTGCAACAGGGAAGGCTTCCCAGAGAAAGTGAGGCTTTCCCTGAGATGCAAAGCCTGAGTAGTTTTCTAGGTGAAGAGTAAGTGGAGAGACACTCCAAGTTGTGAGAACAAAGGCCCCGAAGCGGTTGGAACACAGAGAGAGCAAGGGTTGGGGAGCGCCTTGGTGGGGGAAGGGGCTGGAAAGGCAGGTGAGGCCTCCCGGGCCATATGAAAGATTTTGGTCTTTATCCTAAAAGCAGTAGGAAGCCACGGGAGCCTGTGAGCAGGGAGAAACATGATTGGATTTGTGATTTTTGAAGTTCTCTCTGCATGAAATGTGGGAAGCAGATAGGAGGGGATCAAAAGAGAATTCTGGGAAGCTGGTAAAGAGGCTTTGGCTGTAAGCATTGGAAACCAACCCTGATTATCTCAGGCACAAACAGGCTGATTGGAACTAGCTAGGGGACTCACAGAATCGAGGAGAGGCTCTGGGGACCTTGGTGATGGGTTTGGGTTTAAGCCCCCAAGACTCTATTTCCCCTTCTCGTCCTTCCTCAGGGCTTTCACATGCAGGGGACGTGGCTGACAGCTGGTTGGGGATCAAATCTTTACATTTACTACTAGGAAAGAGAGAAAATTCAGGAAAGGCTCTGGTTGGGTGACTTGCGTGCATCGGGGTCTAATTGCTGTGACTTGGAGATGCACTGGGGCAGGAGTCCTGGGGTTGACAGCCCTCCACAGCAGGTGGAGTCTGGGAAGAGCAAACCCCTAAAGGAAGTGGTGAAGGACAGAGGAATCTGCTGCCAGAAAATGGCAGAACGGAGGTGGTACGGACTGAGGGGGAAATAGATGCTCACTGCAGAGGCTACTGCCATTATCTCGATGCGGAAAAGCCCCAAGAATAGTTTTATCTTTGAAGGCGGATGGGAAGTAAAGGAAGGGAACTTGGAATTTTTAAGTTACCATGTGCCAAATAGTTAGGCCATTTTCCTTGTCTTCTCAAGAGCCCCGTGATCTAAGACATTTCACAGATGAGAAAACTGAGGCTCAAGAGAGGTAGGGCTGCTTGCCTGAGATCGCACAGGCATTTGGTGACACAGCTGAGTTGATCCCAGGACTTTTGGAGTTGATCCACCCATACTTTCTTATATCCCATGTGTAGTCTTCCTGGGAAGTGAGTTTGGGAGAAGAAGATAACATTGGGCGTCGACCCTGACTTTTTAATCATGGGGAGGCCAACCAAAGAGATCAGCTTTGGAGACAGCTTGAAATCCGGGCTGCCAGAGAAAGCGAGGGGTTAAGCCCAGATGTGGAGGTGAGAGGACATCCCTGCAGACCCCAAGGCACATGGGTCTCCCTTTAACATGGGTGTCTGTGGGCCTTCTCCCTCAGTTCTCTTCCCTTCCCTCCTGGAGGTGCATACCTGACTGGTCCGTTCTTTGCTGATTTCTAATTAACAAAGAGCCAATTGTTTGATTTATTTTTTCAAATTCATATTTTAGGAAAGGAAGCAGACGACTTTGCACGGGCTTGTCTGATTGCTGGATTAGCAGGTGCCTTCCAATTTCTTAATCCTTATTTAATTTCTAGATCAACCTGGTTCAGCTCAACACAGCCCGCACCTAGGAAATTCAGGAGAAAAGCTGCGTTTTCAGGAGTTAAGCACTGGCATTGTATTTATTCTTCAATGTGACCATATGGCGCCTGCATCTGTAATGAGAGGGACAGGCTCACAAAAAGTGAGCTTCCAAGTACAGAACTCAAAAAGCAGAGTCTGGATCTTGGGAATAATGCCTTGGAGAGATGAAGCGGGGCGTGGGCTCAGGAATGGAGCCAGGATGAGAGGGAGTGGATTAAGTGCCCCGAGACCTGGGAGCCCCAAGTTGAAGCAGAAACTCACATCACGTCCAGGGTCCAGGCAGCAAACAAATGTCACATTCAAATTGGGTAATGAAGAGAGGTTAGTAAAGGGTCCATTTAGAGGTGAGGGCAGGGTGCAGAGAAACCACAAGGCATGATGCAGTATCCGGGGCTAGTGACAGCAGGGCCCTCGCCACTCCTAGATCTGAAGGGTCAGCGGGCGGTCACAGTCACCGGGACCCAGAGGCAGAGCTAGCTGTGTGGAGAAGATGGCCCGACAGGAACTGTGACCCCACTGGTGGAGCCTAGGGAATGAGCAGCCCGATCTCATTTTCTCCCTCCCCTGATGTCTTGCTGGTGTTCATCACTGACCAGACCCAACTGGAAGCCAGAGGCGGGGGGGAGCCATTGAAGGGTCCCACATAGAGCAGCCTCTTGGGGTGCAGACAGGGGAGGTAGGTGGGGAGCAGAAACAGAGGGGCAACAGAAGATGTCCAGCACGGCTGTGTGCCGTCATCCTCTTGGCCTCTCTTTGTCTACACTTGGCTCTAGGTTGTGAGGAGAAATGGATGGGCGGGGTGAACAGCAACACCAGCCCCAGTCTCTGCTGTCTGAGCCTGGCCTCCCTGTTTCCTGCCCTTTCCTGGTCAGCCACGTCTTCATGGCCTTTCCTTCTTTCCTTACCTTCATCAAAGCTTATTTGTGTCTTGGGGCTTATTAAGTAAGCGGAACTAGTCTGACAGATCGAACCTGGTTTAAATGTGTTTCCCCTTCACGTTCATACAGAGAAAAAGCAACGCGCAGCCTCTCAGACCTGCCTCAGACCTCAGAGGAGTTTGGACGAAACTCCTCTGAGGATGCGGAGAATCCAATGTTTCAGGTGTACCAGGCCTGCCCCATCTTGGTTCTCATCTTTTCCAGGATCTGGACGTGCTACTCCCTCACTCTTGACTCTTTCACAGTTTACTGCATTCTTGTCCTTCCCTGCCCCTTTCTTCCATGAAGCCTTCCCTGATTACCCCACCTGCGTCATTTGCCTCTGCTCTGCAGCCCCTCATCATTCACAGGTTCAGGTTGTTCCCAGATGTGGCTCCGGCAGTGTGGGCTCTAGGTCCCCAGGACCGTGATCGCTCCCAAGGACAGTCTCTTGGGAATCTCCCCCAGCTCTCCCTCTACTATCTGTACCAGCTCAGCCAACGTCTCTGGGAAACGTGTGTAGTTGGGGGAAGGCAGGATGCTCTGTAGAATCGTCTACCCAGACTCCAGAGAAACACCGCTGAGGGGTAAAGTGTAATGTATACCCACGGCTCTGGGAACAGAGAGAGAGCACTGAACCAGGGGCCTGTCCTTCAGATTTTGGAAACTGAGGTTGTTAGACTTGGAAAGAAGCAAAGAAATCACCTAGCCCCATGCTTTGCACTAATTTTTAGCTACAGTATCTTTTATTTCCCAACAGATAACAGACAAATGGCAGCTGCTTTGGTTGAAGAGGTGTAGGGATTGGGGCTCCACTCACAGAGCCTTGGATGGTCCGGAGGCCCGAGAATCAAGGACTCCACATGACACAGGACAAAACCCTGAGCTTGTCCAACCCCGTGTGAACACTGAGGCTGCAGAGGGGGTGCGTCGCTTGAGCCGGTTCCTGGCGAAGGAGAGGCTGGCCTTCCCAGGCTGGTGTCCTTTCCCTCTCAACATCCTCACAAGTCACTGCCCCAGGGTCAAGATTGTCTCCCTCAGTCATTATTGGCTGGCCCTCTTCCCTGCCCATCAGACATGCCCCAAGAAGCCAGGTCTGTGGGGTGCAGAGCACAGCCCGTGAAGCTGGGCCAGGCTGGTGGGCAGTGCTGGATATCTGGCATCTCTTGACTTACCCCAGCCCATTAGACCCCGAATTGCCAAGCAATCCAGTTGCCAGGTGTCCCAGGGCTTTGGGGTCACAAAGGGCCTGGACCAGTTCCTCTCCTGTCCTTAGATGGGCACCTTCTTCCCTCCCTCCTCCCAGGAGCTTCATGGTGACCTGGCTGCTTGCTTGGGTCCCTCTGCTCTCCCGCTGCTCCTGTGTGAAGTTCCATTAGCATGCGGGGCCCGTGCTGCCTGGCTCCTCATATTATGTGCACAGGTTAAGTATTCCTGATAAGGCTTCTCAAATCAGATGGCTGAAATGAACTTAATTAGAACTCGGAATACTCGAGGTAGAGATAAAAGGCAGCGCATCCAGGTCTCTGAAGCAACAAACTGGGGGTGGGGAAAGGAGCATGGGAGAGAAAAAAGGAGCAGGCGACGGAACCTGGCCCCACGGCACGATGAAACCCTTTCTTGCTCAGAAAAGGAGGAGACCGGAGCTGCGCTGTGCTCTTCACACAACCTTCTTCCCTCAGCAGACTCGGCCTCAGACCGGCTCCCTACAACGTGGGTGTAGAGTCCATACCTGGGGCACAAGCAGCCCAGGTGTGAGGGGAGGGGCGGGGCTGCATGGCAGGAGGAGGAAAGGGGATTGGATCTTTATTAAAATTCGGAAGGACCAACAATCTCCGTCTCCTTTCAGTGCTCATGATTTCCTCCGGTTTGGGGGAGGGAGCGCAGTCACTAGACACGGCGGACTTACATGGGGATGAGAGGGTGGGACAAGGAATTCTCTTGAATTCTTTCAGATTCTCAAGTTAGGTCTATCCTGTCACCCTCTGACCCCTACGCTTCCTGGAGCCCGAGTCCCCTGTATTTGCACGTTTAGTGGGCACAGCTAAGGACACCCTGCCATTCCCACTCGAGCAGGGGTGGTTGGTTGCTGTGTGTGCCACGGCTCCAGTGTGGGGCAGGCTGGAAGCATCTGGAAGGGAAGGGCAGAGGCAGCTTGCCGTCTATGACCCATGACAGCTGGGGGGTTAACTCCCTGGCTTCCTTGCCCCTCGGCGGAACGACCCACAGGTGTGTTGACTCAGAGCCCAAGGGGTCCCCAGTGGCTGAGCCCCAGCTTCACACAGTGGCACCTACTCAACAGCACAGCCTGAATCAGCTGCCTCCCTGCCCTAGTGCTTCTGGGATCATGACCCACATTAACCACTTGCATTCAAATCCTTGTTCCAGAATTTTCTTTGGAAGACCCAATCAAAGATGCTTAGGATAAACTATCTTCGAAGATTGAAATGCTGTAATTATCTCTCCCTCCTCCTCTTTCCCTTCAGCCTGCGCTGGAAAGTCAGGGCTCCTTCATTCCCCCGTCTACACCCTGACCAGGGATGAGCATCCTGGGGCATCTTCTCCTGCCACTAGCTGTCAGCTCATCACCAAATCACCCTGCTTGTCTTTCCCCTTTAGCTTTCATCCATAGACTGGGAAATGGCCTCAACTCATGTCCACTTGTCCACACAACGCACAGCACTGGGAGTGAGGGTCTATGTGTCTGCAGGAGTATGTCTGTCCCTTACCCCTCACTCCCGCCTTCCGCCTGCAGCCCAGAGCCCTGCCTCAGAGAGCCCCAGTCTCACTGATCTGTCTGTCCCTTAGAGTCTTTACCCACTTTGTTCTCTGATGTGGTTAAAGGTATAGTTTGTCTATACCTTTAACCACACCCGAGGTTGACTCGAATTGGCATTCATTTTGTAGTTTATGCCAGGCCTGGGCCCCTTTGCCCTCAGATCCCTTTCTCTCTCTTCCCCTGCTCCGCGCTATAGGGTGGGCTCACGGCTGCAGGCTGTGTTTCTCAGGCTCCCCTGTCAGCTTGGCTGGCTTCTGGGTTCACCAGTAGGAGGCCCTTGTGGGGACTGGAGGGCAGCAGGAAGGGAGAAGCCAGAGTGTCTCTCCTGCTTGGGTGGTTTCCATCAGGGTCTGCCTTTCCTCAGGTTCTAGCTCCCTCTCAATAGGCTATCGACATTCCTGGTGGCTCCGCCCCTAGGATCTGGCTCCACCGCCTTCTCCTCCATCTCCAGCCCTCCTGACTTCTTGCTGTCACTAGTTTCTGGGTTGTCTTTCTCTCATCAGCTTCCAGGCTCCCTCCCTCATCTGTGCAACCAACTTCCCTCTGGTTCAGATCCTGAGTGGTTTCTGTTTACCAAATTGGGCCTGACTGATTCCCATCCCCTTGCCATAAAACCCCCTTGGGTGCAGATCTGTAAAACGGGAGTAAATATTGGAACGCATCTCAAAGAGTGAGTTGGGGGATTATATGAATCATACATGTAAAGAGCAGAGCGCCACCTGGCACATGGTAGGTGTTCAATAATGTTCTCTATGCATAGATATTATTATGATTAGTGAACTGTGACTTGTCCTGTTTAAAGTGTGTGTGTGTGTGTGTGTGTGTGTGTGTGTGTGTACAGTGGGGAGAGGACATTCATTTCTGTGTGTACCCCTTCATGAAAATATGCGTCTGCAGGTGACCACACCAGGCCTCAGAACCCATGTAGCATGCTCTCATTGAAAATGCCTCTGGTCACCTCGCTATCCGCTTGTACAACCACCTTGACCTTTGAAAGCTTGTAAAATCAATGAGCATGGAGGGGTCTGTGGGCAGATGGTGGGTGCCAGTCTCAGCTCACCGGAGTTGGCACATCAGGGACGCAGCTTGTGAAGCAAGAAGGGCAAGGCCTTCTGCAGGCTGGAGGGACAGGGAGAGGACTGTGGGCCAGGCAGGACCTTTTGCCAGGCTCAGCATAAGTTACCATGTGGGACCAAACCTCCCGGCCCCTCAGCATTAGCATCCCTGGGCCAGGCCTGGTGGGCGCCATTCAGGGGACTGAGTCTGCAGATCTTGGCAAGGGGCCTCCAGCTCCTCAGTGACCTGTGGAAACATGTAGAATCTAGAGGTCATGGGCATTAGAGAGCCATTTCCATCATAGGACAGAGGAGGAAACTATAGCTCAGAGTGGAGGAGTTACTTCCCCAAAGTCTCAGAGCTAGAGTTAGAACCCAGATCTCACGATTCCATTCTTTGGGCAGGAACAGCCTCCTCCAATTTTCCAATAAAAATGGATGTCTCAGTAAGGACAACCATCCCTTACCTTTTCAGGGCTTTACAGTTTATAACACCTATCTAATTTGTGAGGGGGCTACTATTTTTCAAATATGAAATCAATGTGTTTTAATTTCCTCACTAAATTACATTCTCATGCAGGCTTCCTCCTCCAAGGCTGAGCTGTGAGCCTGTCATCCCCATAAAGGAGAGGGTGGGTTTGCTTTGAACAAGACTCCATGGTCTCCAGGGCTCTGGAGAATCTAGTGGGCTTTGTATCGTGGCTCACGCACTGTGACCCTGGGCAGATAACTTCTCTGTGCTGGGCCCTTTTCATCTGCACCCAGGGGCTGTACCAGTGCCTCCTTCATAGATCAGCTGTGAGGTAGACAGGGTCTGGTGCACAGTACGTGCACACATTAGCGTGTCAGCAAGCCTGGAGGACGCAGCCAGAGGGCTTTACACAGGGCGTGCCCATCAGACAGCACAGGGAGCCCATTCATTCCTGTCCTGGGGTTTTCTGGGGGACAAAGGAGCTGGAGATGGGTGGATGGGCAATAAGACCCACATCTGATCTTTCTCCAGGCTGAATTCCCCAAGGAGAGAAGCACGCAGTTAAGTGGCAGAGATATCAAGAGCAGAGGGCATTCTGCTTCCCTTCTCATTTGGGACTTGAGAAGGTCATCACCTCCCAGGCTGTTCCTGTCCTGATGACCAGTGGCTGCACTGTGGTCAACCAGGTGCCGTGGAGGGAGGGCATGAGTTTGGGTCTCCAAGCACGCCCTGGTTCCTCTGTGCCTGAGGTGGAGCCCAGATGCTTCGGCTTGCCCTGAAGTTATACGAGTCTGATTGGGGAGTTTCTCAGAGGGTTCAGAGAAAGCTGCAGGGCAGGACCGCAGAGGGTCCTCAGCACCATCAAGAGGCAAAATGGGACCAGGTCTATTCGGAATGCTAGGACAGCCCAGCCCTGATGGAGGTAAGAACGAGCAGAAGGAGAACGGCCTCGCCCATCGGCAGGAGAGGGCCTGCTGAACACTTAGGGTAGAACACACCATCCCATCTTGCTGGGCACCAACCCTCGCAGCCGAGGACTGGCTCCAGGCCAGATGTGCCCTTCTCTCCCAGCGCCGTGCAGGCCTCTGCCCACCCACGTAAGTGCCATCCTGGAGGGCAGATAGAAAACTGAGAAATCAGCACTTTGTCCACAAGAAACAGGTTGCCTCCTTTAAAAGACTGTTTAAATTATTGAATCGGACCTAGATTACTACATTGGGCTAAAACTTAGTTTCTCCCCTTCCTCTTCACCCACAGGCCGGGAGCATAGGGGAGACCTCCAATCAGCTGATAGAAAATAAAGAAAAGGTGGGGGGATTCTCGCACATCTGAGCACACTGTGAGTACGACCTTGCCACATGCACGTTATCTTGTCTGATTCCCCATTTGTGCTGGAGAATGGCCATCACTAGCGGTCAGCTTAGAGTGGCCATATAGTCTGGAATGGCAGAGGCCATCACGTGCCCAGAATCATCTTTATTATTGCCATTTCCACTGCCAGGGGCTCCGGAAGCCTTTGGTTCCTCCTGCCAGCACGTCCCTCCGTGCTGGGTTCTCAGCTGGGCTGAGTTTGGAGAGTAACGGAAGGTAGATGCAGCATAACTGGGGGAAACAGCTCAGGCTTTGGAACCACCCAGAACGGACCTGGGTTGAAATCCAGCCTTACTATTTACCAGCCATATGACCCTGGGGAAGCAACCTGGACTCTCTCAACTATAAAATGGAGACAATAATAACATCAAGTTTGCAGCCTGGATGTGAGAATTAGGGGTGTAGGTAGAGCACTAACACCATGCCCTGGACATAATAGGTGCTCAATAAATGGTAGCAAATTTAAGAATGAATGAATGAATGAATGAACGGCTACTTGCAGAGATAAGCATACATGCATGTGTTCCATGCTGAATGGCAGTATAACGTAGCATCTAAGAGTTAGGGTTAAAGCCAGATGGTCCAGGTTCAAATCCTGCCTTGGTCACTTACTTGCTATATAATTATGGAAATTTTACTTAACCTCCCTAGACCTCGGCTCCTTCATGTGTACAATGGGAAGGAGGAGAATGATACCCATCGAATGGAGTTGCTATGGATTAAATGAGTTAATGTATACAAGCCTCTTACAGCAGCAGTACCTGGCACAAATTAAGTGCTGGATAAAACTCACCATTATGATGATGACGATGTACTAATGGATGCCATTCCACCCCATCCCTATGCCCAGCACTGCTCTAGGCCCTGGGGAGGATATATGAGAAGCATAAGACATGACATCTGCCCGCAAAGAGCTTGAGAGGAGGCCATATACGCATCCTAAAGGCAGCAACTCAGGCCTGCATATGGGCAAGAGTGACCGAAAGTTAGCAAGGCCCGCTGAGAGGGCTGACAGCACACGCCACGGTGGGCAGAGGAGCCGGCGGAGCGAGGCTGGAAGCACTGAGTGACGCTGCCAGGCACGTGAGGCCTAAGTGCGCTTGAGGGACGCGCCTGGTGTGCCAGTCAGTCTTCACCCAGCCAGTGTCTCATCACTGTTTGCCACCACAGAGGCATCTAAGAGTTAAGCCAGTGATGGTGTAAGAGGCAAGGGCTGCCTGGGAGTCCAGAAACCCGGGGCCTTTTTCTCTGCTT
Source organism: Delphinapterus leucas (assembly GCF_059928025.1). Lineage (NCBI taxonomy): Eukaryota > Metazoa > Chordata > Mammalia > Artiodactyla > Monodontidae > Delphinapterus > Delphinapterus leucas. Next base: position 34,526,963 of record NC_143138.1, read on the forward strand.
CATCTTTCAAAGAACAGAAGACTTGGAGCAATCACTTGCCTCTCTGAGGCTCAGTTTCCTTAAACATAAAATGGGAATAGGGGGTCTTCCCTGGTGGCGCAGTGGTTGAGAGTTCGCCTGCCGATGCAGGGGACACGGGTTCGTGCACCGGTCCGGGAAGATCCCACATGCCGCGGAGCAGCTGGGCCCGTGAGCCATGGCTGCTGAGCCTGCGCGTCCAGAGCCTGTGCTCCGCAACGGGAGAGGCCACAACAGTGAGAGGCCCACGTACCGCAAAAAAAAATGGGAATAGGGACTTCCCTGGCTGTCCAGTGGTTAGGACTCCGCGCTTCTACTGCAGGGGGCCTGGGTTTGATCCCTGATCGGGGAACTAAGATCCCACATGCCACGTGGTGCAGTCAAAAAAAAAGGGAATAATAGCACCTGTTCTTTCAGCTTCATAGGGTTGGAGCCAGGCTAAAACAAACTAAGAAGGAAGGACCCAAGAGGTTGCTACACTCTTGGCATGGTTTAGCCAATGTATTAACCACCAGTCCTTAGAACCATTGGGAGAACTCAGGGTAGACTCTCTGAAGGAGAAACTAGGGTTCTTTCACCCCTGCCTTGGGGAGGGGACAGTCATATCATCACACAGGGTTGGAGGTCTCCTATACTTTTGAGTTTTAATTTCCCCAAAGCCTTGACATTAACCGTGGGGCAAGTAGCTGGTATCTGTATCTTTCCTCCACCTCAGCTGTCTGCCCCCCAGTGTCAGGGCTGGTGAGGACAGAAACACCAAGCTTGAAGCTCCTTAGGGGAAAAAGATACCGGAATCCAACCAGGCTTATTTGTTGGGTGGTGAACTTTCTTCTTTGACCCCACGAGATGCTGGCCTAGGGGGTCCTGGTCCCATCTGCTCCCCCTTCTCATGCCCATCAACCTCTGCTCACCACCTCCACCCCATTTTCCACTCTGCCCATCCCTCAACCCAGAAATCAAACTTAATCACCTTCCATCCGGCTTCTGCACTGCAATAAATAGTTATGGAATGCTCCCGAGGAGGAAAAAACAGATCCAGCATTTAAAATATTGAGCCACTCAGAAATAATTATTCATGAGGTTTTGGTGCATGTATTAGACTTTTCCCTTGAGGCTGAGGGCCGCCTGTTGGAACGAACTTAACCACTACTTGGCCTTTCTTTCCCAGTTTTCATTTTTCTTTCACTCGTTTTCCTCTCTGCATTTATGATTCCTTAACATATTCATATTGAAACATTAAAAATGCTCAACGGGACACGGACAGGGCTATGCTGAGCTCATCGACAGAAGGAGCCTACAGAGGGGAGGAAGGACTTTGAGATGGACTGTCCTGCAGAATGTGTGCAGGCGTGGAGGAGGGTGTGCAGCCTGAGGGGAGACCCAGCCCTGCCCTCAGGGAGCCCCGGTCTGAGGGGAGACACAACCCAGCTTTTAGACGACTTCCCGGCTGATTTGAAGATTCCATTCTCAACTGGGAGACAGTGCTATCAACCTCAATGACTTTCTAACAGGGAAATGTGTTTGAGAGTTCCGTTTTCAGTGGGAAACTGTACTCATTCATTCATCCAACAATATTTATCTGAAACATGGTGCACTTCAGTAAATATTTTTTGAGACCGTCTAGATTCCAGTACTATACGAAGTTTGGGGGATAGAAAGGGGCACAGGAATAATTCCTGCTCTTAAGCAGCTCATGGGCATGTAGACTTTTCAGCAATTCTTATTTAGTATAATTCCAGAGCTTTAGAGCAAAACTCACCTGCAGGTCACCTGGTCCTATCCCCGCCTCCCAGTATAAAGGTGCCTGGGCGGAGACCCAGACCTTCTGGGAGCAGCAATCTAAAACCTGATGAATTGACTTCATCCCCACTCTTTTCTTCCTTAACTTGTTATTTTATACTGGAGTATAGCTGATTAACAATGTTGTGATGGTTTCAGGACAGCAGGTTGTTACATAACGTTGGGCAGAGTCCCCCGTGCTATACAGTAGGTCCTTGTTGGTTATCCATTTTAAGTATAGCAGTGTGTACATGTCAATCCCAAACTCCCTGACTATCCCTTTCCCTCTCCCTTCCCCCCTGGTTCATTCTCTAAGTCTGTGAGTCTGTTTCTGTTTTGTAAGTAACTTCATTTGTATCATTTCTGTTTAGATTCCACTTATAATGGATATCATATGATATTTCTCTTTCTCTGTCTGACTTACTTCACTCAGTATGACAATCTCTAGGTCCAACCATGGTGCTGCAAATGGCATTATTTCATTCTTTTTAAAGGCTGAGTAATATTCCATCGTATATATGTGCCACATCTTCTTTATCCATTCCTCTGTCGATGGACATTTAGATCCCCACTCTTAAGAGATTTCTGTTTATATCTCATCACTTTCCTCCATCCCTCTTGCTGCAAAAGTATCCTCTTTTCATTTGGGGGAGCTATGGCGGGGCCTCTTCCCCATCCCCACTTATCCGCCCTCCTGACCTGAGCAGCACACAGCCCAGACTTCTCTGTGGTGTCTGCACGCTGAAAAGCCCTGAAGAAGGTGACCAGATGATTGGCTTCTAGGTGTCCAGAATCAAGATCATTTCACTGGGCAAAGCTGTGTCACACACTGGAGAGATGAAGGTGAGGGGTGGTGGAAAGGCAGCAGCACCCTTTGGGGATCGGAACACTTTGAGGGTCAGGGTGAAGTGGTCACTTCTCTGAGACCTGGGATGTGAGAATAATGCTTACGGAAATAGCCATCTTTAGATCTGATAGAGACCTTAGGGATAAGTGAGTTAGACACAGGTCAAACTGCTATCATAGAGGCTCAAGACATAGCTGCTGACAGAAGATGGGAGTTTATGTCTCTATCTTTTTTTTATCCTGGTTTTCAATTTATTTATTTAAATTTTTATTGGATTATAGTTGATTTACATTGTTGTGTTAGTTTCCGGTGTTTCCATCTCTCTTTTGAGATGGGCTAGAGGCAGGTGGATGGTGTGGGCCATCCAGAGACCTAGGCTATGGGTGCAGCTCTCTACCCTCTACCCAGGCTGCCCATCCAAGAGGACTGCTCCAGGCATGGCCAATCTCCAGCCTGTGGAAAGAGTTAGGAAGAAGCGAAAGCAGGCCTCTTCTTTGTTTTAGGATATGCCCTGAAGTTTGCTTTGGCTCATATCCCAAGGCCTGAACTTAGTCACGTGACAATTTCTACCTGCAGGGGAGTCTGGGAAATGTAGTCTGTAGCTAGAGGCTCCTCTAAAACTTGGGTGATACTAAAACCAAGAGGAGGAGAAGGGACACTGGGGCATAATTCACAGTCTCTGTCACAGATGAAGGAAACATGGCAGACGATAGTCTTATTTCTCCCAAGTACTTCAGCTGCCTTTCTGTTACCACGGAACAGCAGGATTAGAAGAAAAAGCCCCCAGGGCCAGCAGCTCAGAGGCAGAGAGAGGAGTTTTTAAATTGCTTCGATGCTGCCTAGGAGTGGGGTGGGGTCCTTCAGAAGCCAGGGCTGAGGCCCTCACACCACCAGGGCTGGTGTCTGTGGTCTGGACCACAGCCGCAGGATTGGAGCACTGCACCACAGTATGGCACAGAGCAGCCAGGGTACCTGTAGCTGGCCTTCCAGGATTCTTGCTGATTGGCACTGCCCTGGCCCCACAGGTGCTGTTGGTGCCGCACCTGTGTCCCCTTAGCATGCACCTTTCCACACCATTTCCATATGTAATGATGGCCTCTCTCTGCAAATATGTGTGGACACTGCCTGAGGACTTTCTCCACCAGAGCATGCTTGGGCCCTCCTGCAGGGCAGAAGTGCCAGGAAGTCACCCTGGGGGGTAGCCTCCACCCCATAATGAATGGCAGTTGGTACATAAATACCCAACTCTGAGGCACGTCCTACACAGTCTCCCAAAGCTCCCCAGTGGGATCGGCCCCCAGGTGCCCACAGTAGTAACTTGCTCCCTGTATTAGCTTTCTTCCTTTTTTTATTTCCTTTCTTCTTTGTGGGTACTTTCTGGGGTCACCTCCCCAATGAACTACTTGTCCTGACATCATTATCTCACAGTCTCCTTCTGGAGAAGTCAGTCCAAGACAACTGAGGGTATTGGCTGTCCTGCTCTATCGAAGTAGAGAGAAGATCATACAACCAAGGTGGGGGAGTGGTCCCAAACCGGGAGACATAAGAAGTTGCATCTTATTATCACTAGATTCCCAGCACCTGACATGGTACCACATACAGGAAGGGTGGGTGGATGTTCAGAAATTATTCCACTGATTGAATGAATTAACTCAAGCGCATTCTGTCATCAACTTGCTGTGTGACCTTGGGCAAGTCACTTTACCTCTCTGAGCCACACTTTCACCATCTGCAAAGAGGGGATGATAACATTACATATTTTAGAAGAAGGAATGAGACAACAGCTGTCAGTGAGCCTTGTGATTCTAACACCTTCTGAATGGTAAGAGGTGAGAGATTAGAGAACTCCCTCTTATCCTTAGGGCTTCTTTTCAAAACACCCAACTAGGAACATCTTAGTGGCTAAAAAAGCAGCATCAATTTCTCATTGAAATCCTTTCATTCAACAAAGTGAATAATCTTAGTGGAAGGAATATACATTATTTTCTGTAGGATTCATTAAAGTTGTTTTCATTTTGAATTAAAAACACACAGTTTCTGAATAGGCCCTGTGCAAAAAGAAAGGTTCTTCACCAATCTTATAATTTGAAAACCAAGAAAATGGACCAAGGAAGGCTGTGCCTTTCCCAGGCCCACTGGCTGGTTAGAAAAATTCATTCATTCTGCAGAACCTTCATGGACAGGGGCTCTGGCCAGGCACTGTGCTGGGTGTGGGTATGCTTTGGTGAGCCCAAATGGACATGACCCTGCTGTCATGGAGCTGTCAGTCTCATGGGGCTGGGACATGAATGGAATAGTCACACTATGACAGAAAAAGGTGTGTTTCTTTAAGAATTAAAGCAGTGGCGCTAGTGGAGGTGGGTGATGGAGAGAGAAAGAACGCAGAGAAAGGCTGCTTGAGCTGAGGTCTGAAACATTATCTGGGAGAAAAAAAGGAAGGAGAGCCTCTCAGAGGAGACAGCATATGCAAAGGTCCTGTGGTCCGAGGTGGTACATGATGGCTTTGAGGAGGTGAAAAGAGGACCTTATGGCCACAGTGTAGAGAGTGAGATGTGGAGTGGAGGGAAACGGGGCTGCAAAGGTGGGCAGGGAGAGGACACCGGGTCTAATATGCATGTGAGTCAAGAGTGGAATCCAAGTCTTTCTCATTTTTTCTTCATAATATCCAAAATTGTATTATGAAAAAAAGCTAAACACACAGATAAAATGCACAGTGGACACCACATACCCACCACTTTGATTCTACTCTAGCATTTTGCTCCATTTGTTTTTTTCACATATCTTTCCACTTATTCATCCCTTATCCATATTTTTTTTGATAACTGTTAATATTTTATTATATATGCCTTAGTTGTTTCTAATGGAAAAAAATAAAACTTCACAGATAAAATTCTATTGGAGCCCTAACCCCAGTCACAATCTTCTTCTACTTTAGCCAGTGGGGAGCCCCAGTATGAGATCAGAGGGTGGGAGGAGAGAGAGGATGGTATTGCCTTATCCATCTTTTAATCCACCTTATTTTTAAGCACTTCAAAGTGGCAGACATCAGCTCGAAACACTTCAGCCTGCATATCATATCACTGACACATATATACAGCTGAGTAACCCAAATCCTTATCGAGATACAAAACATTCCATCACTCCAGAAATTTCCTTTGTTCCCCTTCAGTTAATCCTTGCCTCAAACTCCTAGGCAACCACTGCTCTGATACTTTACATCCTACATTAATTTTGCCTGTTCTAGAACTTCATATAAATGGAAGCATTCAATATAACCCTTTTTTAGCAATGCTTCTTTCACTTGGCATATTTTTTGAGATTCATTCATGTTGTTGCATGAATCCATAGTTCATTCCTTTTTATTGTTGAATAGCATCCAGAGTATGTACCTTTCACAATTTGGTTATATCCGCTCTGTTGTTAATAAACGTTTGGGTTGTTTCCAGTCTCGAGTGATTATGGATAACAGTGCTATGCGTGCTTCTGTACAAGTCTTTTTGAGGATATGTGTTTTCATTTATCCTGGGTAAATTCCTAGGAGAGAAATTGTTGGGTCATAGGGTTTGATGTATGTCTCATTTCACAAGAAACTCGTAGACCTTTCCCAAAGAGGCTGTACATTCTGCACTCCCACCCACGTGTAAGGGAGTTCCGGTTGCTCCACATCCTCCTCAGCGCTTCGTGTTGTTCGTCTAATGGTGTCATCAGTGGCTGTGTAATGATGATTCATTATGGCTTTAATTCGTATTTCTCCCATGGTTAATGAGGCTGAGCACTTTTTCCATGTGCTCATTGGTCATTGCATTGCCTTTTGGTGAACTGTTTGTTAAAATCTTTTGCCTCTTTTTTAAAAAGTAGATTGTGTATCTCCTAATTATTGAGTTTTAGCTCTTTGTATACATCCTGAATATACGTCCTTTGTCAAATATAACAGTAATTATTCAAGAAATCTTTACGTGCCACCACTACATGCCAGGCAGTGTGCTGAACTAGACAGCGTGGGGTCTGCCTCATGGAAAGCCGCAGCCTGGGTCTCCTGACTACCAAGTCCAGTGCTCTTCCTACTAAACTCAGCTTTTCCTTTAGGGGACAACTCTGGATTCCATATGTCCCCAGGATCCTGAGCTAGCAGGAAGGGCCTCAAACTGGGCATCAGATGACGTGGTTTTGAAACCCATCTCTGCCACTTACTTGCTGTGTGACTGGGGGCAAGTCACCTAACCTCTCTGAGTCTCAGGTTCCTCACCTAGAAGAACAGAATTTCAGAAACCCCTTCCTCTTGGATTTACCATGAAGATTAAAGGAGGAAAAGACACCAGGCATTCAGTAGGTCCTCAGCCATTGTCAGTTTCCTTTCTTTCCCTTCCTTGGGGACAAGAGACTGTCCTATCTCTAAGGTGACTTCAGCAAGGTGTGTTCTGTCGTTGCAGGGCTCCAATGGAGAAAAAGTATTTAGTTTAAAAATGAGATGTTATGGAGAGTTCCCTTGTGGCCTACTGGTTAGGATTCCGGGCTTTCACTGCCGTGGCCTGGGTTCAATCCCTGGTCCGGGAACTGAAATCCTGCAAGCTGTGCAATGCGACCAGAAAAAAAAAGAGAGAGATGTTATGATGGTGCTAACGAAGTGGTGAGCACTTACTCTCTCCGGGGCTGCGCTCAATGGCCCCTGCTTTCCACAACTGGTGAGGCTGCCATAGTTTGCTAATGGAGTGTGTTTTTAATGAACTTCCTGATTTCCCTCCATCACCAAAGGCCTGAGGGAGAAGCACAGGGGTCTAAGAGTGAGAAGACTCGGTTCTGGCCTGGCTGGGTCTCTAACTAGCCACGTGCCCCTGGGCAAGTTCTCTAACCCACCTCCTGCACACCCTTCCTTGTAAAATGAGGGGGTGGGACAAGGGGATTTCTAAGGTCTCTTCCAGCCCAAATATTCTGTGCTTGCAAGTTTCTTTTGTCCCCGACAGATGCTGGACCACAGCTGGAAGACACATTTTCAAACAGAATCGGCCATCCGGTCAGCAAGCATGAACTAAGCGTTTTTGTATGTTCTTATGTTTTGAGGAGGTCCAAGGGAAGTCCGAGATGCTACATCACAACTCAGAGAGTCTCAATCACACCTACGTTTTAAAAAAGGAAAAGTGTCGATAGGAAAGATATTAGTCCTTAAAAAAGCAAAAGAAAACAGCTGCACGTCCAGTTACTTAGATATCTCTGTGCTCGTTCTCCTTCAACCAACTTCTTAACCATTAAGAACTGATGACTCTTTTGATTTATCCAATTGATTAAAACATTGGGGCCGTTTCAACTTCCCCTTTTACTTCTGCCTAATTAGAAAACATATCTCTGTTGACTGACACACCTTCCCTGTGAGGGTTTTTGGAAGTTTTTTTCCAAGAGTCTATATGGGTGAGATGAAAACTGCACCTCTTCTTTAACTTATTAATTCGGCAAATCCAAAGCTTCATGGGAAGATCTGCACAAACTGTGGTTGAACAGGAAGCAGACACATGGGAGCAATGGGAGATGGGCTGTCAGTGCTAGGAGGGGCCAGGCTGGGGAGCCCTTCAGTCACCAGCTACGTAGGTCAGTCCTAGGAGGCCACTTTCCGCAGTGCCTCAGAGCTGCCAGGAGACCTGGGGCGTGTTGCTTAACCTCTCTGGGCCTCAGTTTTCTCATCTGTAAAATGGAGGTGGTGACAGCGCCAACCCTACCCAGACTGTTTGAGAGCTTAGTGGGCAGTGAGTGTGAACCACTCCGTGTAGGGTCCTGTATGTTGCAGGCTCCATGTCCCCGTTAACCGTTTAGATTACCATTCACACCTCACAGGGTAGGGAACTGTCTTGGAAACCACAGACACAGGGAGGTCCCCAGCTTCTGACTACCCGGACCTTGGCAAGGGTCCCCCCTGCTTAGACACACAAGAGCCAGCCTCAAGAGCCTTCTTTCAGTCCTTTCCTCTTGGGATGCTTCTTTTCCTGATTTTCCCGGAGACAATTTCCCTAACACCTTTTCCTTCTGAAGCTCCTGGTCTCCGTTTATATGTAAATTGAACATTTGAGTTCATGAGGCCACAGAGTTTGTTGCATCTGGCTTTTATATTTCAAAGGAGGCAGAAGAAATACCACCAAGGAGAGGGATGCAGTTTTCTACCCAGAATAAATCTTCCTCTTGCCAGCCCCCCACCGTGTCCCATTAGAAGGTTCTAGGAGCAGGGGCTGAGAATTTTCTGTTCCAAAGGGTCTCCCCAAGACTGTTCCTCAGGGGGCTCGTGTAACAGGGCCCTTGTCATCTTCCGTCAACTCCTCTCAAGGGCTGACACTTTCTACCTCTTTAAGCTTTTTTATACCTGCAGCCAACGCTTCAAAACAACAGGGGCAGGGTACAGGCCCGCCTGGGTGCCCATTCCCGTAACACTGCCCTTCTCTCCCTCCTGCAGGTCCTGCAGGCTCTCAGACCAGTGCTGTCCTGAGCTGGAGGGGGCAGTGGAAGAGTAAAGTCTGATAACTGATAATACGGTATAACAGCAGGTTGGATGTCAGGCCATTGGCTAACATGCTTCACCTGCATTATCTCATTTAACTCTCAAGAACCCTTGGAGGAAGTGTCATTACTAGTCAGGTTCCCGGATCTGGAAGCTGATGCTCAGAAGGGATAACCGATTTGCCTGAGGCATGCCCAGTGTTAGCGGGCAGCTAGAACTGGAGCCAGGCGTTCTGACTCCCCAGAGCAGCCTGCCATCCTCTGCTGTGGGGGTGACACTCAGGGGGGTGACAAAACTGGGATTTGATCCCCGACCTGTGTGACTTCTAAGCCCTGCTTCCACTGAGGACCGACTCACTTTAAGTATCACACAACGAGTTTTCGAATATAAATAAGATGCAGCAAAACGTAGAGGACATCATCACTCTTCTGGGTGCAATTTAACGTACCTTAGGGATTCAAGGAAGCATACTGGGTTCACTCAGGAACGCAGGACCATCGCTGATGTGTTGATTGCACAGAAGATGGGCAGAGCCAGTGATCAGCTAAGGCTTTTGGGAAGGGGAACCAGGTAAGGGAAATGCTCCCTGCACCGTCCCAGTTTATCTGCTTATGAAAATGGTGATGGATTTCAGAATCAGAGCGAAGCTCGTAGAGGACTTTTTGGATGTGAGGACAGTTTGATCCCAGCTACCAGAGAGGAAAATGATAGCAAATAATAGTAGCTACCACTGGATTTATATGCTAAGCAGCTTTTAGATACACATATACAGTTAACATAGTATCTCATTAAACTTATAAACCTGTGAGTTGGGTATTTCCCCTGTTTTACGGACGAGGAGATGGCCTCCCAGAAATGTTAAGTAGCCCAAGGTCACACAAATGGGAATTGCAGGGTTTGCACCCAGGAGGGAAGCCTGGCTCCAGAATATATGTTTCAATCATGCTTCGTGTTCTGTAGCTTTTTACTGAGCCCCTGATGGATGCCTGGCGGGATGCGAGGTGCCTTGCAAGCGGGGACTCAGTCGATGCTCACACCTCTGTTATGTGGGGACCGTCCGCACTGGCCGAAGGTCACACTGCAAATCAGCTCTTACTCCTACCTTCAGGAATATTGGCCAACACTGATAATTAAACAAGATCACTCGTGGGTATCACATCAGAAGGGAGGAAGGTGAATGCCATAGGAAAAGCAGAAGCAAAACACTCAGGCTTCAGAGGAAGGAGTGAGCCTTCTTCTGATTGGAGGTGGGCGCGTTTTGCAGAGCCGGCTTCAGAAGCAGGTGCTACTGGAGAGAAAATGGCCATCTCTCCACTCCGGGCCTTTGCACATGTTCTTGCCATTAACATTCTCCTCCGCTGTCCCCACTCCACTTCCCCTGGCCAATACCAACTCATCTCCTCCCGTCTCCACTTAAGGATTTCTTCCTTGGGGACTTGACTGAACCCCTGGGTCAGGATAACTACTCCTTCCATAAGTCCCCAGGCCCTACAGATCTCCTCCATAGCAGACATCGCATGGGGATTGTCCTGGCTTCTTACCTGAGGGCTTACAAGCTCCACGGGGCAGGGGATCCCCAGCTTGCCCTGCTCCATACTCAGCTCCCAGTAGAGGGTCAGGCACTCAGCACCAATTGAGAGACTGCAGTGCTCCAACCTGACCCTCTCAACCAGCAGGATGAGCTCTGAGCCTAAAGTCTGGGGCTGCAAGAAGGCCTGGGGTTGGACCATGTGTGGGTGAGAGTGGAGCCTCCAGGGAAAACAAAAGGCTCCTCTGTTCCAGTGAGTCCCTGGAGCATGTGTAACAGCAGTGGCTCGTCAGAAATGCAGACCCCCAGGCCCACCCCAGCCTTGCTAATCCAAATCTGTGCTTTGAACAACATCCCCAAGTAATTCTTTGTGTAAACCTGAAAGTGTGAGCAGCTCTGGTATCAGGAACTGTAAACAGGATGCTTGAGGCTGCTCTGAAACTCTAGGGAGTTGGCTGGCTCCACAGGTGTAGTATGCAAGGGTCAAGTTCAGGAAGGTCCTCTCTGAGAATTTTGTACACTAAATCCCAGGGGTTAGTGTCCAGGGGTGGGAAAGCTGGAACCCACACCCAGAATTGAATGTGGTCCAGTGACAAATGTCGTTTGCCTCCTTTTTCTCCTCTTCTTACCTGGGTCTGGACAGCCCTGGCCTCCCTGGTTAGGGGTAGCCAGGCATGAGAGGGTTAATCCACAGGGTCTGAAGTCACTTTCCCAGGAGAATCAGAGCTCAGTACACATGCCTGCGTCACGTGTAACCTTAGAGTCTGACCATACATAGTATTTTTTTCTCACACACAAAACACTCAGCAGAACCCAGTTCTCTACTACAGGCCCTCTCCACTTACACTAGACTTAATTACTTAAATTTAGTTCATTAGTGGTTCTATATTTAATTTTTTAAGTCGAATGAATTATTTGTCTATTAATAAATGATAAAGTTAACAGCTCTTAGTAAGCATTCAGAATAGATAAATTATTTCATTCTGTAACACAATACCAATATTCACCCATGAAACAGAAAGGTTGTCCCAATAAGAAGCTCTACTCTTTCGACCTGGTTCTCTTTACTGTTAGCTAATATGAATTAATTAATTTATTATGTGGCATAAATAAGAAAGGGAAGGGGAAATGGAGTTTACTTATGTGCTGCAAACATATTTGTGTCTCTTCTGGGCTCCCTCCCATTTGCCAAAACCAGGGGAGGTGAGGAATAGTCCAGGAGGGTTGCCATTGGCTCCATGGCTCCATAAACTGGTCAAATAAATTGCCCATCCCTCTCTTTCCAGATGTGTTGCTACAAGTGTCGCTAGCGGAGCCTCTTGTAGAACCAGAAAAAAGTATGGTTGGTGGGGGGCGGGGAGCTACAAGCTGGATAAGAAAAGCATCTACGAGAACACTGTGACTTTTATTACACAGAGAGTATAAAAGGCAAGTAAATACAAATATTTTATTCTGCAATTTGAACATTAAATCTCATCGCCATACCCCATGTGCTTTGTTATGCAGACTGGCGTCTGCTAAGAATGAGATTCTGGAATTGCCTTTCCAGCTGGTGTGATTCTGAGAGGTTCTGGAATAGTGTTTGGGAGCTACCCCTCACACCAAAAGCTAATAGACGTGTGTCCATACTGTGTGTGTGTGTTAGGTGTGTGTGAGTGTTAGGTGTGTGTTACGTAAACATGTGTAGTGAAGATATACAGATATCTGTGCATATGTACGCCCTCATCCAGTCATTTAACTACTTATTAAAATGCCTACTAAGAGCTGAGGATTCAGCAATGTACCAAAACAGACATAATCTCTGTCTTCGCGGAGCTTAGCTTCTCATGGGGGAGAAAGAAAATATCTGAACAAAGAAACAGATATTAATCAATAAAGAAAACCAAAGCAAGGTGAGAGATGAGAGTGGTCAGGGTGCTTCCTGGGGTAAGGGTTAGAGGAAGGGCCTCTCTGAGGGGTAACATCTAAGCAGAGACCAGAGTGAGGGGAGGGGGCCAGGCGTGTGGGGATCTGCAGGCACAGCAGGCGGAGGGTCTGGCACAGGCAAAGGTGAGGACACAGGGACTTACCTGGAGAGTGCGTGGGGGACACTAAAGAGGCCGGTGTGGAGAACAGAAGGAATCTTGTGTACTGGATAATAAACTCCTTAAACCAGGGAGCATGGAACCACCATCCATAGGGTGGTAGGACTCCAGAGCTTACCCAGCCCAGCCCCCATTTTCTGGTCAAGTTAGAGACAGAACTGGGATTTTTTTTTTTTTGTGGTACGCGGGCCTCTCACTGCTGTGGCCTCTCCCATTGCGGAGCACAGGCTCCGGACGCGCAGGCTCAGCGGCCATGGCTCACGGGCCCAGCCGCTCCGCGGCATGTGGGATCCTCCCGGACTGGGGCATGAACCCGCGTCCCCTGCATCGGCAGGTGGACTCTCAACCACTGCGCCACCAGGGAAGCCCGAACTGGGATTTTTGATTTATGTCTTCCAACCACCAGTCTGCTGCTTCCCATCCCACAACCTCTGCTCTGTTTCACTCACCTTGCCCAGTAGAGGCCTGAGTGGAAAACAAAATAGAGCTGCTCCCTATTTGAGTGCTGCCTGATCTTGGCGCTCACTCCCTGATTCAGCCCAACTCAGGACCGGGGTCCCCTCTGGCATTTCCTTAACCTTCTCTCTTCATCTGTGATCTTTCAGAAAACGGCTGACCACCCCTGTGTCCCGCAGACTGAGATGGAACGGTGGTATGGTTCAGCATCCGTACCTCAGACTCCTTATGTGTACAGACTGCTTCAGGAGACTTAAAGACGGTCTCACCAGGGAGGGAGGTGGAGAGACCACTGGAACAGCCTCAGGGAGGCTGCGGAGGAGATGACAGGGTTTATGGTGGGAAAGTCTGAGACCTAGGAGCAACGGAGCGTTTTCCTGGATGGCAATGATGCGCAGGCTCTGATTCGTGATGAAGGGTCTCACATGCCAATGGGGGTCCCAGCTCACCTCAGCTCAGCTCTGCTCCCAGGGGTCAAGGAAGCTTGGCACCTTCTATTTTTGGAGACCTGCTGTGTCTGTTAGTACGAGGTTTGGTTGCATGCCAGAAAACCCAAATACTGAGTAATCTGCTGGTCTAAATAAATTAGGGCTTGCTTTTCCCTTATGTGAAAGAAGACACAGGAGTCAGCAATCCAGACCTATCAAGAAGGCTCCTTGGTGCTATTAATGTCCCAGCTTCCATTCATCTTTCTATTGCTCAAGGTCCCCTCATAACCTAAGGGGGCTGCTAGAATTCTAGCCAGCATATAGGAGTTCCAGGCAGGAAGCAGGAGGAATTGGGGAGGGCAAAGGAGAACCTATCAGCCGAGGAATCCCACTGTTACAATTTATCTATTTCATTTTTTTCTAGCTTTATTGAGGTAAAATTGACAAAATGGTAATATATGTAAAGTGTACAAAGTGATGATTTGATACACGTACACATTATGAAATGATTCCCACAATCAAGTTAATTAGCATATCCATCACCTTACATAATTACCTGTTTTGTTCTGTTTTGTTTTGGTTTTCGTATCTTTGTTTTTTGTTTTTGTGAGAAAGCTTAAGACCTCTTCTCTTAGCAAATTGCAGGTATATGATACAGTATTATTAGCTATAATTACCACGCTGTACATTAGATCCTCAGAAGTTATTCATCTTCTAACTGAAACTTTGTACCGTTTTACCAACCTCTCTCTGTTGCCCTACCCCGCCCCCCACCGCCAGCCCCTGCGAACCACCAATCTACTCTCTGTATCTGTGAGTTTGACTTTTTCTTTTTCTTTTTTGAGATTTACATATAAATGATACCATGCAGTATTGGTCTTTCTCTGTCTGGCTTATTTCACTTAACATAATGCCCTTTGGTTTCATCCATGTTGTTGCAAATGGCAGAATTTCCTTATTTTTTATGGCTGGATAATATTCCATTGTATATTTTATACCACATTTTCTTTATCCACTTATCTGTTAACAGATACTTAGTTTGTTTCCATAGCTCGGCTGCTGTGAATAAGGCTGTAAGAAACATGGGGGTGCAGATATCTCTTTAAGATGGTGATTTCATTTCTTTTGGATATATACACAGAGGTGGGATTGCTAGATCAATCACAGGGTAGATCTATTTGTAATTTTTTGAGGAGCCTCCGTACCATTTGCCATAAAGGCTGTGCCAGTGTACCTTTCCACCAACACTGCACAAGGGCTCCCTTTTCTCCACACGAGAAACCCCTTTAAAAACTTTTTCCAAAGGCCCCACCCAATGACTTCCCCGTATATTTTATTAGCCATCCCGATCTGCAAGGAAGTCTGAGAACTGTCAGTTTGTTTGTCTGTTTGCTTAAGTGGCATATTTCCACTCTAAATAAATTATGATTCTGATAGGGGAAGCACAGAATATTTGATATTAAATCTCTGTCCCTTATGCAAAGGCACAGACAAGCTCGGGCATCTGTCCCAGGTCCAATGACTTGGGTGGAGGATGGCAGAGAACAGGGGATCCCTTGAGTTCTGGGCTGTTTGGATAGAAGAAAGGAACACGTGTTCTTAGGTCTCTTGCATTCCAGGTAGAATTAGTGTCAGAAGGCTTATGGAGGGTAAGGAAGAGGGATATAGATGGAGGTCATTCTTGGGGTCATTTCAAGGTGGTCCCCCCTCAGCCTTGGATTTCTGTAACATCTTCATATGAGTGCTTCGATCACTGGAAAAGTTTTCATTCTTCCCTTTTTTATAAAACATGGACAATAGTATGGTTCATAAGGCCACAGGGAAAAATAACAGAGGAAATTAATACAAATCCCTTAGCAAAATACCTGGCACATTGTAAGTACTCAAATATAGTAACAGCTAATTATTATTATTATTGTTGGTGAGCCACGGTCTAGTGCATGTCTATGCATGTGCACAGGTGTTACAGAGACACGTATGCGTGTATGTGCCTGTGTGCATGATTGCCCATGAAGGAGATGGCAGAAAGACAGAATGAGAGACTGACGGGCTGTGGGGCTGTGCGAGCCTGTAGCTTTGATTCCTTGAATACATGCACTGCTCTGTCACCCAGCAGGGTGGAGCAGGGCACAGCCGGGTAGGGATAGGTTGGCCTCTCACAGCATTGAGTTTCCATGGGAGGTGCTTTAACACTAAAAATTCCTCAGTCCAATTTTGAGGGTAACAGGCAGAAAGAAGCTGGGTTGCCAAGCAACCAGCCATTAACAGGAAATTAGCCGCTCATCTCTGAATGTCCTGTCCCACTTCCATTCCATCTCTCCCTATCCTGCCAAACAGAAATTCACACACAGGCACATATACAGACATACAGACATACGGACACACACATAGAGCAATATAACTGAGTGCCACCAGAAACTTCTAGAGAGAGAATCCACATTGCTGGGCTCACACCAGCTCGAGCAGGCAGGCCAGAGAATCCTCCAGCCCTGCTGTTCTCTCCTCTCCTCCAGAGGCCTCCTCCCCGTGCCCATCGTCTCCACTCATAGATCAGTCCTGTTTATCTGCTGGGCCCCGACGTCCATGGTTGTATATGTGCCTTCTGTCTCCTGGTCGGACTGGGAGCTTCATGAGGCTGGGAACTCCCCACAGGCAGTCGTAGCCAGCCTCTCAAATCTAACCCTAACCTGATCTCTCTAATCTTATTCAAACTTTATCCTGAAGCCCAACCTCAGACCTGATTTTTGGCCCAGTTTTCTTGCTGCAGTACTGAGTTGGGCTGCACCTGTTGCCAGAGGGGAGGGGCCATCTCAACACCTACTCGGGGTGTGTGAGTCTTCGATGGCCCAACCTGGGGAAGGAGAGGAGAGCAGAACAGTCTCTTGCTCATCTCCCAGCGACAGCAAGTACAGAAGAGTGTCTGGGGTCTTAGGCCAGGGGCTGCTTCTGTCTCAAGCCCGACCCAACAGAAAAGGATGAAGCAGGGGCCCTCTTAGGTCACCCTAGAGGCCCTCTTAAGGTAGCTCCCTCCTCTGAAACATGCCTTTCCCTGGATCCATCCTGCCCTGGTTGAATTTATTGGGAGATGCTTGGAGTCCTCACAGATACAAAGATATCTGGAGAGAAAGCCCAATACACAGGGTCATCGTGCCCAGTCAGAGCAATATTTCTAGAAAGTTGACCTTGAATCCTGAGGATGGTTCTCAAACTATCCCTCCCCTCCACAGTCCACTGACATGGACAACTGATATTCAATTAGTAATGTCAGTTGAACCAAACACTGATAGACTCTACTGTGATTCCCCACCCCCAACCCCCAGAAGGAGGTCATGGCTCTGGGAAAGAAGCGGGCATGTAACCAGTCAACTCCAGTGGTTATGTGCCCAAGTAGAGTCATATGAAATGCTATGGAGACCCGAGAAAGGGGTGATTCAATCTGTAGATGTTGGGTGGGAATGAAGAGAGGAATCAAGGAACAGGTGACATTTCAGCTGGGTTTTGGAGTATGAGTAGAAGTTTTCCAGAGAGAAATGTTTGGGAGAGGGTGGGCGAGAAGGAGCTCCAAGCGGAGGTAACAGCCTGGACACAGGGCCTGAGTATTTGTAAAAATAATCACCTTTCAGAATTCAAGGAAGTGTCTTGTAAGTTAACATTTACAGAACACTGAGATGATAAAGAGGAGGTTCGGGCCCCAGCTCTGCCCCTGACTGGCTGTGCACCCTCAGACAAGTTATGTCACCAGTTGGGGCTTCAGTTTTCTCATCTGTAAAATAAGGGGTTTGGGTGATCTCTGAGGTTCTTTCTAACTCTGATGACCCATGCTTTGATGTGTATAGTGTTCCTCTGATCAAAGGAGAGAAAGAGGCTCAGGTGGGCATGTGCAGGGGCTGGTGGGGAGCTGGGCCTGCAGGCTAGGAGGGCTTCCTCCTCCTCTCCCCGCCCCTCTGGGACTGACTCCAATGCTTCCCAGAGGTCACCACGCACCTCAGACCACACTGAGAGTTGCAGGGACCTTTGCAGAAAATTGCTCAATTCAGAAGATTTAACTGTATTAAAATCAATGTGGGAGGCTCTTGAGGAGGGACTGGTAGGTGTCCTGTTGTAGGACTGGCTGAGAAGTGTCTTGGAGACAAACAGGTAGTTCTGAGGCCACCCCTGCCTGAGGAACACTGAGCTGGGAGAGCAGACTTAAGACTGAGCAGTAACGTTTTATTTCTCTGAAGTGCTGGCCTGTACGTAGCATTGTTAACACTCAGGAGGGCAAGGCGATGAGCCGGGTGGAGGAAGGGCTTGTGTGAATCTCCAGGGTCTCCAGCCTCTCGTATGTCAGCCCAGCTTATATATCAGCAGAGCGGACTGCTGCCTCGGTGCCTTTCCTGTCCCAGCAGTGTGTTCCTTCTCTGGATTACAGGGATGTCCCAGAAAGATGAGAAAAGTCATATCATTCACATAGGAGGGGGTCAGCCTGACACACCCTTGGGAGGCCACTATAAAGGAAAGAGCAAAGAGGTGTCCGAAAGAGAGATGAGAGACCCCCAAGGTGGACTGATGCCATAAGACCTCTGGGCAGCCCTCCCACCGCCAGGCAGCCAGCCGCGTGGAACCCGCTGACCTTGTCTCAGCCTCCCAAGATCACAACTTTCAATGCCCTTCAAGGCCTCAGGGACGGGGACACTCCTTCAGTGACAGGGGCAGGGAGAGGAGCCCCTGACCTGCTGCCCTGTCCCCCAGGGTGGTCACTGCTTCCAGGGCCCGAGGCTTTGAATCTTCAAAGCCTTTCCTTTAATGGGAAGGAAATGTAATGTATTTGTCAAATCAAAGGCTCTTTAGCTGTGCAGAGGATGCTCGGCCCAACACCCTTGCCTGGGGCAGAGCAGGGGCCTGGTGACTTGCCATGGGTGTGCTTGTGCGTATTTAATTTAATTTGTGCTTATGGAGCGCTGGGCTGGCTGCCTATGCAGGAGCCCGTGTGCTCGAGTGCTCTCTTTTGTGGGCATTTCTGTCTGCAGGGAGACAGGCGTGCGTGTGTATGTGTTTGGCATATGTCCACATGCTGATGGACTCCAGGCTGTGTTCACACTTCGTGTGCAGGCCTGGCTGGATGCTTCTGGGTAGTATGCGCCTGTGTGAAGATGCAAAGGGGATGCACGGGTGGGATGAGATCCATCGAAAGTCTGTGCGTGGGAGCATGTCTGGCAAAGCGCCCAGATCACACCAGGATCTCAGAGAAGCTGTTGAAGGCTGGGGCCGCAGGACACAGAGGGCAAGAAAGGCCCAAGGTCTATGGCCACCCAGTTTCACCAGTCTTGGGGGAATTCAAGAGACCGGGGTGTCTCTCTGCCCTCGAGCTGGCAAAGGATTTCCCATTGCAGCCCCGTATCCCCTGACCATGAACCATGCAAGCAATGCCAGCCTCCTTTCTGCCCTTGAGCAGTGGCTGGCAGCTGGCTGGGGAGGAAGGAAGCGGGTATGGATACGAGGGCTTCCTGGGCACCTGGGCAGAGGAGAGGCTGAGGGAAATGGGGGCCTTTCCCAAGAGGGGAGCAGACAGCAGTGGTTGGAGCCCCTGCATTATCTTCCCACCTGACTTGGAGACCAGATCTGAAGACAGATCTTAGCCAGAGGGTCTGGGGATGTGGAGCGCAGAGATGAGGTGGACTGAAGGGCCAGATGTAAAGGGAGGAGTCTCATCACCCAGAAGGGAGTTGCGTTCTCAGTTTTTATAGGGCCCTTGAAGAGAAGAGTCAGGTTTTTCTACTCGGACCTGACTGGTAACCCAGCACTTGATTAAAGGTTAACGGAAGGTGATGATAAATTTGAAAAGATGCATGGGGTGAAGTTGGGGAGGGGCTGCTCCATCTCAGGACAGAAGAGGTAGAAGGGGATTAATCCCTGTAAAATGTGGGGTGGAGTGGGGGGAAGCCGAGGGGTCTCCCATCTCTTCCGCCTCTCTTCTCCCTCCCTCCTGAGCATCCTCTTCTTTGGGCCCTTCCTCTCCCTGGTTTCTCCTTCCAGACTCTCCTCAGCCCAGCTGGCCAGGCTCTCTTCTGGCTCTGTGGTCCTCGAGGGATGCTGACCACCCTGAGGGACACTGTCTTGCTTTTTTCTCTGTGATCCACCAAAAGGTTCTGCTGCTTCCCTTCCTCGGGTAGGGCAGGGAGGTGCTACATGCTGCATGCAGGTTCCCTCCATGCCTGCCAGCTTCCCCTTTCAGGGAACCAGCAAGCTTTCAGGATTGTTGAAGAGCAGCTTGTAATTAACATTCTGGGCTGGCCTGTGGGCAGGTATCACAGGACTCAGGGAACTGGGGGATCACCTAGACGGCTTTTCCTTCCTCTCTCCCCAGTTTGTGTGGGTTCGCATGTGTCCATCTTTTCTGCATCTGTCTGTTTCCCTGTTATTTATCTCCCTTCTCTACTCCCATCTCTCGGCCCCGGAGTCTTGTCTCCTTCCTTCTCTTCTGGACTCCAGCTGCCTCTCAGGCTTTCACTGTCATGTGTTTGTTCACTTCCTGTTTCTCCTCCTGGTATCTGCCTGCCTCTCTCTCTCCGAGTGTTCTGGTCTTGGCTTCAGTTCCTCTCCCTTTAGGTCTCTCCCTCTGTAGGCCTGTCTCTATCACGCTCTCTCCCCACACCTCACACCCTCCCTTTCTGACTGTAAGTGTTCAAATAAATGAAAAAGCCCGAGCCCCATGTGCCTGGCAGTAGAAAGTAACTTTGCAACCCCAGGAGTGTGGCAGACTGTGTACAACAAAAGATTCTCAATTACTGCCTCTCAGTGCTGGGTTTACTGCGCTAAAAAAGGAGGAATTCCAGGCAGGAGAGGAAGAGGGGCCATTGTGAAGCTGGGGGGCTGAAGGGAAGGAGGCAGCAGTGGGTGTGGAAGGGCTCTGACCATTTTATCAGCCCCGAGACACTCCACAGGTTATTTCGCCTCTCTCCTTGTCTGAGTCCAGGTTCCAAACCTCTCCATTTGGGTCTCCCATGCATGTTGATCCTTACGCCCACTGGGCCTGCCCCCCACACACCTAGACCATCACAATCCCCACTGATCCCCCGGCCACAGCTCGGTCGGTCGTGGACAGGTGTCAGGGAGACTCCCTCACAGGCTCCAAATTCCCTTCTGATCTCAATGAGAACATGGCGCCCAGGAACCAACCTTCCTGAAAGTACAATGTCACCTTTCGTGTTTACAGGGACCACCTCTGTGAGGTGTGGGAAAAGCTGGTATGGATGTTAGGATTGGAAGTGAAGAGTCCAAATCCAGCGCACCCCACCTAGAGACTTTGGGCAAGTTATTTAATCTCTGAGAACCTCAGTTTCTTCACGTGTTAGATGTGGGCTTAATCGTATCTATCTTGCAGATAATAATAAGGACAACAATATCTATCTAATGGGTAACACGTATCTCAAGGATCCACTTATTAGGAACAAGTGTGGTTGGAGATCTGCCAGGACATGAACTCAGTGGGCGAATGTTTGAAAAAAGTAACATAATTTGGATGTACGCCCATTTCACAGTCTCACCCTTGAGTTCATCCAGGAGGTCCAGGTGGATTTCAGCCGGTCCTGTTGGTCTAGTTATATCCATTTCTGAATGAAATGAAGAATTTGTGCAGCATGCAGAGCAGGTGCTATCAGTGCCCTCCACGTCCCATCAGCCCTTAACATTTTCCTGCACTGGCCCAGATGCCAAGTGTCAACACCTGTGCCTGGGCCTGAGGGTCTCTCTGGAGTCTGCTGGGTCAGGACAGAGGTGCTGGGAATTAAGACCCCTGGGAGCAGCCCTCCATGGCCGCCCAAAGCTGGTGGATAAACACCCCAGCTCCCTTGCCTCTGGGTGCAAACTCTGAAGATCAGTGCCACCCTGTGACCCGAGGTCCCCGCAGGACTGGGCTCCAACTTCCTCAGTGTTAACCAACTTGATGACACATCCCACATTGGTTCTCGCCTTCTCTGTCCCTACCAGCACTTCCTTCACCTCCCAACTAAACTACATGTGCCCACATCCCTGCCTCGGGTGTCTGCTCCTGCAGGAAACTAAACCAAGATGGCAGGGTGTCACGCTAAGCCTTTGGGTCTTAGGGTCAGAGCCCTGGGCTCTCAATTCAACATAGGTTTAACTTAGCTGAGGGTTCTTGCCTCTTTACCAGTTTTGATCCTAATTTTCCCACCCTCGAAATGGGGCTACTAAAGATTCCTTTCCTACCCATCCTAGAGGCTGCTGTGCAGATCAAATGAGAGGATGCAAGTGAAAGAAAATGGTAAACCACAAAGCGATGTAAAGCGTTACCCTCAACATGAGGATTTCTTCTTGTCCGTGTAATCTCAGCATCAAGGGATTTGGGGGTGAGGGTCTCCAGGCCATCCTCTCCGGCACAGAGTCTGCTGAGCCCGTCCGCCGGCCTTTTTCATCCTGGGAGTGTCTTCTGCACTGTGATCCCTCACACTCTCCCCCTGCGTCCCTGACTTTGAAGTATTTAAAGGCGCTCTTGTTACTGGTTTTGGAATTCCTCAAGAGGGGCTTCTCACATTGTTTTCCTGGACATTTGACTTCAAGTTTGCATCTGACCTTTTCCTGTGATTAATAATTGATAATAAAATGTAAATATATGAATGGATTATATACATGTAACTGGTGTTTTCCCCTTGGCATGACCCCTTTTTCTTGCTAGTTAGCCATGCAGAGGGTTTTTTTCTCCTTTCTAGAAACTAGTCTTTTTGATCTTCAGCACACATTTTTGCAAGATTTCAGGGAGGCTTCTCTTTATTTTTTTAATAGTGTATAGGTTTCTTATGCTTTAAAATTTTTTTTAACTTTCTTTTAACCATTTCTTTCGATTTTTCACCTTTAACACACGGTCTTATTTCTTGTTTTTCTATGAGAAATGATTGGCGGCATGATGGGCATTTTGGGCTTTCCCACCAGGGGGCTGAACCTCCAGGTGCTGGGGTCTGAAGGAGCCAGAGCTTCACCCACAAGTGCTTTGCTCCTATCTTCCCTCCAGAAGAACCCTGCCCCCTTCCTGCCACTGAATGCGGCAAGCCCTGTGCATGTGGGTGATGGGCACCCCTAATCTCCATCACCACTGGGTACTGGCTTTGCGATGCCACTTTATCACTCACACCAGCTGCCTGCACTTGCACCCCTCGCCCTTAATTAATTACGCCCTGTGTGCAAGGAGCCACCTCCCTCCCAGTGACAGCCTTCAAGTCCCGTCAGATGAAGAAGCAAAACCCTTTCATCTCTCCTGATGGCTCCTCTCTTTCTGCATCATTTTTTTTCTTTCCTGCCAACTGTGGCTCCTCAGCATGTTGGTCTGTGCTCCTGGTCCAAAGCCATCCCATGGGGCTTCGACTCTGCAATGAAATCAAGCTCCAGGAAGCAGGTTGTAGGGGCCCATCACGTGGGGCAGGAAGCAGAGGCTCGGGAGGTGGGGTTGGTCTTAGGAGGCCCCAGAAGCCGGTGATCCAAATTAGTCAGAGGGTATTTCAGGGCATGGGAGCACGAGATGATGTGCAAGTCTGGGCTGGGGGAGCAGTGGTTGCCAGAGGTCGGAGATGGGCTTTTGGTAGGGTTGTGGTGACCTATGGAGAATCTGTATGTGTGGTGCCAGGGTCTGCTATTGTGTCATAGACAGTGAGAGGCTCTGCAAACAGAGGCACAGCCAGCAATGGGCTCTGCAAACCACAACGCAGACAGCGACACCACAGGGGTGAGGCTCAGCGGGGAGCAGCACAGAGCGATTGGCTCCGCATCCGTGGCACCCACAGTGCAGACACCATAACTCCAATCGTGACGGACTCTGCAAACAGGGCAAGGAGGGGCGCTGCCGCCAATGCCTGGGGTGGTGACAGACTCTGGATATCCAGAGACAGTGGCATCAACACTGAGGGGCTCAGCAAACAGAGGAGCTGGAGGAATGGGCTAAGTCAACACCATGACACCAACAGAGACCATGACAAGTATTGCAAACAGCAACAGGAACAGTGCCCACCTCTCTCAATAATGCTGAGCTCTGCAAATAAAACCAAACTCCGCGAATAACAAACAGTGCCACGCTCTGCGAATGGTGACACAGGGGGTGACAAGCTGTGCAAACAGCTCCAAGCTCTGCAACTAATGACACACGGTGCCAAGCTCTGCAAACAGCCAGTGTAGCATCAGCCAGGGTGTGGCCAGCAGGTTGGAGGTCATGGCCGGTTATTTCAGACACAGGCCCTGAGAGCACCCATTCTCCTCTCACCTTCTCCAGCACTCCCTGCCTTGCCCTCGCTCTCTCCACTTTAATTTGAATACCCTTCCTTGGCTCTCACTTCCTCTGCTCTGTCAGTTCCCTTTCTTTGGGAGCTAAACCTCTCAAATGAAGAACCACGGCCCAGTGCTTTCTGGAACCTGTTCCTCTCAATGGTGACTTCCTCATAGAAAGTGGCTCCCTCCACTCAGGTGCATCACCTTATGCTCTGGCTCCCCGTGTTTCTGTGGCTGAGCTGCCCGCTGCTCCTCAGACTGTCACTCCCTACACATGGAACATGCCTCGGAAGAGGGACGCCTGGAAGAGGGACGGGGAGGGAACAATGACCCACAGATCATATAAGCCCCATATGCATCTTCTCTGCTTCACACTTCACTGTAACCCTGTGAGGAGGGGGATACGAGGAAACAGAAGGACATGGAGGGATTCACTTGCCAGGGTCATGCAGCTCCCACACTATAGCCCAGAGCTGGAATCTGCATCTGTCCAACTTTAAAGCTGATGGGTCACTGTTACGGAAAACGTAGCAAAGCGGTCAGATGTGCAGAGTCCAGGCAAGAACTTTGGGAATCCTGGCTCTGTGCCCCATGGGAAATTATTTAACCTCTCTGTTCCTCGGTTTCCTCATCTGGAAAGTGGGGATAATAATCCCACTCACCTCTGAGTGTTTTGGTGAGAGAGGATTACGTGAATTAACATATGTTAAAAGCTCAGAAGAGTTTTTCTGTAAGCCACACCCGGCCCCTCAGTCCTGCTCTGGTCTCATCTCGTCATCCTCCCCCTCATCCCCCCGGCACCACCCCATACTGCCTCCTGGATCTTTCTCAAATATGCCAGCGCACCTCCCTCTCTTAGGGGCCCTGGAACGCACATCAGGACTCCCTGGAGTGGAACAGACATGAGGGCTGAAAGATGCAAAAACAAAGCCGCCCAGGAGAAAGTTACACCCCCCCCACCCCCGGGAGCACCAGTGGACAGTGGTCACACCCTCCCCCAGCCCAGCCTGTCCCCTTTCAGCTCGCCTGCCTGCCTGAGACACAGTTCTCCCTTCCTGTCACCGCCGGGGAAGGCTTGCGCTGGAGGAGAGAAGCGGGCAGGCATATGCAGAGGGGGGATGAAACCAGCATGCGCGGTGCCTTCGGGCCAACGCTGAGCACAGACATCACTTCTGAGGCAGGAAACTCACTGCTTCCCTTTCCGGAGGCTTCCTCCAGTGCAGGGACTGCAGGCTGGGTTGGCCAACAGCCTCTGCTGACACTCTCTGAATCCCAGTGATCCGGACACACACGAACAAAGCCTCAAAGCCCTGGGTTCAATGTTCGGGCAACGGAGAGCGAGGATGTGGCTGACGCTTTGGGATGCGGGGAGCAGGTAACCGCTTTTGGACCCTTTCATCATTGAAAAAGACTGGGTTCTCCTCCAGGCTTGGAGTTGAGATCCTGGGTCCCTGTGTGAGAAAATGCTGGGCAGCCAGGAAAATCGCAGCACAGCTCTCACCCAGCCCTGCTGCCTTCTGGGCTTCGCGGTCCCTCAGCTGGGGCTGAGCAGACCCAGCTTTTCCTCCTGTGTCTCCGGCAGCCGCCGCCCAGCCCGCACACCCTGCCCGCCCCCTGCAGGCGTGGAAAGCGGCTCATCCACCTGCTCAGGCTTCCCAGAGCTCGTTGGAGGGAATCGAAGCCTTCCTATAGAAACTAATGGGGACAGATTTCAGACTCTGAAAGAGTATTTTAAGCAAATGAATAACCAGAGACTGAGATGTGGGAGCAAGCACGGAGAAGCAAGGGAAGAACAGCAAAGCTTCAGTCGGACCACGTGGGGATCGGAAGGATGAGGGGCCGAGGCAGATCCGCCTCGAGGAGAAGCCCACCTGTGGCCACGGATCACATGATGCTGGTTAAGGGCATTATGACATCATCTGGGAGAAGGCCGATTCATTCATTCACTCACTCCCCACTCGTTCATTCATTCGTTCATTCATTCAACAAGTAGCTCTTGAGGTGCCCATAGCCCTGGGCGATGGGGACAAGACAGACGTGAAGCTCAGTCCAGGGGGACTGATATCAGAAAGCGCCACATTTCCTTCCAAGTCTGTGTGGTTTCTAAATATCCATCCCAAACTGCACACTGTCAGAGCTGCCGTTTAGGGAGTGGGCATCAGCACAGCATATGGGACACTGTGTAAGTGACCAGCGCTGTTAACAAGCCCTGCATGCGGTTCACCTCACAGAGCCTTTGGTCAACTTTGTAAAGTCATGAGTTAGAGGGTCCTGCAGGTATTGTCCTACACACATCCCTGGAAAGGGTAGACAGGGTCTGACCATCAGACAGTTATGGTCAGGGCTCTGGTAGCAATAGCGGGCAAAGTCCGGGAGAGAGCCTCAACCTGCCCTCCTCAAACACCACACATTCACACAGACACATGCATTCACACACATTCATACATGCATTCACATACAGACACACGTTCACACACACAGACGCACAGACACACACATTCATACATGCATTCACATATATAGACACATTCACACACACATAAACACACATTCACACACATTCATACACACGTTCACACACATTGACACCCATGGATGCACGTTGACACACATGCATATTCACACACATTGACACACACATTGACACACATGAACACACATTGACACACATTCACCCACACAGGCACATACGCATTTACACACACAGACACACACATTCTCTCTCTCTTTCTCGTTCTGGTTCCAGCTCTTCCTCTCCGGCAGATGCTCGCGGAAACAGGCCCCTTTCTGTCAGGCAATGCTTCCCACAGGAGGCTTAGGGACGATGGTATGGTTAGGGGATGAGCTGTCTGGAGTCAGACATCCCTAAATCCTACACCTGGGCCTCCAGCCCTGTGTCCCTGGCTACTATTTCTGACCTTCAGTACCTGTTCTGATACATGAGGGTGACGTATCCACTTACTTCACAGCGTTCTCACAAGATTTAAGGGAGATAAATGAGATCATGCCTGTGAAGGAGACACAGGCCTTTCTCTGGGGCCAGCACCTCACTCCCTTCCTGTGAGGGGGTGTCTCAGTGGTGGCAGAGCCCATCTCCCTCTTCGGAAGGCTTGGCTCTGCCGTCGGACGCACCTGCCCCGGACTCCAGGGGACCCTGAAGTGTTATTATCTCTGGCTACTGCAACAGCTTTACAAGAAAGCAGTGGCTGTGCTGCTCCTTTGGTAGCCAGTGCCCAGCTGGCGTCAGTGGTATAAGCTCCAAGTCTAGGGCCAGCCCACAGCGGTAGTGTCTAAATTTGGACCATTTTAGCAGCATTACCGTGGGTGTTATTCTTGAGTATATAGGCCCAGACCTGTTTTTTAGGCCTTTTAGAGTATCTGTGAGCAACCAAAGGTGTTTTTAGTAAATTCTTTTCCTGTTTAAGTCAGCCAGAGTTCGTTTCTGTTGCTTGCATCTCAGAGCCCAGCCTGACAGAGTGTGTGAAGTGTTTGGCTAGGTGCTCAATAAACGTGAGCGATTGGAGATGACAAGCACGCAAGCGGAAGGGGCAGGCACCCAGGGAGAGGCCTGGGGGTACTATCACTTGCCCAGCTTCCAGACTGGGCAGGGTTGGGTTTATTTGTACAACTCAGAGCCAAGGGCTGGGGGAGTGAGAGGAGAAGCAGGAGAGACACGGAATGGTGCTCCTGATAAGTGACCCTAAATGGGAGCCACACAGTTTCCTACAGGATCTCAGTCACTGGTGATTCCCTTTACTCTACAGGTAAACAAGCCTATATCTATTGCTTGAATTTATCATCTCAATCTCTGCTCAAACAAATCCCAGATCACTGGGCTTCAGGAAAAATGCAGGGGTACGAGGAGGCCCACGAAGGCAGAGGACTCATCTAAAAAGCATCTCCTAGAGCCTGTGGGATCAGACTGCTCCCTCTTCCTCTCTCCCCATGAGAGATACACATGCTCCCTCTCCTCCTGGTTGCGTGGGCCCTTTCTCCAACCTCCCTCTCGCCCCATGAGAGATACACATCACCTTTACCAGGAGGCCACATATAGTTGTTTGGTTTGGGGACTGCATAGAGGCACCAGCTGAAGGTGTAAGTGGGGCTTTCCCGGGTCCCGGCTGGGCCCAGCAGAAGGAAGGAGCACCTTTTCTTTCCTTGCCAGGGACCATCCGTGGCCAAGGATCATGTCCCTGTCCTGAGCACTCTTCTTCACCCCAGGCCCCTCCCCGGTGCACTGTGCAGGACCACGGACTGTAGGCAGTGGACAATTCCATACAACAGAAGCTCAATTCATCAGCACGTGGCAAGAAAGAAGAAGGACGTGAAGACTTAGAGATTTTAAAAGACAGTCCAGTTTTGTTGTTTGCATCCCCGTGGTACCCTTGAAAATGTCCCTCTGTCCTCTGTAATTCCTGCAAATTAAGAAGCTGGACTCACAGACTTGAGCAGGTGCAGGCTTCACTCTCTCACTGTGTCTTTGCCTCTCTCTCCAGGTCAGCCTCACAGTGAGAGCTGAGAGTGACTTCCCCACCAGCTGCCGTAACATATAAACACATCTCAGGGAGGGAACATCAACGCTTTTCTCCTAAGAGGGCGCAGCCCAGCTTCATATGAGCCAAGCATACATGACTGGATCACGAGCCTGGCCACGTGACTTGGACTCAGCTGCGTGTCACCCCAGTGACCCTGGTTCTGGTGCTGAGGGGCATTTGAGACCTTCACTGGCCTGACGGACATCACACAGCTTGCCTGTGTCCATGGGTGGGTCTCGCAGCTCCTGGCAAGGCAGCTGCCACACTTGCAGGTCCTGATGATTTCCACACCTCCCTGCTGGGATATGTAAATATATATATTTATGCATTTATTTCTTAAAATGTTTATTTATTTTGGCTGCTCTGGGTCTTAGTTGTGGCACGTGGGATCTTTGCTGTGGCATGCGGGCTCTTAGTCGAGGCAAGCATGCAGGATCTAGTTCCCTGACCAGGGATCAAACCTGGGTCCCCAGCACTGGGAGCTCAGAGTCTTCACCGCTGGACCACCAGGGAAGTCCCAAACCCCCATGATATATATTTTTAACTGTTTATTTGTTTGAGTCAGGATGTGAATAAGGCCATACAGATTGAATGGGTGACATCTTTTAAGTCTATATTAATCCATAGGTCCTCCCATCTCTCTTTTTTTCTTTGCAACGTATTGATGAAATTGGGTTGTTTGTTTTATGCAGTTTTCCACTGTTTGGCTTTTACGGATTATCTTGACAAGGCTACCTCATGGGTGGTGTTGAATTCATCCACCGGAAGGGACAAAAGTCTTTCTTTTTGTGCTGTTAGTGGCCCAACGAGCAATGCCTGGAGCCATTCATTCACAGGGGTTGCAAAATGGTACTATTTTAATTTTACTATTCTTTCTTCATTTATTAGCTGGATTCTTTATTTCCTAGCAGGCCTATACATTAATGAGAAATTTCCCCAGATCTACTCTCTGGCCTCAGTGGAACAATGTATATAGGAAACCCCCATCAGGCCCTATCACCCCCAACGCCAGCACACTCAGCTTTCCAGCCCAGGTGCTGGATTAAGAAAGAACCCAGGGCAGGAAAAGGGCTCGAGATCATCCAGTGTGTCCACCCAGCAGGAGGCACCATCCTCACACAAATCTGTCTGATTGGGTCTGAACAGCAAGGGGTCTTTGGCTTGCATCTTGCTCTCAGGGATCTTCCCGTCTGAGACACAAATACCGATCTTAAAAGCAGTTGTGTGTGGGCTTTCCTGGTGGCGCAGTGGTTGAGAGTCCGCCTGCCAATGTAGGGGACACGGGTTCGTGCCCTGGTCCGGGAAGATCCCACATGCCGTGGAGCGGCTGTGCCCGTGAGCCATGGCCGCTGAGCCTGTGCGTCCGGAGCTCTGCAACAGGAGAGGCCACAACAGTGAGAGGCCCGCGTACCGCAAAAAAACCCAAAAAAAAAACAAACAAGAAACCCCTGAAGCTCAGATACCTGACTAACTTTCCTAAGGTTTCAAAGGTAATGAGGCCTGAAGCTGTGATTCAAATACAGATCTTTAAACTGCAAAATTCAAACAAGTGTCCCTGGCCTCCGGGCTTATCCACGCATCACAGGAGCTGGCATCTCTCTGCAGGACGAGGCAAATGTACGGTCCATCCAGGAACTGATTTCTCTAACGGGAATCGGAGACTCTTATTTCAGCAGTTAAGCAAGACTTTGGGGGAAAGCCTTTAAAAGCAAGGTAGTTGGGGCACAGCGTGGTGCGGTTTAACAGTCAAGAGTGAAAAATCCACAGACACACGGCTTCAGGTCCAATCCCATCAATTACTTATGAGTGTGTGGTCACGGGCATTGGTACTGCTTAGCCTGTCTATGCCTCGGTGCCCTCACTGAGGAACAGGGATAATAAGAGTGCCTACCCCGTAGGGTTGCTCTGAGGTTGAAAAGTTTGCAGCATGGGAATTCCCTGCCAGTCCAGCGGTTAGGACTCTGCGCTTTCACTGATGGGGGCACAGGTTCAATCTCTGGTTGGAGAACTAAGATCTGACAAGTCGCGTGGTGCAGTCAAAAAAAAAAAAAAAAATTGCAGCATTAGCATCGCCTGGATCTTCATTAGAAATGGAGGTTCTCAAGCCTCTCCTGGACCCACTGAGTCAGGAACAGCACCTGTCAGGGTTTCGGCAGCTGTCTTTTGAACACAACCTCTAAGCACCAATGATGTACCTTAAAGTACGAGAGCCCCTGGCTTAACACCTGTGAAGCACTTAGAATAACACCTGGGACATAGTAAGTGTTTAATAAATGTGAACAACTTATTATTATTAGCCAGGGCATTCATTATCCCCAGCTCTGGGAGGGGAAGTTTGGCCCAGCTCTGGAGGAGAAAAGGCTGAGCACCATTTTCATGTTCAATAAACCTCCTGGGTTCCTGTGGACTGGTCTGTTTTGGTTTGTCCAACTGTAGAATTTCCGGCCCCCAGAACAGTGCTTGGGACACAGCCTGAAACTGACAATTATTTACCGTATGAACGTGGTGCTCACCTTCTCACTCTGTCTCATCTGTTCGCCTGGCCTTGAGAAGAGGAGAGGACATCAGGGCTGAGGAGTGGCCTTCAACCCCGCACGAAACACCCATCTCTCGGGAGCATTTTCTGCCTACCTAGGGCTTGGTTTCCATGCCCCCTTGTTTCTGTGAGTTAACTAGAGTGTGGCGTGGGTGTGATTGTGTGTGTGGCAGGGGTATTACCAGGTCCTTGTGTTTGCATCACAATGTATCAATAAGAAAAAGACAGACAATTTAAGAGAAAAAAATGGATAGAAACCTTGCTCCCGTCTCAAAAAAGGATAACTGCATGGCCAAAAAACATGAAAAGGAGTTCAGCATCATTGGTCTGTATGGAAATACATACTAAGAGCAGAATGTGGTGCCGTCACACATCTGGATGAGGAAAAGGATGAGAAATCCTGGGAGGAAGACGCGGAGTGATTGAACTCTCATACGTGGCGAGTGTGAGAATCAATGGATAAAGCCACTTGGGACAGCTGTTTGGAAATTTTGGTATTTCCACTCCTGGGTATAATATACGTGACAGAAATACATCCATATACTCTTCCGAAAGACACGTAGTAGAAAGCTCATAGAAGCACTGTTTTTCATGGACCCCAACTGGAAACGACCCAAACGAAACTTTGTTAAGAGTGGAATGAGTAGATCAAGTGTAGTATAGTCACACAGTAGTATACCACACAGCAATGAGAACTAACGATCTAGAATTATACTCAACAACCTGGAAGAATCTGATGAACATACTCTTAGGGGAAAGAAACCAGGCATGAGAGAATATGTACATACATTTGATTCCACTTATCCAAAGTTCAGTAACAGACAAAACTAAAGTAGCGGTTTCCCTTGGGAGAGTAGTAACCAGAAGACAGCCTCAGGGGGCTTCTGAGGCGCTGATAGGATATGTTTGTCGGAATGCTGGCCACACAGATATGTTCAGTTTGTGAAAACTCATTGCAATGTACAGTTCCGATGAATGCACTTCTCCGCATGATTATTTCTACAAAAAGTTAAACAACGTGACTGATCATGGGATGTCAGGTAGAGGGGAAAGGCAGTCCAGAACCTAAGACCTGGACCCTGAGCTCAGGCCACTTAAGCATTCCAGGAATTAGTGTCCTTATCAGTAGATGACAAGGGAATCCAGACTTAAGAGAAGGAAATTGCCCAAAGTTCATAAGCGGTGGCTGGCACAGCCAGTTACCTTTCCTTGGCCACGTGCATGAAGGTAACCGAGGCCTGGGCCACCTGCTTTTAGAATCCATGAGATGATGTATGCAGAGGGGGCTGTACAGGGTGGCACAGCAGGGCTGTGTGGACTGCCATTGCCAGCATTCTCTGAGCCAGAGATACATCCATGTATTTCTCCATTACCTCCCAACTTCATGCTTACTCTTTCCAATGACACACTCTCATTCTTTCTTGAAAGTGATCACAATTCCTAAATGAACGCACAAAAGTAAATTTCTTCATTAACCAGAGGAAAAAAATGTAGCACCTGGGTGGAACTTGCACCAGAATGCAGTAGAAGCACAGCATCATATTTCAGACTAATTACCCCTGTCTCTGCAGATGGATGTGTTCAGCACAGTGGTTGGGTGATGAGGTGGGGTGAAGGGAAGCTGCCTTGTTTAGGGCAGCTTCTCCAAAGGTGTTCTTCAGAATGCTAGTCCCATGAAATATTAAGTGGGGTCATGAGGTGACAATTCCATCCTCAAACGTATTTGGGGAACTGCTAGGTGAAATGTTATAAAGTGCATGTTTTTGCTGCAGGACTTCTCAGAGCCTTTACTATGCTAGTGGGCATAATGAATCACCAAGATGGGGATCAAGTAGATAGCATTTCTCTAACTTATTTGATTTTTCACCCCTTTTTGATTGGAAGGTCACCTTGTGAAAAGTGTTCCCTGGCACCCAAAATGAAAAACATTGACACAGACCCAACCTCTGTCCAAGAGTTAGGGGATTTAGCTTATAGATTCATCTTAGTTATCAATCAGCAGGACACCTTGAGCAAGTCCCTTTTTTCTTGGAGCCTCAGTTAATTGGAAGGAAAGGCCTTGAAAACCAAGGATATCGATTTGCTAGAGAGAGGGGAGTGGTGTTCTAACCATTATCTCACCGCTTTTTTAACTTTTTTGCATTTAATACTGCGGCATTAGGCAAGGGACTTGATTATTTATGCATGGGGCAAATGCTGTTGATAAGTAACCCCAATAGCTGTTACCTTCATTTCTTGCTAAAAGAATCCTGATTTTTCCTGTGTGGCACTGAGCCCTGTGATAGGGTGAATCCCATTCTTTTCTGTTTAAAAGTGGTCATGTGAAGATGTGATGGCTGGAGCTGTGGCAGCCCTATTTTGAGCATAAGACAACAAGGATGAAAACCAGAGAGCTGAGGAGGCATAGAGTTAGGAGGGAAAGAGCCTGGGTCCTTGATGTCATCATTGAACTGCTGAACTAATATTTAAACTATATTCCTCTAACTTCTTGTCAAATAAACAATAAGTGCCCGCATCATTTTAGTTACCATCAGTTTGATTTGCTTTTACTTGTACTCATACCTAAACTTACTGATAATATTTATGTCTTTGTACCTTTTATTATTCTATTTTCTCATTTGTAAGTGGTCCTCAGTTGTAAGGTGCAGTCATGATTAATTTATTAGTAAAGATGAGATTGGAGGCTCTGGTGTAATAACAGATGAAACCCTGAAATCTTAGTGACTTCACCCAATAGTAGCTATTCCTCACTCCATCATAGTCCAATATGAGTTAGGTAACCCCACCCCAACTAGTAGCTATATTATCTGGAACACATGGTATATTAGGTTAAGCTAGGTTGCAATAACAAACCCTGAAATTTCAGAGGCTTATTTTTGGTTCCTGTGAAGTCTGCTCTTGGGCTATTTGCTCTCAGGAGCAGTTCTCTTCCAAGCGGTGACTCAGGGATCCAGGCTGCATCTTACAGATACAGACTCCAGAATAGGTGATTTCCTGGTTGTTGAAGCCAGAAAGTAGAGTGTTGAGGGTCATGCACCAACCCTTAAATATTTTGGCCTGGAAGTGACATCACTTCTCTTTACAGTGCATTGTCCCAACTTAACTTCAAGGGAAGCTGGGAGATGCAGAGATGCATATGGGTATTTGGTGAGCGTTAATCGTCCCTGGCACAATTTAATAACAGCTTGTTTAGTAACCTTGTCTCTGCCTGAGAGCCTGAAATATGTTCCGTGGAGGCTGGGGGCAGGGAGAGGTGGAGAGTGACGCTTCCCTGATTCCACTGAATCCAGCTTGCAGAGGCCAGGCCAGGCATTAGGTTAAAGGTAGCACAAGGAAAGAGCCAGCTTAAGACCCAAAAGTCTGGTTCTAGTCTTTGGGCTCCTATCAACTTTGGGCAATCCACTTTCCTATGGGTTTGTCTAATCTGAGAAATAAGGATTTTCACCCTGTTCTAGTCACTATGGTTGTGTAATGTCATCCTAAAACAACAAACATTTACTATTGCTCATGGTTTCCCTGGGTCAGGATTGCAGGAGTGGCTGGCTGGGTGCTTCTGCCTCAGGCTCTCATAACCGGTCATTGGAAGGCTTGACTGGGCTGAGGATCCATTTCCGTGGTGGCTCACTCACACAGCTGGCAACGTGGTGCTGGCTGCTGGTCCGAGGTCTCAGTCCCTCTCCACATGGGCCTTTCCACAGGTCTGCTTGGGCTTCCCCTTGGCCTGCGGCTGGCTTCCCCCAGACCAGATGATCCCACCAACCAAGATGGAAGCTTCATGCCTTTAAGACCTGGCTTCGGAAGTCATACATCAACACTCCACCACATTCTGTGTGTCACACATGCCCACCCTGACTCAGTGTCAGAGGGGACTACACTAGGGGTGGATACCAAGAGGTGAAATAGTGGAGAACCATCAGGAAGGCTGGC
This sequence comes from Delphinapterus leucas, assembly GCF_059928025.1. Lineage (NCBI taxonomy): Eukaryota > Metazoa > Chordata > Mammalia > Artiodactyla > Monodontidae > Delphinapterus > Delphinapterus leucas. Next base: position 34,561,830 of record NC_143138.1, read on the forward strand.
TTCCCAAACCCTATCTCTAAATTCTGACATTCTTTGTCTATGATGCAGCAATACCCCTCCCTGCAAGGAAAGTGCAGATAAGACCAGATCCTCCTGAGGTCTCCTAAAATGCTCCTGGCGCTCTAGGATGAGACAGTTTCTGGAACAAAAACTTTAAGAGTAAACGCCTTTTCTACTTAATTCTTTCAAGAACTCTGCAGCTGATGCTATATTTATTATCCCCATTTCACAGATTGGGACACTGAGGCCCAGAGAGGTTGAGCTTGCCTAAGGTCATGGTCAGCATATGCTGAGTCAGATTTCACACCCAGAGCCTACGTTATCAATACCTCCTGGAGCCAGGCTCAGCCCCAGAGGAATGGACAGTGGCCCTGCCTCTCCCCCTCCCCTGCCCCCAACCTTGAGCCCAAGTTTCCCTCTGTAGCCTGGAGGTAGGGCACTAATGTCGCCTCTCTGGGGAAGCACTTGGCAGTGTCCAGGCAGCTGCCTTTCCCCACTTCCCATAGTGCCCAATTCTTCCTGCAGGGCTCCCACCCCGTCTGGAAGAACTTGCACCCCAAGAACTTGCTTGGAAACTGCAAGTCCCTTCGTCCTCTTAATATTTCTCATGCACGTTGAGCTAATGGTGTTAGTGCCAGAACAAAGCAGTGTGTCCCTGATTAGGGGAGTGACAATGGAGTCTGATTTCTTTGTGAGCTGACACATTAGGGCTTAGCTGTATAACTGCCTTTTTCTTTAACTGCCAGCAGCAAGTAAAAAAGCTCCTGACCACAGGTTTATTAAATGTTGTGGACTTAGATGATTTAAAGTTCATGCTTCTGTTCCTGATCTGTCTATTGCCAAGAAGCCTGAACAAAGACTTAACCCATCTCAGCAATTTGCCTGCATTTGAATGAGATGAATGAGCAGTTTCTCAGGCTTTGGGCTCTGAGGACAAGAGGGGGACCCATGAGCCTGGGCCAGCATCCAAATGTGCTGCCATCCCCTGCGGGTGGGGGGAGGTGGGGACCAGGAGAAACTCCGGATGCCCTGATTCAGTGCGAGTCCCCGGAGGGCTTGGTGTGATCAGTCTTGGGTGTGTCTGTGTGTGTGGTTGCCACGAGTGGGGTGTGGGACACCATACGTGTGGGACCATGTACCCGGGGGTGGCGTGTATAACGGTGGGCAGCTGGGAAGGTCATGGTTAAGAGTACAGACCCTGAAGACTCGCTAGACTATTGGCTCTACGTGTACAGCTGAGAACCTCAGTGGGTTTCCTCATCTGTGAAATCAAGTTGATAACAACAAGGACACCTACCTGCAAGGTTCTTGTGAGGATTAAATGGGGTAACACCTGCAGAGCCCTTCGAACACTGCCTAACATACGGTAAGCCCTTACAATGACGCCTATTTTTATTTCCTGTTTACTTTTATTTTGGGTGTGCATCTGTGTGGACTCCCGTTTGGGATGCGTGTGTTTATGTGCACCTGTGTTCAGTGTGTGTGTGTGCATACATAAGGGCATCCCCATGGAGGTATGCATGGAACCTCTGGAGTTAAAGACAATGAACTCCCCCTTCCCAGGCAGAATGTGGAACCCACACCTTTCAGTTGAAGAGCCCACCTGGCCCTGGGGGGCTAAGGAAAGTTCTCCCAGCGCTGCAGTGGCTTCCTTTGCCAGGGGCTGGGGAGGGGAGGACAGGCGGGTAACTGGATGACCTGAAAGTTGGAGGCAGAGAATCAAAGTCTTTCCATCAGTGAAATTAAACTCATATAGCTGAATGGAGCTCCAGGAAGCCAGCGTTAACTCTGGTTGATTTTATTCTAATTTTTGTACATTAGCAAACTAGGAGGGTTTGCTAGTTCATCACACTGCAAGCCCCTCTCCACCTACCACCCGTCCCCCGCCACCGGCTCTGTGCCATCAGTGCTCCCTGGGGCCTGGGCACTTCAGGGGCGCAGAGTCAGCCAAGCATAATGCTGCTGGGACTGCCCTGGGCCACCCGCCTGGCTGCCGTGTCTGACTTACGGCCCTATGAGCAAGCTGGCAGTTCAGGCCCATGGAAGGATTCAGGCTACGTTTCGCAGATAAGTGGGATGACTTAATCAGAGCCCTGGGGTTAGCCTTTCCCCTTTGGGGTTACAGTTGAGTGTGCCAGGGCGTGGCTTCACGGAAGGGAACACTTCCTGAGAGTCCCAGTAACGCTCACCCAGCAGGGACGGTGTCAGGAGTGTTCCCATGTCCCCACTTCTGCACCTGGCTTCACGCCCCTCACAGCAATTCAGCCATGGCTTCTTCCATGCATCCAGCTGTCTTCATCCTCTACACCTGGGAATGACACACTGCCCCTCATCTACCTGTGAGAACCTATCCTCCCAGCAGTGGGGGTGGAGCATCACATATCCTGGGCCCCTTATAACTGATGTCCTACTTTGGGGATGAGGCAGACAGCTGGGAAAGCCAAGAAGGGTGATGTCACCTGGGCCGTGACCCTGGCAGCTTGGTATACCGGAAGGAACCTGGCCCGGGAAGGGAGCTGGGGGTGAGGCCCTGTTTCTTTACCTGCAGATGGAAGGGCTTCAACTAGATCAGTGGTTCAGAGACTTTGGAGAGCATGACATTCACCCAGAGAACGTGTTACAGTTTCATCCCCAGAAGCTGACGTTCTAGTTCAGAAGGTGTGGGCTGGGCTGGGCTCTCGTCTGTAGCGGGCATCTCAGGTGATTTCATGCATGTGTCCTATAGATGGTGACTAAGGCCCCTCCCTGCCCTTACACTCAGGGGCCTTCCAGCCTTTGGTGGACCAGAGCACAAGGGCCATCTCTCGCTTGGGGACGTGTGAGGGCGGTGGTTTTTACTGTGCTACTGAAGGCAGATGACGTCACGTGCCGCATCCCCTCCCAGGGTGTGCAGTTCTGGGAAGATTAAACAGCTATAGATCTGCCCCTTCCTGTCAAAAGCATGTCAGGGTGGATAGCTGACCCTCCAGGAGCTCATGCAAAAACTTTGGCACAATCTCAACTCACCTTTTTTTACATCCCACATCCAGTCTGTCAGGAAATCCTGCGAGCTCCAATTTAATGTGACGGCATCCCACTGTCTATGGCTGCCCGACTGTCTCTTTTTTTGGACAACAGCTTCCTAACTGGTCTCCCTTTCTGGTTTATTGCCCACACAGCAGCCAGAGGGATCCTTTTAAAGCATGTCACTCATCTGTGCAAAATCTTCCAGGGGCTTCATACCACACCCCAAATAAAATCCCTAGTCTTTATCTTGCTTACATCAGCTGGCCCCCACTACCTGCCCGACCTCGTCTCCTACCACTCTCCTCTTTACTCCCTCTGTTCCAGTCACAGCCTCCTCGGTCTCCTCGCTGTTCCTTGAATACACCGAACCTGCTCCCACCTCAGGGCCTTTGCACTGGCTGTTCCTTCTGCCTGGAATGCTCTATCCCCATATGTCTGCATGGTTTGCTCCCTTGCTTCATTCAGGTCTATCTCAAATGGCAATCAGAGAGTTCTGTTCTTCTTTGATGAATCTTTGTAAACTAATATCCCCTGCAGGTGTTATTCCCTCAAGCAGCTTTAGTGTGTGTGTGTGTGTGTGTGTGTGTGTGTGTGTGTGTGTGTGTGTTTACTGGTTTATTTGCTTAAAGCATCTTGCCATCCAGGAGAATGTAAGTTCCTTGAAGGCAGAGGGGTAGATTGTTTTCTTCTCTGTTCCCAAAGCCTAAAACATCACCCAGCAGGCAGTAGGTTCTCAAAATACTCATGATGAATAAATGAAATGAGTGAGTGGATGGCTGAGTGAAGTGACAGGGCCTCAGGCATAACCCTAAACCTTGTCTGATTTTTTAAACAAGCAAATTAGTCATGAGCTTTGTAATTTCCAATATATTATTAACAAGTTATGAGCAATATACTCACCCTTGGCCTCAGTGATTGGCATGAGCTGGCTGCTGCCGGCTGCTCATGTGACATCAGCGTGGGTAGCTGGGGCCGTGCAAATGCTCAGTCTCTGATTTGAAGGGAGTTCCTGAAATAGCACCTTCCTGTTCAGGATGGATTCATTCTCCCCACACAGCAGGCATGACTCCCCAGCCCTGACCAGGGCCTGGCCATGTGGGATTCTCCACTTAGACCTCCTGCGTTGTGTGGTGGGGAAGTGACACGTTGCCTTCCGCAGGTACCTCGCGTTTCAAAGATCTATCATATTTAGTGTATTAGTTTGTTAGGGCTACCGTAACAACGTACCACAGACTAGGCGACTTAAATAACAGACAATTCTGGAGGCTGGAAGTCTGAGATCAAGGTGTCAGCAGGTATCTTCTAAACCTCTCTCCTTGGCTTAGAGATGGCCAGCGTCTCCCTGTGTCTTTACATGGTCTTCCTTCTCTGCGTGTCTGCGTCCCAATTACCTCTTCTTATCAGGCCACCAGTCAGATTGGATTAGGGTCCACCCCAAACACCTCATTTTAATTAATTACCTCTTATAAGACCCTATTTCCACATACAGTCACAGTCTGGAGTACTGGGGGTTACGGTTTCAACACATGAATTTTTTGCGGGAGGGTGCAAATTCAGTTTATAAAAACATTATAACATTTAACTATTTCCTTTTAATTCTTTACGGAAATTTCCTAAATAATCAGTTTTAAAGTAAGTTGCTAACATGGGTTTAATAGCTTCTCATGATGCCTATGATTGTCATTCCCATTTTACAGAAGAGGGGACTGAGAAGGTAGGTGCCTTGGGCCGAGGCCACACAGTGAGTTTAGCGATGGGACCAGGACTGGACCCCCAGCACAGTGCTCCTTTCAGCGCCCAGTCACCTCCTGTCCTCGTGATAAAAGGCAGCAAATCGACATGAAGTATTAATTAATGAACCCAGTGCTGCCATTTTCCAACTTGTGTTCTAGAACCCTCTGGAGGAGACAGCTGGCAGGGAGAGGTCTTTTGTGCTCTTGAGTCTCTAATGAGGCTAATTGCTCTGCCTGGCACACTGTGTGCCTCTAGTTGGTTTACTACAGAGCGGGGCAGTGAGAGGAAGGTGGGGTAAAAAAATCAGCAGAGTAACTAAGCTGGCAGCCTCCCAAGGGCACAGTTCTGTTCCCAGAGATTCCATCTCCAGCGCTTGAGGGAAGCCGGAGTGCCACCAGGAGGGAGAGGACACTTCAGGGATGGAATCCTCCCACCCGCCCACTAGCGTTTTCATCTGGTGAGGGGCAACGATTCCACACTAGGGATGAGCACATACCTGCACAGGTGATCCTTTGGAAACCTGAGCTAGGTGAGCAGCAGGTTGCAAGAGGATGAGGCCGCCAGTCCAAAAGGCTGAATGTACTTCCGCAGGCCTACCTGCTCCTCCTGGGTAGATGGGGCCAACCTTCTGGGTGTGTCGTGTTCCTACAGCGGTTTCCCTGACACCAGACGATTCTATCCTCTCCTGACCCCCTTTCCTCCTTCCTTGAATGAGACTGTCATGCCTGGAGCCACAGGAGCCATCTTGTGTCCATGAGACTCTAAGCAATAGGGATGAGAGCCAGCTCGTGTGGATGGTAGAAAAGGCCTGGGTCTCTGATGACATGATTGAGCAGCTAAGTCAATACCAGCAACACCTATCCCTGGATTACTTGATATTTAAGAAAAATAATCTCCTTTTAATTTAAGCTATCTGATTGGGTTGCCTGTTAATTGCAGCTGAATGCATTTCTAACGATACATTTGGTGAGTCAAAAACAGGCTGTCTCTAAGGATCAGCCTATAAGAGCCATCATATCTTCAGGGATTTCCCACCTGGTTATTAAGTGGAATGGATGGAAGTGGCTTCAAAGATGTGGCGTTTGGGCAGGTCCCTATCGGTCACAGGGCTTCTTTCCCTGTCCCTTCCTTTCTGTCAGGTGAGAGGTGGCCCTGGCCCTCAGGAAACTGAGTATTCTTAGATTCTTGCCATCTTTATGCTGGGCTCTGCCCTAGACTCAAGGGTTGACCTTTTCCCAACATGGAAAAAGCGTGGGAAAGATCATTCCCCTGGACTCAACCCTTGGCATCTCTGCATTGTCTTCCATCTCTCCTCAGCATCACTTCTTTCCAGGTCATTCCGGGAAATACCAAACACAGAATCAGCCCACCATACTGGGTACAAGGAAAGACCCCAAAACAAAATTAACAAGAACCTCAGGAGAGAGAAATCTTGGAGCATGACCCATAGTAATGATTTTTCATATTTTCTAGTAATCCGTTTATATCTTCCCAGCCAATCTCTGAAAGAGAGATTTTAATTCCATTTTGTAGGTGAGGACTGTACCTGGATGCAGTTGGCAAATCATGGGTGCTGAGCAAAGCTTCAGAGCTGGGCTTTGTTGTTTGGTGTTGTGCTAACCTCATAACCCTGCTCTATGGTGACCCTAGGGTCTTTAGTGGGGAAGAAAGTGGGGGAGGCTATGAAGGAGGGGCTTCCTGGAACCCCATCCTGGCTGTAAACCGAGCAGCTCCTTTTATCTGTTTTTATACATTAGGGATGAGGTTTCTGGATGTTGGCTACACCCAGGGAACTCTCAGCTAAACAATAGTGGTAACTAAAGCTGCAGGGCTCTTAACCATTCGTTATAAGCAATTCCACCACCACATGAGTTTGGGGCAATACTCTTATTCTCCCCATTTTTTTCTGGAAACCGAGGCTCAGAGAAGTGAGGTATCTTAACCAAAGTAACACAGCTTTCAAGTGGTAAAATGGGGTTCAATTGCAGGTCTTCTGTTCCAAGTCCCCTGGAGGTGATGGCTCCCCCTTGTGGAGCCCCCAGGATATGACAGTCATAGAGATCTTGGACTTGGGAAGCACTGGGCCAGATGGGAGAGGGACAATCTGAAAGGGGGGAGGAGACCCAAGCCCTACTTTGGGGGAGTCCAGGGACTTCTGAAAGGGTCAAAGAGACCAGAAAGTCCCTCAGAAAGAAAGGGATGTTGCATCAGGAAAGGCTGTGTCTGTGGCAGCCCTGTGCAGCTGCTTTGCCCGAAAGAATGCTTGTGGCAGAGGTGGGACAGTCACCCTGACAGCTTCTTGAATGAGGTGAGCCTGGCCAGGTTTTGAAAGAGGGGAGAAAATAGAGAACAGCATCCGGGGGGTGGAAGGAGGGCTAGGAATAAAGATTTCTGCCCAAGAAGAGCTCTGGAGAAGTTTGCCCCTGGCGGGCCACCTGCTCCCGCTGCAGAGTTCTGCTACATTTGGATCTCTGCTCCCCCACAGCTCTTCTCCTGGCAGCACGAGAGCTGTCCGTTCATCCCCGGAGCCAGCCCAACCTCAGGCTCAGTGGAGCGAAGACAAGGACAAGCACCAAGCCACCTATGTCCATCGCAGCTGCACGGCCAGCTCCAGCTGGCTGCGGAGGACGCCTTGGCAGGGAGTGCAGAGGGCTGGGCAGAAGCTGGGATTACGGCTGCACTCCTAGCTCCCCCATCACTTGGGAGCCCTGTCTCCCCCATCAGACTGGGAGCTCCCTGGGGGCAGGGGCTGTGTCTCCCCCATCAGGACAAGGATTCTCTGGGCACAGAGTGGTGGGAAGGGTGGCCTTGTCACTCTGGGGTCTGCACTGCCTCCACCATGCTGTGGTTTAAGGCAGTGGTCCCCAACCTTTTTTGGCACCAGGGACTGGTTTCGTGGAAGACAATTTTTTCACGGACGGGGGCTGGTGGGGATGGTTCAGAAGTAATATGAGCGACGCGGAGCGGCAGATGAAGCTTCGCTTGCTCGCCCGCCCGTGGCTCACATCCTGCTGTGTGGCCCAGTTGGCTGGGGGGGGGGGGGGGGCGGAGCAGGGGCGGGGACCCCTGGTTTAAGGGACTAGTTGCCGGCAGGCTGTTTTTGCTCAAGTCTTCTTTCCTAAAAACAGTCTTAGAAAAACCCAAGATTTTCATCTTCCCTTCCTCACTCCCACTCTGAATTTCTTGGTGGGACAGGTGGGAACACCATCCTCAGTCTCACGCTCTAATTGGCCTATTAGCATGGGCTACTGCCAGTCAATGGAAGCCAGGGGTCGGCCCAGGTTCAGCCATAGGGGTTCTGGGTAATGTAGTTCCCTGCCTCTTCCCTGCCCCCACTAGAAGGAAATGGTTTCAAATCTCAAAGTAGCTTCTGTGAGGAGGAAAGCCTTCTCCTTTCTTCAGAACTGGTGGGAGTAGTTCGGAACCATTTTTCTTTATAGCCTGGCACGGTTTTAGTGATTTTCTGAAAGAGTAGGCTGCTTTGATACAGACCTGCAGTGCTGATTTTGATAAGGCTCTGTCCCCTCTCTGCTGGCAGAAGTTACAGTTTCCCTGTTGGGTGGGGCGGGGGCAGGGTCGGCGAGTGGGATTTAAAGTGGCTGCTGGTGCCTTAGTGCTACAGAGGCACACCACAGAGCTTGGTTCCCACACAGCGGTCCAGGCTGGTGCTTATTCATTCACGATCAAGTTTTACCAGCCTGCAAAGAAATGAGAAAATAAGAAATATGTAACTTGTTTGTCTTAAAGTTTAATGTATTTAAAGGATTGTCTTTGGGCTTGTTTTTCTACTTTTTGACGTAAAAACATGTGGGGACATGGTGATGGCTCAGTGGGGAGGGGAAGAGGCCTCCCCTGTGATTGCTTATGTATTTGGGATATTCATAAATGCAGTGTTCATAAGTCAAGCTATGCTGTTAGTTATCTTCAAATTCTTAATTATCTTTGCTGAAGAAAGGGAGAGGCGGGGATAATATAGGAAGTCATTCAATAATGGAAGTGAAGCAAGGAAGGGAAATAATGTTTATTGAGGACTAATTCAGAAAGGATAATTGACTTGCCCAGGGTCACCCTGACAGTTAATAATGTGGGTCTGGGGCTAGAATCTGCATCTCCTGACGCCTAGTCTAGTGCTTTTTCAAGCACTATATGGGTCATAGTAACACCAATTACGATGATAGTGAACAACCGCAGAGCACATAGTAAGCCCTTCACGTGCAGTATCTCCCTTCGCTCTCGCGGCAGCCCTGAGAGTTCGCCTATTTACAGATGGATGATTCAAGCCTGTTTTTAGTTCAATTTAAGACACCTTCACCAAGTGCCCACCAAGTTCAATCCCAGGTACCGAACTAGGGACAGGAAATTGAACGTTAATGACAGATCCTGTCCTTAAACAGTTCAATGGGGCAACATGCATAACGGGATGATTTCAGTCAATTGCGGCAAGTCCCAGGAGAGATTTATACTTAAGAGGAATGTGAAAGCCCACGGGGGCAGGAGGCCAGGCTTCAGACGTGGGGAGGGGACAGGGTGCTGTTCATGGAGGGCTTCCTGGAGGAGACGCTAGCTGAGCCATGTCTTCCACAGGGAGGAGTTGAGGGTCAGAAGGAGAAGAGGGAGTGGAGATGGGGGGGCTCTGGCATAAGGACTGGCGTGGCCGAGCCCATGCAGTGTGGCAGGAGTACCATGGGCAGAGGCATGGGAAGTAGGAGGACCCAGGAGAGGCGGGGAGGACGGTTAAACAGGCTTGAGTGTCATCCTACGGAGAGTGGGGAGCCATAGAAGGTTTTTAAACAAGGAAGTGACGTGATCCCATTCATAAATTACCAGGTGCTCTGTGGCAGCAGAGGAGGAATTAGAAGGAAGGGGCAGTGGGGGCACTCTGGGGGCAGGGAGAGTTGGCAGGGGCCTTCCCATTCCAGACCAGCAGTGATGCGCCCTGGGACCCTGGGGATGGAGAGGGGGCAGGTTCAGGGATGCTTAGGAAATGGGATCCAGGAACTGGGGGATTGGTTGGTTGTGGGGAGGAAGGGTTGGCTGGGAGCTCTAGGTTTCTCATCTGGATAACTGGATGGTTGGTAGGGCTGAGATGGGACTTCATAGGAGGTTGAGTGGGTGCTCAGGGTGGACATGGTGAATTTGAGTAGCTTCTAGAACCCATCACACACACACACCCCAACTTCTGTAAGTCCAGCTCTGCTTCCTGCTCTACAGCCAGAGAAGGGGCAGATGGGTGTGCCTCTGGGACCTGGGGAGCCCATGAAGAGTGGAGCCCACGGGGCATTACCAGGGACCTAGGTATTTGTGGGAAAAAGGTGGACCTTGCCTCTGCCCTGAGCTCTGGCCCAAAGGACAGTGAAGAGATGTCTGACTCCCACTCCCGCCATGTGGACAGGGCCTCATGAAGGGCCCTGACAGAAAGTACTTCTCCTGGCCTTATTTCTCACCTGCGTGGGAGACAGCGGGGAAGTGGGTCATTTCATGCCTGCGTCAGGCTTTGGGGGCCTTCTTCTCTCTCCCGTGGTAACTCAGTAGAGTGGTATTTGAAATAATCATGACACGTCATTCATTTGTTTTTGCCAGCGAATGCGTTGTTTATCCTTGTCCTCTGTGCGGTGCTAGACAAAAATACATACAGGGACTCGTGAGACAGGCCCTGCCCTCAAGGATCTCACAGGCCTTCAGGGGAGACAAGCGAGTGACGACCTCTGTGATCAGGTGGGCCTTGCTCCTGTAGAGGTACCTTCAGATACTCACTTCATGGGTGTTCTTGAGGTGGAGGGGGTCTTGAAGTGTGCTAAAAAGTACAGGCTCTGAAACCACACGGCTGTGGTTGGATACTGGCTCCTCTCCACTCACCAGCTGTGTGACCTTGGGCAAATTACTTAACCTCTCTGGGCCCATCTACAAAATGGGGATAATATAGCCCCCACCTCCTGGGGTCGCTGTGGTTGGATACTGGCTCCTCTCCACTCACCAGCTGTGTGACCTTGGGCAAATTACTTAACCTCTCTGGGCCCATCTACAAAATGGGGATAATATAGCCCCCACCTCCTGGGGTCGCTGTGAGGATTAAGGGAGCTAATGCGTGAGAAGATCTCTGAACATCGCCTGGCACACAGTGAGCGCTCCACGGGCTTAGCTGGTATTATGTGATTATAATCGTCTTCCTCAGGGGCTCAGGAGTCTGCCGGGGAGGAGTTAGCATAGAGGAGAAGCTGCTGGGCAAGCTTCACAGAGCACCTGACATCTCAGTGGGGCAGGAAAGGTGACATTTTGCTGAGGGGAAAAAAACCAAGCACAGGAAAGCCCACCCAGGCAGAGAGAGCAGGACCAAAGGTAGAGAAGAGTGAAAATGCAAAGGCACGTTTGGGAGAACAGCTCCCGGGAGTGTGGAGGATGTGGGGGAGGGAGGCCCTGGGAGAGTAGGTCGGGCCGACTTGGGAAAGGCTGGAATGTAAAATGATGGAATTTGGGCTTTATCCCAAAAGCAAACAGCGTCCTGGCCAAGTTACTTTAAAAAGTGACATGACCAGATTTGCCTTTGAGAAGGATTGCGGTGGAAGCTGCATGGGAGATGGGTCAGAGGCAGGGGCTGCCCAGCTGGGCTAGGTGAGAGAAGGCAAGGGTTTGAGCTCAGGCGGGGCAGGGGATGGCAGGGAAGACGCTTAGGGAGCTGGCCAAGCACTCAGTTACTGTAAGACTGCAGGGATGGAGGGGAAGCTGCACCCCAGCCCCCCTTAAAAACCAGAAAATACGTTAGAAGCCTGAGGTGAGACGACTGGGCCTCAAGCTGCCCCAAGCAAAGGCCTCCGACAGGTGGAACCAGACCCTTGGGATTCCTCCACCCAGCATCATTGGCTTTAGAGCTGCCCCTTTGCTCGCTATCAGGGAGCTGTGGCCCATGTCTGGCCCTGTGCAGTGCCCTGGTGCTGGCTTTGGGCCCACGGGACAGGGCACAGATGTCAATGCAAAGGTGATGGATTTTGGAGGCAAACAGACCTGGTTTCCAAGCCTGGCTTGGCTACTCACACCTAGCTGTGTGACCCTTGAGAGTCTCTTTACTTCTCTGAGCCTTGGTTTCCCTCCTTTGTAAAATGATGACAATAGTAGCTACTTCAGAGGGTTATTTTAAAGATGAAATGCATGATGAATAAAAGCGCCTCATGTTTCATGGAGCCTGGGACATGCTCAGTAAGTGGTAAGTGATTGTTCTCACATCCCCAGCAGCACTGACCTTACGCTCCCCTCACTCCACCCCACCCCCTACCCCACTGTTCAGAACTCCCCCTGCCCTACCCGTTCCTCACCACACCATGTGGGGATCCAGTTTCGAAGATGACTTCTCGCTGGCATGGGGAGAGGCGTCTGCCCTCCCCTGCGCTGGTCTAGATCCCCCTTTTATTTAATCCTCTCCCCTGCCTGAGCCATGTGTGGCCTGCAGTTTACCCTTTGAAGCATCTCATTACCTGGGTAGAGTCAACAGAATCTGTCTGGGCTGGAATCTTTGAAGTTCTTCTTGGAGGCGGAGGGATGGACACATTGACCCCAAGACCACCGACCCTGAGCCTTTGCCTAAATGTCTCACCGCCCTCCCCTCTTCTTTGCTGGCTCTTGGCCAGGCTCTGGAAACAGATTCTGCTGCGCTTGGTGAGAAAGCCGCTGCTGTGTGTCGCCCTCCTGCTTACTTCCAGTCAGCGTATGGGCTGGGGAAGGCGTGGCTGGGTGCTCTGTCTCTGCAGCCCGTCTCCGGCTGCTGCACAGATCCTCAGAGCTGATTGAAATGTGATGCGTGGGCTTAGGAAGGAGGGACGGAAAACAGCAGTTCAGACCACAGCCGTGGTCCTGGGTCAGTGCCTGTGCTTCCCTCCCTCTAGCTGGCACTCCACCCACTCCCACGCTAGGCTGCCAAACATGCCGGCCTCTCCACTCGGCCCACATCTGGGAGCAAAGCCAGGCAACCGGGGATCTTCCTCTCTCTGCACCCTCGCCTAACTCGAGCAAAGCTGGGCTGCGGGGCAGCCTCCAGAGGCTCAGATCACCGGGAAGGGGAGATTCCTCAAGGATCTTCCTGTTCACGAGGTTCTCTCCAGAACCACACCCCGTGGAGCCAGGAGGAAGCTCTTCACAGGATCCATGATCCTAGCCCCAGCTAGAATTCCATCACCCAGCTTTGTGTGGGTCCCTGCACCTTGTAACTCTGCCCCCTCTAGCCAACAGCCCTGGCTGAGTCTGCCACCCAGGAGATATGCTGTGGAAATGGGAAGTCTGGGTGGGTAGGGATCTTTCGATGGTTTACTCTGTATTACTTCTACTTACTTAATGAAGTAAAGCAAAGGGGAAACCTGCAGGGGAAGGACAAAGCAGTAGGGATGATTTTCTTGGAGAAAGGAGGTTTGCAAGACTGAGAAAGACTTAACAGCCAGTTAGCAGGATGGGCAAGAAACTCAGCATGAAATGTACGTGTTCATTCATTCGCTCCCTCCCGTGTTATTTAGATAGTCACTGTGTCCAGGCAATGTTTTAGGGATACAATGGGGTACAAAGGCTAGCCAGCAGACGTGGTCCCTGAGCTCATGAAGCACTCCCATCAGGGGAGAATAGACACAAGCAAACTGGCCCTTAGAGTTCAGCATGAATGGGGACAGATTAGGGAAGTGCAATGAGCTGTACTATGGGGAAGATCTATGTGAGTTGGGTGGAACCAGGAAAACCAAAGTCAGTTAAGGTATTTATAACTGAAGAACAGTAATTTAATAGAGAAAAGGGGCTGACAGGTGATGGAAGGGGTTAGCAGATTTGGAAATTAGCAACAGCAGGAAGCAGCTACCACTCCGGGCTACAGGGGTAAAGGTGGAGGCAGTGTGATGAGATACCGCTAGGGTCCTGAGTGGAAAGGGGGCACTGCTGCCCAGGTCCCTTCAGCAGAGAGGGAGGAAAGAAATGTCCTTCCTTTCCCTTTCTCCTGCCCCCCACTTGCCTGCCAGAGGAGCCAGGTGAGGGGGGACGCCTGCGGGGGTCAGCCTCACTCCCCCGCCCCCTGCAACACAGAGCAGACCAGGGCGGGGCAAAGGGGCTCAGCTCAAACCAGACTAGGGGGAAGGTCTAGGAAAGTTTCCCACAAGAAGTGGTTTCTAAGCCTGAAATAGGTATAGAGGAAGAGAGGGAAAGATCAGGTAACATGGGAGACTCGACTGGAGGATCAAAGGTCTGGGGGCTCAAGAGAGCGTGTTGGCTGGAAGAAGTGAGGAGAGTGGCTTCGTGGAACGTGGAGATTGGGGGCTGGGGGATCAGGGGAAACATGTTGAGAGAGGCTTTCAGGGGAAATAGAAGTAAGGTCACGAAGGACCTTGAAAGAAGGTCAGGAAGATCAGGCATTAGTACAAAAGCCATGGCGGGGTCACCACTGGTTCTGAGCAGTGCCGTGGCTGGATCTGGGTTTCTGCAAGATTGTTGTGGCTTCAGGGAATATGGAGGGGAGGAGTAGGGAGCGCGGACTAGAGGCGGGTAGATGAGTAAGGAGACCATGGTAGTAATCTCCGCAAGCAAGGGTGGTGGACGGAGCGGCCGGGAGAAATGCAGGATTTCGGGAGTATTTAGGGGAGAGGTTGACAGGACTTGGTGACTGACTGGTTAGGAAGGGGAGGGGAGGGGAGGGGTTAAGGGTGACACCCAGGACTGTGGGTTGGACCACTGGGCAAGTGGAAATACTTTCTGTTGAGAGGGAAAGCACCGACTGAAGAGCATCTGGGGGAAAGATGAGCTGATTTGGGTGTGAGATGCTCTAATAGATGTGGCTGCAGTAGAATTGTTTTTTCCTAGATGTGTCTGTGTTTATCTGGCTCTCCATGAGGAGGCCATCCACTGCAGCCCAGGACTCCAAGAGCCATCTTTTCGGGGTACACCAAGAGTGTTTTCATCCTAAAGTCTTATGTTCTTTTTCTGTTCCCCCCATTTTTAGCTACCTGTGAAGCCTTAGCGTTTATTGAGAACCTGGCCTCTATGAAGCCATAGTTCAGGTTGTGTCTTCCCAATCCATTTCTCATCCAGTTTGAGTTGCATCCAAGCCTCTCAGCACTTCTTTTAATCTCCTGTGTGAGTTGGGATGCTGAAAGTCTCCGACCATATCCTTTTCGTACTTTGCCTCTTGTCAGCCTTTGCCTAGCAATATGCCCGGCCCGAGCTAGAATCACGTAGCAAAGTGGGTAAGACCCCACACGTGGAGCGATTACATACTTGTAGGAGGAGACACACCAGCCTCACTTTTCTCATATTCCAAATGTGTGTTTTAGACTTGATGATCTAAGAATCACCCCCTCTTCTTATAGTCTGTAAGAGCCTGGGTTTGTCCCAGAAGCAAGGAGCTCAACCCCCATGATGAACCATGATTGACCATGGCAAAGCCAAGTTCATTTCACCAATGGTGATTTGCCAGTAGTTGAGGGGATGTGACTCAGTTCTTGTCAATGACGCATGCATTAGTTTCCTAGGGCTGCCATAACAGACTACCACAAACTGGGTGACTTATCAATGACAGAAATTTATTCTCTCACAGTTCTGGAGACTAGAAGTCTAAAATCAAGGTGTTGTCAGGGCCATGCTGTCTTGAAGGCTGTAGGGGAGAATCTGTTCCGTGCCTTTCTCTTAACTTCTGGTATCACTGGCAACCTCAGGTGTTCCTTGGCTTGGCACTGCGTCACTCCAATCTCTGCCTCCATCATGGTGTTCTCCCTGTATTTCTCTGTCTTCACATGGCCATTTCTCCTCCGTGACTTTTTTCCTCGTCTTATTAGGGTATTAGTCATATTGGATTAGGGGCCCACACTGCTCCAGTATGACCTCATATTAACCCATTATAACTGCAATGACCTTACTTCCAAATCAGGGCACATCCTGAGGTTCTTTAGCATATCTTTTGGGGGGTAAAATTCAACCCGTAATAAGATATGAGGAGTAATCATGATAATAAGACATAAGTCTTTGGGAAAGGCCTTCTCCTTAGTAATGCAGCAGCATCCAGGGGAACCCACCATTCTGCCTCTACCTCCTGTGTTTGACTCCATCGCGGGGAGATGTGATGCCCAAAGCTGTGGCCATCTCAGGCCCCCGAGGGGGGACTTGTCTCACTGGAGTTGGCAGTGAAGGATGATGGGAAAGTGACATTGCTGAACCAGTGCTCCAACCCTGAAACCTCTTATCTCTCTACTTCTGATTGAGATAAGTGTACAGAAGCCACATTTTTTTTGTTGTTTTTTTGGTTTTCTGTTTTTTGGTTTTTTGCAGTACGCGGGCCTCTCACTGTTGCGGCCTCTCCCGTTGCGAAGCACAGGCTCCAGACACACAGGCTCAGCGGCCATGGCTCACGGGCCCAGCCGCTCCGCGGCATGTGGGATCTTCCCGGCCTGGGGCACGAACCCGTGTCCCCTGCATCGGCAGGCGGACTCTCAACCACTGCGCCACCAGGGAAGCCCACAGAAGGCACATTTTATTGGGGGTTCAGTTACTCATAGCCAAACACATCCTCTCTCATCTAGTGACCCCTAATTTCCCTGATCACTTTAGGGAAATGTCAGAACCATAGGATTTGGAAGCTGGAAGAGATTTTGGCCATCATCTACTCCAACCTCTTCATTGACAGAATGAGGAAACTGGGGGTCAGCAGGGAAAGGGACTCCCTCAGGACCACACCGCAAGGGGCCCAGCAGGACCCACACTGGGTCCTCCAGACTCCCCATCCCCCCTGTGTTTCTCAGGTTCCTTGTATTCATGTAGCACTGTCTCTGTAGAGAAAAGAGGGTGTTGTTTGAAAGGGACTGCCTGCTGGGTGGGCTTCAGCTGAGCTGTTGAGGGAGGAAAGGAACGGTGGGACAAGAGATAAGAAGGATTCCGAGGGGGAGCACAGGGGCCTGCCATGCCGCAGAGCTGTGTTCAGCCCCAGGAACACACATGTTTTCTAATCATATGCCCTGTACAGGGTTTGCTGCTCTGAATTATGTACCTCGAAAGGACCTTTCATCTCACCCAAGGTTCGATGCTGGCCTGCCTAGCTGATTGTACTGGGCAGTGATTTAGCCTCCAGAGCAATTCAGGGCAAGGAGGTGGGGAAGGCAAATGGCAACACCTGGGACCTTTCCTTTGCTGAGGACTCTGCTCGCCCACTTCCTTCCTTCCCACAAGGCTGTGTGTGGGATGGGGCAGCATGGGTGGTAAGAGGGAGGCAGTGATCCAGCCCTCACCTGGTTGGGCTGGGAGCCTGGAAGGGACTCACGTGATCTTGGCAGTTTTCCAAGAATGCAGAGCTCTCTAACGTTATTAGCTTGGTTGGACCAAGATCTGTTACATTTAAAGAACCTAGAACCCCAGAATGTCAGACGGAGGGCATCTGAGGCATCTCCTAGTCAAAGCTGCTCATTTTATAGGGGTGGACACCAAGGCCCCAAAACGGTTCAAAGAGGTTTGCCCTAGAGGCGGAGCTAGTTAGAACGCTACACGTCAGCCTCTCCCCCTTCCTTACTTTCATCTGAAGCAGAGCTGGCTCTTGAGTTCAGTTAACAAGTATGTTTGAGCCCTGGGGTCAGCAGCTTCTGACATGGGCCCCCTGATCCTCCCCTTGAGTGTGGGTTGCACCTAGTAATTGCTTCTAACGAATAGAATATGGCAAAAGAGATCAATGTTGCTTCTGTGGTTAAGTTACAGAAGACATTGACTTCCACCTTACTAGCTCTCTCTCTCTTTTCCTGGCTCCTCTTCTCATGAACTTGCTTTGATAAAGTGAGTTGGAGAGGCCCTCATGGCAAGAAGCTGAGGGTCACCACCTGCTAATAGCCAGCAAGGGACTGAGGCCCTTGGTCCAACAGCCATGGGAGAGCTGAATCTTGCCAGTAACCACAGAGTGAACTTAGAAGCAGATCCGTCCCCAGTAGAGCCTTCAGATAAGACCACGGCCCTGGCTGATGTGCCTACAATGGCTCACAAAGTCTACAATGTGAGAGATCATGAAACAGAAGACCCAGTTAAGCAATGCCTGGATTCCTAACCCACAGAAACTGTTGGGAAATGAATATGCATTGTTTTAAGCTGCTAAGCTTTGTTATGTAGAAATAGACAACTAAAATAATCCCCTATTCTAGGGTAATATTTAGAAATGTGTGCCTAAAACATTCTAGGTAGTGTCAAGAATGAAAAGAAATGGTTAATGTGTATTTACAGATGCCAACAGTTTGATGAGCTAAGATATAGCTTGTGAAATAACAATTATATTTATTGAGAATTTCCCCGTGCCAGGGATTGTGTTACTCTTTGCATATTTTAATTTCTTTAATTTTCTTAATCCTCACCACAACCCTGTGAGGCTTATTATTAGCCCCACTTTACAGATGAGAAAATAGAGGTGCAAAGAGGTGAATATCTTGCCCAGGTTCACACAGCTAGTAAGTGCTGGAGCTGGAAACTGAACCCAGGCAGTTTGCTCTCAGAGGGAAACAAGACAGCATTCACTCATTGAGAAAGTACCTGAAGTTGCTGGACTTATGAAGATATGCTCTCTTGTAAAGGAGCTAGTGGCTCTGTCCCTCACTAGTGGTGGCCTTGAGCAAGTTATTTAATCTTGCTATCCTCATCTATAGAGGGGGATGAGGGGAACAACAACCCACACAGGGTTGAAAGAAGATGCAATGAGTTCGTATTTATAAAACACATGTGATAGTACCTGGGACATAGTGTTATGTTTGTTAAAGATAAATAAATAAATAGCCATGTTAGCAGACAGTGACCCCAGAGTGTAGGAATTGCAGCGACCTGTCTGCTGGGGGTTCAGTGGGAGTGCAGAGGGGGAGATGACCTTCACCTCCCATCTTTTGCACATGTCCATTTAAGTCCTGGGCTCATTGGTGGGCTTCCCCTGCAGGCTGTGGCCTCTTCAATACTTCTTATCCCCTCATTAAGATAATCAGCAGTTCTAAGGGAGGTCTTCTCCGGCCAAGACCCCCAACTCTTAACTGGCGTTTACTTTTCAGCCTAAGCTTCTCAGGATGAGGGGCTTTTGAAAACAATCTTTCCCAGCCCCAGCGTTCCCTTGTCCCTTCAGCTCCCTTCCCTGCAATGCACAAAGTCTCGGAAGTCAAGGGGCCCACTCTCCAGGCTCCCATCCCTCCCACTTTTCTGATAAACTCTGTTGTCCAGACCAGCAATCCCTCTCAATTCTTGGCCCAAAGTCCAGAAGATGAAATCATTTGCAACAGAGGATATGTAAAGACTCTGAAAACGCTTAATGAACTGTAAGTGCCAAAATGCATCCCACAGATAATGAGAACTGCTGTTGGTCAGGCTGAGGGGATCAGTGCAGAAAGCAGTGGCCAAGGAGTGCTTCAAGGAGGAGATGGGATTCCAGCCAGGCCTTAAAGAGCAGTAAGGGAAGGGAGAATAGGGGGTTGGGGGAGGCATGCAGGGAGCAGCCAGCACTTCTAGGGTGCCATGAAAGGTGTGGTAGATGTCACTTGTGTTTACCCACATTGGGTTTTTCTCTCTTTAGGGCACAGGAGAGGAGCACACCCACTGACAACCCCCCCACCCCGCCCCAACTCCCACACTTGCTGTTATGTGAGGGTCATAAAACTAGATTTGGCCAGTGGGTTATGGGTGGAAGTGATATGTGTCTCTTACATGCTAAAGCATTAATGGATGGTATAAGTGTCCAGCATTTTTTCCTCCTGCCATGGCAACTGTGGAAGCCTGTGTCAAGAGGGAGGAGCCACCAGGTTGAAGGAGCTGAGGACACAGGGCTACCACAGGGAGGGCAGCTACCCTGGGGGGTTGCCTGGACCCACAGTGGACTTTGTATGAGTGATGAATAAATCTGTGTCATATTAAAGCCACTGAAATTTTGCTCGTGCTTGTTCTTGCAATGACCTGGACTTCCCCGAGGTCCACAGAATGGCGTACAACCTTCCCATCCAAAATCCCTCTCCTCAGGGGGAACCTTTCAACTCTTTAGTTATTTCCTCTGGTATTTACTTCCTCATTATTGGCTCTTTCTTGATTTTTCCCTTTGAGACATTATCTGGTGACTTCCTGATAAGGAGTTTGAGCCCTTAGCACCCTGACAGTATTCCTCCCATCACTCCCAGCAGAATCACTCTCCCCACCAGTCTTTCAACAGAGTTTTATCACAATTCGTGGCTAAAAATAAGTATTCAATGCCTGCATTAGCATTTGTGATTATATAAACACTGCTTAGAAAGAGCCACGTATGATAATAGTTTCCTCCCTAACTATTTTAAATTTTCTTACAGCTAATAATTCTTTCTATTTTCTTTATCCCTTTATTCACCCTTTTGACTTTGGGGAGGGATCAGAGCTAAGTGAATGTGTCTTTTCAGCCACGTTCAGCTGGAAACGATAGCAGATTTTGCACACTGTGAAACTATAAAATTGATATATGTGTCCTTAGATTCTCCCCCTCCACCCAAACTTTAGAAAGAGCAGTCTGGATGTCCGTTATACCTTTTCACCCTTGTCTTCTAGTTTCTGACTAAGATTACTAGAAATCTCCTCTCTGCTGTACACAGGAAAAAATGTATATTTTCAGAGTCTAGGGGAGCAGGGTCTGTTTTTTCTTTATCTAGGAGCTCCCTGAGGGCAGAGGTTCTACCTTGAGCTCCCTGAGGCAGAGCAAGTCTCCCCCCAGACCCCGGGCTCCCCGAGGGCGGGGCCGCGTCTCATCAGACCAGGATCACTTAGAGGCTGGCAGAGGCGGAGTGTCAGAGTCAGTTACTCCCACACAGACCAGGTCACCTTGTTACATTTTCTCACTAACCCCCGGCTTCTCTTTATAGCACACACCCTAACTGTAATTCATCATCTATATAATTATATGTTTAATTAACGAACCCTCCAAGGGCCTTTGTGGAGAAAGCCAGTGTCACATGGGGGGAACGGCCAGGGCCTCCCTCCTTCAGGGATGATGTCTCCTAGGTCTGGTTTTCCTGTTTCCCTGGTGAAACCTTTTCCAGCAGGCCTTCTGAGGCACAGCCCCGGCCAGCTCACCGTGATGGGGAAGCTTCAGGGTAGCAGCCAGCTGGGTACAGGCCGGGCACCGGGAACGCAGCAGTCCTCAGCACCGGGCAGCCCAGGTTTATCCAGCCCATTCTCTCTCCACAGAGAGGTTTCAGCGCCTCCTCACTGGTCACTGTGAGGCTTAAAGGAGAGAAGACAGCCGAAAACAACCAGCCCAGAGCCTGGGTCCCCACAGACCCTCCTGTGAAGTGGCCTTGCTCCCCGCTTCTCTCACTCCTCTGATCTTACGCTCTTTAGCAGACACGCCACCTCTGATGCCACCGTAATTCCCTGGTTACATAACATGCGTCCTCACTGGGTGGCAAGTCTCACTGGAGAGGCTCCAAGTGAATAATCTATTATTCATGCCATCCACAGTGTCTCTCCACCGATGTCAGTAAGAAAGTAAAGCTATACGCGAAGGAAAAGAGAGGAAAGGGAAGGGTATCCTTGGTAGCAAGCAGGTACTGAGAAGTGGCGTCTCTGAAAGGCTCAGGGCAGAACACAATCACAGTGTGGCCACTGACCTGGCAGAGCCCTTCAGGGTATCGCTATGGAAGTTGTTTTCTTTGCTTCCTGGAGGCCAAGGTCATCCGTAAAAGGGACAGGGAGGGAAGCAGCTCCTGGGGATTCACAGTACCATGCAGAGTCTCCAGCTCCCAAATGTAGAGCCACTTCTAAAACATTGAGGTGGAGCTGGAGGGGGAGAGATGTAAAGAAGGCGGGAGACGCGGCGCCGTCCTCAGGGAGCCCCGGTCTGAGGGGGAGACGCGGCCCCGTCCTCAAGGAGCCCCAGTCAGAGGGGGATATGAAGCCCAAATCCCTGCTTGTATAATAAAAGGGGAGATACTCAGGGGCCTAATTCTGAGCACAGCTGAGGTCAGTGAGCAGGACACAAGGGAAAGCAGAGCCTGTGCTCAAGACTGAAGACGTCTTGTTTGATGGGTTCAGGTTGGCATTTAGGGGTCCTGTCCAGCAGAGGCCTAGTATACCCCAGGAGAGTCTGTTGTCAGCGACCTCGTGTTAAGGACAACACAGGCAGAGGCAGAAGCAGGAGCAGGTACCCAGCAAGTTAAGTGACCCAGAGTGGGTACTAAATAAATTAGAGGCGTTATTCTGAGCGAGTGAGGGTGGCAATGTCAGTAAATAACACAGAGGAGCCCCGGAAACATTAACTCTCCCCTCTGCTCCATTATCCAAGGTCCCATTGCAGGAGCTTCCAGAAAGATTTATTTCCATTTCAGTACCTGGCTCTTAAGAGTCGGAAATTAAAGTGAAACTGAGGAGCAGAACCCGGGGCTACGGCGATGCAGCTGTGCGCGAACGGGTGACTGAAAGGAAAGCTAAGCCCAGCTCAACCGCTGACTGAGCAGCTGAAGGATTTTTTTTTTTTTTAAGAGAAAGAGTTGGGGGAAAATTTCTAATGAATCCTATCCAACCATAAAATCATGTAGAAAATGAACCCTATCTGACAATAAAATAAAAGTGAAACAAATTACTAGGTTCTTATATTCGTAGGAGAAATTAATTTCATGTTTAGAATACTAAATGCTTGCCGAAGGGTCTGTGACCACGTGCTGCCCGGATTTAGCCTGAGCCTTATTTGGGAGGGGCTGCAGAGGAAGGGTAGGGGCGGCCTGGCCTGGAGTGCTCTGGGTTGGACCCTGCTTTGCCGCAACTTCCTCCAGTGCCCAGGGCTCAGTTGGTACAATGTTGCTTGGCATGCGTGAATTATTTCTGATAGTTTCTGTTTTCCTCAGACTGGGATGTGCCTGGAAACAGCAGGTGTATCTCCTCCATCACGTGTGAGCTATCTCAGGGCAGGGCTATGTCTCCCCTGTTATACTGGGGCTCCCTGAGGGCGGGGCTGTTTTTACCCTCAGACTGAGGCTCCTTGAAAGAAGGGCTGTGTCTCCCCTCAGACTGGGGCTCCCTGAGGGCGGGGCTGTTTTTACCTTCAGACTGAGGCTCCTTGAAAGAAGGGCTGTGTCTCCCCTCAGACTGAGCCTCCCTGAGGGCGGGGCTGTGTCTCCCCTCAGACTGGGGCTCCCTGAGGGCGGGGCTGTTTTTACCCTCAGACTGAGGCTCCTTGAAAGAAGGGCTGTGTCTCCCCTCAGACTGAGGCTCCTTGAAAGAAGGGCTGTGTCTCCCACATCAGGCTGAGGGTTCCCCGAAGGAAGGGAGTCTTGAGGAAAACTACCAACTCTTTTCTCTGAAGAATGAACTGATACACAACAACCTCTTAAGGATTCATAGACCCCATCCAGTGTCTTCATGGCTTACCTGTCAGATGGAGACAAAAAGGCTGGAGTACAGACATGATGTAAGAGGTAGTTTCTTGCATATTGTAGTATGAAGGACACATGATGTCTTCCTTTTGCTTTTTTCACCCTTAATGGCTCATGGTGGGAAATGTGAGTTAATTCCCAGTTACCCACACGTGAGTAATTAATTATAATCTAATTATATATTAGATTATCTGTGAAATGTTAAGAAAGAAGGAAAGAAAGGAAGAAAGAGAAAGAATGAAAGAAAAAGAAAGAAAGAAGAAAGAAAGAAAGAAAAAAGAAAGAAAGAAAGAAAGAAAGAAAAGAAACAAAGAAAAAAAAACAAACAACCAAAGTCTCTCTGCCCTGTTGTCCCAGAAACTCCTGGGTCACTGCCCCAGCTTGAGTGGCACCTGTTCAGAAGACGCTTGGACTTGTCCTGGTGGCCAAGCTCGTGCTGTAGTGATTCCTTTTATTGATCTCCTGGGCCAGCACTGTACCAGCAGCTCTACATACATGTTAGTCCTTACACCCTCTGGGGAGGGTAGGCTTTATTATGCCCATTTTACAAAGGAGGCAAACAAGACTCCAAAGACTTTACTTACACAAGCCTTCCCCACAACTAAGTGTTTGAGATGGGATTTGGATCCAGATCTGTTGAACTCTTCTCTCCCACATTAAGCTTCCAAACACCACACACCATTAGGAAAGTCAATCTGCCCCCACTCCACCCCTGGGCAGGTGCTGCCAGGTGCTGGGCAGACGGGGAAGCTGATCTGACAGGTGTATTCTGTGGACAATCGCCCCTGTCTGACATCACCCCTTGAGGGGTATCTGTGGGGGCTTGTCCTGGCTTTGGTCCCGCTTCAGTTAAGACTAGCTGTGTGACTTTTGAGTGGTGTCACACCCTCTCTGGGCTCAGTCTCCCAGCTATACAAGGAGACATTTAGACTAATCCAGAGGCCTGGAAGTCCTTTTGGGTGTGACCTGCTGGGACACGGGCACCTCTGTGTGTCAGGGTGAGTGGTAGGTGTGATGGAGTAGAGACATCCTTTCCTGTTCACCTCTATGCTTCCCCCATGCATTTCATTCTGATGGTCTTTGCACCCTGAAAATACAGAGCGCATGGGTCTGCGTCTCAGGGAGACAAACCAGGGAGCAAGTGTGAGTGCAGGTGATATGCTGTTAGGATGTTCCCTGAGGCCAGGGACTGTGTATTTGCAGCTCTGGCCCCCAGTGTGTGATATAACGCCTGGCACGTTGCTCATGTACAATAAACAGTTGATGAACGAATAAATAAATGGATGAATGAATGAATGCAAGTGGTCAAGACTCACAGCCCCTCCAGAGGACCTCACT
This sequence comes from Delphinapterus leucas, assembly GCF_059928025.1. Classification (NCBI taxonomy): domain Eukaryota; kingdom Metazoa; phylum Chordata; class Mammalia; order Artiodactyla; family Monodontidae; genus Delphinapterus; species Delphinapterus leucas. Next base: position 34,586,246 of record NC_143138.1, read on the forward strand.
TCTGGTCTGATTCCTCCTTCCACCCTGCCCCATCCCCCACCGCAACCCCCTAATCTGGAAGGAAACAGCCTCTCCTTCTGTGTCAGCTGCTGGAAAACTTTTGCCAACAGTTCCGCTCTGTCCCCATTCCCATGCCCGTGGCTCTTTCCACCGTTCCCATTTTCCTCATCATCACATTTTGCTCCCACTATCTCCCTCCTTCTCTGATTCATGCATTTCTTAATTATGACGGAGCATTCTCAGACAGACAGAAGGGGTCTCTGGAGAAGGGAGCCCGGGCTGCCGCCTTGGCTCAGGGATCCGGAGGGAGACAGACACCTGAGCAGGTGTAGTGAACCAGGCCTCCAGGACACAGCCCATTGAAGCTGTGACTCCACGACAGAAAGTCTGGGCTAGAGCAGCATTACATCCCCATTAATGTGTGAGTCTCTCATATACAGACTGAGCGCCACGACTTTACTTTAAATAATTAGCTGCTGAGAGGACACACAGTTCTGGGAAAGTCTCTGGGGCTGCAGGTGTGTGTTTAACGTTTTAATTAAAGCCTTTCTGCTAAATGTTTACCTCTGCTTCTGATTCTGTCGGGGAAGACAAGCAGGAGGAAGAAGGTAAGATGAGAGCAAGAAGGAGAGGGAGGAAGGGGGAGAGAGGGAGGGAGAGGGAGAGGAAGGGACGGGCATGCAGAGAGAAAAAGACCAGTAGAAGGGCAGCAAGAAGGAAGAACTTCTGAAATGCCCCCATGAGCAAAGCCAGGCCCTCAGGACACCTCACACTCTCCCAGGCCTGTGGAGCCCTAAACCTGATTTTGAAGAGAATACAAGTCCTTCACCCCCTACGGTGTGCTCCCATGTTTCTGATTCTTTTTTTTGGGGGGGGGCTCCCATCATTTGTATATTTTATTTCATTTTTTTTAACATCTTTATTGGAGTATAACTGCTTTACAATGGTGTGTTAGTTTCTGCTTTATAACAAAGTGAATCAGTTATACATATACATATATCCCCACATCTCCTCCCTCTTGCGTCTCCCCCCACCTCATCCCACCCCTCTAGGTGGTCACAAAGCACTGAGCTGATCTCCCTGTGCTATGCGGCTGCTTCCCACTAGCTATCTACCTTAGGTTTGGTAGTGTATGTATGTCCATGCCTCTCTCTGATTCTTGTCTTTCCCAGACCGCCCACACCTTCTCGAGTCTCCAGTTCCCGCTCCCTCACCTCCCCATACCGATCACCCCATCATTGGAGACCCCCGTCCCCCAGGCAGCAGGGGTCACATAGGCAGACCACCGGGTGTCCCGTTCCTGAGCAAGGGGCTGCGGCTCTCCCCCTGAGATGGGCGTCTCCTTGTCTTAAAGACTTGGTTCTCGGCCCTCCACGTGCTGGGTCAGCTGAGCCACAAGTGAAGAGCAGATGTGACTGCTGAAATGGCCATTTGATCCCTAGGACAAGTCAGGCTGGAGACTTTATGTCCGGATTTGGACATGGTGGAGGCTTTGAGCTGGGAACAGGAGCCCGAGCTCCTGAGCTGCCTTTTTACGACTCTTTTCTTTGGGGGGAATTCAACCATCAGCTCTGCTTAATCGCTAGCTGTGTGTGTGTGTGTGTGTGTGTATTTTCTCTGAGGTCCAGAGTCTCTGGTCTCCCATCTCTGCTGCCACCCCTCTTTACTAGCCTTAATTACAGCAATTTAGGAGGTCTGCTTAAGATTGCAGAGTAAACCTATCAATATTTCACTTAAGAATGGATTTCTGTCAGTTGGTACCAGAGGCCTATACAGGAGAAATATGAGACTTGTTTTCAGGTAGCCACACACACACACACACACACACACACACACACACACACACACACACCCCTCCCTCTGATGAATTATTAGCATGTGATTTCCTTTCTGTCTCAGGCACTGGCAACAGCTGAGGGCTTTGTTCCGCGACAGTCAGAGATGAGCATTTCTACAGGCGCTATAACACATTCAAATAAATGAGAAAAGTGCGGCTCTGTGTCCTGGGGTTTCCTGTCAGTGACAAGCCAGGAGACACTGCTGCTCTGTGCGCTGCCCTCTCGGGGTCTGCTGGGAGAAGAAAGGTCATGTTCCCCACTCAAGAGGGCAGGGTCACCAACGGGCCAGCAAAACACAGCGTCCACGTTGGGGCAGAGAGGGGCTGGGGCTCGGGATCCCTATTGCTCCCCTTCCCTCACCTTCCTCTCACTCCCTGTGGATCCAGAGTCACAGGAGCTCGCTATTCTCTGTCCTTCTTCAAACCTAGAGTCTGCAAGTGCGTTACTCTTAGCGTTGGGAAGAGTATGTCCTTGGGGAGCAAACATAGGCTTTGTAATCTGACAGCCCCAAGTCACTTGCTAACTATGGGACCCCAGGCAAGTCAAACCTTCACCGAACCTCAGTTTCCCCAGCTCCAAATGGGGAAACAATTGTATCCATCCCATTGGGTAGGACCAGCGATAGTAACTCTAAAGGCACTATAGAGTGACCACTTGGGTGGCAGAGATGACAGGGTGATTTCTTGGTGCGGTTGTTTCTGGGTGCCACACCTTAAAAAGGATACTGATCAACTCAATCTGTCCATAAAGAGGACACTAGGGTGCTGAATGGTTGGGAAACGACGGACATATAAGAGCAAATGGAAAGGACTGGGAGTGTTTAGCCTAGAGAAGTTGTGTGTCAGGATGATGGACTTGCCCCCTTTAAGTACATCTTATTCTTGCCAAAGGAGGATCAGAGGTGTTATGTGAAGCCCCCCTCCACCACCACCACCACCCCGGAGAAATAGAACCTACAGGGAAAATTCAGGTTACTGTAAAGAACATTTTAACCATCAGAAGTGTGTAAAGATGGAACAGGCTACTGCAGATGGTTCTGGGTCTCCATCACTCACCATTTTCAAGAGAGGCTGGATGACCACTGGGCAGGGATTCATAGAGGTGACTCAGCATTCCCAACTGGAGACTATGATTTCATAACATCTGGTCTCTGGTTCCATGTAGAGGGCCCTTCATTAGAGCAACAATCCTCTCCTCTCTCCATTGCCTCTCTCACTGCCCCCCTGGGGAAGAGGTGATTTCTCTGTGGGCGGGTTTGGGAGAGGATCTGAGAGCTCTCCACTTGTGGGATCTTCCTGCTGACAGAAAGCACAGATATTCTGCATCTCCCCACCATGGGAGGGGGGCTGGGTCTGCAGATGTCCAGCTCTGCCTGAGACTCAGCAAGCCTGGCAAATTCAGTCATGAGATGTTACAAGCTCACCTGGCTAAGAGACCTTAATGCCACAGTCTCTACTATTGCAGTAGTACTGAAGTTAATATTTTGATTGACTCCTGTATCTATTTCTCAGACAGCTATGAACTAAGTGTGGGGGAGGGGATATTAGTCATTGAGCTCCCGAGACCTTAAGGTAGTTCAGCTTTCTGAGATCAGAACCTCGAGTGGTCAATACCCAGTTGCTTTCAGATCTATTTCCAGCCCTCCTGCATAGGACGCTTCCCAGCCTCCTTTGCCAACTGGCCTCTTGTCAGGGCCAGTCAGTAGGAGGAATAGTGGGAGACTGCAGAAAAGAAAAAGTGAGAAGCCAGGGTATTTCTCCCTCTCTCGTCCTGCTGTAATGCAGGTCTTCAGGGTGGCTGAATCTCCGACATGATGCCAGCTCCTGCCACACAGCCTTGGCATCTGGTTTCTGGTAATAGCACCTCCTGTTGTCCCCTCAGCCCTCAGGGTCATAGTGGCTTCCTGCTCTTGCTGACCTCTGGTTGCTTCCTCAACCCTTTATTGGCCCCTCAGCTCTTCCAACATTTGTGTAACCAATTTCCTGTATTAAATCTCTCTGTTGGAAATACCTAGTGTGGTTTATGTTTTTGTGGCTGGTTCCTGACTGATACAGAGTAGTGTCCACTTGGGGAAATTATGTGGCTGATTCCCCAGATGAGAAGCATCTTGAAGGTTACCACGTGATTCACAACTTCCCTGGGGATCTCTTTAAACCTGAGGCCCCCTGACCCCTATGCCTCTGAGTCCTGAGCACCTTAAGGAGGGATGAAGTGGTGGAGGCCACGTGGAGTAGGTCAGGTCCTCCCAGGGCAGGGTGTAACAGCCCCTGTTACAGGCCCAGGCTTTCCCTGCTCTGAGAGGTCAGTCACAGGGGCTCCTGTAGCAGGGTGCGTGGAACAGTCCATTGTTAGATGCAATCTTTGACCCGGGCTCAGGGCTCTCTTGCCTCAGACATTTTCCAAACAAGTGATTTCCCTGGAAGTTTCAGCCAGTTCCATCCCAGGTTGTCAGCCCCGCCTTCTCCATTTCCAGCTGTTCACTTTGAGTCAGCCCCCATACCTTCCTGCATCTTGGCTTCTTCTGAGTGTTCTGGTCTAGACCATCTGTTCTGTGCACCCCTGCCCTGTGGGACGGCCCTGGTTCTGCGTCTCCAGGCCCTTTATCCAGTATCCATGCTTGTCTCTGCCTGCATGTGACAGGTCTTGTCAGAGACAGGTCTCTTGAGTCTCCCCAGGTACCTCACAGCTGTCAGTGCCCATCAGGGAGTCCCCTTCTGTCTGAGGACACTGCCAGAAATGCAGCAACCATCTGTAATCTCCTTTCCACGGACCTGGAAATGGGGCAAGCCTGGGGCTGCTGACTTGGGAGACGGGAGATCTGTCGTACCAGCTTCATTCTGTATCACTGTCTGCCCATAAGCAACCTTAGAAGGTTGATTTAGAGTTTCCTTTCCTGAAGAAAGAAGTAGATAACTTAATAAACTCTCTGAGAATATTCCATGAACACTGTCAAAGAACCTCAGGGGTTTCAACCTACAAACTGATCTTTTTCGTAATCGTCACATTTGCCCTCCCCATCACTGTGATGACTGTGAACTCTATCGTCACCACCCCCAACACTGCCCACTGCAACCACCAACAATATCATCACCATCACCTTTTCACCACGGTTGCCACCATCACCTCCATCACCAGCCCCACCACCATCCTTAAGAGCCCCGTCACTATCGCTGCCACTATTATGGTGATCGCCATCACGATATCGAAATCACCGTCCTTATCCAAGTCAACACTGGAAACGCTATCAGCCTCAACCTGCTACCCATCAACCACCACCCTCACTGCTCTTGTACGAGGGTCTGGCTGGGCCGAGTACTGCAGGGTGAGAGCGACTTAGGGTCTCTCATTGGTGACAGTCGTAGCTACATAGGAACTCAGGGGCAGAGCAGCAATGTGAAATCAAGATACAAAGGAACAGAACGCGGCGGGGGGGGGGGGGGGCGGGGAAATCTCCTTTGCACAGGGTGTGACTTTCAGTGGAAGGAGCAGTGGCTAAAGGGAAGGGAGGGAAACCATTGCTGGGGAGGGAGCAGCCTGAGGAGGTAGCCGACACCTGGAGCCTCACAGGGGGTCAGAGGAGCTGGGGACTGGGAGGTGAAGGTCAGCTGTAGTGGCTATTGTTGTCTTTCCTTTGGACAGACAGTACACGGACCACCCGATTTCGTGGGCAGGGGTGTGATAGGGTGATAAGAAAGAGCAGGGTAGCCCTGATGTCTGGGAGGTGGCCTCTGTGCCCCCCTGTCCACCGTAAACAATATCCCAGAGCATCAACATCGGACAACGCCACCTGTGACCATGATAGAGCAAGACAAAACCAAGTCTATTCTGTAACCGTGTCTGAACGCAGACAAAACGTGAATGCTGTCCAAACTCTAAAATACCAAATGCCCCCTCTCTCCCAGCTAATGTGAGTGACTGCTGCCGTTTCACTAATTATAGCTTTCGCCTCCCTATGTTGAGGGAAAGAGAACGGGGTGTGAGAGGATGGTCACATCTCAGGTCTCAGGTGAGTCCCTGGGACGGCCACCGAGTGTGGGTTCTTGGCTTCGTGCAGGAAAGAATTCAAGAGCAAGCAAGCCATGGTAAAGTGAAAGAAGGTTTATTCGGGGAGATACACATCCCATAGACAGAGTGTGGGCCGTCTCAGAAGGCAAAAGGCACCAGGGTACGGGGTTGTCAGTTTTAATAGGGTGGGTAATTTCATAGGCTAATGAGTGGGAGGATTATTCCAGCTATTATGGGGAAGGGGCAGGGATTCCCAGGAATTGGGCCAGCACCCACTTTTTGGCCCTTTATGGTCGGCCTCAGAACTGTCACGGCGCCTGTGCATCCTTTAGTGCGCTGATGTATTACAATGAGCGTATACTGAGGCTCAGTGTCTAGTGGAAGTCGGTTCATCTGCCATCTTGGACCTAGTTGGTTCTAACCAGTTGATGTCGTGTCCTCAATGGCTATGACATTCTTTTAAAGGCTGTGCCCTGCCCCCTTCCTGTCTCACCTATGGATCAAAATGATTGAGATACCCACTAGTAGGATTGCCTCGCTCTCTGACAACACTCAATCCAGAGCAGACTCCTGCTTCCTTGGACCCTCCCCAAACCGCCTGACCAAAGCCCAGATCCTACAACAGCTTCTCTCTAGCTCCACCCTCTTGCTGAGAGGCCCCAGAGTCCCCATGGTGTATGTTTGCCCTCACTTGCAACAAGTAAAAAATCCAACCTGTTCCACTGCTGGTGTGTTCCTAGGGTCTTTGGCTGGAAGGCATTGACCCTCTAGTGACTCTGAGAGGGTTAATAATCCCCCCACCCCCACAGGGGTCTTCCCCGTTCCTGAACGACACATGGGGTGACCAGGGTGCGGTACAGTCAGGCAGGCTCAGCACCACTTTCTGGGACGAGCTTTTCCAGCTGATCACCTGGATAAGGGAACAAGTTTCTTCGAAAGTGCCGGTCAATGGGCCATAAAACTCCCCTGAGCTTATTGAAGTGCTGGATCTTGGACCTTACCCCTAGACACCTCAAAAAGAAAGACCAGAAGTCCATTATCTGAGCAAGCTCCCCAACTGGTGATCGTGTGCAATGAAGTTTGATAACCACAGGTGGTTGAAGGCCCTATCACTCTGAGAGTCTTCAAGTCACCAAAGACTCAAGACTGGGGCTGGGGGCTTCCCTGGTGGCGCAGTGGTTGAGAGTCCGCCTGCCAATGCAGGGGACATGGGTTCGTGCCCCGGTCCGGGAAGATCCCACATGCCGCGGAGCGGCTGGGCCCATGAGCCATGGCCGCTGGGCCTGAGCGTCCAGAGCCTGTGCTCTGCAATGGGAGAGGCCACAACGGTGAGAGGCTGGTGGCAGGGCTGGGCTCTGCAAGCTTCCCCAGAGACTAAAGAACATCCCCCACCCCGGAAGCTGTGTATCCCTGGGCTCAGGCCTCTGTGGTGTTTCTCTGTCACTCTGGAGAGGCCACCCAGAGTCAGGTCCTTCCCTGCCTCTCTAGGGGGGCTCACACCCTCTTCTAGACACCAGGGCACAAAGAGACCCAATAACATTTAAGGTAAAGGCATCTGCCTCCAGCAAAATGTGTCCCAAAAGAGACTCACGTTCTATATCTTGAAGTGAATGAAAATGTTAATAGATCCATCACTCTGGCTCCTGTGTCTCTGAGCTGCAGATTCAGAGAACGCAAAACAGTAATAATGTTTAAATACACACACACGTGCACACACACGTGCACGCACACGCACAGTTGTTTCCACACAGAGGCAGAGCAGGCAGACAGATTTCTTATACTCAAAGCTTTGCACAATCTCCCCAGCTTCTTAGCCTCTCATCCCACCCTGTTCTCACTAAACCAATCCTCTTCCATGAGGATGGTCCTTGCCTGGTGAGACCTTAGGATCAAGCCATTTACTTTCAGTGCATCCTTGCTAGCCCTACCCAAAGATTATACTCTACTTTGTGGAGCTGCAGCCCCAGAAATACCCTCCTTTCTCCTTTTACCTTCCCTTCATCTTTATCCATCTTTAGTAATTTGGGACCCAGGTCATATCCCTGCAGCCTAAAGTTGATTTGGGGATAGGTTAAGACTTTGGGGCCATTGACCTGGGGGTAAATGTATTTTGCATGTGAGAAGGGCATGGGTTTGGGGGGTGGGTATCCAGAGGGTGGAATGTTATGGGCTGAATTGTGTCCCCCAAAACCATATAACAAAGCCCTAACCCCCAGTGCCTTAGAAGGTGACTGTATTTGGAGATAGCGCCTTTTGACGAGTTACTGAGTTAAGATGAGGCCCAACTTAGGGTGGGCCCTCATGCAATCTGACTGGTGTCCTTATTAGAAGAGGAGATTAGGACACAGAGAGACAGCAGTGTGGCACACACAGAATGACAACCATGTAAACAGGCTGCAAGGGGCCTTGGAGGAAACCAACCATCCTGGCACCTTGATCTTGCATTTCCAGCCTCCAGAACCGTGAGAAAGTAAATCTCTGTAGTTAAGCCACCGAGTCTGTGGTATTTTACGGCAGCCCGAGCAGACTAATACATCCCTCCTCCCGCTTTAGACTCCTCTCCGCCTTTTTCCATCCTCAGCAATCACAACCCTACAGCTCATTCTCTGATGTGGGAAAGCTACTTCACCACATATATGAGGATTCCGGGGCATACTGTTTAGTTCATACAGTTTAGCTTTTCCCAAGGGACCGGAGTGGTGCTGCAGTCCAGCTGCATCCAACCCGTCACATGTGACCTAGAGTCACTGGGACCCTCATTTTCCCCTCCTCCAGCCAACCCAGCAGGTGAATCTGGCCCACAGAGCAGATGGCTGGCCATCTGTCCTAATTCTGCAAGCTTGGGCTAGGTAACAGACTCTCTGAGCCTCAGTTTCCACATTTGCCGAAGAGAATACTACCATCCCTATCCCTGAGGGTTGCTGTGAAGATTTAAGTAAGATGATGCTGGCAAAGCACTGAGCCCAGCCACTGGCACGATTAAGTTCTCTTTAACTTGGGCTCTGCACTCACCCCACGCCAGGCTCACCGGACGACTCCCAGGGCAGCACTGTGTTTGAAGCCTCCAGGTCCTTTGCCCCTTCTCGGCTGCCTTTCTCTTCTCATTCTTATTGTCCCCATTGTGGGCACCTCAAGTGAGGACTTGTTCTCTGCCTCACTCCCCATCCTAACACTACCTGCTGGGATGTTTGATGTAACAACTGGGAGCCACCCACCGAGTCCACATCTTTTCGCCAGCAGTCACAGCCATGCGCTTCCTGTCTCATCCACCAGTGGGAGCTCTTTGATGACAGGCACAGCCTCTTCCCTCACTGTACCACTGGGCACCTAGCCCCTTGCAACTGGCACTCCACCCACATGCTCGGGATGGACTGGTAGATGCAGAAGTGTGCCCAGACCCCGTGGAGAAGGACCAGTGATCCCACTGGTGGTGATACTTCCTTCTGTGTGGACATGCTTGACCTCCGTTTTCAGCCTAACTCATGACCCTAACACCACTGAGCACCTCAGTTTTACTAAACTGGAGAATGGGGAGATGGAGCAGTCTAGAAGCTAAAATGACCATAACCTGTCATTCAAGTATTTCCAGGTTGTAGCTGAAGAAGAAGCATGTGGATGCTTGCAGGTGATCATTCCCATTTGCCTGTGCTTGGGTAAAGGTCCCAGTATGTCCTCTTCCGCTTATTCCAACCCCACACCCCACCCTAGTCCAGAAGAACATGTGCATCCTGGACAAGGAAATGTCCACACACAAGGAGTGTGATTACTGCATCTGTGCAGACTCATGAGTGATTTCCCTAAATGAGAGAGAGGGATGCTAAGGGCCAGGGGCTTGGTCTTAGGAGTCACAAGTTGGAGGCAAAGGGACCCCCTCCTCTTTCCTAGTCTTGAGAAAGCAGCTGGGGGTGGGGGGGGTCTTAGTACCGTGAGTAGGGCAGAGCCCTACTCCACCCCCTCATTTATGCTGCATGACCTTGAGCAGCTTTTTACTCCTCTGAGCCTCAGTTTCTTCATCTGGAAAATGGGGCTGCTGTGGAGATGACACATGGTAACTCATTTAAGCACCTGAGGTGGTGGATACACAAAGCAGGTCTTCAATAAATGGTAGTTGAGGCTGGTGAGGTCCTTCAACCTTTCAGGGCAAGCAAGAAAAGACCCACTCCCACAGCTACTCTACCCAGGCGGAGTGGGCCTGCACCGGGCACGGAACCTCAGTGTGGCAGAGTCCCCCGCAACCACCCGGCCTCCCTCCCCGGCGTGGCAAGTCTGGATGGTGATTCCGGGTTGGCGCCTCACGGTTTGCTGAGCCCTGCAGTTTTGACAAGCAGCCCCAGGAGCCCAGAGGCCCTGGGTGGAAGGCACCTAATTAATCACTGTAGTAATGGTTCTGGCAGCAGCAGCCTCGCCGTGCAGGGCCATGTGCATGTCATCCTGCAGCCGCTCACTCACGGAAGAGCCCCATAACAAGTCCCTGCCCACTCGCCCTATGACCTGCACCCCAGGCTGCCTGCCTGACAGGGGTGAAAGCAGACCTGGAAAGACCTGGAAACCATTCTTCTGACTTCCAGAGATAGGGATGCAGGCAGTCCCCGATGTGCCTCCCCCCTGGGTCTTCCTCCTGGAGTGTCTGTGTTTCTAAGCTCTTCTCCTGCTGAGAACCCAGATGCAAGCAGGAATCTCACACATTTGGCAGTAAGGCCCGAGGAAGAGCTAGGATACAGTGGAGGTAGGGTCTGTGCTGCCCCTGTGCCGTGTGCCCAGGGGTAAGCCTCTTCGCCTTTGTAAGCCTCAGTTTCCTAATCTGTGAAATGGGGACAGTAAGGCCCATCCTGACTAGCACATAGGACTGAAGTGTATTGCTGAATGGATGTGAACCGTGTTAGGTGCTGCACCAAACAATACTTGCCCGGAGGTTTCATCTCACTTCATGGGAGGGCCCTAGCTGCACAGTGGATAGAGACGAGGTGCCCTCTGGCTCCTCCCTGTGGACCTTTCGGAGCAGTACATCACCCCAGCTGTGCCCAGGTTATCTTGGTGGTAGGATCTGGGGTACAGGAGATGGGGCCTGGGGGCGGGGCTGCCTGGCTCCACTATGAGAACCCAATCTGCTTGAGCAGCATGTCAGGAAGGACAGGACGCTCCGAACCTCAGAGCAGTTTCTATGACTCACAGCATCTGATCCCCTACCCCCCACTCCCCGTGAGCTGACCTGAGCCCTGGGGGCGGAGCCCATTCTGAGGACCCAGAAGAGACTACATGCACCTGGAGACCGTGCGCTGGCTTTGGAACCTTCCAGTTTGGCTGGGGGGACCTGGCCCACCCTCTGAACCATCCAGTCTAGGTGGACAGGCTCACAGAACAGGAGAACCTCACGTCAGTCCAGTGAAAAAGCACCCAGAGATACTACTGCCAGGTGGTTGAGGGCAAATGGCCCTTTAAGGGAAGGGAATCTGGGAAGACCAGTGATCTCACCCCATGAGCCCCTCTGGAGGGAATCTGCTCCCACATCCATTTCCTGAGCCACGGGCATAAGCAGGGCACGCTCTCTGGATCTGAGAAGATGGGGGTCAAGGGACACCCGTCACGCTGTGCACTCCCTACCTCTGTAACTCAGTTTATCTCTTTGGAACACTCCTCCACACCTCTCCCCACCCCCCAGACAGTCTTTCCAAACTCTCCAGTTCTCAGCGTTTTTATACTGAGGAACGGAGGGGGCACTTTTGGTCTCCCTTTGTCCTGAGAACAGAAAGCTTGAATACCTTCATTGATGATCAATATAATAAGGCCTCTTTCTACAAAGGTACAAGGAAACAGAATCAATCTCACCCTTCAAGAGGGATAGCTAACATTTATACAGCATTTATGTCTGCCAGGCTCTGTCCTAACAGCTTTTCATATATTAACTCATCAATCCTCTGAGGTAAGTACTGTTAATATCCCCATTTTATAGATGGGGAAATTGAGGCCCAGAAAAGCTAAGAGACTTGTCCGAAGTCCCACTATTAACAAGTAGGAGCTGGCGTTCAAACCCAGACAGCCTGACTCCAGGATCTGGGCTCTGAGCCTCCAGCCACGCCATCTCTTGCACGGCCACGTCTGTATCCCTCTCCCACGCTGGGCTGTGAGCTCAGAAGGCAAGAACCTGGCTTATTCCTCTTTGTCCCCCAAGCTCCAGGCTGGGTCTCTGGCACATACCAGGTGCCCAGGAGCTCTTCGTTACCTAAATGAATAAATAAGTGAATGAATGGGAGGCACGGTGACAGATGCCACTGCAAAGGTATTTGGAATCCAGATCGATGGGGGTTCTGGTTGCCTGGTAGTGAGAGGACGGCGGGAAGACCCCACGGGACCTGCCCTCACTCTCTTAACACTGTGTTTGGACACAGGCTCCTTGGAGCTGGGAGACAGACCTCAGCAGTGTTAACCTGGGATCCAACGACATTTCTGCGCCTTTAGAGCCTTCACCAGCCCTCCTCCCACCCCCGACCACCGCGGAAGGTACATCAGGTGCATCAGAGCAATGTCTTTAGGGCCAAGTAGGGCTCAATGCGCACCACTCGGACCCTCACTGCATCCCCCACCATCGGCAGCCGGTATTCTAGACCCGTCCTAATTTCTATTGTGAAGATGATCACTAGTATTATTCCCGAATTTTATTGTCCCCCCGTGGAAAAGTCGCGTCACGTGCTGAGGCTGGAACGCTAAGTGTTCTGGAAGGAATTGGAAATAATCATGAGAACAAGCAGCGGGTGGTGTCTGAGGCTCATGGCAAATGGGGGAGAAGGAGACCCCTCTCCCCTGAAAAGTCCTCCTTCTTACAAAGTCCTGGGCTGGGTGTGAGGCTTGGAGAAGGGGGTTGCCCACCTGGGGAAGCAGCGGAGGGAGCAGATGGGGAGGGCGGAGGAGGGCGGAGGTGGGTCCTCGCTGCCGGCCTGCCCGCTTCTCTGCAGGTTGAGGGAGGGAGGGGATAAATCTCCATGGTGTTGTGTGGAGTGGGGAGACGGGCAAGCCTGCAGGGTCAGAAAAAATGAGTTAAAAGAGTCATTCAGTGAGTAAAGAGAAGTATCAGGAATCAAACTGCAGGGAAGATTCCAAGGTATCATAAAGGGTTTTTCAAATATATTCACTGCTAAGAGCTACAGATGTCAGGAGAGAAAATTGGTTCACTTACCAATAATAGTCATGGAGGCTGGGGGTGCAGGATGCAGACAGGAAAGTACTTAAGCTGGCATCCCCACCTACTTCTCTCCTGGGACGCATGGGGGTGGGGGAAGAGCGGCTTGCGCCCCTGGGAAGTGGGTAGATGGCTAGAACAGGCTGAGTGGGAGGACAGCTTGGACGGGAGAGAGGAGGACTGGGTGGTCCCCCCGCCCCACCCCAGTGCGGCTTTCTTATTGGTGGTTTATGATGAGCAGAGCACGCTGCCAGGTGTGTGACAGATTAGAGACATGTGGTACCTGCCCGGGGCTTACAACCTGGTTAGCGAGACAAAAGCCGCATCCGGGGGGAACGAGAGATATCTCAGCGTCACACCGGGAGCAAGCAAGTAGCTGTGATGGGGGGTGAGAGCAGTCAGCCGTCCTCAGGGCAGAGCAGTCAGGGAGGGAGGGCTTCAGGGTGCTCAGACAGTGGTCCTGTCACCTGCCTTCGGCCACAGTGCTGCCTTCTCTGGGGAGCCCTCTTGATACAGCAGGATGGGCTGACTGTTGCAGACTCCACCTGTACCTGCCAGGAGAAAGTCCAGGGCAATTCTATCATCAAGAACGACCCCGGGCTGTGCATTGAAGCTGACTTAACATGTCTCTGAGTGCAGAGGTTGTGTTATTGATCATTTTCACTAACACGGGGGAACAAATCTCATCTCGCCTTATCTCATGTAATTCTCACACCAGTTTCCTGAGCCCTGGTTCCCACAGGCTGATGTAAAGAGGACTGGATGAGACCTGCCCACATGATGGGTAATGTTACAGGAGAGGAACTTGTGCTCAGGGGACCTGAATCTTTCATAACAGACAGTAAGCATGCTTGTCCCTTGCTCCAGAAGAGACAATAATTTTATTAAACTGGATAGAAAGTATGTCTCCCGCTGCTGCAGCGGGGACGTAATCTCTAGCTTCCGAGGCTGTTTGCTATACAAACATCCTTGAAAGAATAATCCAGAACAAGAAGCAATTAGTTTCTTACTTGCAAGATGTGTAGGAATGCAAGGCCCATGGGTATTTGTCTTCCGACATGAACAAACTATGTAATGTACTTCTTTATTGTGCTTATTGTTATGTCTGTCTGGAGTCTTTTCCTGCTGGAGTGGTTGCACCGTGAAGGCCAGAATCGGCGTTTCTTTTGTTCACTGATGTATCATTGATAAATAGGACAGTGCGTGGCGCACAGCAGGTGCTCAAAAAGTGTTGGTCAAACGAATACACGATTGCATGAGAAAGATGAAAGTCCCTGCTTGGCATGTCCCATCCAGGAAGTTTCCTTGCCAGATTGCTAGCTTTCTGAGGGGAGAAGGAACCTCAGTTCTGAAAAGGAACCTTTTTCTGTGCACCTTGAGTGGCACTGGTCATGTGTCTATCCTACATGTTCCCCGTGTCTCTCTGTTGCTGGAAACCACCGGCGCCCATGAGACAAGGAAGGTGCTCAGAGAAGAGCCGGCTGGTTTTGACTTTATTCCTGCAGCAGGCAACGTGCGTGCATCACCAGGCCCCAGGCATCTCTCCTGGGCCTCCTCGCCTCTTCCCTGTCTTTCTCAGGCTGGCAATTAAAAGTATCAAAGCAAAGTAGGGCTGTCTCATTACATGTCCTGTTTATGTGACTCTAATGTGCTTTGAGATGATTTGAAGGGCTGGGAAATCAGCAGCGGAGCTTCCTTCACATCCAGCCCGGAGCTGGCAACCCTGAGATAAGGGAATCAAGACCCGGCTGTGAATTCGTTCTAAAGCAAACCAATAATGCATTAATGTCGGCGAGGAATTAAAAATAACAGAGATGTTGCACATTTCTGTGATTAATTAGCTGTTCTAGTTAATTTTGCTGCTTGTAGAGACAAAGCATGGGTCCTAACAGTGGAGTAGCTTCCCATCGGTCTCTGTGGTGCTGAAATGTGGCGGCACCGTGCCTTACTCCGCCCCCAGGCCAGCAGGGACCACAAGCGGCAGGGTGCCATTGAGCAGGTTACGGCGGCCACTTCAGAACTTTTCTTTCCTTCTAGGCTCTCTCCTCCATCCAGGAGGGGTCCGCAGAGTAGAGGGAAGGATGGGGATTGGGACTAGCAGGCACAGAACCCCCATTCAGGAGTGTTTGGTGATTCCTAAGAACAGGAGCCTGGGAGGGGAAGCGGAGCCTTTGTAACTGTGCCATCCATCTGGGACATATTGCACAGGCCCTGAACTCCTGCTGTTTCATTCACTCATTCATTAATCCATCCATTTAACAATGTATATTTATCCTCTTCCACATACTAGGCTTCGCTAGATGGGGATGCCAAAAGGGAAGAATTATAACTTCGTACCTCTTCGAGAAGGAACTCCTCGCCTGGGACTGAAATAGAGCAGCTCTCACTGTGAGGTGGCCTCTGACCCTGTCACAGGCATCTTGCAGGTTAGGGTCCAGAGGCGGAGGCAGGTGGCCAGTCTTCACCAAGATGCCACACATACAGCTTCCTGTCCACATGCCACCACTGCCTGGATTTGGACAGAGTGGGCGGGGCTGGTTTTGTTTCTTTCTTCATTTTTGTTTTAGGAGAACAGAAAAGCTCGGTCCCTTCCCAGGAAAGTTTTCCTACCAAAACTTCTCTTCCAAAGAGTCAGGAGCTTGGGTCACCAGGCTGGGGCTCAGGATACCAGACTCCTGGTCTGTTCTCCCACAGATTTGCTGGAGGCCCAGGACAAGCCCCTGATCCAGTCCCAGACCTGTTTCCCATCTCGCTTTTGCTTCTAGATATAATTCCTTCTCTGAGAAAGCTCCCACCCCATGGCTGGGCCAGAGAGTAAGACTCAGACTGGTTCCAGATGGTATGTAAGGGGCCCAGGCTCCCTGTGGCTCACATGGAGAAGGCAGGGCGAGAAGGGTTCCTAGGGAATTGAGTCTGAACAATGGGAACCTCTGCCCCAGGGACTCAAGCTCAGAGGCAGAGGCGCCAGGAGGGAATATAGAGCAAAACGGGCAGAGCCTGTGACGAGCAGAAGGACCCAGGTTCCAGCGGAAAAGGGCAGCTCTTATTCAGTTTCTTCCAATATTGCCAGGCTGAACTGCAGTTCCAGAAAAAGTAATGATTCAAATTTTTATGTGAAAGAAACTCTTGGTTTTAACATGTTGGACTTGAATTTAAAATATTTGAACATTAGTGTGTAGGCCAACAAAATGTGCCTAGGGACTAGTTCTGGTCCATGGATGTGTCAATTAGAATTAGGTTTAGCCTGTAGTAACAGAAAACGGACAAATAAAATAGCAGTGGCTTAAGTAAGAGAGATTTATTTCTCTCTCACTTCTAAGAAATCCAGAAGTAGTCACTGCTAGATTGCTAAAGTGTTATGTGGTATCCAGGCTCTTTCTATCCTGTTTCCCCACCACTCATGGCCTCTATCCCAACATTACCTCATGGTCCAAGATAGCTGCTAGAGCCCCATTCATTATGTCTACATTCCAGCCAGCAGGGCAAAAGAAGGGCAGAAGAGCATGCTCCCTTCCTTGTAATGACATTCTTCAGAAGTTTCACCCTTTATTTCTTTTCATGTCCCATTGGCCAAAACTTGGTTATATAGTCCATACCTAGCTGCAGTTAAGACCAAGAAAGATTGTCTTTATGCTAAACTTAGGCTAATCCTGTATCCAACTAAAAAAAACAGATGTACTAATAGAAAGGAAAAAGAGAAGAGAATGGATTTTAAATGACAGCCAGAAGTCTTAGCCCCAGTTTGCCTTCATTTTAAGACCTGGTTGACCCATTCTGTTCTTTATGGTGGGGATGGAGAAGGGGGCATGGCATCTGGGCACTTGGAGACTGCTAACTGAAAGGGCGGGGCTGCTTTGGAGAAGGGTCTGCCCTCAGGTGGGGGACCCGGGTAGGCAGACCCTGCCCAAGTGATTTGACTTCTCTGGAAGTGTGGCTACAGGACAATTTGGGGTTATTTGGTCCTTGATGTCTTGCAGAAGCAGGAGTTCTCCTTTCCCCACAAGCGTCTCTCTGTCACTGACAGTCAAAATTGAGGCAATGCCACAAGCCCCCTCAGCCACATCTTGCAGGGCAGCGGTGATGCCTCAAGTCAGCCTCTGCACCAGCATAGGGCTCCAGAAAAAGGTGGGGTGTCACCAGTTTGTTCTCTTCATGGAGCAGGAAGGGTGAGGGACCTTCAACTGCAGTGAGAGTTATTTGGTTAAAGAAACCAGGATCTCTTAACTGAGTCACGGGAGATATAGAAGCAGCTACTAGAAGAAAAGGTGGCGTTCTTTTTCTTGTGTTGATGAGGCTCTGAGAGAGAACTGTCTAGAGTGAGGTCTGCCATTCATCCAGCAAACATGCTTTGTATGCCCACTGTGTGCTGGTTACAAGGCTCAGCACAGGATGGGGCCAGGAGGGAACCGAGAGGAATGAGATAAAGAGCACGTCCTCAGGTTCTCATCAAGACAACTGTGACCTGGGATGGAAGCACATCCCTCAAGGCTGCCCTGGCTGGCTGTCAATCATCGCCACAAAGTGTCTCCATCAGTGCTACGTCGTCCTCACCACCGTCACCACCATCACCATCTTTGTGAAAACTGACCGCCATCGTCACTGAAGCCACTTCTTATATCATGACCATTGTCATCACCATTACCACCAAAAGTTATACACGTGCTTTTGAAAGGGATTAAACAGAGAGCATAACCCAGCCCCTATCTATGGGACGACTATCGTAACATATAAATAACGTTGGTTGAACTTTTACCACGTGCTGGAAATTGTTCTAATCACTTTACTTGTAGCTCTTGTCATCTTTAAGCAATCCGTGATGGAGTTGCTGCTATGAGACCCATTTTACAGATGAGGAAACAGAGGCACAGATAAGGAGACCCAGAGGGAATAGCATGGAATGAATGAGCATAGGGAAAAGGTGGAAGTAAATTTGGAGACCAGGTCCAGGTCTCTGATGGTTGCGTTAGTCTGCTTTGTGGTGGGGCAGGGGGGCGGGGGCATGTGAGGGGCCTCCCCTTTCACCCAAAATAGGGACAAGGGGCTGATGACACATCTCCAGTGATTGGTCCAGAGTGACTTGGAGAGCTTTGCTGACCTGACACACCCTCAGGGCCCAGACATTTCACTGAGGACCTATGGCTGCCTTTCTCCTGTGATGGGAGGTTTAGCTCCTCAGGACCTCCAGCCCAACATCCCCCTTAGAGCCCACAGAGAGGAGCTGGCCCTTGTCCCTGGTCTTGATGACACGGGGGAACACCTGATGTTTCCTCGAGTTGATGAGTCCGTTTCATCCAGTTCCTCCTGGAAACGCCAGCTTGCACATCACTTCCTCAGCACACCCTCTCCCATCTCCATCCTGGTGGGCTCCCCTCATGGGCTGTCCTGCAATGCCCTGAAGTTCTCCATGTGTGGAACACTCAGTGCCCACGTGATCACCTGTCTGTAAACCTGTCTTCCGCTCCAAACTGTCACCCCGGGAGGGCGAGGTCCAGGGCCTTGGTTCAGTGCTTTCTGCCCAGGGCCTTGGTTCAGTGCTTTCTGCCCAGGGCCTTGGTTCAGTGCTTTCTGCCCAGGGCCTGGCACTGTGTCTGGAACAGCAAAATGTATTTGCTGAGTGAATGATTAAGCGACACAAGTCTGGGCTGACTCTGACACTGCTACCTACAAGTCTCAGCTCTTCTAGTTGAACCTCCTCAGTTTCCCCTCTGCAAAACGGGAACAATATTCCAAACTCTGCTATGAAGATTTAAAACAAAAATAACCACAGTAGAATTTCCTCCCACCAGGTGAGTGTACACCAGTGCAAGTTGATTTCCCTTCGTAACCACTCCGTGAGGTGGATATGGAATGTGGATTTGTCTCCAACTTTTAGATGAGGAAATGGGACCCTGAGAAGAGACGTGCCTTACCAAGGACTCTGGTCTCTTTCCAGCTCCTTACAGCTTCCAGACTCAGAGCCCTGTCCAAATGTCCACATGACCCCTCCCCGCACCTGCTGCAGGAGTGCAGAGGCCCTGCGTGCTCTGGAGACCAAGTGGGAGGAGGAGGCACCTGGAGCAAAGGATGGAAACTGGCATCTCCCCGGGGATGAGTGGGAATTCTGCTCTTCCTCACCAGCTCCACCCTGACTCTCTCCATCCTCCAGAAACTCACTGGACCTTCCACCCACTTGGCTGGCCCTCCTGTGGAGACATTCCTCAGACAGCCCTGGGCTGTGCGCCTTGTAGGGTCTGGGTTCTAATCCTGACTCAGCTATGCATTCCATGCATGGAGTTTGTCTTCGACATGTCACTGATTCTAATGATGCCAGGGGATTGCCATGGTGTGGATGGAGGTCTGGAGAAGGAAAGTAGACTTCTAGGTTATTGCCGGGGCTGAGAGTAAAACCGCGCTGCTTGACTCCCAGCCCAAGTCCCTTTCTAGTACATGAGGCATGAAATCCTGGCATGTAGACAGAGGAAAGTGTTTCTTCATTAATTCACTTTAAAAAGTTTCAGTAAGACATTAGTAGAGATACCCTCCATATTCCAATCAAGGGATGAGAGCAAACTATTATCCACTGTAACGAATAAATCACGAAGCTACAGTCAATGCATTCAGAAAGAACCAGGGAATCCCTGAAGATAAGTGACGCTGAGTCCTTCATCAAGCTGGGGGTTCCCTGATGGCAGAGATGCATCTTCCTCCCAGGCTGGGGCTCCCTGAGGGCAGGGCTGTGTCTGTAACGGGACTACTTGGGGCTTTCAGATGAGGGGAGGGACAGACCCCTCCCCATACCCTCTGCCTTAGCTCCTCACTGAAGTACCTACATAATAGTATCTGATGCATATTACCGGAGTTTCCCAGATGCTAAAACCCGCATCAAATGGAAGAAATTAAGAAATTGTCCTGCCCCGTGACCAGGAGCACAGCCCCCAGACCTATGGGAGCCTGAGGATTAATAATGTGTCTCCTCCCTATTACATCACCTTCAACCAATCAGAGAACTGTGCACTAGCTGATCACACACCCTGCCACGCCCCGCCTTCATCTGGCCTTAAACAATGCTTTCTGACTAGCTTCCCCGGACTTGCTTGATGCCCTGCAATAACCACTGCACTTTCCTTCACCACAACTGGTGTCAGTAGATTAGCTTTACTTGGCATGCCTGAAGTTTGATTCACTAACACCCTCAGATGGGGCTCCCTGAGGCAGGGTTGTGTCTCCCCTCAGCTTGAGACACCCCCTTGGGTACATCTCTTTTATGTAAGATTCCTGAAGGCAAGACTTTTTCTCCACTTCATATAGAAACTGAGTAATTCTTGGGCAATTATATACTTGCTGTGAGCTTCAATTTCCTCTTCTGTATATCGAGACAATAGTGAGTACCTTGCAGGATTTTTATGAGTGACTGTGATTTTAAAGCACATCTGAAACCCGTGGCACTTCTCCCTCCAGGACTTACATTCTCACGTCCTCCTCTTGACTGTGGACTGAACTCAGTGACCTGCTTCTAGTGAAAAGAATGAGGTGGAAGTGACGATGCTTGACTTCCAAGGTTGGGTCATAAAAAGCACTTCCTCTGGACTCTCTGCCTCTGTCTCTCTGTCTCTCTGCTGTGGGGAAGCCAAGGCACAGGGCGAGAGCACATGTGGGTGTTCGCACGTCTCCCAGCTGAGGTCAGGTGACAGCCAGCATCCACCGCCAGGTGAGTGAGGCACCTTTGACTTCATCTGACTGTCACTCACGGGGGACAAACCCAGAGTAAGAATCACCCAGCTGAGCCCTGTCAACTGCCGGATTCGTGAGAAAAGTAAATAACTGTCACGATTTGAAGTCACAGTTTCAGGGTGTTTGTAGGCAGCAACAGAAAACCAGAACGGTGTTACTTGAAACAGCTCTTTATCCAATGCCTGGCACCACGCCTGACACACATGGTCAGTGTTCCATAAAACATAGCTGTCCTGGTGCTTTATCCCCAGTTCAGGGCTGTGCATAGCAGGCTGGAGGTCCCTGACTGACACCTGGCGTCTTGAAGATGCTGTGCGAGAAGACGGAGCAGGGTGGAGGAGGCTGGAGAACAAACCCGGGGAGGAAATCAAAGAATATCCCCACAGGAGCTCACTTTGGCAGAGAATCTGCAGGGGTGGTGCTAGGCGTCCTCCAATGTCATCCTCACCACCACGCTTTAAGATAGGTTTCCCCCATTTTGCAGGTGAGAAAACTGAGGCTTGGAGAGGTGCTTCTGTGTCTCTTTCACAGTCTCAAAGCCAATCAGGGCGGGCGTGGAACGGTGAGCCCTCCTCCTTCCTCCGCCTGCCACACCTTGCTTTTCATCCACCCTGTGATGCTTCCCCCTTGCTCTCAGCCAATCAATAAACAAGTAATTACCTCAAGCCCCCCATGGTGCTTATCAGCTCTGTGGTGCCAGGAAGTGCTTCCTGATGCCTGCATCCATCTCCACTGCTGAAATGTCCTTAGTTTTTTGGAGACCAGGAGCGTCAGCTTATTTTCCTTCCTTTAAGAAATCCCCAGAGACCTAATCATTCTGGCTGGGCTCCATGCTGCTCCCTTTGCCTTTGGCTCTCCATTCCCCAACTCCTCTCCGGTGGGAGAACGGGCCCCCCTCTGGCCTCCCCTGGGCTGGGCTGGGGGCTTTCTCTCCCGGAAACCACAGATTCAGAGCAGGAGCCCTTCAATCAGGGAAATATTACCCCTGCAGGGACACAGACTGGTTCTGTGAAGGGCGGGGGAGAAATCATCTCAGTTATTACAGTGGTTTGTGGTCCCCACGGATATAGAGTAAATCTGCGGGAATTAATTACTACAGTAGGTCCCCAGGGTGATAATGAAGAAAAGTTTGCAAAACACTGATCTAGATCCTTCACCCCAGAAGGTTTGGAGGCTGTTGCTTCTTTCTTGGGTAAGGGAGGAGGGTGGCAGAGGCTTAGGGGCCTCCTGGAGTGGGGTGAGGGTCCTATGCCACCGATTCCCTGGTCAGGCCCTGGTCTCTGGGGAGAGACAAGGCGACCACACAGATGCCAGCTCAGAGGCAGGGACTCAAGCAGTTTCCTTTTCCAGGACTCCAGCCACCAGCACTTTGCTTCTTGTGCCGGAGTCCACAAAGCAGTGTTTTCCTTAGAAAATCAATAATGAGCGATTATTTATTCTGCTGGGAATAAATAGATCTAGTCACCAGGGTCAGAGATGAACCGAAGCTCTGGGCGGCAGCTGAGAGGTTGGAATCTGTGTTTTAGACTCTCCCCCTCTCTCACGGTTCCACCCCACCTTTGGCACCACGGCCAGCATGGGTCAGGAGTTGACAGGTCCTCCTAGACCAGAGAGACGGCCACCGCTCAACTCCCAACCACGGCCTTATCCCAACAGGCAGAAATGACAACAGGGAGCCTCTCCCGGCCTCTGGGATTGGAGTTAGTGTTGGTGTGGAAGGGCCAAGTGTGCGCCATGAGCCACCCTTCCCTGTGTCGTGTTTGTGAGTCAGCACAAGTGGCGCGTGCTCTGTCTGATGGTACATGCTTGTTTCTGTGCGCATTTTCTCACGCATGTCACGTGTGTGCGTGTGTGCGTGTGCGTGCGTGTGTGCGTGTGTGTGTGTCTGTGTGAGCTCCTTCTCCGGTCGTTAACCAATCTGACAGTGGTAAAGTACCAAGCAAGGCACAGGTTGCCCTATTACCTGACTAGAGAGAGTTAGTTTTTATGGGAGCAACTTAACTGCTTTTGAAAGGTATTTAAAACACCTAAACTCTTAGCTTTTCCAAACTAAAATTTAGGGCAGTGAGAAGCCCCAGGCTGGGGGACTACGAGATGGCTGCTACTTCCAGGCTTGTCTCCAGCACGAGGGGGACAGGAGGCGGACAGTGGTAGAGCTGTCGGCAGATACAACCTGAAGTTGAGGTATCAGTAAACCGGGCAGAGAAGATGGAAGGGGGTACGAGGGACCAGGGAGAGAGCCGAGGGTTGAGAGGGTAGCATGGTTGGGGTTGGAACCCCAGCTCTGCCACTGAGTCACCTGGGCAGGTGGCATCACTCCCAGAGTGAGTGAATCATAGCTCTGTGGTAGGCTACCTGGGAGAGCACGGGAGACAGCACACATCCACTGCTCGAGACAGTGGCTGGTCCACGGGAGGCCCTTGATGAGAGAGTGTTGGAGAAATAAATGGATGGTCTGACGTCTCAAAAGCAGGTCCTGCCTCGGTTCTGAGACTTGGCACCTGCCCTTCTCAATCCCCAGGTATGAGATTCCCTGACCCGTTCCTGAGCTCAGGCTCCGTCTGGGCAACTGGCCTGGTGCCCCAGTCCCACCATGGTAGCCACAGTCTAAGCACAGACAGCTGTGTGAAGCATTTTACACATGCTGTACGTTCGAGGTCCTCACAACGGTTCCAGGAGGCATCTGTCTGAGCCCTGCTTTCCTCATCTATGAAGTAGGTTGAGCTAGCAAACCTGCCTATGTGATGTGTAAACAGCTCTTAGAGCACGAGTGGCCTGTGGTAGGCACTAAATCACTGTTACCTGTTAATATCATTCCCATCTCACAGATAACATTTAGGCATGGAGACAGCAAGCAACTTGCCAAGGGTGCATGGGTAGTAGGCGGCAGCCCCAGGATTTGATCGTGGGCCTCTGGCTCCAAAGCCTGCATCCTCCCTCCAAACAGTGCTTGCCTTTGCTCTCCTTGCCAGGAACTGGCCCAGAGACCAGAACCCTACTTTTTTACTCCTCCCAGTGGGCTGAGCCTTCTCCCTGCGGTGATGGCAGCCGACCCCTGATACTGACCGTCAGCCTGCCTGCTCGCTTAGATTCCCGAGTCGCCTATGTATTCTGGTCCCCCTTCTGCCTATGGACCTCGCCATCCTTCCTGGAGGAATCCCTGGCTGGCATATTCCTATCATGGAGACAAAAAGTCAGAAACAGTGGAGATGATTATTTCTTCTTTGCTGTCCCCCAAACTGCTGTGGCCTGGGAAGGCAAGGGTGACAACCTAAGGTCAAGGGCAACAAAAGTCCAGGCATCTGACCCTCCCTCCAATTCAGTGGTTACTCAAGACTTGACTGCTATGTGTCATTCCACACACAAAACCAAGACTGGTTTTTCTGTCTTGTCTGTTTGTTTCATTCCTTTTTGCTTCCATTTGTGAATTCTTTGGCTTCGGTTGTGCTGGTTCTTCACACTTGCTGAGGAGGAAGTTTGCTGTTGTGGGGAAGATGACCAGACGCCATCCTCCGGGTTTTCTCCTGGCTTTGTCCTATTGTCTGATTACCAAGAACCATCCTCTGAGGTCCTTTCCCAGAGACGTACATGGTGTGTACCATTTGTTTCAAGTTTCAGAACTTTTGGCTTTTCTTCATGACTCCATGGTCTGCTGTTCTGTTTGCATTGAGGGGCAGGGGGTACAGGCCATGTCCCTGCTCCCAGCCACAGCGTCCCAGCTCTCAGGCCCCCCTGACTGGGGATGCACACCTATGCATGGCACATACACAGGGTGCACATACACGTATCCACACATGGTGTATTTTCAGCCAGTGAAGGTTTATTGAATGATCACTCAGGCCAGGCATTGTTCTAGGTGCCGGGATGTGCTGGCCAAAAAGACAGACAAGGACACGGCTCCCATGGATATTATACGCACATGCGTGCATATATACACGTGCACATGCATATACACACCACACAGACACAGATCTACACACACAAACCACTCACACATATACCGCCCCACCCCCAGCACCACCACAGCACCCTTCTCTGTATATCCTTTCCTTGGGACAAAGCTTCTGGATACGTTGACCGTGGTCTGATCTTGTTTGCATGGATGCTACTGCCCCTGGGCGAAGTGTCCCCTGCCATGTAGACCTTGGAGGTTCTCAACTCGTGGGTCTCTGTGACACCCCCTCACTTGCTTCACTTACCCCCTTACAGAATGACTGGGTACCCACTCCACCCAACCACTCCCCTCCTAGGTATGTACCTGGGATCCCTCTCATGTGTGCACAAGGAGTTATGAACTCAGACGCTCATTCAGCTTTGTTTGCAATAGCAACAATTGGAGAAAACCAAAAGGTCCATCTGTATGGCAGAGAAAGGACTGAATCAGAGCCGCATGGATCAGCATGAATTAACTTCAAACATGCAACATCTGTAAAGAAAAGCAAGTTGTAGAAGGGTGCAATTAATCATATCATTGGTATAAGATTGAAAAACATATAAGCCAATGCTATGTATTGTTTATGTATACATATATCATGGTAAGAGGACACAAACCCATACAGGAATGGGCATGACAGACAGACACCAGAGCGGGGTTGGGGGGCACTGGACACAGGGACAGGGGTCAAGACGGGGCAGAGTTTAATAAGGGCTTCAATTGAAACGATGTTTATTTCATAAAGCGGTTACTGGATACATGATGTTATTCATTATATATTTTATGTCTAAAATATTTTCAGTGATATAATATCAAAAGAGAAACCTAAGATGTATGTTCATCCAGAATTCCTCTGGGGCCAGAGTTAGCGTTATGTTAGAGCCTTTATTTCTTCATCTGATTTGCCTTCCAAGTTGCATGTAAGGTTTTTTCATATAAGAATCTTCCATTTAAAGAAAATGCCTGGAGTTTCTTGTGAAAAATGCAATGATTGTCTGCAAGGCGGCTGGATGTTTTTACCCCCATTTGGTTTTTCGTTTACTTTACGTTGCTAACCCGGCGCTGATGGCTCCAACAGCCCCCGTTTTCTTGTCCTGTTGAAGTGTGTGGGATGCATGGAGTGGGGAAGAGCGATGTGGGAGAAAACTTTGCTTGTGGTTTCTCGGCAGCTGAGGAGGGTGGGGTCAGCCCTCTTTGAAACTGAAGCTACAAAGGTCTTTTCCAAGTCTGAGAGCCTCGCTCCATCGTATAGAGTTGCAAAAACCTGCAATGCGATCCGGGCCCCAGCCGGCACCACTATTTGAGCCCCCCTTTCTCATGTCCCTCCCTCATTAAAGCTCACCAGTTCAGTGTCCTGTTTCATCAGCGTCCTGCTGGTTGCCAAGTAACCCGGAAAACTGATCCTAGACCTTATGATGATACTTTTCCAAAGACCCAATGTGGTCTCAAAGGGAGTATAGCAGCCGGACACAGGGGTCTCACCTCCCCTCCTCTGCCAGGGTGACCCCCCACCCCAGTTAAGGATTACATTTACCTGTCGACTGGGGGTGCCTGGACAGCGTGGGTGAGAGCAGGGGCTGGTGGAGGAGAAGCTCATCAAATGGGGTCCCAATCAGAACGAAGTCCATTCTGCTCTGCCCTGTGCCCAGTAGCTCATCCACACCATCTCGTCCCACTGCCAACAGCAGTAATCTATCTTCGGCAGCCACTCGCGTTTGTGTTATCAGCGAGAATCACATCTGGCAAAATGGCAGGAAAAGTGCTTGCACGGGGCTTTTCAGCAAAACTCAATTAAAGTGGGGAATTGGACTTGAAAATGAGCCACTTTGCTCACTCCTTAACTCAGAACATTTCCCCCCTTCCCACACACACTGCGCCCTTCCACAGGGTAGTGCAGGCCTGGGATGCGGACAGATGTCAGGGAGAGGAGCCCCGGCACCAGTCACCAAGAGCTGGGGCATCTCCACCAAATCCCACCCACTCCTGTGAGGGAGGAACTATGAGTTCCATCTTCCAAATGGGGAAACTGAGGCATATACCAGTAAAGCACATTTCCCAAGGCAGCACAGCTGGTCAAGGGCAGAGCTGAAATAAAAAGTCTAGTGCCTCTGGCTCCCAAACACAACCTGCTACTCCATGCTGCCTTGAGGAATGTCCACCCTGATCCTCTAGGATCTCACTCCACGGAAACCTAAGCTTCCTCCTGCTGATCCAAGAAACGCAGATGTAGACTCAGCTCCACCTGCAGAGTCTGCCTCCCAAAAGCACAGAGGGCCTTCCCTGGACGGCTAGTGCCACCCAGAGCCCCCAGGGTTCAGCCTGGATGCCTCGGTGGGTGGACACAGCCACTCCCCTGCCTTTGAGCTGCCTCAGGTGACCTCTGCCTGCCCCCTGGGGGGATTTGCAGTTCTTCTGGAGATCACCTTATCCAAAGCCTCAGTGGTGTCAGAGCACTAGCGGCAACTGCGATTTCTCTAACCCCTTTTCCAAGCACCTTTCATTCTCACAACAAATCTGGGTGATACCATTATCCTCTTAAATATGCTGGAGCTCAGACTAGTGAAGTGTCCAGGGTCACACAGCTAACGTGGATCTGGAATTGAAAACGCATATCTGTCCGTCTTGGAAGGCCTGAATGGTGCTGCCTTCTATTCCTACTGTCAGGCATTTGGGGGGCTGCCCCCTTCCCAGAAAGACGGCTCATATTCAATGCATCCTTTTCAAGGTAGTCTCCCAGGTATAAAGTTCCATTCCTTCCACATACCTCAACACCACATACTCCAGGGCACTGCAGGGGAGGTTTCTTAAAGTCCCATCTGTTATTATCTCCGTTTGGAACTAAAGAAAAGAAAGCGAGTGTCAAAATGTGTATGGGGGAGTTTTCTATAGGATATTATTGGAATTTCATCTCCCTGGGGAAAAAAAAAAATCACACGATGGTATTTAGGGTTAGATAGTGAATATATTTTGATTTGAAATATGCAGTGAGTCACAGTTAATTGTGTGTTGGCCATTAAGACCTGGCCCAAAGAATGCTTTCATTCCTCAGGTGTTACCAACGGGGCCTTTCTGAGCGTGGGAATGTGGTTGCTTCAGTGCTGGTTGGGATCCCTGCCTCATAGGGCCTTAGGAAGAAATAAGGCAGTGAGAATTGTTTTTGGTAAATCTCTTAGGCAGCAAGTAACCAAATATATGGCCAAAGGTTTCAGTTGTAGGGGTCTATTCCGACACATTAACAGAGGTCCACAGGAGGTAATTCCAGGTTTAGGGCAGTGCAGAGATGTCATCAAAGCCCAGGCTTTTTCTGCCTATCCACTCTGCCAGGGGGCCAGGCTGTCCCTTAAGTTTGCAGGATGACTGCCCAGCTCCTAAGCAGCTGAGGGGGAAGAGCATTCCTCCTTGGCGGAAAATTTTTCCCAGAGCCCTCCCCGCTGCCCAGGCTTCCTTGTCATCTCATTGGCCAGAGCAGGGTTACATGACCAGTCCTAGACCAACCACTGGCAAGACGAAATGGTATTATCACGACTGATTTAGACCAAACAGGGCTTGGCTTCTCCCCTGGGGCCTGGCACAGTCCCTTCCAAAATAGGTGATGTGTCAGAAGGGAGGAGGCAGCAGCTGCGGTGTTGCCACAAGACGTTCCTCGAGAGGTCAGCGTCCACTTCTGAAGAAGCCAGGAAAGAGCTGGTCTTAAATGATGGACGGGACCTTGGAGGTGGGGCTGGGGAGCAGAGGTGGGGGTGGAAGAGGGTCTGGTCACGGCAGGGTCTGATGTCTTCGACAGGTAGAGCCACCCTGTGAGGTAGGAACCAGTTTATACAAGAGACTGAAGCCTGAAGAAATTAAGTCCCTGGGTCAAGGGCTGGACTTGGAATCAGGTGGAAATCAAATTCAAGTCCTCTGAGTCCAGTAATAACTATAAAAATAATGTCACACCTATGTACTATTCCTTATATGCCAGACACTGTTCTATTATCTCATTAAATTCTCGCAGCAAACCTAGGAGGTAGGTTGCTACTGTTAGCCCCATTTTACAGTCGAGGAAACTGAGGCACAGAGAGGTTAAGTGGGCTGCCCAGGGTTGCACAGCTTGTTGGTTCTCGAGCCAGGATTCAAACCCAGGGCATCTCATGTCAGAGATCAGGTGCTTAAACACCATGTTCCCCTCCAAGCCTGGAATACCTGTTGCTCCAAGTCATGGGGGATCCAATTCTCTATTAACAACCACTTAATCACTAGTACCAGGAACAAAGGTACCTCTCCCCCTAGGTCGCTGTGTGTTGTTAGTTATTAACTGTCAGCTCACGTGCCACACCTCTCAGTCCACTCCCATTCCGATCTTTGATGAGTGATGTATTCTCCTACAAAACGCATAGCCAGAGATATGATCAATCTGACCCAGATGTCAGTATGCCACGCTACTGAGAAACCCTTTCCTGAAGTCTCAGCCTTGCCCCATCTCAGACTGAGGGGCGTCAGGGGGCCACCATCATTATTTTCAGAAATGCTTAGGAAATCCCCGACACCTTTGGTATGGCCCAGGGGAACCCCACAGCCCCACGCTTGACCTCAGCCAGAGGGGCGTCCAGAGAGCTTCATCCCCATCCCAGTGGCTTGACCAGTGATCTCTGCTTACCCAGCCCTGGGAATGGGTGTGTTGAGGCTTTGCCCAGTCTGCCTGCAGGGCAAGGGTCTGCCCTTCCGCCTGAGGGTCCAGGGGGTGACAGAGACACTGAGGGGGTTTGTCATGCAGGGTCTGAAATCTGTGTCATGTTATTGCTACTCTGTTCAGACGACGCGCTGAGGTCCAACCCTATTCCTCAAGATAGGAGAGGTAGGGACCCTGCAGAGGATTTCCAGGGACTGGATGTGGCAGGAGACCAGCTGACACCTACCTTGGGCCTTGGCCCAGACCCTGGACCCCCTCCCACCCCTCCCAGCAGGCCCCACCTTCCTTCCCTTGTTCTGGAGCACACAGCCCTCAGGTCTGGGGATGTGAGCACACAGCACAGGAAATCCGAGCCAGCTTCCACTCTTCAAGGTCAGCCTGAAAGACGAGTTGAGTGATCAGGGGAGGATGAAGGAGTCTCTCCCAGCCCCCTAGCCCCTCCAATTTCTCCCTGAGCAGCCCAGTTTGGTCTGGTTCCTTCCCTCTCTGGCCTTACAGCTTTTTGAGAAGAATGAGCTGCTTGAAGAACACTTGACAAGTTCCTAAATTGTCACAACTTGGAGCACACAAGGTAGGAGTCTCACCCTTCGACTGGGTGGAGGGAGCTGGGCGCTGGCTGGGGTTCTTGTCCCAGGGCCCATTGTCCTGGCATCATTTTCTCCAAGGAGCTGCGTATAGCTAGCATCTCCTCCCACCCCTGGGTAATTTTTCTCCCAGAGGGGCGGAAGCAAGCAAACCGCAGAGCTGTTGCTGCCCAGTGAGAGCCAGAGGTCCAGGCAGAGTGAGGATGCAGCCGCTTTAGAGAGTTTTTCTGCAGATTCAAAGATGGATGCCCAGGAATCAATCCCTTGTGAAGACGAATCCCGGCGAGATGCACAAAGAAAACCCCTTTGGTCTGAACAGGCAGAAAATGTTCCTGACCGGGCCTCTGCTCCAAGTTGATCTCTTGTGATTGGTGGGAGAGAGGGAAGAGGGGAGGGGGAGAGAGAGACAGAGAGAGAGGGGCGAGGGGGGGAATCATGTTTCATTGATCATGGCCAGCCAGATTAAGTTTGGATTTATCTTTTCCTTTAGAATTGGCAATGCTTGCCTATATCCGTTCAGGTAATTAAGAGGTAACCTGGGGGAATTCATAGCATGCTCTGCACATCCTTGATGCATCACAAGATCAGGCTTTTTCTAATTATAATCTCAGAGAATCTTGGAACTTGGTTCATCAGAGTTGGGCAGAAACCCTAGATGTTCTGTAGTTCTGCCCTTTCCATTGTATAGATGGAAAGACAGAGGCAGGGAAGGGCCCGGTCAAGAGCAAGGCACACGTGTAGATGCAGCCGCCAGGTGCCTTCTGCTTCTACCTGCACAAGGGACCAGATGGAAGTGCCCACGTCCCCAGGGCTGGGGTGGTCCCCATGGCCAGGCTTTGCCAAGTCAGCATCCTCCTTTCTGATTCTGCCTCTCATTTTTTATCTCTAGTCTCTACCAGACTTCGTAGGAATGTCTGGAGAGTGGACCCAGAGGTAGAAGAAAAACGTCCATCTCTGATGTTTATACCAACTGTCTCCTCTTTGGTGCTTCTGGAAATGCACCATCAGACATAGGGCAGGGTGGAGGTTCCACGTGGAGGCCAGCTTGTGAGGTGGGTCATCCAGAGACCCAGGAAAGTAGAGTGACCATTTCTGAAAACTCACTCCAGGAAGCAAATGGCCCCTACAGAAGTTCTCATCGGGGGGCAATTGTGGTAATATCTGGAGACATTTTTGGTCCAGGGGTTCTACTGGCATCTAGTGGGTAGGGAACAAGTGATGATGCTAAACATTCTATGGTGTAGGATCAGCCCCACAACCAAAAAATCATCCTGCCCAAAATGTCAACAGCGCTGAGGTTGAGAAACCCTCCCCTAGAGAGAGTGACCTTGTTCACCTTCCATCTACGCAGCTCACAGTTGAGTGTGGAACTGTTCATTGTTTTGCCTGTGTAGACACAGGTCCCACCAGGTCAGAGGGTGGAGTCACTGGGGGTGAGGTGGGAGACATCTGGAAGAGCTGGGTCCTGCAGCTGATCGTGGAGACAGATCCTGTCCCTCTGGCTGTGCCCCCCTCCCTCTCTGCTCGTCTGACAGGATGACTTTTCTAAAGAGAGGACTCATTTTTCAAGGGCACCGCATGTACTGATGTGTCTGCTGGGACCACAAACTCGCTCTCCAAGGTCATCTGTAGGAGTCATATCCATGACTTTGTGGCTCTCAACAGGGACTTTCCCTTTCTACCTGAGCTTGGGAAGAAGGAGAGAAAGAAGACCACCTGGACTTGCTGTCCTCTTACCTCTTTCCTTTCCATCCTTACTTTCAGTCTTACCCTTTTTCTTCCTCTTTATCCATCTTCTGTTCCAACTCCTTCTGGCCTAGGCCCTCGCCAAGTGTCCTCTTGAATTTCTTGATGCCTCTCTCCTGCCCCAACCTGGATGTTGTACAGATCAAAACAAAGATTTCATCCTTTCTCCTTGGAGCCACATAGACAATTACCACCAGCCTCACCCCCAGCACTTTGGTGTATTGTATCAACTTGTTGAGATCCTACTGACATTGGCTAATGGCCCAGGGTCCCCAGAGCATACGCCCAGGGTGGCTACACGGTGCTGACACTTCCCTTGGCCACTCCACCTGTTGACAAAGAAATGGACTCAAGGAACTGCTTAAGGAGTCTGGCAGAACAGCAGCTATAAATGTGAGGTATGTGGATCAATGCTTATACTATTTACTGGTGTGTGTTACTTGGGCAGTGAGACCATGAGCATTTGTCACATGGAGTGGCGGGGAATATTTTCCCTCCATCTTTGTGAATTACAAAGCCCTCTTCCCCCAAAGGTAAGCTTGGGTGGAGAATCTGGAAGAATTGGGGTTCACACAGCTCTGGGCCCACTCATTCTTTCTCGTGTTTTATTCTGGTCAGGGTTATGATTCCACAGAGGAAGTAGAAAGCACCAGGAGAAGGAAGTGGGAAGAGGGTACTTCTGGGAGTCTTTTCATGCAATCCAGGCAATAACGAGTCTCTTCCAACCCAATAGTGGATATTCAAGTGAGAGAACCCAGGGACAGAATCAGGAGAAAACCCCTTGTCCCTTCCTCCCTCTGTCTCCTCCACCCTGTCCTTCCTTCCTCCCTGTGAGGTGCACCACCCTTTCCCCCTCACCTGTCTTCTCCCAAGTTCCACTTATGGAGCCTCAATTGTGTGTGTGTAAAAGCAAAGGGTTCCCTGGAAGATAAACAGTCATTCTCCCCAAGACATGCCTGTGTGTGCAAACCACAGGGCTGTGAGGGGAATAATGACATTAAATTAAATGGAGCAAAAGGTAGCTAAATCATAGCATGTAGATGCCATATTGGCTGACAAAATACCTTCACGTTTAATTACCAAAACATTCTATCAAGTATCCTTGTTAGTCCTGAATTACAAATAAGGAAACTGAGGATCAGATAAGACAAACCACTTGCTTGAAGTTCCACCGCTGGTGAGTGACAGAGGTTCTTTTGACTGCAAAGCAGAAGATCTTTTTGCCACACACAGAGTTGGCAAGAGCAGAGAACGAGTTTTGTCCGAACACTGGGACTAGAAAGCTACCATGAGTGAGGCAGGAATATAGCTCTGGGGTTCCCAAGGGCACAGACCAATAGCTCGAGAAGACGGGGAGGGAGCAGGACAGCTAAAGAGGGTGGAGAGGCAGGGGTAGCTGGGGGGAGATGGGCATGAGGAGTACAGGGGCTTCAGGGACAAAGGTGTGCAGACCCAAGGGGGCTGCCAGGAAAGAGCATCTTGGAGAGGAAAGAGCATCTTGGAGAGAAAAGAGCCAGAGAGATGCCTTCATCTGTTCCCTCCTTGTGCCTCTCTCCCTCTGTCTCTGCCTCCATTTCTGTCATCTATCCCTCTGAGACCTGGTCCTGAGCCCTTCCCACCCCTTATACACACACTTTAGGAGGCTTACTAGGGAGCTGGGAAGCTCCCAAGAGGCATGAAAATGCCTGGTCAAAGGCTCTGGCCCCAGAGCTCACTCTTTCTCCCATCACTCACTCCTGCTCCTCTGGACTCCAGCCCAACTGTGGTGTGACCACAGGGGACCTCAACTGCAAGGACCACAGAATTCTATGGGTCATCTGGTCAACCCTTAGGACCCAGTAGAGGAAACAGACCCAGGGAGTGTGTGTGGTTTGCCCAAGGACACCTACTGGTGAAGAGTTGGGGTGGGGTGCTGGCATACTGGTCTCCTGACCCAAGCAAGACTCTTGCCCCATTGTAAATGCAGAGCCAGGAGGACACTGGCACCACCAGGGACAGACCAGCAGACCCATAGCCTGAGACACGGCCTGCTTCTTCCAGAGTCAGTCCCGGCCACTTGGTCTCCAGGGGTTTGCCTCCCCTCCCTGGTTTAGTGCTGTTAAAGTGCATCTCAGTTCAGTGCTTTTGCTACGGTAAATATCTAATAACCATTTCGGACTCTGTAACTTGCCTCACAAAATAGTGCCTGGACATGGTGCTTATTTAGCTTGGTGCTGTGAGATAAAGACTCAGAAGAGGTCTGTAAACAACTGTCACATCTCAAGTGCTGTTGGCTGTGGTCCAGAGAGGAGGGTGGCCCACCGACCGGCACCTGCGACCGATCCTTATTCTAGATGTGGGGATATTGGTGTGTTTTTTTAACTTGTTTCAGCCAGCTTCTCCTTCACAAAAGCTGCTGAGATAATGAGTGTGTGTGTGCGTGTGTGTGTGTGAGACAGAGAGAGACAGAGAGAAGAGCTTAAATATTTACAGATTAAAGCAAATCTTTGAGTGAACATTAATATAAAAATGTATATGTCACAGATCACCTTGCCGGTGAGCATGTAGGTGCATATACATACATGTGTTCAATCATGAGAGTGGGTCCATGTTTTTAATAGTCCCCAGAAAGATTCCCACAAAGGAGAGGACAGCTGGAATGATTGGTCATAATGATCACATCAGGTTTACCGTTTACAAATTGCTCTCATATTCATTATCTCTGTTAATCCCCACCACTTAGCTATTTTCATGCCCATTTTACAAATGTGCATACTGGGTTGCAGAGAGCCCAGAGGATGGACTGAAGTTCAAATGCTGCTAAGTGACCAGCTTGAGTTCCTGACTCTAAAGCATAGAGGCTAAAGACACCAGATTCAGAAACATTAGCGGCGATGTCAGATTTGAATCCAGACTTCCACACTTACTAGCTACGAGGTTTTAAGCAGGGAATTATCTTGCCAAATTCATGAT
The DNA here is from genome assembly GCF_059928025.1 of Delphinapterus leucas. Classification (NCBI taxonomy): domain Eukaryota; kingdom Metazoa; phylum Chordata; class Mammalia; order Artiodactyla; family Monodontidae; genus Delphinapterus; species Delphinapterus leucas. Next base: position 34,620,858 of record NC_143138.1, read on the forward strand.
TTTCTCACCTGCAAAATGGGGATTGTCTCCCTGCCTATCTCATGGGGAGATTGTAAAGGATAAATGGTTGATGTGAGAATGATACAGGTAATATGCGTGAACGTTCCACACCGTGTCTGGCCCATTGCAGGCACCTATAAATGTTTGCTTTTGTTATTATCAGTTGGTCCAGTTTCCATCACCCTGTTTGCTGTCCCAGCAATATGAGAGCCCCTCTCCTTTCTCTGGGTCAACTGTGGTGTCACTTGATCAGTATCACGACAACATTTTGCTCACAGGACCCCTTTACAGTGTTAAATATTTTTGAGGACTCCAAAGAGCTTCTATTTATGTAAGTTACATCTATTTTTATCTACTGAGAAATTTTAAAAATACTATTATAAAATAATGATAACAAACCCATTACAATGAACATAAATAATATTTTTAGGTAAAATAACTGTATTTGACCAAATAAATTTGTAAGAAGAGTGGCCTTCTTTTACATTTTTGGAAATCTCTTTAATGTCTGCCTTATTTGAAGACAGCTGAATTCTCATTTTCTGCATTCAATATGTTGTGATATCACATGTCAGGCAGCCTCTGGAAAACTCCACTGCACATTCATGAGAGAATGAAAGTGAAAAAGGCAGTTAACATCTTAGTATTATTATAAAAATAATAATAACCTCATGGTCCCCCAGAGGCCACAGACCATGCTTTGAGAACCCCCATGTGAGATGAAATTTTTTTTTTTTTTGCGGTATGCGGGCCTCTCACTGTTGTGGCCCCCCCCGTTGCGGAGCACGGACTCCGGACGCGCAGGCTCAGCGGCCATGGCTCACGGGTCCAGCCGCTCCGCGGCAGGTGGGATCTTCCCAGACCGGGGCACGAACCCGTGTCCCCTGCATCGGCAGGCAGACTCTCAGCCACTGCGCCACCAGGGAAGCCCAGAAATGAACTTTAAGCTCACTCCCATCCAGGCAGGTGGTGATTCTCTACATCTCTGTGAATATATCTGAGAAATTAAGATTGACTATGACAAAAGTAGCCAATTACTTCCTCAGATTTCTCCCTAGGGACATATGCTTATGGACCTAACATTGATAAACTAAGGTTTGGCTACTTCTAAGCTGAGCCATCAATAGTTACCAGCCTCTTCGATGGCATCCACCATTGGTCTTAGATTGAGAGACTGTTGATCGGTAGACACCATATGTTGTGTCACTGAGAATGCACTTCAGTGTAAGAAACTGAAACCAAGATCAAAACTGATTTCAAGCATCAGTGAATTTACCATCTCACATAACAAGTCCCAAGGTTGAGAAGTTACAGAGTTGGTTGTTTCAGAGGCTCAACAGTAACCATCAATGGCCCAGGTTCTTTCCGTCTCTTTCCTCTATAGGCTGATTATATCAGCTTCGTCTCTCACATTCATAAGATGGCTGCAGCCATTTCCTCCATCACGTGCAGCTACAACAACATCGTTACCAGAAAAATCATCGTTTCCTTTGCGTCTCTTTGTATTAGTGGGAAACATTTCTCCCAGACAACTTTCCTTTGACTATTATTGGCCAAAAGGAGGTCACATGCTGTATTAGTTTCCTAGGGCTGCTGTAACAAAGTACCACAAACTGGGTGGCTCAGAACAACAGAAATTTACTGTCTCATGGTTCTAGAGCTGAAAGTCAGAAACCAAGGTTTCAGCAGAACTATGCTCCCCCTGAAACCTGCAGGGGAAGGAACCTTCCTTGCTCCTCCAGTTTCTGGCAGCCCCAGTCCTTCCTTGGCTTGTGGCAGTATTACTCCAATCTTCACATGGTGTTCTCCCTGGGTCGGTTTACGCTGTCTTCCCTCTGTGCTTGTCTGTGCCTGGGTCCAAATTTCCACCTTTTTATAAGGACACCAGTCACATTGGACTAGGGCCCACCATAATGACCTCATCTGAACTTGGTCATCGGCAAAGACCCTATTTCCGGGTGCCACATTCACACGTACTGGGTGTTAGGACTTTAACATATCTTTTGCAGGGGAGAGGGACACAATTCAACCCATAGCACCTGCCCTTTCTTGAGTTACTGGCAGGGGAAATGAAGTCATTGCTGTTGGCAGTCAGTGGTCCTCAATCAGGGTGTAACAGCTTCACTGGAGGGCATGTGGGGGAAGAGTTTTTAGAAGTCCTGACATCTGGGGGTCCCTCTGAGCACACAGTCCCTTGGGTGGGGGAGAGAAATGCTACACATCCTATAATGCAAAGGCCAATAGTGCCCCACTGAGAAACACTGAGGACTAATCCAGGGCATGGCACATGTGTCCTCTGAGAGGAGTGTAAACAGAGCCAAACCAGAGCTCTGGCAGAGACACAAAGAGGGGAATATATTAGGGGAGGCCATTAGCAACGTCTGTTCACTGTTGCACTGATGTCATTGCACGTGCTATTCCAAGGGCCTCCGAACCAGAACCAGAGTGACAGTTATCTTCCTCTCTTCCTCACGATGGCAGAGAAAAAGAATGGCAGGAATGATTTCATTATTTGTTTGAAATACTGTTCTCCCCTTCCCCACTATGCCCATGCCCATCTGGCACCGTCAGTTTTAGTAATGTAGATGATTTCAGGGGAAGGAAAGTAGGAGAAAAGAAAAAGAAATCACTTACAGCTTCAAAACAGCCACCACTACCTTTTTTTTTTTAATTTTATTTTTCAGACGTTATGCTATGTGTGTTTTGTTTACCAAATCAGGATACTATGTATATTCAAAACCAGGCATACTGCTTTTAGGAGAGCAATGCCTATTGTTCTAATGATACAATTGAAGGGATGCAGAAAATTGTAAATAAAAGGTACTCAGATCTAATTCCCCAATAACAACCATCGTTATCACTCTGTTGAATCTGTCCCGTTTTATTTTTCCTCCCTAAGCATTCTAAAATAAAAGATTTCAGGTTAAACTACTACATATACCGATTGTTTTCACCCTGGTTAATCAGTAACATTTACAAGTTCTACACAAAGATAATATAAAGAGTGGCTTGGTGGCACATAAAATCTGCCACTAGATTTTCCTAATTTAAGAAGTATAATGATTCGGAACATTAGTGCTCCGGTTGCTAGAAGCAACAGGGCCTCTTCACCCACGCAGAGTGGACTGGGATCTCTTTTGCATCCTGTGATTCTGAGTGGGTTGTGGGGAAGACCCCAGGCCCAGGTGGAGTCAGGTGCTTCCTTCTCCAGGGTCTGCTCTGCTACTATAGGCCCTTCCAGTCCCCTCCTGTGAGGCCTCCAGGATGGAAGGGACCCTCAATGGAAGGGTGCCCTCAATGATGCCTGCCACAGAGCCCATCTCACCCGTCTCCTTGCAGTGCCTACCTCCTTCGGCCCCTAGCAGGCAGTAGGTGCCACCGATGGATGGTTACCCACGATGGTGGGTAACCGACCTGGGAGGGCTCCTTCCTTGCACTGGACTGTTTCCTCTTCCATAGAATGGGGCAGGGCAGACGGCTGCTTTCCTTTCCAAGGTCCTCTGCAGCCTTATCAACCTAGCACACCTCTTTGCCTGCAACTGAAGGCGGAGTGACCCTCAGCACCGCCCCTGCTGCTGGCCAGGCTCTGCTCTGAAGGCCCCTGACCGCGCGCCTTCACGCCCCTCCTGAGCATGCGCAGAGCCAGGCTTTAGGGCCTCTAGACCTGCTGTGGGAGCACCCCGCTTGCCCATCCCTCAGGGAAACAGAGGGCAATGCTTAGTCCCAAGGAGGACATCCATGGCCCTGGGGCTCCTTGGATGACATCATGGAGACAAACCCTGGCCTTGCCACACCAGCTGGACGTCCGCTTCCCTTGTCTTCCAGCCTCTGTCAACTGCTCGCCACCTCCTGTTCCCTCCACACTCCCTCCATACCGCTGTGCTTGTTCTTGCTGCCTCTGTCTCTCCACAGACCTACTCACCCTCCATGCCCGGTCCCTCCTCCCCAGCCCCGGCCTGCAGCCCCTCCGTCCCTGTGTGAAGGGAAAGGTTAAGTGGAGGCATGCTCGCCTTGTCTGCCGTGATACAGACGCAGCAACTTGCTCCCCTAATCAATCTTTCAGGCATGATTAGGCTGCAGTGAGACTCAGGCCACGCGCAGCCCAGCCTGCCCAACAGGCTGACAGCTTCCAGCACCACCTGGGCAGGTGCACACACACACACACACACACTCAAGCACACATGCACATGTGTGCACACAATGCACTTACACATGTGCACACACATTCACACAGATGTGCACACACAGACGCATGCACACTCATGCACACACAGTCTTCTGAGTCTGGGTCTGGGGCCTCACTGGGTGACTGGAGCCCATCCCTTGGGTGACCACCTCTGCCTCTGCTGCCAATCATTTCTTCATTCATTCCACAAGCATGTACAGAGTGGCTCCTATGTGACAGGTCCTGTTCCAGGAGCCGGGAAGTACCTGCCCTCGGGGAGCCTGTGGGCTGGCAGGGAACACAGACAGTCACGGGTAAACAATAAAAAAGGGGAGATTATATCATGAGCAAAGATGCCGATTGCTTGGAAGAAAGTAAAGGGAATGCTGTCGGGGGCTGGGCAGGTGGTAGGAAGAGCTTCTGAGTCCCCAAATTCTGGGAGCTGCTTACCACTGGGCAGACAGGCTGGGTTCAAGCCACCTCTGCCACTGATGGTGGGACCTTGGGCTTAATTTCCCTGTTCCTCAGTTTCCTCATCTGTAAAATGCATTATAACACCAGTTGCTCCTCATAAGGAGCCATGAGGGGAGCCAAGTTAATGTATGTGAACTGCTCAGAGCAGGCCCTGGTGGAGGGGAAGTGCTCAGCGCGGGTTTCCCACCAGGATTGATCCAATTCAGGGGTTGTCCTTACAAGGTGGTTGTTATCTGGAGGACATAGCATTAGATTAAGATGGCAGAGATGAACAGAATAGGGCCCTGAGGTTGGGGGACACAGGGCAGGTAGGTTGAGAAGCAGGGCATGAAGGAGCTCAGGCAGGTGGAACCCTGCAAGATGGAAGGCCTAGAGAGGTAAGGCCTGCAGCTAAAAACGTGTCTTACCCACTTCTGATTTGGGCCAGGCCAGGTCTCCAGGCAGAACTGAATTTCATCCTCCAGGAACATATCCTGTACTGAAACCTCTGAAAAAACTTTACGCGAAATAGCACAGAATGGCCCATATAGTTTCTTGTGGGAGTCTGGGAGCATGGGGTCCAGGGCACATCCCCCTTTCTGGCTCTGCCCTGAAGTGCCCCCCTCTTTCCTCCTCTCACCTCTCACTCCTCTTACTACCCGCCCTTCCGCTCCACCTCGTCCAGCACAGGGATCCCTAAAGGTGGTGGAACCACCGCCAGTAAACTCACTGGGTGTGGACACCTATAAATAAGTCAAGTGGAAAGCTCCACAAACAGAATTAGGACAACCTCAGTTAACACAGGCTCTCTGCTCCATGTCAGTCCAGGTCAGGATCCCCACTGCCCAGTTCCCACAGCTGCTCAAAGAGCCCTGGACCTGATCTGGGAATCTCCAACCTAAGGGTTTCTGCAACAGTTTCCCACATCTGGGACCACTGGTGGGAAGGGGAGACACAGCCCTGCCCTCAGGGATCTCCAGTCTGAGGGAGAGAATTTAAACAAGCAAACAAACACAGGACTAAGACACTGGAGAAGAGAATAAGGATTGCTGGATAAGAAGAACTTCCTATGGCTGAGACTCCAAAGTTCCTCCTTCAAGGATCTCACCCCTCCTAGAGGGAGTCGTCAGTGCTAAGAGCAGCTGTCCAGGAAGGAGAACTCCACACATCCTTCAACCTTCATTTTCACACTGAGCTTCATGCTCTCCAAAAGCTTTTCATGCCCTTTATGTTGTTAGAGCTTAAAACTCCTCACTTTACAGTAGCTTTCCAATCCCTATGAGAAGGGCAGGCTGGGAGTATCATCCTCATTATGAAAGGAGGGGAAACCGAAGTTTAGGAGTAACACAGATACCCCAGTATCCTGAGCTGCTTGCTCAGAGCTCTAACTGGGATCCTGGATTTTAGCCAAAGGTCTTCCCTTATGCCTGTTTTCTCTAGTGCCTCTAGTGCCTGTTTTCTCCTTTTCAAAATGGAGATAATTGCAGTAACCACACACAGAGGCATTGCGATTTAAGAAGGGCCGAGCACATTATGAGTTCTCAATCTACTGCTACTACTACTAATAATAATTATCATTGTTATTATGTTTATTGGGGGTTCCCTCCAAAGCAGATCCCGAGACATGGATTTGTACGCAAGTAGTTTATATGAGATGTGAGCCCTGGAGGTGCCAGCAGGGGTGTGGGGAAGTGAGGTGGGGAGGGGGCAGGAGCCACCACTGTGTATGTTAATGAGCAGCTCCCACTGTGGAGAAGTGAGTCTCCATCCCACTGGGGTCCTCCTGGCCACCGTGTAGAACAGCCTCACAGGAGTCCCACCTGAGGGTAAGGACTCCAGGATACTCATCCTCCAGTTCCCACACATCCCTGGACACCGCTGGGCCCATTAAACCCCTGGCGGTTGGGGCCCTCCCTGTGCACAGAGAGGAGAAAGCTCTGAGCCAAGTCAGGGGTGCTTGAGTGGGTCCCCGTGATCATGAGCTGGGACAGTGGGTCGGGGGGGCGCTGACCACACCTGCCCCCCAGGGAAACGTCCTCCTCCTTACTGGTTACCACCGTCCTCTGGACAGAATCCTATAAGAACTTCGAGCTGAAGCTCTCATTGGCAGGGATTCCATCTGTTTGGGCCACTGCTGTCTCTCCAGTGCCCAGCTCCTCACGCTGCACACAGGAGGTGCTCAAGAAACACCTCTTGGAACATGAAGGCCCCTGTAATAGCTTTTCACGGCACATTTCACTTCTCTTCTATGCCTCTCAGTACACGGGCACAGCCCTCTAGGCCAGGCCCAGAACCAAGCAGCCCTTGTTCCTAGCATGGCGCCAGAGCATTCCTGGAACCCAGGGCATAATAGAGCTCCATCTTGAGTAAGGAGTAGAAACCAGAAGCCACATCACCGCACGAGCAGAGGCTGGAGTGGGGAGTGGGGGAGCCGTGGAGAGCCGTCCGCAGAAAGCTGATAGATAAAGATTAAACGTGTCAAACCACCTGGAGAAAAGGTAGAAGTTAATGTCTCATTGCTCATTGGCTCTCATGAGCCAAATTGCCTCAGCAAATTGGCTGGCCTGCGGGATTTCCAAGGCCTCTAGCTTGAGAAAGCTTCTATGGAACCATGTGATACAAAGAAAGGAATTTTTAAGGGAAAAACAGTCCACAGAGGAGGCTTTGTGAGCAACAAATGAGGAGGCCCAGCAGGGGCTGTGCAGCTCTAGCTGTTATATGGAGTCTGTGAACGCAGCAGAAGGACTGCACAACATGAAGGGGGTGGGAGGTGAAGGGCAGAGGGCTTTCTGTGGCCTTTAGTCTAGCGGGAGCTTGACGGGGGGGAAAGAAGGTGGAAGGAGGGGAGGGGAGCAACCACAGGAGCGGGGAGGCCCCCTTGGATGCCCTTTCTGCGGTTCTATTTCCTCCAGACTAGGCCAACTTTACAGTAGTGGCTGACTCCCAGCAGGATATGAGTTTAAAATGTATCAGTCAGTCACTGCCGCAGTGATACTGTGGACAAGCCACCCCAAAATTTAGTTGCCTGAAACAACACTTGTTTATTTTCACATTTGGTTTTTTGCTTCTCAAAGTCTGTCACACCACTCCCATCAAGATATGGGGTCTATGTCCTCTCCCCTCAAATTTGAGCTGAACTCGGTGATAGCGTATAATCAACTCTGAAATGGTCTATCTCTAGACTTTTGTTATGTAAATAATAAATATTGTTGTTTGTTTGTTTTTGCGGTACGCAGGCCTCTCAATGTTGTGGCCTCTCCCGTTGTGGAGCACAGGCTCTGGACGCGCAGGCTCAGCGGCCATGGCTCACGGGCCCAGCCGCTCCGTGGCATGTGGGATCTTCCCAGACCGGGGCACGAACCTGTGTCCCCTGCATCGGCAGGCGGACTCCCAACCGCTGTGCCACCAGGGAAGCCCATAAATATTGTTTTAATTAGATACTCTGTTACTGACAGCTCAGAGCATCCTAATGGATGCAAAGGTACTTCAAATCACATCCAACACCAGAGAGAGACTTTTAGCTAGTGGTGGCATCTTTCCCTCGGGGCCCTATGTGCTTCCACAGGCCAAACTGTGGATCTAGTAGAAATCGTTGTTTTCTGTCACTACAAGTCCTTAAGTGGCTCCCCCCCTCCCCGACTCCATTTCCATCTCCAACCAACTAGAATAGCCTCAGATCCTCTCTTACTTTGGCTTGCATGTCTGTCCCCACACTTAGGACCTGTAGTTCCACCAGTGTCCCCTGTCCCAAATCCTGCAGGGCTGTCTGATTCAGGGATTCAGGGAGGATCATGGTTCTGCTCTCTAGCCCTCAGGAAACCAACAAGCCAGTTGGCCCTGCTGTTCTGGTCTCCCTCCACAGGCAGGCATATGCCTCAGCTCCTAAGGTTAAGAAGCCTCAATTTCAGCCAAATGGGTTTACATGCAAAATACACAGGGATTCGGGGAATTACTCATCATAGTGTAGCTGTGGGGACAGGGGTGTGGAGCAAGGGGGAGGAGAGGTCAAAGGCTTTGGACTCTTGGACTCTGCAGGGGATGCATCCAGGGGATCCCTAGTGCTGGAGGAGAAGAGGTGACCAAAACAAGTGTCACCTGTTTACCTGTGGTGCCAATGGATTTTCTGTCCTTCTCTGTGTATTTAGGTCTTGTAGGCATGGAACACTGTCACTCTCTCTCCGCTCGTAGGTGCCTGTCTCTCTCTGTCTTCACCTCTGTGTGTATCTGTCTGTCTGTCCATCTTTCCTTAGTGGTTGCCGCTGTGTGTGGCTCCCTTGGTGCCTTGTCCTTCTTTGTCTTTTTCTTCCACGTGCACAGGGTGCTCAGTGAACACGAGCCAGATATTTGCTGATGTTCTGGGAGTACGTGTTGGTCTATATCAGGTCTTCATAAAGTCCTCCTTCAGTTTTTAAACTCAAACATTTTAGGTCCAGGGGTGATAAACAACTGCAAACAGCCTTTGAAGCAGATGGAATTTTTTTCTCATAGCCTATCAGTACTTCTGCTCCACTGGCCATTGCAAAACACAGATCCTCTTCCCTTTCAGAGTAACGTTTTTTTCAGTTGTGGCAGAGGTTGAAATTGTGTGACGTCATCTTCCTTAACTTCGACAAACTCTACGTTTGCTTGCGGGCTGCGTGAAAACTTTGGAAAACTATGCATTGCCTGGTCACTAAAGGGAAGACCCTACCTCCACTTCCCAGCCCTTCCCAGCGACCCCCCCCCCGCCCCAGGGGCCAGGCCTGGGACAGAGTGCTGAGGTGTCTGGCTCCCACCTACGCTTCCTGGGAGAAGGTAAATGAGGAAGGGCTCACGTCCTCAGACAGCCGCCCCATCGCCTGATTGGCAGTCGTCCCCCACATCCATTTGCCTCCACTTTCCCATCTGGGAGCCCAGCTGTCATCTTCTTAAACATTCCGATGACTAATGTGGGAAGAGAATTCTCAGTGAACTCAGAGGGGGCAGGAAACTTTTGAGCTTGGCCCCCTCCCCGTTCCCTGCCAGGGGGATGACATTTTCTCAAGGCAGAAGAGCTTGCCAACATCTGCATCCTGGCTTTCCTCGGCTCCGTTTCTGCTTGCTTAATCGAGCTGGAATATTTCAGCTGAACCCGTGGGGTTCCAGGCTCTGTACCTGGGGACAGTTGCTGACACCTGGAAGTGAGTGGGAAGTGACAAAAGCACACTTCTCCCTGGCTGGCAGAGCAAATCTAGATTTGAAGGTCTTTGGGATTTGGCTTGGGGTGCTCAAGAGTTAGGAATATCGAAGGTTGAGAAAGCTCCCTGAACAAAGGGGAAAGTGGGCAACTCCTCTCTTGCTTTCCTTCCCTCCCCCCTTTTCTCATGTGGGAGGGTTGGAAAGGGACAGGTGAGGAAGTTGGGCTTATAAAATCGGTGGAAGCTCCCTTCTCTCAGTTGAGCTTAAGTGGAGGCACTGTTTGGCCTCCGTGTAGCACAGAGTCCTCCAGGGTCAGGGGATCCACTCTGGTTCCATCGGCCAAAATGGTTCCGCCTTGATATACATTATATACAGGACTCCCAGACATGGGGAGGGGGGAGGGGACAAGCCAAAGGAGCCTGGTCTCTGTAGTTATAACTGGTTCTCAGAGGTCCCCAATGGTGTCTCCTTAATGCCATTGGGTCTTTTGTCCAACCCTCTCATGTTACCCTGAGGGAAACAGGCCTGAAGTAAAAGGAAAAAACAGTGGACTTCCCTCGCCGTCCAGGGGTTGAGACTCTGCGCTCCCAATACAGGAGGCATGGGCTCCATCCCAGGTCGGGGAACTAAGATCCCATAGGCCACACAGTGTGACCAAAAAAAAAAAGAAGAAAAAGAAACAGATCCAGAGAGATTCAGAAACTTACGCAAGCAAGTTCATGGGAGAACTAGTCTTCTAGGCTTGCTGTCTCTGACTCCAAACCCTCACTCTAAATCCAGGCTTCTCATCTCTGGCTGCACTTTAGAATTTAAAAGTACCCATGCCAGGGTACTGGATCCCAGACTAATTAAGTCAGACCCTCTGAAGGTGGAGTCTGGGTCTTGGTAACTTTTTAAAGTTTATTTATTGAAATATAAAATTCTTCTAGAAAAGAACATTCTTCTAGAAAAGTGTGCAAATCCTAAATGTACACATTCGATGGGTGTTCACAAACTGAATGCACACGTGTAACTAATGTCCAACTCAGGAAACAGAGTCTTGCTGGCCACCTGGAATCCCTCTCACACCCGCTCCCAGTCTCCACCTAAAGTTAACCAACATCCCCACTTAGGTTAGTTTTAGGTTAGTTAGTTATTTAGTTTAGGTTAGTTTTGCCTGTATGTGAACTTCGTACAAATGGAATTTGAAAAGTAGGTACTTTTTGTGTGTCTGGCCTCATTTATGCACATTATGTTTGTGGGAGCTATCCCGATTGTTGCTTGTAATGGTGTCTGTTTATTCTCAAAGTGCTCTAGAATCTCATTGTATGAACACGCCACCCTTTATTTCTCCATTCTCTGGTTGACGAGCATACGAATGGCTTCTGGTTTGGTTTACTATGAAGAACGCTGCTATGAACACTCACGTGTGTGTTTTGGTAGCTATGTGCATGCCCTTCCGTGTATACATGCCGAGGAAAATGCTGGAGTGGGGGTATGTGTGTATTTAGTTTAGATACTGCCGAGCAGTTTTCTGCTGCGTGATTGTGCAATTTACACTCCCGCCAGAAATGCATGAGCATTTTGGTTTCTCCACAGCCCAGCCAGGGCTTGGTATCATCTGTAAGTTTCATTTTAGCCAGCTGTGATGGCCAGTGAAGCTGAGACCCTGGACGTGTTTACTGGCCACTTAGGTAGCCCCTTCTGTGAAATGCTCCCCTGGTGATACTAGTACATAACCAGGGTTGAGAACTTCTGTGGCTTAGCCATGACAGTAGCTTTGGGAGACAGAGTTGGGGAAGCCAGGGTAGACTCGTGTGTGTGTGTGTGTGTGTGTGTGTGTGTGTGTGTGTAGGTGCAACAAGGGCACCTACAGGAGCCATTACCCTGGAGTCCAGGGTGCCCCCCGGAGCAACTGAGCTGGAATCTTCTGGAAGGCACACTTATCAAGAGAAAGTAAGAAACTCTCGTGAAAGGAGCATCACATCACAGCCACAGCAATGTGCTGCAGCAGTGGCCAGGGCAGCAGGTGGCCAGAGACCCGAGGAGCTGACCCCAGGAGCTGCCTGCTGTCTGGAAGGCTCCCTCTGATTTAACACCCTTTGAATTAAAGGGCTCGCAGCAGGCCCAGCCCCACTGGAGCCGTCTTTATTAGGAACAAAATAAGGGAAGGTCACCGAGCCACATAAGCCAGAAAAAGTGACATCAGGTATCGACTGTAAGAGAGGGGGATTAATGATGGTTTGTTGACAGGAAGGCAGGAGCTGGCCCCAGACACCCTCCCCCACCACGTGGAGACCTGGGAGCAAACATTTCATTTTGACATCTGCCAGCAGAGCCCAGATAATCAGATTTCTCTGGGAGGACGAGGCAGAGGCATCAATAAAAAGGGCAGATTTATCCTCCCGGCATCCTGAGCTTAGCGTGGGCTGGGCTGGTCCTCCAATCACAGCGAGACCCAGACATTGTCACCATCACCTTCACCATCCCCAGTGCCCCCTTGGGTTGTTCAGCACAGTGGGTCAGGTGGCACCTCCCCGGACCCCCGCACTCCTTGGCTCACCTGGGAGCTTCAGGGTCCCACTGAGGCAGCAGCTTCTCAAGGCCATCTGTCTCTGCTCAGGCACCCTTGGGTCCCTCATGCTAAGACACACTTGGGCAAGGAACCATCAAGGGACAAACTCCAGGCCGGGTAGTAGTTGCCAGTTTAGAGATGAATCCAGGACCCAGTGTCAGAGGCACCTAAGGGCTCCCTAGACTCTGCCTTCTCTTCCTGGACTCCCTAGAAAAACCTGTATTTTCTCCCTAGTTTCTCTCTGTAGCCAAACTGCAGTAAAAGCAGAGGACTTCTTTACTTTGACCATTTTAAAAACAGTTGTTGTATCTGGTTGTCTAGCTAGGAATGTTAAGGATCATCTTGTTCTTCCCTCTCATTTTATTTACCACCGCCGCCATCATCATTATCATCCTATTTATTGAGAACTTACTATGTGCCAGGCACCGTTCTAAGTGCGCTCCGTGTTTGAGCTTATTTTATTCTCACAGCAATCCAATGAAACAGGTACTCCCATCACTGCCCTTATGCAGGTAAGAAAACTGAGGCAGAGAGATTACGAAATTTGTCCATGGTCGCACAGCCCCACTACATTATACTTCTTTATTATAAATAAATTGAGACTCAGAAAAGTAAAATAATATTCCCACCATAATTTATTGAGTGTACACGTTGTGTCAGAGGCTTTACAGATTTTATTCTTAAGTCTTATAAAACCCCTGTCAATTGGTGTATTAGTCTGCCGTAACGAAGTACCACAAACCGGGCAGCTTCAACAAGAAAAACGTATTGTCTTAACATTCTGGAGGCCAGGAGTCCGAGGTCAAGGTGTCGGCAGGGCCATGCTCCCTCGGAAGGGGCTAGAGAAGGGTATGGTCCAGGCCTCTCTCCTAGCATCTGGTGGTTCCTTAGCTTATGCAGCATATGACTCCAGTCTTCGCATGATGTCCTCCCTGTGTACAGCTCTCTGTGTCCAAATTTCCCCTTTTTACAAGGACACTCATTATACTGGATTAGGGCCCACCCTAATGACCTCATCCTAACTTGACCACATCTGCAAAGACCTCATCAATAAATAAAGTCACATTCACAGATACTTGGGGTTAGTATCTGTGATACTTAACATCTTTCTGGGCACCCAGGTGGGTATTCTCTTTACCCAACGAGGAAAGCAAGGCTTGGAGAAGTTAAGTGATTTGGCCATATACCCGGGCAGTAAAGCCAGTCTGTGGAGGTGCCTGGACTCTAGCCCAAGGGTGAACATGGGACTCACCTGGGGAGCTTTCATAAACACTGCTGCCTGTCCCATCTGAAAAGATTTCATTCGTCCCCAGGTGATTCTCTAGGTGGCCAAGGTTGAGGACCTCAGGGTTCGAGCCTGGGCAGTTGACCACATTGGCCGTGCCTGTTTCCTGTGTTGTCAGAGCTGAGCAGACTGCAGCCCTCTGGTACCACAACCGGTGCTCTGCCCCTGGATTCCCCATTCTTCACGACGAGCAACAAGAGAAGCCACTGTAATGAGAAGCCCATGCACCGCATGGAAGAGGTAGCCTCTGCTCACCGCAACTAGAGAAAGCCCGTGTGCAGCAACAAATAAATAATTTATTTAAAAATTCAATCAATGTAATTCATATATTAATAGAATAAAGGAGGTATTGGCAGATGCAGACAAAGCATTTGACAAAATGCAATGCCCAATTATATAAAAAACTCAGCGAATTAACAATAGAGGGGAACTTTCTCAATTTGACTAAAACTGTCTACAAAAATCTTAGAGCAAACATCATACTTAATTAAAGATTTAAAGTTTTCTCTCCTGTTAAGAAGAGTCTGAATTTTACCCTTCTTGCAGGCTAACAAGTTAGCCTACTGTAGCTTCATGGATATTGTATTAGCCGACTCGGTGCCTTAGAAAAATACCAGATTGGTATTTTATTCATAAATAAACAAAAAGTTATTTTCTCATAGTTCTGAAGGCTGGAAAGTGCAAGCTCAAGTTTCCATCAGGATTCAGTTTCCGGTGAGAGCTGTCTTCCTGGCTTATAGACAGTGCTTCGTCCTTATGTGGCCTTTCCTTTGAGCATGGCAGAGAGACAGAGACAGAGATAGAGAGACAGAGAGAGAGACACACACAGACAGAGAGAGACAGAGAAAGAGAGCAGGCTTTCTGGTGTTTCTTCTTGTAAGGACTCCAGTTTTATTGAATCAGGTCCCTATCCTTATGATTTCATTTAACCTTGATTATCTCCTTATAGACTCTATCTCTAAATATAGTCACATTGGGGGGTTAGTGCTTCAACATACAAATTTTGGCAGCAGGGACACTATTCCGTCCATAGCAGATGCCGACAGGAGACATGAGACTCCTGGGTCAGAGGCAAAAGACAATTACTCAAAGCCCAGCAGGTAGCATAAGCTTCATGCTCTCATCATTCCTCCCCAAGTCCTATTGGGCTTAAATTGATGCTCCACGCCAAGTGGGTTTGTGTCATGGAGGAGGAACCCCAAACCTAGGGAACCTCAATCTTTCATAAGTGGCTGCAAGAAAACCTGCCCAGCCTTTGCCCTGGGGTGACTATCAAACAAATTGGACAGCAAATAAATTGTCCCTCTTCTCCAGAGGGATACACTATCTCTGTCTTCCTAGGCTGTTTGCTGTACCCACATTCTTGAAAAGATAATCCAGAGGCTAGTGCCTCTGCCGTAAGCATTTCTCTTACAGAAGAGAAATCTCTTGCATGAATTCGAGAGATCCATGGAGAATTATTTCCCAACATTCCTAAGATGGAGAACAAGGCAAGGATGTCCACTCTCACCAATTTAATTCAACAATGTACTGGACATGACGGCCAACACAGTAGTGCAAGAAAAGCAGAGACTGCAAAGGAAGAAGTAAAATTGTGTTTGTAGATGAGCTGATTGTTTACATAGAACATGCTAAGGAATTAGGGCTTTTGCAACGAAACAACTACGAGAACTAATGAGTGAATTTAGGAAGATCATAGGATATAAGGTCAAATAAAAAAAGCAATTGGATTTCTACATACTAGTGACAAGCAATTCTTGAAATTCTACTTACAATAGCAGCAAATCATAAAATGCTTAGGAATAAATTTAAGAAAATAAATGCAAGACTAAAAATATAAAACATGTTGAAAGAAAATAAAGAAGATCTAGGGAGGGTGGTGGTGGTGGTGTGATGAATTGGGAGATTGGGATTGATATATATACACTAATATGTATAAAATGGATGACTAATAAAAACCTGCTATATATACAAAAAAATCTATGTAAAAAAAAAACCTGAGTCAGAATAAATGGGAAGATTTATAAAGGGGAGGTGCAATTCTTCTGCTACATTGGTTTAAAGATGGTGAAATAAATGAGTTAAACCATTAAAAAAAAAAAAAAGAAGATCTAAATAACTGGAGTGATAGCCCATGTTCATGAATTGGGAGACTCAAAACTGATGACAAGTCTTCCCAAATTAGATTCTCCTCTTAGATTCACTGAAATCCCAATCATAATTCCAACAGATTTTTTTTAAAAGAAATTGACATGCTAATTTTGAATTTTATATGAAAATGCAAAGGACTTAGAATATCCAAAGCAACCCTTTAAAAAAGAATAAAGTTGGAGGGCTTATGCTATTTGTCTCCAAGACTTATTATAAAAGCTACGTTAATCCAAACTGTATGAACTGACCTAAGGATCTCCCAATAGATCAGTGGGACAGAATAGAGAGTCTGCAAATAGACTCATATATCTATAAACATTTGATTTTCCCCAAAGGCACCAAGTCATTGTAATGGAGAAAAGGAAACTCTTTCCAGCAAATGGCGCTGGAAGAACTGGATACTAACATGGAAAATCGAATTTAGGCCCTTGCCTTACACATATACAAAAATTAATCTGTTATGGATCATAAATTCTAGAAGCTTCTAGAAGAAACTGAAAATATCTTTGTGACTTGGGGGTAGCCAGGATTTCCTAGACAGAATTAAGGAAGACAATAACCATAAAAGAAAACATGGTTAAATCAGACTTCATAAACATTTAAAACTTCTGCTCATCAAAAAGCACTATTGAGAAATCAAATAGGCAAGTCACAGATTGAGAAAAAGATCTGCAAAACATATATCTGACAAAGGACTAGTGTCCAGAATATATACATTACTCCGGCAACTCAATAATAAAAAGACAGACAATTCAATGAAAATGGGCAAAGATTTGCATAGGTTTTTAACAAAGGAAGGTTAATGAATGGCCAATAATCATATGAAAAAAGATGCTCAACCTCATTAGTCATTCAGGAAATGTAAATTAGAGCTACATGATATACTACTGCACACCCATTTGAATGGCTAAAATTAAAATGACTGACAGCACCACTGTTGATGAGGATGTGGAACTGGGATTCTCAGATGTTGCTGATGGGAATGTAAAAAGGTACAATTACTTGGGAAAGTTCCGGCAGTTTTTCACAAAACTAAACATACATCTAACCCATGACTCAGTAATTTCATCCCTGGATATTTACCCAAATGAAATGAAAGCATCTGTTCACAAGAAGTATTGTATAGAATGTTCATATAAGTTTGTTAATAATTTCCCAAAGCTGAAAACAGACTAGGTGCCCATCAGCAGGAAAATGGATAATCAAAACCTGAGATACTCATTCAATGAACTACAACTCAGCCATGAAAAGGAATAATTTACTGGCTCACACAGCATGGATGAGGCTTTAAAACATGCTACGGGAAAGAAGCGTTGTGCAAGAAAGTACGTACTGTATGCTCATGCTTCCATATGTAAAATCTCAGAACTGGAAAACGATTCTGTGGTTACAAAAAAGAAAAAAAATCAGAGCAGTACTTACCTTTTGCAGGGAATGGGGATGGTGCAGAGATTGACTGGAAGAGATATGAGGGGACTTTCTGGAGTGATGGTTTGGGTTATACAGACGTGTGCATTTGTCAAAACTCATCAAATGGTATATTTAACATCAATGCATTCACTATATGTAAATATCACCCCCAAAAAAGAAAACAAATACTAAACTCTAGTTAATGATATGCATACTAAAGTAATTAAAGGTGAATTACACTGATATCTGTAATAGACTTTAAAATGCATCAAAAATAAGATTTATTAATGGATGGATAGATGATAGATATATGACAAAGCAAATATTCTAAAATGTTGATTGTAGAATATAGGTGATAATTATACAGTATTCATTGAAAAATTACTTATTTGGATTTCCCTGGTGGCGCAGTGGTTGAGAATCTGCCTGCCAGTGCAGGGGACACGGGTTTGAGCCCTGCTCTGGGAAGATCCCACATGCCGCAGAGCAACGAAGCCCATGTGCCACAACTACTGAGCCTGCGCTCTAGAGCCTGCGAGCCACAACTACTGAAGCCGGCACACCTAGAGCCTGTGCTCCGCAGCAAGAGAAGCCACCGCAATGAGAACACGTGCACCGCAATGAAGAGTAGACTCCACTCGCTGCAACTAGAGAAAGCCCGTTCACAGCAACGAAGACCCAATGCGGCCAAAAAAAAAAAAATTATCTTTTTTCTTTTCGGTCTGTTTGAAAATTTTCATTAAAAACTGTTGGAAAATTATAAAGAAAATATTGTTGGAAAGTATTTGTATACACCCCAAAATTTATGAGAAATAAGATTTTTCCTTATAATGATAAATAAATACCAGCATGCTTAGCTTTTAAGTGACAGTTTTGCAGCAAAAGTCTGCCCCAAAGAACAGAGATGGCATGCATTAATTAAAGAACTTTCATATGAACATGTAACCTCAAGGCTAAGCTTTCCAGTTTTTAGTATGATGTTCTATCTTCCTCAAGTCATTAGTGGGATTGAGAATGTGATCATGTCCTCACACATCTGTTTGCATTTCACAGCTGCTAGTCAGGCTCGGTCAACACTTTGACGTGCTAATAATTGTAATCAACCCATATGTTCACTTAAGATAAACAAATGATTATCCTTTGGGCAAGAAATACCTTGAGTCCTAATTTGCTAATTATTAGTTCTTATGAACATTAGCCAGTTATTCTGTTTTTCTCCCCAAACATGTAGAACCTTTACCCTTTCCTGGAAGATTGGTCTGGGAACTTCATTTGACTCCCCACCTGGTTTGTAAATGCTCAATTAAAAGAAACATGTAATGGGTATTTTACACACACACACACACACACACACGTTAATGGGAAGAGGGGAGGCATTTTACTTTAGTGCAAATATTATAGTTTAAATTACAACCCAAGGCCTTCAAATGCATATTAAAATGAAAGTCACAATACGCATGCTACAGCCATGCCAAGTGGTGAAAGGGATGCCCAACCGCATTTGAGGATTTGATGCATCCATTCAGCTGTGCCTGGGCCCTGTCCTCAGGAGCTCTGTCCCTCCAAGTCCAAGTTAGAAGACACATATCCTTCACCAACTTTGTAACTGGAATGGGGACCCCTAATCAAAGATGTCCATGCATCTCACCTAAAGTGGAATAAAGACTAGTGGAAACTCGCTGAAACCCCTCTTCTCGGCGGACTTCCTGGAAGAGGTGAGCTCCGAGATTAGCTGAGGATGACAGAGAAAGAAAGTGTTCCAGGAGCAGTGGGTGAACAATAGTAGAGGGAGAGGACCCACCTTGCTGACTACCATGCACACCAGCTCACTGCAAGTTCCCAATTCCGTGACGTCCCTCTTCACAGCCAGGTCTTCACATTGAGGGCCTCTGGAGTGAGCAGCGGGCAACCTTAATAAAGCTATACGGTCAAGGCCACAGGTGCCAGCTCCTTGGTCAGAGCACCTGCTTCCCTGGAAGACAGCCAACTCCCTCTCTTTTGCATCACACCTCTCTCGCGGGTGCTCTGCAAGCCAGCATTGCTCAGTTTCAGTGTCTGTAGGCTGTGGCCGTGGGGATAGTATCTGTTCGCCCATTTCTCTAATATGCTCCCTTTGTCCTTTATGCCTGGATAAATTCTGAACAAGGAACTTTTAATCCAGAGAGATGTTTAAAGAACGAGAAGGAAGATGGGAACCAGGAGGCAGGGGCCCATAATGGGCAGGAAAAGACAGTTCTTTAGGGTTCTTTAGGGTGACCAGCTCATCCTCGTTTGCCTAGGCTTTGCCAGTTTTAGCCCGGAAAGTACCACATCCCAGGAAGCTCCCTCCCCTACCTCAGTCCCAAGTAAATTGGGATAATTGGTCACCCTACAGCTCTCCTGAGTCCTCCGGGGGGCTAGGACATTACTGATCCCTTACTTCCGAGACGAGGCAGACCTATGCCCCCAGCCTGAGGAATCCCAGAGGAGGCAGGGGTGGTAGAGCTAACATTCTCTCTCCCAGGATGGGTGGGAGCCTGTCTGAAGGAGCCAGAAATCTCTAGCTAAGAGCTGCTTTGCTCCTACTCCCTTCCCACCCCCCAGACTGTTCTGGAGACTGAGGAAGAGGTGATGATGGACACTGTCCCCTCTCTGCTAGCCCTGCAACAGAGGAATGTGAGAAGCCACAGTGCCACCCGAGCCTGGGTTGCTCAGCACCCTGGGCAGTTGTTCAGTGAAAAGGGGCTGCCATTGCAGCCAGCCTCAAAGACTGGCCCTAAGTGCCCAGCAGCCAGCCTCATAGCTCCTCAGGGTCCCTGGCAGGAGTGTGACAGTCCACGTTGGGCCCGCCTCTCTGGCTTCTAGTCTGACCACTGCAGCAGCCTGGATCAGAGCTACAAGGCACAGCCCACCTTGTGGCTGGAGTGCCGGAGGGAGCGCTTGCACACTGACAGGCACAGCTCGCAGGCCCTCTACCTGAAGACTGGTGGGGTGGGGCCCCAGCCCTTTCCATCACGGCTTCCATCACCTCCAGACACTCACCATGTTTCTTGGTGCAGGACAGTGGGTGGCCTTAAGCCAGTGTCCCAGGCTTGCCTTGTGTCAGCAACACCATCTGGAAAATGGATTTGTCACCTCATAATAAAGGGCTCAAGGTAGATGTAAACTATTACATTTAGAATGGATAAACAAGGTCCTACTATATAGCACAGGGAACTATATCCAATCTCCTGGGATAAACCATAATGGAAAAGAATATTTTAAAAAAGAATGTATATATGTGTATAACTGAGTCACTTTGCTATACAGCAGAGATGAACATAACATTGTAAATCAACTATACTTCAATCAAAAATTTTTTTAAGAAAAGAAATGAACTCATTGAGGGGAACTTCCGGCTGTGGGAGTTGAGATGTGAAGCTGTGTAAGAGGCCCAGGGAGACCGTGCTGGCTGATGGTTCTGGGTGGGTTTACAAATGGCAACATTTGGTTACAGATGGTCACTCAACTGACATCCCAGTAACCGGGCACACAAAACGTGCAGCAAACGGCAGGGAAGTGGAATTTACCTTTAGCAATCAACACAGAAGTTCCCAGGAAGGGGAATGGATCAAAATCAAGAGGCAGGGATTGAGATTTTGTTAAACAACTACTCTAGCGCCTGGTACCAAGCAGGGCCGCTATAAAAGGATGTGACTATTGTTACTCTAGAGAGAGTCTGAGCGGCAGAGATTGGCACGAGAGTCACAGAGGCAGGGAGGAAAGAGGGACTGGCAGGAATGGCCACAGAGACGGGAACCGCAAGGGGTCATAGGTGACCATTCCACAGTCCTGCCCACCGGCATGTTAGAGGGTGTGAGAGTTAAAGGTTTCCACGGTCCTTCTCTGGAATGCAGGTTGCTAGGAAAAGAGGAATAGAAGGCCCAGTTTACAGATGAAGATATCAGTTAAGCTTGGAGCTGGGATTTATTTATAGTCAGCAGCATCCCGAGTTCCAAAGACCATGTGCATTCTTTCTCTTTTTATTGCATCACCCCTCTAGTATTCTTCAAGTACTGGGGGGAGTAAGCTATTCACTTGGGAACTCCTTGAGGGGAGGGGTTGTGCTAATCCTATCAGACTGGAAGCTCTGAGATTATGAACTTCAGCTGCTCCATCAAACTGGGAATCTCTGAGGCCAGGAATGGGGTCTACCCCTCAGACTGGGAATTCTCAGCTCATGGCAGCTTGTTACATTTTGGGTAGAAGGCAGGGCTGCACTGCCATGAAAGCCACCCCTGAGCTGGGCTCAGGCTCCTTGAAGCCTCTTTGTACAGGGATGATGGAGATTGTCCTAGGGTCCTGGCCAAGGGGTGGGACTCAGCCACATCCCAAGGGGAGGGGCCAAGTGTGGCAGGCAGGGCATGTGGTGTCGGGTCACAGCCCTGTCAAGCCTGTTGCTTGCACTCCCCTCTGGGCTGTCTCCAGCATCTTATACCCCGTGCTCCCTGCTCTGGGAGCAGGCCTTGATGTGGGAGGAGCCGGCCCCCCGCAGAGCTCCAGGAAGACTACACGTAAGTGTGTTGTGCTCCCTGCTAAGGCCTGAGTTATTGCTTTCCCTTCTCCTCAAATGAAAGGAGCATTTTATTGGTTTGGGATTAGGAACAAAGCATAAAAAGTGCCTTGTTTTTATTTTCCGACGTCACAGAACTAAGGCTGGAGAGAGCAGTGCTGGCAGAGAATGAGGAGGGATGGAGGTGAGAAGTGGGAGGGAGGGGAGCGGGGCACAGGGAGTGGTCAGGCAGAAGGAGGAGGAAATAATGGGGTAGAGGGGCGAACAGAAGTGACAGGGTGCGATGGGAGGCTGAGGAGGGAAGGCAGAGGACGATGGTGGCCGAGGAGAGAGGAGGAAGGAATTAATGCCGCTCAGTGAGACCTTTCGTCCATCTCCCGAGTGATGCCCGCCCACCCGTGGAAAGGCGTCAGAGCCAAAGGCAGCAGTCAGTATCAATTGGAAAAGCTTCCACTCCCTGGAGATGCTGTCCAGCGCAGATGCCAGGGTTGCAGAGCATGGCTTGGAGGCCAAGGGAGGCGGTGGGATTTTCTTGGGTTATTCTGGCTCCAGGACACCATCCAGGTTCCTGTATGTTATTTTTTTAGTCCCTGAATCTAGGATTTGAGGTCTCCCAGGGATAGGACTCAACGCTTCTCTCATTTTGTGAAGCAGGAAGGAGAGCTCCAGTTTGGGGTGACCTGAACTGGCTCTGCTCCTTCTGTGCACGCATCGGTCCACTTAATGTTGTCAGTGGAGATGGTTTGGTACAGAGGGGACAAGACCACCGTACACCAGGTGCTGCCCCCCCAAACCCAGTGTGCCGTTTCTTTGTCCCTACGCTCCTTCTGCTGAGGGCCATCTCTTGCCTCGATGGCTTGTCAACTGCGGGTCACCCTTTATGTTTTGGCTCAAACTTTACTTCCTTTCTGAAGTGTTTCCCGCCACCCCAAGTCTATGTTCCCACCTCACCATGTATTTATCCTTGTCATTGTTTGTGTCACATTGTATTTTGATGATCAGTTAATGTTATCCATGGAGCATTAACTGGGAGGCCTTTGGGAGTAAGAACAGAATCTTATTTACTTTTGTATGTTTAGCACAGGGTCAGAAATATGGTTAAGTATCCACTAGTGTTCAAGGAAGGAGGAGAGGAAGGAGCTGCATAGAGACTGTATGTACAATCAGTGGATGACGCATGAACCTTGGGTTGAGACAAAGACGCATATCTCTCCTCTGTTACTTCCAAGCTATGTGGCCTTGAAAGATTATTTCTCAAGGTTGCCATAAGGATAGAAGTAACATACACAAATTACCCATCACACAACCTGGCACACAGTAGGTGTTCAATAAACAATAGTGATTATATGTCAGTCCTCCTGAGTGATAGGGTCGATCCTTACCTATGACTCTCCCTTACCCTGCCATCAGTTTTTTCCACAGACTCTCTAGACTCTTTTTTCCAGGAGGCAGACATGGATTTTTTCATGGGAAGAAACAGTCTTCTTGCATCTTTGCCAGAGTTGTCAGCATGTCTGCCACAGGACTGTTGATAGGAGGTGCAAATGTATTTCCTAATTTGAGATGATGGTGTTTGGAATGCCTGGCACTGGGCTATATTTAGCTCTGAATTCCCCAAATAGCAACAGGGAGGAAGAGCCTCCCAGCCAAACACCTCCCATCCAGCTGGAAAATGTAATAATCATAATGATTATTTTTATTATTGCTATTATTATTTGTTGACTAAATGAATTAATAGGACTTGGGTATCCATTGGCATCTAGAATGATGGGGTCTTAAAATACCAGGGCTCAGAGCCCTTTGAATGCCATATAGTCAGATATAACCCATTCTACAAATAAGGAAACTGAGACTGAAAGAGGAAATGCAACTTGTACACCCAACCTCAGAGCCCAGACTAGAGCCCAGATCTTTGGACTCTATATATGATGCTCTTAAATTCTAAGGGACTTCATGCAAGGGTGTTGAGCTGGCTTTAACCAAGAAGCTGGTTATTCTCTGGTTCATCCCTATGTCTGCCTCTGCCTTTCAAGGCCTTCTCTCAGGGCTGTGGGGGCCACATGGAGCACCGGGCTAGGAGTCAGAAGGCCTGAAATTTCATCTCAACTCTGCCCAACACTAACTGTGTGGGCTTGGGTAGGTTATTTCACTTTTCTGGGATCCTGTTTCCTCATTCAATGCCCACTGTTTAGCCATCCATCCATCTATCCATCCACCCATCCATCCAATAAGTGTATATAGAAAATCCACATGCTCAACTGGGGAAGTGCTAGCATCATTCCTGTCTTCCGGGGCTTACATACAACCACTGGTAGGTAGTGGAGATCTACCTGACATGTCCACAGAGGAGAGTTATGAAGAGCTCGCCACATTAAGGAAGGATACAGAGGCATGGAGGACCCAAAGTAATAAACATCCTATGGACCCTTTCTCTCTGGTATTGAGAGGGAATGAGATGTGGCCAGCGGTCTCCTGCTTGCCCAGCACACACATAGACACACACATACTCCTGCCTGTACTCAGCTCCCCTCAATGAGCTCCCCCAAATATGATACTGGTAAGAGCTGGAAAAGGAAGGGCCAGGGTCACAGCTAACCTGGAACAGGTGTGCTGCAGGTCACAGAAAGTTGGGTACAGGCTGCTGGGAGGGTTGTGTTCATTGTTACTCTGGTGTCATTTCCCAGGAAGGCAGAAACTGTACCTAAATACAGCTTGGAAACTCCCAGAGCATCAGGCACAGCATAGGACACATTACTATGTGTCAATGATTGAATGGATACACTGGGTGACCTTGGGTAAGTCCATTTCCTTCTTGGGCCTCAGTTTCCACATCAGCAGGATAGAGAAGGGGTGTTAAAAATAGATGCCACTTGAGTTCATTTCCAACCTTAAGAATCTGTTGTTTTATGAATGAATGATCCTCAGAGACCTTCCCTCTGACTCTTAATCTCATTTTTCGTCTTATATTCCATCCTCACGTTCCAGGATTTGATGTTCGAACCATCCGGTCCTTTCCTGCTCCTTCACTGTCCCTCCATCATTGTCCCTACCCCAATGTCCTAACCCCTTAATTCTGCTAAATCTAGTCCTCCTCTAATATCCTGGAATCTGTTAGTCAAACTACTGCTTCTCAGCTATGGCTGGGGTGGGGGGCGGGACGCTGTGACCCTCCCCTCTGTGCTATGTGCATAGTTATACACCTAGACCCATCTGCAAAATGCGATGAGCCAAAGGTCCCAAGAGGAACTCCAGCTCTTGTCCGAGTTAATAGGAGAGGGGATGAGAAGAGAAGGCCTGCATTTCAATCACAATGTGATTATTGGCCTTTTTGAAATGTTGCTGAGTTTTTTTTTACCTGGTTGGCTTGATATCACTAACCAAATGCTTGTCTCACAAATCAGCTTTGGCTGCAATTCAAATTTAATTACATTCTAGCTAAGTAAAAGCAAGAAAGCAAGCAAGAGAGAAAGCGAGAGAGGAGGGAAAATATAGCTTATGTTTATAGACCAGACAACTTGATCCTAAATCTTTAAATCTCCCCAAGTGCAACAGTCAATGGGAGCCAGACACAGACGGGTCAGTCCTGAGATAGAAGTGAAGCAATGACAAGCTTCTTGTAATTTGAGGCTAGTGAACACTGCATGCCAAGGCTGGGAGAAAATTGGGAAGTTGGCAGAGTTGGTTCAAGTGCTCCAGCTACCTGGGTCTGTGCCTGGGGGTGCCTCTTTCTTCTCCATTTAGCTACCTTCTAAGGCACTCAGGCTTTCCCCCTGTGTCCCTTATCATATTCTCCTATCAGAAAACTCATTGACACTAAAGTATAAATGACTAATGATAACTTGCCTTTTCCCTGCCTGGAATTGTATTTTACAAAGAATAAAACAAGGGCAGACAGACAAATACACATACAAGCACCTAAAAAGCAAATGAGAAAGCTTAACTGGCAAATAAACAAGTGTGTGTTGAATGGCCATAAGACTAGATATTAGGTAACTACAGATGCATAACGTAAGGAATGTTAGTATAGAAAGGTAAGAGGAAGGTGGGGAATGGAGTTAAGGGTAACTCAAATTCTTTGCTATAGAAAATAAGAGAAAAAAAAGCTATCTTTGGGGGCAAGTGTGATAATTTCTGTGGAGGATAGGATGAGTTTGAGGTGCTTGTGAGCATCCAGTGAAGGTGTTCATAGGACTTGGGATATTCGTGTCTGGCTCAGAGGACAGGGCTGTGCTGCGCCATGCATTTGGGAGCAATGAACTCGTGAGGGAGAAGCCCAGGAGCATGGGTGGGTTTACCCAAGGAGAATGCATAAAGTGAGAAGAGGAGAGGATCAAGAATAGGATCCTGTAGAACACCAAAATCTTTAAAAAATGCTCAAGAGACTGAGAAGGTGTGATGCAAGAGGGAGGGGAAAAACCACTGCGGTCACAAATTTCAAGGAAGAAAAATAATTTTTAAGGTACTCAAAAATGTGAAGTGGTAAGGAAAAACTAAGTAAGGAAAGGATTGCAGGGGAGCGGTCTACTGGACATCACAATTATGAGGTCATTTTTGTCCTAAACAAAGGTGGTTTCAGTGAAGTGACTTAGCTAAAGCCCATAGTGCAATGCATTGTGGGATGATTGGAGTGAGAGAAATGTATGTTACTTTTTAAAGAAAATTTGGCGTTTAAAGTAAGGTGAGAGAGAAGATGGTTAGTTAGAAGGAGACTTTATAAAATGACAGAAACTTGAACCTGCTTCTGTGCTGAGAGGTAAGACTCAGCAGAAGGGAGAGGTAGATGGGGAGAGTGCCTTAGTCATGGGAAGAGTTCCTCAGAGAGATTGAAGGAGAAAGGCCCTACATCACGGATAGAAGAGTGTTCCTTGGGCAGAAGAAGGAAATGTCCTCCTTTATGAGAGAAAGAAAGAAGGAACGGATAATTTGGAGAGCAGATGGATTTTTAATGGGGTTGAGGGAATCCATTCCTAATAGTCCAATTGTTCATTGTTAACAGGGAAGTGTTGTCATCTATTGAGAAGAAACTGGGGAAGTTTAAAGGTCTTCAGAAAAGTTGAGGAAGGATAGAACAGCCACCATAGAGAGTGAAAAAAGATTACCCAAGCCCAAGTCCCAAGGGGGAGAAGGGGCTAGATTGAGACATGAGATCCAAACTCTGGCCCAAGTTCAGTATGCACATTTTCTCCCCAGGGCTCAGCAGCAGAGGTATAGGGGAAGATGGTTGGACGGACCAAAGATGAAGGATTTCAGAATGCATCTGGCAGACTGACAAGGAGAGGAGGATGCTGGAGATTCTGGAAAGAGGTGGCGGATATGATGCTCTTAAAACCATGCAGTGCGTGTGTGCGTGCGTGCGTGTGCGTGTGTGTGTGTGTGTGTGTGTGTGTAGGGCAATGTTGCAAGACTGGTGAAGGAAATACGTTTGTATTTGTGGAGTGGCTTGTTGTTTACCCCCATGTAGACTGTCCACAGGTCATCCTTAATCCTAGGCTGGCTACCTCCTGACTTTTCTCCCTACGTTCTCCACCTTTCTGCCTCTTGCCTCGTTCAGCAGGGCTCAACGTGATTACAAAAGCACACCTGCAACCCCTTTCCCCACCCAAATGGCTTTGAATTCAATCTACACTCAAAATAGAAATTATTTTGTATTACATGCTATTTGGAATTCTATGAGCTTCCTCTTCCCTCCCATTGACAGAGGTAATCAAAGCCAAGTTATATTTGATCTTCTTAAAGAGCAGGCGTAATCATGCCATTGGAGCGCTCCCATCCACCCTCTGGGTCTCACATCTCCCCCTGTACCACAAGGGAGGTAAAATAAGTGATCACAAAGCTCCCGTTCAGCTCTGATGATGTTCTGAGCCTCTAACCTCCAGCAACCCAGTTCAGCTCAACCCAGCTTCCAGCACCAAGGCCAGCGTTCAGCAGCGCCAGTGGCTGCTTGAAAAGGGCATACAGCAGCCTGCCAGGACACAGACACAAAGCTTGTTTTAACCTCTGTGGTTCTAAAGTCTCAGGACAACTGTGTAATTAACCTGGGTCGAGACTGCAGATTCCTGCTGCACAGAGCTAGCCAGAGAGGCAGAATGGTGTGAATTGTTGACAGAGTTCAGGGGTGAATCATAATGAGATTTATGGACTGCAGGTTTTCCTGCACTCATTCGCTCTTTCCCTACCATCCTTACTCCACTTCCCAGCCAGTTCTGCCAATTCCTAGCGGTGTATTCACAGTGATATATGACTGCCCGGTATGTGGCTGCCAGGGGTTAAAGGAGGGGAATCCCAGAATGGAATGGGAGCTGGACTAAGAGTTGGAGACATCTGTGGCTACAGCTCACCTCTACCAGGTGTGCCCTGTGCAGGTCACCTCCCTCTCTGGGACTTAATTCAGTCATGAGATGGCTGAGCCAGATGACCTCTAAGATTCCAAGCTGAGTGTCTTAGCTTGGCTTCCCCGAGAAGCAGACACTGAGTCTAGGATTCAAGAGCAAGTAGTGTATTTGGGAGGTGAGCCCAGGAAGTACCAGTAGCAGAATCAGGAAGTGAGACAGGGAAGGAAGCCAACACAAGGTCTGTGTGAACAGTTTACCGCTGTGGATAACTGGGGCTCAATCCCACTGGGAACTTTTGGGAGATGGTGTAGGACACATGTTCCAGTGCTGTCCCTCATGAGAGGTGACAAGGTAATTGATCACAAAATTCAAATTTGTCATTGATTGGACGCCTCTCTCAGGGTGTTAACTCCTTAGCATCTACAGCCTTCTCTGCAGGGCAGGTGGGGTGGGGTGGGGGGAAGCATGTTCTCACTGCTAGAGAAAGTCCTCAGGCAAGGAGATGCACATGTTTGCAATAAGAGGCTCTCAGCACAGAACCACTGAGTGCTAAGGGGGTATGAGCAGGACACTGGCAGCATTTGTCATGCATATTTAACGTCCTTAAAATTCTATGACTTCCTCTGGCCAAACCAAGAGTGAGAAGAACCAACCATCTTGGAAGAACTAGGAGGGAAAGTGTTCTTCTTTTCACTTGGAATGCCTCTAAAGATGAAAGCTAAAAGTTCACACAGCCTGAGACTCTTTCCTGGATGAAGAAGGCTGATCGCCTGCGTTATAGTCACAGGCCAACTAGTTACTATGGGCAAATTATTCAGCCTTTGTGAACTTCAACTTCCATACCTGCAAAGAAGGAACACTAATACCTTGATGGGTTGTTATGATAATTAAATGCAGGGGGCAACTGGGCAAGAGAATGGCTGGGTTGGGCTGGAGCTGAGGGAACTGATGGGGACACGTCCAATTCCTCCAGTAGATTGTCCATTAGTCCATGTTACAGCATAGGGAGTGATCTAGGAAACTGCAGCTAGATCTGAACCAGCTACTACATCTAAGGAGACCAATGTGATGGTGGGACATGACAGTGGGCGTTTGTGGTAATGGGGGTCACTGAGTTCTGTGGGGTGCATACTCTTGGTCTAGATGAGACTCCTGCTTTGGAGTATCAGACATCAGACCAGATAGGCTGATATGGGAAACAGGGCTTAGACTGAGGCAGAAAGAACCATGCAAGTTGAGAAGCATGTTCCAGGACAGTCCTGGCAAGAAAGCCAAACATAAGACATGGTCTGGGGAAAAGAACTGGGGAAGCCCCTATGCTATGTGTGTAGGGCACACATCGGAAACTTTGCTTATAACTGGGCAGCCACAGAAATATTCATTCCAAACCTTACTTTTTGGAAGCAGGAATGTGGCGTTAAAAACACAGCCATCACTGGTGAAAACTGGCATGACTTAAAAATCAGGTTCGTTCAAGGGAGTAACACAATGAGTTTGTTTGAAAACAAATCCTGTCAGAATAGGGATAAGGGTTTCTTGTGCCTTCTAATCACATGCGTGGACTTGTGTGAACTTTGAGAAACGGGTGGCTTGCATGGAAGGGCCTAGAAGAGGGTCTCCATCAGCGTGATGTCTTGGATGAAAGGGAATGGTTTGAGTATTCGGAAATGGATATGTCTGTAGAGAGCACAGTACTGATAACGATGTCCAAAGCATCAGGTCCATGAGAAGAGAGAAAAGAAGAACAGTAATGGGATACCAAGTGGTAGGTTAGCAAAAGAGAAAACTCGAGACAGACAATGGGGTGGAGGATGGAAGGACTCAGTATTTGCCGAGGAGTGAAGGAGTCTTGTGCATAGACCTCTGGACAAGAGGGCGCTGTGACCAATGCTGAGCCAGTTTGGTTGCAGTTACTGTTAAGGTCTTTGATTGTTACTTGAGTCTTGAGTCCTGCTTTGCCAATCCTACCTCCTCAGCACCAAGCTAGCCCAAGTGTCATTGTGCTAGGGTCAAACCTCATTCCACCCTCACCATAATTTGTTGTGGCGAACAATCCAACTCCATCTCTTCAAGGACCTCCCTCGTTAGCAGCAACTACAAAACCTCCTTCAGCACAGATGGCATCTGGCAGCTAGGGACAAGGAATGGAGTTAGGGGAAAAAGAGGCTCATTTTTGGGGGGGTGGGGGGCATCAAAATCGAGACACGTGGATAAGAAAGGAGTGAGGGAGAACCTTGGAAAAAGAGGAAGACAAGAAGACTGTGATGCAGAAGACTAAGTGGAGGAAGCTCTTTCAGCAAGTCAGGTGTCCCCTGAGATTCCACGATGAACGAGCAAAGCAGTTATCACTTTACTTGGCGGTGCTATGCACCACACAGATGGAGAGCTGTCCGTGACACTGATGAAACTGTGCATGAAAAACTCATGCAGCAGGACCGTGAGAGTGACACACTGCCCAAAGGTGACAGCCATCTGCCCCCCTGTATGAGCACACAGCCTGAGCCTGCACACCTGTGCTGCTACCACACTCAGCTGCACACCCTGAGGGGGGTGCTTTTCACTCCGTATTACAGTTAGCTGTCTGCCTGTCTGTCTTCCCTGCGACAGTAGGACCTCTTTGAGAGAAACTGCTTTGTCTTACAGATTGTTTATCTTTCTTTGAGAAAACTAAGGTTTCCCCGGAACAGAATGAGTACTTTTAAAGTTTGGGTAATAAATACGTTATTTGTGCACCGGATGCCTGGGTGTGTGTGTGTGTGTGTGTATGTTGCACAGATGTGAGGGTGGGGGATGTGAGGGCAGAGAAGTCGTGGTGGGGAGATGGGAAAATCAAAACATCAGAGAGGTACTCCAAAAGCAGTATTTCGCAAACTCCTCTGTGCTAATGCCTGCGGAAGAGGCTTCCAAGATGCATGTTAAAAATAAACATTCTTCTCATCCTATCCCAAGCCTACAGAATCGGAACTCCACAGTTGGGTCTGAGAATGTGCATTTTTAATCTCCCTGCACAGGTGTTACTTCCCCATTGCGCGTGCAGTCTTCGTGGTCCAGGTGATGCTATTCCTCAGAGACGTCCTTATGCTTCCCGAGGCGCGAAGTGCGCTGTCCAGCACCTCGTGCTCTTGAAGCACGCCGCCTGCGTCTGGGCGAGCTGCCGTGGCCGGCACTGCGGTGAATTCAGCGACGGCGGGCGGCCTGCAGTGCAACCTGCTGCAGTGCCCGCCTGCAGTGCCCCCCACCCCGCGTCCCGTCCCCTGCACCCGGCGGCGCGCCAATCCTGCTGCAGCCGCAGCGCGGGGCTTTCTCCTGCGTGGTGCTTCATCCAACTTCAGGCTGGTTATAAACGGCTATAGTGCAGAGATGGCGGCCTTTCATCCTCAAATCTCCTTCTTTGAGCTAGGAGAAATGGCTGGTCTTTCTCTGCTGTCCCTCAAACCTCCAACTGATTTCCCGGCCTCAGCAACAAGCCCCAGCCTTCTGTTTCTGTTAGCATCCCTCTCACTTGATTGGGAGCCAAGCTTATAGGGGGTAACGTTAGATAAATGCCAAGTCTCCAGAGGCTTCAAATGGTGATAGGACAGGTACTGGAGAAAAGAACTCAGTGTGTTGAAAAGAATGACAGCCAAAGAATCCCATTTGATTTGATGGCATGATGAATATTTAAAGTTTTATAAAGAAATACAGGAAAGCAATCAGGCTTATTCAGGCGTGTGCTCCGGGGAACAGGGTACACTCCCCATGAGTTGGCAATATGGGGATGGGAGGTGAGGATGAGGGTGGGGTGGGGGACACACATAAATAGTCCATATTCTTCCCGTTCTTTGTATTTGAGGTGAAAAAGATCTTACTAGCACAGTTCAAGGAGAAGCAGAGGGGAAAAATCCTCCCAGATAATTATCATAGCATACTGACACCCTAAACAGCTCCTTTTTAAAACGGAATTTCCAATATCATCCCTTTGGAGATTAAAATATTGGGACATGAATCCCTTGGCAAATGATTCAGGAACCATACACGCTGTGATAAAGGCACCTGCCACAGAAACAGGAGGGGGCATAAATCTCCTACCGTGTGTGTGGAATGCCTAATGGTGCCACCCCTCTGGCAGAGTGGGGTCATCAGAAACCTCCAAACAGCCACTCTGAGGGCAGTTAATTCGTTATAGACATGTACCAGATATTTCCATTTTGTATCAGCCATTATGTCAAATCCTAGTGTCAGAGACCTAGGGTGAGATACAACCCCTGCCTTCAAAGAGGTTCAAGTCCTCTTGGAGAGACACTATGGGTGCACAGGATACTATAGTGCTAGCCCTGCACAGAGCAAAGAGGACAAGCTAAGGGGTAATGGGGCAGGGGGTGGGGACTCTATCAATGCTCATTGTGAGGACAGGGGAAGACTTCCTATTAGTCACTGTGCAGTTGCTATCATTGCCCTGCTGTTATCTCTTGAGCATTTACCTTTATACAACTAAATTGCTACTATAAATGACTGAAAATTTATGCCTGAGGGTTTTTCCTGGCCAAGGGAACCAGTTGTGCTGGAGAGTTAATGTCCCTGGAAGCCCTCAAGCAATGATATGCAGCAAGTAGGTGGATAAATACCCCACTCCCTCACCCCTGGAGGGGATAATTCAGAGTGTGCTTCACGCTGTATCCCAGAGATCCCCAGTGGAATGAGCTCCAACTGAAAATACTTGCTTTATTGGGTTACTCCCCTTTCTTTCTTCACTTCTCACCCCATCCCCCACTGACATTTTCTAGGTCACCTCCCAAATAAAATACTCATACTGAAATTCCTACTAAAGGTCTGTTTCTGGAGGAACCCAAACTAGCTCAATTCCAATGGCTGACTTTTATTAAAAGTCACCCATGCCCAGCACTGTGCTGGCTTTTATACTATTTCTAATCCTTATAATAATCCTGAAAAGTAAGAATTATTGTTTCCACTTTACAGATGAAGAAACTGAGTCCCAAGGGGTGAAAAATGGCTTTTTCAAGGTCACAGAAAAAGCTAGAGACCTTGAGCAAATTAAGTACTAAAACTCATCAGTGATTATTCTTTCTTCCTAGAACCACACCCAAGGTGAAGGGAACAAGGATCCCTTTGAAAGTGTGATAAATATGATAGTCTCTCTCTCGGGGGGCAGGGGGACAAAAAAGCCACATGCACATACATGTGAAATTAACTGTGCAAATTCTAACCCTTAGAATCTCCATGGGCTCCAGATTAAGAAATTATATTAAGGAATAAGACTTTCAAAAACAGGGGACAAAATACATTCCTGGGGATTTGGGGAGGTGGGAAAACTATGAAGAGGATATAGTTTAGGAGGGAGTAGAGGGGAGAATGGATAACAAACATATCACAGTTTGATCAGTCAGTGGAACCCATGGGGTACAGAAGATGTTAACTTGGGGAGGTGGGGGTAAGGATAGTGGTCTGCCTGAGTGAAAGTTGGGAAGGAATATTTGGGGGGATAGTCCATGATCCCAATAGAATTCAGAGCCCCGAGGAGGGTGTTAGAGTTTCTCTCTAGCCTCAACTATGGATTCTTATGCTGAGCTGTTCACGCCCTGATTTCTCAGTTATTTGACCTCAGAACTCCCCATCCCAAGCCCTTCATCTCCTCTTTACTTCAGCCACCCATATCATATGCCCAGTTACGTCCTGGGCTTTCCAACAGGTCAAACTGTCTCATCTGGAAAACAGAAACCACCCTAGGTATTTCAAACAGAGGGGAATTCAATACAGGGAATGTGTGTCAAAGGGGTTGGTTGGATTTTCAAAGCAAAAAAGAGAAGATGCTATTACCCAGAGGTTGGTAACTTCATGAAGCCTAGGATCTCACATCCCTGCTAATGCTGTTACCACAAGCAGAAAAGAGCTTCCACCTTCTTTGTGCATTCTAACCTCACTTGAGTGCTTCCCATCAGTGGATCCGATGCAGAATCTAACTGGCAAAGGAGTCTTGGAAATGAGTTTTTCAGGTGTCCAAACCCCTGTGGTACAGGGGAGAGTATGAAAGAGCAGGTATTGGTCTCCTGCCAACAGGCACCATTCAACACAGTCTCCCAAATCTGGAACTTCATTTTTTCCTTTGTTCTTGGCCACATGTTATTATCCATCTTTCACTTTATGCCTATTGAACCCCAGATCCCCTTCAGAGCAAGCTCATCCCACTCCCCACCAATAAGCCCTGACTATCTTCACTATCCTGCTTACCTAGGACCTCAGAATGCATCTTTCACAAGGACTCCAAGTTCACTGCACACTCAGTATGTCCCCACTCCCTCCTGACTACCCGAAATCCTAGAGCACAAACATCCTGGTTCTTTCTGTTGTTCTCAGGTTGACAAATGGCAGGACAAAGTCCCGCAACCTGCCTGAGTTTTCATCACAGCTTAATGAAAACAATGGGCATTGCTTCTGCCTGAAATACTCATATTCATCCCCTGGCAGACTGCCAGTCTCATCCCCAGGGGCCTGCTCCAACCTTCCTCTCCCCTCAAATCCCACTTCCTCTCTCTGTACCACTCAACTTGCAAGATCCAGACCACATACCACTTCCTTCCAGACCACGTATCACTTCCTTCCACCTCAAAATATCTGTCGTCTCCTTTCCTTTGTTCCTTTCCTCTGGTCTCTGCAGGAGAAGGACCCCTTCCTCTTTCTAGGGCTCATGCCTTAACACTTCCTGCCCCTCCCCTCCCTTCCCCTCCCCTCCCCTCCCCTCTCCTCCCCTCCCCTCCCCTCCCCTCCCTTCCCCTCCCCTCCCCTCCCCTCTCCTCCCCTCCCCTCCCCTCCCCTCCCTCCCCTCCCCTCCCCTCCCCTCCCCTCCCTTCCCCTCCCTTCCCCTCCCCTCCCCTCCCCTCCCTTCCCCTCCCTTCCCCTCCCTTCCCCTCCCTTCCCCTCCCCTCCCCTCCCCTCCCTTCCCCTCCCTTCCCCTCCCCTCCCCTCCCCTCCCCTCCCCTCCCTCTCCTCCCCTCCCCTCCCCTCCCCTCCCCTCCCTTCCCCTCCCCTCCCCTCCCTCCCCTCCCCTCCCCTCCCTCTCCTCCCCTCCCTTCCCCTCCCCTCCCCTCCCTTCCCCTCCCCTCCCCTCCCCTCCCTTCCCCTCCCCTCCCCTCCCCTCTCCTCCCTTCCCCTCCCCTCCCCTCCCTTCCCCTCCCCTCCCCTCCCCTCCCTTCCCCTCCCCTCCCCTCCCCTCCCCTGGAAGATCTCTTCTTGTTTTCTTTCTACGCTGGCTGCTTCACTCTGGCTTACACCCAAGTGTTTCCCACCCCCAATAAACTCTTTCCTCCACTCTGATTTCTCCTGAGCTTCCATCCCACCTTCCACCCTCCTTTCACAGCTAAACTTCTTGAAAAAGTATTATACGCTCACCGCCTCTACTTCCTCACCTCCCACTCAGTCCCAACCACTAGCAATCTGGTTTCCACACCCATAACACTGCAGAAATTGCTCTCTTAAAGGCCACAATGACCTCCGAATCACCAAGCCGGATAGCCCTGCTTTACCAGTCACCTTCCTCCTAGACCTGCTCCTCTGCCAGGTCAAATACACTATTTAACCAAATTCTCAGCCAGTGGCCCCAGCTGGTGTGTCACGGCACAGGGCTGTGCTGGAGATTGGTCACAGGCAGGCCTGGGATGTACCATCCAGCCATATGGGTAATGAAAATATAGACATATTTTCAAACCACTGCCAGAGTCCCCCATGTGTCCCTTTCCACCACCTGGCTGCCCAAGCCCCTGCTCTAGGACCCCAAGATGAACCTCTCATTATGTAACAGAATGATGTTTGGTGTGGTAGGGAGCTTCTGCTCGTATTAGTGGGTACCTGGGTATACCTGTTGTTAGATCTTTTTCAATGTCATCCCTGTTTAATGCTGTGCTGAGATATTGATTACTTCAGACTGGGACTAGCCATGTAGAGTCAGGGGAGTCTGGAGGGCAAGTTGTCTCCCGGGGAAAATCAGCCTCTCTACTGACCCTCCATGTTGTATACAGATATTTTCTATGTGAGCCCTGGCATGGGGAAATTGGGTAGCAAAGCTCCAAGCCCCCTCCCCTTCCTTGATTCCCATGATAAGAGCCTGCTCTTCTACCCCTCTGTGGGCTGCTTCTCTGTCTCCTTGTCTGGCTTCTCTCACAAGGTGACCCTGGACAAGCTACTTAATCTTGTTGAGCCTCAGTCTCCTTATCCATAAAATGGGGCCAACCCATCTCTGCTTTGCAGGGAGGATCATGGGTAATATGTGTAAAATGGCTAGTGCAGGACCACAGGTGGAGTAAAGCCCAATAAGGGTAGGTTCCTAACCTCCACCTCCCTCTCACTCTATGCTTTCTCCCCTGAGGACTTCCTCCATTCCCATGACCTTCCACCTCCACTCTACCCTTATTTCTTCCCGACCCACTTATTCAGTTACGTCCTGAACAAGAGGACCTGGGTATCCCCAAGCTCTCAATCTCCAGACATGCAATGTGGAACTCATCATTCCCCATCTCCCCTCCCACTTTCTCCCATCTTCCCAGTATCTCTCAAGGACCCCGACCATCCTTCTAGCCAAGTAGCCTTCGTAACATGAAGTGGGCTTTGACCCCAAACATCTTCCTCAGACTCACAGCTATAGGCATCTCTGAGGTCTGGTCCGTTCTACTTCTTACATCCACCCTCTTTTATTGTCACCACTATAGCTTTCGTTGTGATGGTTTTTCCCCCCACCTGGACTATTTCAATACATTTATACATGCTTTTCTTTTATTCGAGTACTTCTCCCAGCAGTTTAACCACCAAACCCCTACATAGATCTATTCAAAGCATTTCAGTGTTACACAGTTATTTGCACAAAGGAACCTGGAGCCAAGGCAGTGCCAACCTATTCTGCTCTTTCATTTCTCACTATGTTCTTTTTTTTTTTTTTTTTTTGCGGTACGTGGGCCTCTCACTGCTGTGGCCTCTCCCGTTGCAGAGCATAGGCTCCGGATGCGCAGGCTCAGCGGCCATGGCTCACGGGCCCAGCCGCTCCGCGGCATGTGGGATCTTCCCGGACCGGGGCACGAACCCATGTCCCCTGCATCGGCAGGCGGACTCTCAACCACTACGCCACCAGGGAAGCCCTTTTATTTCTCACTATGCTCTTGAATAATAATAATAGTAATGACAGCTAACATTTCTTGAAAATTTACTATGTGCCGCTTTATCTAATATTGTAAAGTCAATTATGTCATTTAATCCTCTCATCCAGACTGTGTTATTGTCACTATTATTAATCTCACTTTACTGATGAAGAGATGGAACTGCAGAGAAGCTCAGCAACTAGCCTAAGGTAACTTCTCTTACAGGTGGGGGACGTGAATTTAAATCGAGAGTCTGT
Source organism: Delphinapterus leucas (assembly GCF_059928025.1). Classification (NCBI taxonomy): domain Eukaryota; kingdom Metazoa; phylum Chordata; class Mammalia; order Artiodactyla; family Monodontidae; genus Delphinapterus; species Delphinapterus leucas. Next base: position 34,658,272 of record NC_143138.1, read on the forward strand.
ATCCAAAGCCTACATTTCTAACCACCATTCCTTCTTCTGTCCTTGTTTTGGTGACACAAGAAAACTCCCCATGCCTGCACACCCAGTTTACTGTCCTGCCTCCTTGCTGTCACCTGTACTTTTAACCCCACCTGGACTGCCAGTTTCTCTCATCTCTTTACTCACCAAAATGCTGTTCATCCTTCAAGTGTCATTCAAATTTTAATGCGTCCTTGAAGTCTTGTCTGATTTTCTTGCTTGGAAGTGATCTCTCTATTCTGTAAATACAAAAATTTCCCAAACTTTTAATTTTTACCTAATTCCTTTATATTCTAGTCATTTGCTAAACTAGAGCGTAAGATGGGGCCACAGCTGATTTTTCCCTTAATCCTTCTCTGCATTTTTCACATGACGCTTACAAAGGCAGTTTTATTAGATGAAATTGAATTATTGTCCTGCTTGGGACCAAGAATGGGTTGGTTTCTGCTCCGCTCTCCAAGTCCCTTTGAAAGAAAAGCCAAAGGCTTGATTAAGGAATGGAAAGAATTTTGTAGTCAGTCGATTCCTGCTGTGATAAATCTCTTGGGTGAAGGATGGTGAGGCAGGGACATAAATGACTATAGCTGTGCTTCCAGGTCGACTGGATTATAAAACAAACTGCATACTTATGACTATATGATCCAAACAATACATAAAAAAAGGCAGGGAGAGGTGAAGGAGGCACTAAGAGTTGGTATGAAAGGAGGGAAGTTGCTTATCCGTTTTGAGAGTGACAAAATGAATGAATGACAAAATGAATCCCCGCCTTGATTCTCCTTAAACCAGTTTACTTCACAACCAGTCACTTCGAGCACGAGCTCTGGAGTTAGAGTGCCGGGGTTAGGATTCTGGCTCTGTTACTCACCAACTCTCTGACCTGGCAAGTGACTCAACCTCTCTATGCCTTAGTTTCCATGTGTGTGAAATGAAGACAGTAATAGTACCTGCCTCAGAGGGTTTTGTGGGAATTAAATAAAATGGCCTTTGTCTAGGGTGCCGAGGAGCGGCTGACACACGTGTGCCCTAAATGTTGCCTAGCACCCTTACTGGTATGTACCTGATGGCAAGAGAGGAGACTGGGACCGCCAAGGTGGTCTGGTGAAGCACTGGGGGTGTTGCGACAGGCGACTGGGTGGAGCTAAGAGCTATGGTCCTTCCCAGATCCTCCTGGGCACCTACCCCAGCCCACAATGTTTTCTGCTTCAATACCACCCTCAAGATTTGGGGATTCCCTGGCAGGAGGCAAAAGCCAGGGAAGTCATTGGCATCTGTTGCCTTAAGCCCTGCTCCTGAGGCCTGATTCCTTTACTGCTCTTCACTGGGATCCTAGAGACCATTTAGCTCCAACTCTCTCTCTTTAAAGATGGAGAAGCTAAGGTCCAGAGAGAGGAAGAGTTGCCCAAGGTCACATTAAAGAGCCAGAATCCAGATCCTCTATCTTCCCCTCTGGTGCTCTTTCAACCCCACAATTCCAGGGTCTCCCAGCTCTCTGCATTTGCCAGGGTGCTTCTCTCAAGCTGTGAAATATCCACCAAGTTGGCCCTCGTTGCCTTGGCCTTCTCTTCTCTGGATGTCTACTGCACTTCAGGCGTACTTGGTAACTCACCACTTAGTGGCATCCAGGCTAGTATTAGAGAGGCTGCCTTGTACACAGAAAGGAGCCTGGGATGTGGAGTCCGAAGACTGGGTTTGAAATCCAGTGCCATCCAACAAGAGCTCCAAACTCCTGAAGTCACCATGTCCTTGTTTGTGAAACAGGGGTAACGATCTATTGCCTGCGACTGTTATGACAAATTAGTGGGGTGGCATTTGCAAACGTTCTTTATAGACTGCAAGGCGCAGTGCTGATGTCAGTTTGTGTCCTTTCTCTCCAGAAAGAGACTCCGCCTTCTTCCTCCCTTTTTTGTCCCCTGCAGAGTGCTAGGCGGTATGCAGAAGATGCACAGTAAAGACTTCCTTGTTGATTGAATGTGATCTTTCAGGATTGTCCGACATTTTGATGCATCAGGAACCCAACCCCAGACCTGGGATTGGGGCAAGAGAGTGAAGCTGTGAAGGGAACCCATGGGGCCTGGGGGAGGGGGAGAGCCAAACAGAGGACTTGATGATGAAAAGCAAACTGGATTTAGAAAACAAACTCCAGCTAATGGCTGTAGGTGGTGTGAGCCGGTCTGTTAAGGAATTTGGGAATACGTACGCAGACTAATAGGAATTTATTCTGGCTGCTTCTTACTCCAGCATTTGGGAAGGGAGGAGGGGTAGAGGGCACTGCAGGATTAAAAGACACTGGACCTGTATCTCTAGAAAGTACACTCTGGGGCTAGGCTCCTGAGGAAACTTTGCAAGTTCTACAAGGCCTGTGGGATAAAGTGGGATCAGGCTGGCTGTTAGTCCTGTTGGAAGCAGAGAGAATGGGCCTAAGGATTTAGGAATGCCTCTTAGCTTCTAGCCATGCAGTAGACTCAGTGGAGGGAGGTCCCAAGGCCTTATGAGACTGTGCCCTAGGATCTCTGTGATTCCTGTGGTGCATAGAATCAGTCTTCAGGCCATGATGTGCCAAGAAGCATCTAGTGCCTTCCTGGGATTATAGACTGTTCTTTTCCGGAGCAGGCTCCACAGCCTCCGCCCTGTGATTCCATATCCTCAGGCACCTGGCTCTGCCCCGTTAGCTACCTGAACCCCTCACTGCTTTTTACACCCATTCTCTCTCTTTTTCATACTCATGGATACAGAGAGGTCCCTCATTGTCTTTTTTTTTTTTTTTTTTTTTGCGGTACGCGGGCCTCTCACTGTCGTGGCCTCTCCCGTTGCGCAGCACAGGCTCCGGACGCGCAGGCTCAGCGGCCATGGCTCACGGGCCCAGCCACTCCGCAGCATGTGGGATCTTCCCAGACCGGGGCACGAACTCGTGTCCCCCGCATCGGCAGACAGACTCTCAAACACTGCGCCACCAGGGAAGCCCCCCTCATTGTCTTTTGCACAGGGGTCCTTCTATTGGTTATGAAGGCCCAGGCCAACTCGGCCTTCTCTTCCTCAGGCTGAATGCCTCTCCACCTCCAGACCCTCCCAAGAACTCCTCTTATCATGCACTGCCATCCCATTGAGCGAGCGGGTATCGGGAGCCAACCACAAGTAGGGGGAGGGGGATTGGTAACTATAGTTCAGCCAGAAAGCTAGACAACAGGGTGAAGCTGGTCAGGAGTGCCCAGGAGAGCAGGGGAAGATGAGACATGATGGGGGGCAAGGGGAGCTTGAGCGTTCTCCACATTGGGGTATTGGAGTCATCCCAGTACCCCAAGGATGCAGCGTTGCCCTGACGTGCAGTGTGAGGCACAGGCACCATCATTCCCTACCACACAGAGACATGAAAAGGTGTGTGAAAACATGCTTAAGCGCCTGCTGGGAGCTCTCTGGGAAATCATTTATCTGCCCTGCACTTTAGTGCCTTGGCTCTAAAACTGAAACAAAGAAGTATGTACAAAAAGCCTTGAAAATGTTCATACCCTTCTGCCCAGTGATTCTACTTCAGGGAATCTAGCCCAAGCAAAGAAGCGAGAATGCAGGCAAAGACGTAGGTACAAAGATGTTCATCACAGGGTTATATAGAAAAGTGAGCTTGTGAAATCCAGAAGAATCCCAATGCCCACCATTAGAATGGATTGTATACGAGCTTTCTCTCCTCGTTGTACCTCCCTCTCTCTCTCCCTCTCCCCCCAACCCCACCTCTCTCTCTCTCTCATACAGGTTGATAGTAGCACCTCTTTGGGAAGCCCCGGCCCACCTCTGTGGTCAGCAGTCAGTAAAAGCAGACAGATAGCTAGCACAGCATTGTCCCTACCCAGGCCTCCTGGGCTTGCTCAAGGAAACAAGAAATCCACCATCCTTCACCTTTCCGTTACCGAAGTGTGGATTATCTTCCGGGGATTTTCTACCGTGAATGGTGACTGCAGACTGGTTTTCTCTTGGCCTCCCAAGGAGCGTCTGGGTTCCCACCTTTCTCCATCTGCCAAAGTCACTCAGGGGTTCCTAGAGCTGGACAGGCCCTTAAAGCACACAGGCCAGCTCCTTTGAGGGGACGGAATTGTCACATTGCTTGTTAGTACAAAGCCACGGTGAACATCCAGGCCACCTGACTCCTAGCCCAGTGCTGAGTGCTCAGGTGAGGCAAATATTATTCACAAAATAAGCCAGTTGTCCTCAGAATTACCCAAAGTGCAAGAAATGATCCCGGTCCTGGCTCTTCCTGGGATATCCATTCCCTTCTCTGAGCTGGGACAACTTCTTGATGGGGTATTGTGTTCCCTTTGGAGGAGGGATGGGGCTATCCCTCCAGCATCCCTGGCCTTCATGCCATCCTAACGCCTTATTGGTTTCTGAGTGGAGCTCCGTCTCTGCTCTGGTGCCAGGTTCATCCTATCCCTGCCACTAGATTCTGGTCCTCTCATGGGTGACTCTGGTGTAAGGAGGTAATCTAGCCTGATGCCCCTGACCCTTGGGGGCAATTCAGAGACTTGAATCCGGGCTATAGCTCCTCCTTCCACTCTTGACCCCTCCCTTTGGAGTCCTCACCTATGGAATGCAAAACCAAAGGGTAAGGGAGGAAGAAAACGCTTTTCCTGCTGATCTTCCGCTTCCCCTACCTTCACATCCTCCTGTTTCTACCCCCACCTCCTTCTACTCACCTCCTCCTTCCTTCTTCCTTTCCTCATTTCTCCTCCCTTCCTCTATCCCCACCCCCTGTTTCAGCCCCTCTTTTCTTGTGTCAACCCACTCTGATGTACCTTGAATTTCATCCTGGCCATGCCCTTTTCCCCTCTGGCTTTCTAGCATCCCCCCAGGGAAGGACTTGTCTTTCAGGGTCTGCAGAACACTGATCTAGCAGTTTCCCTGAGTGTACATGGGGAGGGTGGCCACCACATGGGGGTCTATGTGCCTGGGCTTCAGCAGATTTTCACCCACTTATATGCACACAGAGAGGAGGCAGGGTTTTATATTACAGATTTATGCAGCTGAGCCAATCCTGGGCTGCAGAGACACATCCATATGCCACATGTGCCTCCCTGTGGGTATCTGGGACAGGTGCATGGGAGGTGTAGCCAGTAGGAGAGAAGAGATGGATTGAGACATTCTCCCTGGATTTAGCAGCTGGAGTACAAGCAGGAATCTCAAACTTTCAGTTCCTTCAGTGGGAAAGGTACCCGTACCTCTTGGGAAGACCAGTAAGGCAGAGCCTGGTCCTCTCTTCCCGAGAACTGGTTGCTGATCCCAGTGGGCAGAGAGGAAAACCAAAGTTAGATGAGACCCCTGCCAGACCCAGAGCTTCTGATGCTAAGTCCACAGTAGTGTTGGAGTGGGGACGCAACTATGTACCGCGTGCCTCGGACAAATCGCTTTACTCTTCGGAGCCTCAGTTTCCTCACACGTCAAATGAGGGTCGCTGGGAGGATCAAACAAAGGAAGGCGACATGCAGTTGGCGCCACTGCACACTTCACAGATTCTGGCGATACTCACGAAAAGTCTAAGCATGCGTGTGCATGCGCCGGGCGCTCATTTGTCCTGGGTCGCCTCGCTAGGGTGTCGGAATCAGAACCGGGCCAGGGCTGGGTGGACGCTATCCTCCCAGCCCCAGCCCAGGGCCGGCGCTGTTGGGTTTTTCTCCGGCAGGCGGCGGGCTGAAGGCTGCACGGCGCGCTCTGCACGTGAGGCGGCAGCACCGGCTCCGGCCGCAGCGCGCAGCCCGGGCCGCCCGGCTCTCCTGGCACAGGGGCTGCCCGCGCCGCTCGGCCACCGAGTCCGCCCTGTCGGCTCCCGGAGCGCAAGGCCCGCCTGCCGCCCTCCCCGGCCCCGCGCCGCCCCTTCGTGCGGGCCCGGCTGGCCAGCGGCTGCCCTCGCGCCACCCCCGCGGGGCCCCCGATCCCTTAGGTTCCGGCGGCCGGGTGGGTCGGCGCGGAAGGGGGTGCGACGCGCGGCTGGCCCGAGGCTGGCCCGAGGCTGGCTCCCGGCTCCTGCAGCTCCGCCGGCCGCCTCTGGGGGCGGCCTCGCCGGGGAGCTCAGCGGAGACGGTGCGCACGGCCCGGGGTCCCGGGAGCCTCCGGCCGCTGGGCTCTCTGTGCCGCCGGCCTCGCGCGGCCGCGGCAGCCGGTCCGGCTCCCTCCCGGCTCCATGCGTGCGATCGCCGTGCTGTGTGTGTGTGTGTGTGTGTGTGTGTGTGTGACGGGGGCGCGCGCGCGAGCGCGCGTGTGGGGCAGTGTGCTTGCGGGGCGTGCGGGGGGAGTGTGTTTGTGTGCGTGTGGGTGTGAGTGCCTGGCTCGTTCTCGCTGAGACACACACTCTCCCTCTCTCTCTCTCTCCCTCTCTCTCTCTCTCTCTCTCTCTCTCTCTCTCTCTGTCACTGTCTCTCTGTCTCTCTGTCTCTCTCTCACGCACAAACCGGCTGGCTCGTCTGAACTTGAAGACGCCCCACATTCCAAGATGCCTGAGGTTCCTGGGGATGCCCGGGGTTCTTCGATCTGGAAAATCCTACCGGCGTCCTCCTAGGGAGGGATTATCTGTTTTTTTGTTTTTGTTTTTTTTTTGCTTTTTTAAATCCGGAAGAGAGCAAGTTGTGCTTTTTCCTCCCTTCTTCTTGCTAAATGCCGTGGATATAACTGAATAAACCGCTCAGGGCTCTCCCCGCGTGGACGTCCAAGGCCACCATCTGCCTACGTTCGCCGGAGCCGGAGGGCTTAGCTCGAGCCGGTCTTGGGCAGGGAAGGATGCGTGGCCGAGCCAGGGAGCCCGGGCGCCCCGCGGAGCCGGCCTCGGTGCCTCCCAACCGGGGGTAGATGCTGCCTCGCCCAGGTGAGTGGTCGCCGCCGCTGCGTCTCAGCGATCTGGGTGTCCGCGGGAGCTCGGCGCTGGGCTGAAAGCACCGGGGGAGCCGGGAACTTTGCATCCCTTTCTTTTTCAGTTGAGGACTCCCTCACCTGGGCAGTCATGCGAATACCCTCTTCTCTTTTCGCCCATCCTTGTCGCGGGAGGTTTCCTTTTCTTTATTTCCTTTTTTTTTTTTTTTTTTCCGATAGTGGGGGTGAGGAGCGGGGAGAGCGGGTCAGTGTGAGGCCAGAGAGCAAGAGGGAGAGACAGGAGCCGCAGGTATACGGAAACGTTGAAACAGCAGGAGAACTTTGCCACCAGACCACTCTGTTGCATCTCTCCACATGCGAAGCCTGGCTAGAGCGATTGCTGGGGGCTGGGTCGGACGCCAGGGCTCCCTGCGCTCTGTGGGCTGGGTGGGGTGGGGTAGAGCCCGGTGTGGAAGGTTGACTCAGTGCTGATGGAGGGAAGGAAGGAATCATTGCAGTTTAGGGAGGCAGGCAGGTAGGGCAACCTCAGGGACCTTGTCCTGTCTTCAGGTAGAAGGCAGGGAGATCAGGGAGACTGTGCGTGTGCAGCTTGGGGCATCAGAATGGCATGATGAAGCAATATGGAAACTGGCATTAGCCGTGCCTAGCTGGTAGGTCTATCTCCCACCCAGCCCTGCCCTGGTTCTAAGGTTGGCCTGGGCAGGGAGGAGGGAAAGCGGTGGACAGCTGCTTGGAGGCCGGCAGTGCCTTGCTCTGCACAGACCCTAGGGGACGACAGGGAGGTGTCCTGCCCATCTTTCCTTCACCCCAGTACAAAGGACATAGGCAGCGAGTTCGAGGGAGACAGAGCCCCTGAAAGCCAGAAACTGAAAGAGAAATAGGAGGGAGCCTGAGCAGAGACCGCAAAGGGACTGAGCCAGGCCAACACCAAGTGCCTGCTGAGATGTCCTCAGACCGTCAGAAGCCCTCGGGGAGAGGGCGCTCGCCAGAGCCCGCACTCCGAGCAGGAGTTACAGGCATGACGGTAGATGCTGACCCTCTGCCCCGCCACTGTGGAGTGTGTGTACGTGTTAGTGTGATTGTATGTGTGTGCATGCATGTGTCAGGGAGGGGGGCCTCTGTGGCTGCAATGGGCTGATTGGTCTTGTGGGGCTGGGGGAGGGGGCGGCTCAGGAAGTTGACCCCCCGTGGCTGGGGAGGAGCAAAGCGAGGCGAGAAGCTGCCCGCTGTGAAGTTCCCAGGGACCAGACTGAGAGGTTCTTGTTGGGTTGTTGTACGTGGATGGGGGCCAGCTTGGAACTCACGGTGGGGAGACCCAGGTGGGGAGATTGTGGGGAGGCTGGGAGCACAGATCTTGGGGTCGTGTGCTGGGCTGCTCGCTGCCCTCTACGAAGAGCTTTATGGAGCCGCTTGCAGTGAAGCCCGGCTGGCTGCGGGACTCGCTTGTGGGGTACCTTGGGGGCTGAAGGGGATCAGGATCTGCAGGGGGGACTCGGAAGCTCACGAGGGCCTGCACTTGGAGCTGGCAGCCTCTGCAGACCACGCCAGCTGCCTGGGCCCTTCGACTGACGCTGGAATGTCGTCTCTCCCTTCTGACTCTGGCTAGGGGTGCGGAATTCCGTCTCTCCTATGTCTCCTCACATGCTTCTGTTCAGGCTCCCTGCCCAGCCCTCAGTTTAGAGCTTCTGGTCTAATTCCTGCCCAGGAATGTAATTACTTATCTCCCTGCTCTTGCCCTGGGGAATACAAACAGCCAACTTGGCATTTCTGTTTCACCCTCTGGCGGTGCTTCTCTGGGCGGTGGGCTCCCAGCTCCATCCCTTGTCGGGCTGGACCGGGTACCTGGCTGCCTGCTCTGGGGCTCAGGCTCCCAGCTTCTATGAGATGCCAGTTCTTTTCCCAGGCCCTGAAATCTGAGAAGCTGGGGACTGTGGCCTGAGAGAGGGTGAGCAGGGAGCTTCCAGGAGGCGACACTGAGGAGGAGATGGAGGGTGGAAGGGGTGGGAGATGCAGACGAGGTAGGTGGGGCCACTGGGAGAATCGGGCAGCCTTTTGGCCACCCAAGCCCTGGTCTGGCTACAGTGGAAATCGCTTTTGTGTCTTGGCTGCAGCCCTGAAGTAAAATCAAGGATCCAGGGGGGTCCTGGCCTCCAAGTGTCAGGAATGTCAAGTCTCTCTAGCCTGTGGGGTGGAGCAGTTCTCTCTCAGAAAGTCCCCTGCCTTGAAGTGGAGATGGAGTACAATATTGGCGTCTGGCGGTTTTCCATTCTGTTGGGGGAGGCTTCTAGACTGAGAGCAGAGACGTAGAGCAGAAAGCAACCAGAGACAGCCGAATGGAACGGGACCCTGGACAAAAGCAAGAACCATCTGGGTGTTTTGCAATTTTATTTTGAGTACAGTTAGAGTGTTAGGGTCCAACGTATTTGAAGGGATGGAGTTGTCATATACAGGCACACCTTGGAGATGTTGCAGGTTCAGTTCCGGACCACTGCAATAAAGCGTACATCACGATACAGTGAGTGACATGAATTTTTTGGTTTCCCAGTGCATATAAAACTTATAGTTACGTTATATTGTAGTCTATTGAGTGTACAAGAGCATTATATCTAAAAAAAACCCAACGTAATACCTTAATTAAAAAATACTTTATTGCTAAAAATTCTAAGCATCGGGCTTCCCTGGTGGCGCAGTGGTTGGGAGTCCACCTGCCGATGCAGGGGGCGCGGGTTCGTGCCCCGGTCCAGGAGGATCCCGCGTGCTGCGGAGCGGCTGGGCCCGTGGGCCATGGCCGCTGGGCCTGCGCGTCCGGAGCCTGTGCTCTGCAGCGGGAGAGGCCACAACAGTGAGAGGTCCGCATGCCGCAAAAAAAAAAAAAAAAATTCTAAGCATCCTCTGAGCCTTCAGAAAGTCATGGTAGTAACGTCAGAGATCACTGATCACAGATGACCATAACAAATACAGTAAAAATGAAAATGTTTGAAATACTGCAGAGTTACCAAAATGTGACACAGAGACACGAAGTGAACGAATGCTGTTGGAAAAATACTGTTGCCAATATACTTGCTCGATGCAAGGTTGCCACAAACCTTCCATTGGTGAAAAGCACAATATCTATGAAGGGCAATAAAATGCAGCACGATAAAACAAGGTATGACTGTAATGGAATGGAACCTACACTTGGAAGACCTGGGTTCAAATTCTGGCTCTGCCACATCTTTGTTGGTTAAGCACTGGAGCCTCTGTGCTCTCCTCCGGTGACAGAAAATAATAGTATATGCCTTGCAGATGTGTATGACCCCATATTTGACTCAGTGCTCCCCAAACTCCTTTGTAGATCTGGAGGAGTGTTTGGGTGGAGGCGGAAGGTTTAGAGAGAGGGAGGGGCCCTCAGAGACATGGAGGATAGTGTCCCCAGCCTCCCCTGCCACATAACTGCCAGGAGGGTTTGATGCCATCACATGTAAGCTGATCATTAAAAGACTCCAGGAAGCCCTCCAAGAAAACTTCAGGAATTGATATTCGAGAAGCAGATTTCACCTCTGGGGCTGTGGCACCTGCTTCCCTCCCTCCCTCTTGTTTGCTTTGGATTTTTACAGCCATGCACATTTACTCAGGATGCTCAGACTCTGTGTTTTACAAGTGTCATCCATCACGCTTTGCTACCTCAAGCTTGAGTGTGAAATATCTTCCAGAATCCAACCCCTGCCTTTCCTTCTCTGCCTCTCTGCCTCTTGCTGCCCCAAGAGTGGCCTCACAGGGCTGGTGTCAGGCCCAGGCTAAGTGAATGGACACAGCTCCTGCTGGGGTCTGTGCAGGGCCTGTGATTGGACCTGGGTCCTGTCTGTGGAGTTGGGTGGCACATCCAGTCGGGAAGAAGGACTCGAACCCAGACATGTATTTAGTGGGATCTGACTAATGAATCGCGGGAACAGGAGTGGAGAGGTAGTCTAACCATCGTGGGCAGGCCTAAGAAAAGGTATATTCAGGGAGCAGGAAGTCAGGTCTGGAGATAGGGACCAGGGAGAATAGCCACGTTCAGTATGCTTCAGGGTGAGGGCAATCAGGATGGCTCCTTGGAGGAGGTGAGGACTTCAGGAACAACAAAAGCCCATTGCAGTCCATAGAAGGCACATTTTGCCTTCTTGTAAATTCAGAGGTCACTGGGAATTTGGGGAGTTTCAGGCATGGGGTACTGAACAAGTAGAATGAATGATCTGAGAAATTTCTTAGGCTATCAGGACCAGCTCCTTCAAACAATTTCTTGTTTGCTTATTATGCGCCAGGCACAGTGCTAAGAGCTTCACATTATTATCTCATTGAATTCTCCCAATCCTGTGAAATGGCCACTGTTGTTACCCCCACTTTACAGATGGGAAAACCGAGGTTCAGAGAAGTTGGGTGCCTGCCAGTTAGCTAGTAAGTGGCAGAGCTGTCACTCAATTCTCATGTCTGTGTGAATTCAAAGGCCACACTCTTAACTCCTCTGTACTGCCTCTGTCCCAAAGCGAGGATCAGTAGGTACCATGGGTCAGCACCTCTGAAAGCCCCGCTGTCCTCCTGGCCTGACTCAGGAGGAGACTTCAGAGCCTCTATCACAGAGCCCGGAGGAGCTCAGCATTCTCATGGGCATCCCTGCCTGCGTTTCTCGCTCACACCCGACTCTAAAAGTTCCCATCAGACAGTCAGCATTGTCCTCCTGGACAGGATGGAAGACGGGACAGCAGGCTGAACTGGACCGTGAGTCAGGAGACCCGACTCTATCATGTGTGACTTGGGTTGGGAGCCCCTGAGGCCTGGTTTCTCTACTGATAAGTCAGGATGCTAATGCTAGCTTCCCAACATTGATGTGAGGGCAGGCCTGTGTGAATGCGCTTCATGCACTGAGCAAGCCCTTTTGCACTCAACCCCTTCCTAATTGTGACCCCTTCCTGATTTAGACTGAGTAACTAAAGTGTCAACGGCAATAATGCCCAGATATGAGGGCATTACATGTGGGCTTTAATGTATCAGTTTCACGTGGGACTGGAGTTCCCCAATAAGATAACAGGCCAGGCAGATGGACACTGTGCCTTCTGGGAAAAGGGATGCTACAGAGCCTGCAGAAGAGGGGTCTTTGGTCCAGATAATTGGGAGGGATTGGTGGCAGGCAGCTAGGAAGGGACACACGGATACATGTATCATTCACTTTTGTCAGCAGGTGCCATTATTGAAGCTTTGGCACCAGAGAGGGTGGAGGGCGTTAGCCTTCAGCCAGTATTTCTCAATCCTTCTTTCAGGATTGCCCTCTCGCAGGAAACTTTTTAGACACAATTTTTTATAATTGCACGCCCATGAAATTTTAATACCACAGATATGCTGTGTATCTGTTTATGTACTGTAGGTACAGTTGTGCTTTGTATAAAAAAAAAAAAGAGTAAGCTGCTTTCTCACCCCTCCCAATAACAAAGTTTTGTCCCCTTGGGGGCGCTGTTGCCACCATTGCGAATGCAGGTTTTAGGGCTAACGGACTAGGATTAGAAAAAGAGGTAGATTTGAGGCAGGGAGAATCCAGGAGACGGTGAGGACAGATTCACCTTGGCAAGTCGCTGCCAAGAGTGTGGTCCATGAACTATAGCAGCATCAGCAGCACCTGGAAGCAGGCTAGTGATGCAAAACCCCCTCCCACTCCAGACCTCCATTTTATCAAGATGGGAGGTAGGGGAAGGGTTGGAGGCATGGTCCTGGAATACAAGGCTAGTCTGTGAACAGAAGGTCAAAGGAAAAGGCACGAGAAGCCAGCTTGTTAAGCTGCGTACTGATGCACCGAGCACGTTTAAGCAATGACACTATCTACCTGTGTTGTGATCTAGTGCTCTTTATTTTTTTCCCGGTGATTCCTTGCTTTGTAGCAGCAAGTTGTGTAGAAGGTGTGGAGGTCCTGTGGAGGAGACGCAAGGCTGTGTATGGCCTTGCTTCTGAGCAACAGAAAGCCAAGCATGTAATTTGGACAGATCTGGGTCTGCTTTCTTGAATATCCCCAAGAATCAAGGCTAATGGGGACCAGACCAATCCGGGAGACAGACTAGAACTGTAGACGCAAGACTTAGGTGTTAAACTGTGTCTGGCCGGATTAAATAGCAGAACTGAGCTCTTGTGATATATCAACCTGCTTGGGGTTGTCTGCGTGGAGTCTCGGTCTCCTTGCCGCAGTCCTGTATTAACAGGGCAGCCCCGAAACATGAGAGACTGCAAAATCGCAAAGTTGGGCTCTTTAGAACTCTATGCATTTACAGTGAGCCCTCCTTATCTGTGGATTCTGCATCTGTGGATTCAATCAAAATTTTTCAGAGAAAAACAAATCTCAGAAAGTTCCAAACAGCCAAGCTTGAATTTGCCATGTGTTGGCAACTATTTACCTAGCATTTACAATGATTCACATTGTCGTAGGTATTATAAGTAATCTAGGGGTGATTGTAAAGTATATGGGAGGATGTGCATAGGTTAGGTGCAAATACTGTGCCATTTTATAACGAGATTAGAACATCCGTGGATTTTGGTATCTATGGGGGTCCTGGGTGCTGGGCGCCAGCTGTGCACGCCGTGCATTAACTCACTCACAGTGGACGCAGCAGGGGTAGCAAAACGCTGAGTCTCTCTTAACTCATTTTCCTTCTGTATTTCCCTCCTGGGCCATCTCCCCTCAACACCCCACTTCGGTCTAGGCCAACACAGGGAGGTCTTCCCTTTCGCCTTAACTCAGGTCTCTAATAAAACTTCACAGGGATGCAAAATCTATTTGGTCCTCCCATCTCCCCTCCCTAAGACTTACTTTCTACTCTTTTTCCCCAAAGCTAGCACTCTGCTTCCTCCTTACCCTTCCTGGTCTATTCTCCTGTTAGGGCAGCTTTAGTCAAATAAGCTGGGGGTGGGGATTTACTATGATCCCCAGCTAATATTGGGAGTCTGTGCAGGCTGCTACTTCAGACTAGTAGTAAACTAGGTCTTGCTGTTACATGACTCTCTCTGGTCACCCAAATGAGTGACATATGGTCACTCAGCCTTCAGGCCTTGGAGGAGCTTAGGGAGTGAGCTGGGCTCAGGCTCCAGCTTGGGTCTCAGTACCTGATGAGAAAGAGATGTGGGAGCCCCTCCTGGGTGATGGCAATGGAGGTGAAGGCATGCTTGGCTTTCTGAGCTCCTGGAAATGCCCAACAAGGGCCATAAGATGAGGCCCGGTCATTCTAAAAAGGTATTTAAGATTCCTGGGTGGGCAAGTTGATCCTTTGATTCAGTGTTGCCCTGTAATGAAGCCACTATAATACCCAGATAAATCCTCCTGGGGCAGAAGGGAGGGAGGATGGATGGCAACTTGGAGTCAAGGAGGTAAAAGGTTAGAGGTCATCATACAGCACAAGGCAACAGGTCCTGGAGGACTCACTGGGGTGCAGGGGAACCTGGAATAAGTTCTCTTTCAGCTTTGTCTGGAACTCACCAAGTGATGCACGCGCTAGGTGATGGAGCCGCACTGGAGCCCTCTGTCCTTCTCTGCTGGGACATGTGTGCACTCGTGTGGCTGTTTGGTGATCATTCCTTCCTGGCTCTCGGTCTGCTCTCAGGAGCTTTGATTGACAGCAAACCTCCTGCAGTTGAGAAATTCCACCCTAGGTCAGCCCTCCCCCGGACGTTCCAGCCCCAATTCTGCCTCGTTTCCACCGAGGTCTCCACCTAGGTGCGGGACAGGATTGGACCGTTTCTGTCCTTACAGGGCGGAGGAAGCCCTGTCATGGCCACTTTTCATGATGCTTGTTAAGGATCAAAGTATGGTCATCATGATTTGCTGGCGCCATTTTCATGGTCTCAGTCCACTCCGCCTCTTGAGGCCGTAAGTTCTGTACTTTGCTGCCAGTGTGGGAGTGAGGTGTCCTTTTACTTGCTCTAAAGTGTTCCCTCCACCCCTTTCAAGTCGGGAGAGCCTGTGTGTTTAGGATTTGGTGATGAAGCCCATGGTCCTTCATCCATCTCTTTCGTGACTAGCTGGTCAGCAGTCCTCACCAATTCAGTTTAATTCAACAAGCATTTATTGAGCACCTACTGTGCACCACCCCCCAGGCCAGTTGCTACAAAGATGAGTCATCTCTCCGGTCTGTGTGTGCACACAGCCCTCCACCACACCGATCATTTGATTTCTACTCCTGTATTTTTTCCAGCCCTGCCTGTGGACTCCAGGACTTGGTGGAGGTGGGAGTTGGGGTGGGGATGCCCAGCTCTGGCTTGTTTCTAGTGCCTTCCCTCACCTGCATTCGCATGCATGCGTGTGTGTGTGTGTGTGTGTGTGTGTGTGTGTGTGTGTGTGTGTGCTCAGGACTAAGCTAAAGCTCACACACAATTAACTACATGATGTAGTGGTGATGATGGTGGTGGTGGAAGGGTGATGAGGACCACTTAAGAAATGCACTCTCAAGCTGCTTTCCCAGCTCCCTCCCTGCCCACTACTTAGCTGACATCTTACCATCTCAGCCAAATGCAAACTGACTGGATGAAGAGATTTGGGGGTTGTGGTCCCAGTTTAGGGGCAGCTGACCCTAAAGGAACCGCTTAATCTTCCTCCTGGCCTGGTAACGTGCGTCACAGGGGCTGAGCTGGGAGAAGGGGAACTAAGGGGAGAGTCTAGAATGGATATAAATCCCAGCGCCTCTGTCTAGTCACAGTTTCTAAGCACATGACACATGAGGGCCGTCACACTGGGGGCAGGACGGTTTCCCAGGCCTTAGATGGGCAATAATCTGGGCAGGGGGCTGCTGGCACAGAGAGGTCGCAAGCGAGCGAGGCAGGCTCCTTACTCTTGAGGAACCTTCCTCGGATGGGGAAAGGCCTGCTTTTTGTCCTTGGGAAGTTTAGGTCTAAGAGGAGGATGGAGGAGAGAAACATGCACATTAACCGGGAATCCCTAGGCACTGAAATATGTGGATGCAGATCCTTCTTATGTAGGGAGTGTGTGTGTACTGGACCCTCATTCCTAGGGCTTACACTGTGCTCTCTTTTCCTGGTCACGTGAGCAGATTACTCTCTCTCTGCCTTGGTTTCCTCATCTGCAGAATGGGGATGATAATAGTACCCACGGCATAGGGTCTTTAGGAGAATTCAGTGAATTGCTGTAAGCGAGGTGCTGGGAGCAATGGCTGGCCCACGGTGAGTGCTGTGTAATGGGTGCTGTTATTTTTCGTGGCAGATAGACCAGTGGCGTTTTCCTAAGCGAGGAGAGGAACGGCCGTGGACCGGCTTAACTGATGGTCCTTTCCAACAGCCACCCCCTAAATCGTATAGCACCTTGGGGAATTTCATAATACTCTCCACATGATCTCATTGGACCCTTTGGACAATCCTACCAGGCAGGCAGGAAGGACAGATGTTATGATTATACCCATTATACGTGAGAGGAAACTGAGGCACTTAGAGGTCACTAAGTGGTTCCTGGTCCAGTTGGGTTCTTATTACACCTTAAAACTACACTGTGTTCGGCTGAGGGGTTGGGGGAATTTTGTGGAGGACGGGTTGGGTGAACATGGCTAATGGGTTCGGGACTGGACCTCCCACGTGGGCCTCATTCATGCAGGGGTCAGATCATTGGAGAAATACGCCACAGTGTGGGAGGGCGTTCATGGCATGTTCCAGGTCAGCGTGCCTAGGCTGGATCTACAGGGCGCGTCACGGGGGAAAGCGCGACACGGTATCTCAGGGGATGGGAGTTAGTAGCAGGGCCACAGAACATGTTGCTTTGGGTCCTTCTGAAACCATTGTGCATGCCCTGGATGGGGGTGGGGGCGGGAAGGTGCTGGGGGCCCTAAGGAGGTGGGTGTGGAACCTGGATTGGGGAACCTTCTGTCAGGGAAGGAGGCATCTGATTCAGCCTGGTCTCTATGTGGAGAGAAGGCCAGAAAAAAATATCTCCCTGGGCCATGATTCCTGCCCACCCCCAAACACCCATTCCCCAGGGCTGATTCTGGTGGTGGGAAGAGGGACCTCCTGGCTTTTTTGGTTTGAAGAGGCTGGAAAAGCACCTGGGGCAAAAATATGGGCCTTGGGCCAGGACGCAGAAGAGCACATGAGACCTCCAGCAGGGAGAAAGCCGATCCAGATGAATGCTGGGGGTGGGGGTAGGGTTTCAGGAACTGGGGGCATCGGGTCCAGGAGGGGATTACGGGGTCAGTGTCTAGGTGTGACATGGGGTGATGATGGAGGTAGGGTGTGTAACCACAGGGAGGGGACAGGAGTCAGGGAGGTGGTGGAGCCACAGGACGAGAGCTGGGATGGGAGCTAACTGGGGCCTAGACTTCCGGGCCACTCCTAGCACAAAGCCAGGCTGCTTGGAAACCAAGCCCCATCCCACACCTCCTCTCTCGAGGGGCGAGGTCTAGGCTCCAAGCTCATTTCCAGGACTTTGAGATCAGCCTGTTCCATAAATCTCGGGCCGAGTGAATATGGCACATAATTGGGAGGCACTGCAGGTACAAGTGGCCCCAGGCAGGGGGAGAGAGCAATGGCACATGAGTTACAGGGGAGGCCGGCAGGGCGCTGGTGGCTGGCCCAGCTTGGGGTGTGAGTTATCTCGGGTCGGGCCGCCCTGCCACGCTGCTGCTCTGTGGCGCCGGGCTGATATTTCCTGTATATTGGTTTTTAGATTACAGTACAGCAACAATTCCCTGCTCTTGAAGTTCAGCCCTCACTCGCTGTCCCTGTCTCGCTTGGCCTTTCTCTGCCTCTCCTCCTCTTTCTCCATCTGTCTTGTCTCTCTCTCAATTCAGTTTTTAATGCAGAGTATTATCTTACATTGTATCATGTTACCCCATAGTACTGTGTTTCTATTACCTTATATTTATTAGAGTAGCATTATTTTCTTCCCTTTCACATATACAGCGCTTGATGGTTTTTAAAACTCGACTCACAGCCATGTTTATCTACTTTGGATCCCATGACAGTGAGGAAGTAGGGCAAGCAGAGTTGTCTCCATTTAAAGGTGAGGAAATGGGCTCAAAGAGGCTAATGGAATGACCAGGTCATGTTGGATTGAATTATATTATATTATACCGTCAGAATAATAGCTACTGGGTATTGAATGCTTATAATGGTCCCAGCACTGTTCTAATGTAAGCTCTTTGTACTCATTTTATCCCCACGTTAGTTCTGTGGGATGGGTACTTATTAGTTCATTTTACAGGTGAGGAAAAAGGCCCAGAGAAGTTAAGTTGCTTGCCTGAGGTCACACAGCAGGTAAGAGGGCAGAGCTTGCATGTGAACCCAGGGAGCCCGGCTCCTGAGCCCACACTCTTATCTACAGATTCAATCTGTCACATGCCGTGACAGGTAGTAGGGGTGAGAGGGTAGGGATAGAGGTGGGATGGCTTCCTGGTATACGAGAGTCTTTCTTATTCTTGTACACCTTCAATTTCTAGAATAGTTTTCCTGCACCCAAGGGAAAGGCTTGGGGGACCTCGTGGCAGCTGGACATGCCCCTAGAGTGGGGTTTCAGCTCTAATCACAGGCAAAGCTGCTTGGAGCTGAGCCTGGCTCCCAGGGGCCCAGCAGGTCAGCAGGCATCAGAGGAGGAGCTGGCGGTGCCTGGGGGCCCCATGTCTTCTGCTGGTTGCAGCCTCTTCCCTCCCTGGGGAACCCCTGCTGAGCATTGCCTCCCTGGGGTCGTGGTGAGTATGAAATGAGTGAACATCTATGTAGTGTTACAGCGTCTGGCGTAATTTACATGCATTCTCCCATTTCGTTCCCCTACTACCTTTGCAAAGTAGGTATTACCTCCCTTTGTGCTGATGTGAAAACTGAAGCTCAGAATAGCGGTGGGATTTGCTCTGGTCTAAGTTGACCAACTGACCCTGTTTGGGTCTGAGGGGATTCCTGGGATGCAGGACTTTCCATTTTGAAACCAGGGAAGTCCCAGGCCAACTGGGTTGAGTCCCAGGTCATACAGACGCTGCATGGCTGAGCCAGGATTTGACCCCAGTCATGTCTGATTCCCACTCCATGCCCTTACCCACCACTCTAGACTCCCTCGGGGTTGCTGCCTCTCTTAGCTGCCCACATTTGCTGAGCCCTGGCTGGCTTTAGAGATGCTGACCTCATCCTCACAGAACCTTGTGAATTAAACATTCTTATCCAGAGTTGACCAAAGAGGAAACTGAGACACAGAGAGGTGAAGTAACTCGCTTGGGGTCACCCAGACAGGAGATGGGGATTTGTACCTGGCTATGTGGCACCAGTGCCCCACAGTCCTGGTCACTTTGCTACGGCTCCCCTTGTATCCCTTCCCACTTCCCTCCACCTTCATGGTCACATTTCCTCATCCTAGTAGCTTGTGGAGTAGACAGGACAGGTACTTTTAACCCTGAGTACAGGTCAGAAAATGGGAGTTCAGAGAAGCCAAGTTACTTAGCTGATGGCACAGAGCTCATAAATGACAAAAGCAGCAAAGGTTTTGCCAGGGGTTCCCAGCTGGTACTTCCCACTGTGCTTTCCTTGTTCGGTAACTGGGAGGAGGCCCCCGGCCCAGCCCGGCCCAGTCCTGTTCAAACTCCTAGAGGCCTGAGGTCTCAGTCATCACTGGGTCCCCTGTGCAGAGGCTGGTTTCTGGGCTTGGGCTCCGGGTTGTCATCCTCTGATCCTCCCTCAGCAGGTAGAGGAGGGACCTGGCTGCAATGGATACACCTGCTGGCCTCACAGCTCCTCTCCTCCCACTGGCTGGGGACTGAATGCAGAATGGGCTGCATTTTCCTGGGAGGGCAGCAAAGCCTCTGTTAATGCCAGGCTTCCTTCTCAGGAAGGTGACCCCTCTGAGCCTCCTGCCTTTTGCCTCTGCCCTCCTCTGATTTGACAGAGCATCTATAATACCCAGATAAATCCTCCTGGGGCAGAAGGGAGGGAGGATGGATGGCAACTTGGAGTCAAGGAGGTAAAAGGTTAGAGGTCATCATACAGCACAAGGCAACAGGTCCTGGAGGACTCACTGGGGTGCAGGGGAACCTGGAATAAGTTCTCTTTCAGCCTTGTCTGGAACTCACCAAGTGATGCACGCGCTAGGTGATGGAGCCGCACTGGAGCCCTCTGTCCTTCTCTGCTGGGACATGTGTGCACTCGTGTGGCTGTTTGGTGATCATTCCTTCCTGGCTCTCGGTCTGCTCTCAGGAGCTTTGATTGACAGCAAACCTCCTGCAGTTGAGAAATTCCACCCTAGGTCAGCCCTCCCCCGGACGTTCCAGCCCCAATTCTGCCTCCCTATTGCCCTGCCTAATGGGGTTTGCTGGGGGTGGGGGAAGGGATGGGGCTTGGCTGCTGAAAACTGTTACAGCTCTACCACTGCTTTCCCATCAGAGGCGGGTGCTCAGCCATGAGGGTGGGCTGAGGGGCTCTGCTGGGGACAGAGCGGGTGCCACATCCCTTTCTTCTGGCCAAGGTCTGTGAAACCCGCAGATCAATGGAGAAAGCAGGCAGAGGGACCTCTCCTAGTTTCCTCCCTCTGAAATTCTTCAGGAAGCTGCCAGCCTACCAGGCTTTCATTCAACTTTCTTGTGGATGAGAGATGTTTACCAAGCACCTAGTATTGGTCAGTGGCTGGGTTTCAGAGGCCAATTAGATTGGTCTCCGCCCTCAAGGTGCTCCCAGTCTGGGAGGGGAGGCCGAGAGGTAAACCGCCAATTACAACACACGGCGACGGTGCTACAATTGGAGGTGAGGAACTCCTCGTGGAGGAGTTGATTCTCTCCAGCTCCACAGCAGGTACCTCTCGCTAAATGGCTGCATTGGGCACCTACGGCCCACCCTCGGGTGGACACTGTGTGCCCTGCTGAAGACCTCATTCCTCTTCTTAGGTGGCTTGCAGAGGCACTGCCCCTTCAGCTTCTTTGCTTGACTGTGCCCTCTCCCCACCCCCACCCCCACTGGACTTCCACAGTTCCCAGAAGACATCATGTTTGCTGGCCCCCTGCCTGGAACACCATGTCCCACACTCTGCTGGGTCCTTCTCATCCTTCAGGGCTCAGCTTAAATATTGCTCTTGGGGATGGCCTGACCACCCAGTCTAAAGTCAGCCCCTCGCTGCTGTCACTCAGGCAGCTTTTCTTCCCCCATATCCCTCTTTCTACTCTATTTGCTCATTTCTTCATCGCTTCACTCTTGCAGCCTGTGAACGATGTGAGGACAGGAATTAAAAGCACAGACTGTTGCTCAGACTGCCTGCCTGCAAGTCCTGCAGCAATGCTCACCAGCCGTGTGACCCTGGGAAAGTCATTTCCCCTCTCTGTGCCCCAGGGGGGTAATAATTGTACCTACCCCATCGAGGTATTGTTCCGGTTTAATGAGTTAATATACATAAAGCACTTGGGACAATGTCTGGCGTATGTCAGGTGCTCAGTATATATTAGATATCATTATTATTTTTATATCCAGTGCTTAAAATGGTGCGCAACTCAATAAGTATTTGATGATTAAATGAGACACCTGGGCTGAATCTCCAAGGGAGTAGGTTAGGGTTGCTTCTGGGTCCTAGATGCACACTGAGTTCACCTGGGCGGGGGTGGGGCTTTAAAAACCAGTGATGCCTGGGCCACAATCCCAGGAGAGTCTGATTTAATTATTCTGGGTGTGGCCTGGGCATTGGAGTTTTTAAAGCTCTCTGGGATTCTGATTCCAGGGTTGAGAACCATGGAGATGACACTCACAACACCAAGAAAATCATGCAGCTGTAAGGCCTCGATGAAGGATGTCCTTGAAGAGGGAGCAGAGAGAGTGAGGCCAGGGCAGGGGAGTTGAATGGTAGCACAGAAAGGAAGGGCCAAGCCAAGAAGGGCCCCTACGTGCCTAGGCTTCGTGGGGAAGTCCGTGGGGAGCCTGGAAGGCTTTTAAGCTGGGAATGACATGGTTCGATTTGCCTTTAAGGAAATTGGCCTGGGTGGCTGTGTGGAGGAAGGATTACCGTGAATGAAATTGAAGGCTCGGAGATCAGAGGACAGAAGCCCTTCTGCTACCACAAGAGCAGCTCAGGGCCCGGTTCATACAGAGAAGGCGACTGGCTTGGTCCCTGTTTAATTACTTAATCCTCCTTGGCATGTCTGATCAGTGAAATCTGGACAGTGTAGGATTCCTCCTTGCCACTCTATCCCCAGCCGCATTTGAAACCCCTGTCACTCTAGGCTGATGTAAACCCTATCTTGTCCTGACCACAGAAGGGCTTTTCTGTCTGAGTTCTAAGCCAGGTTCCCAAGTTGCAGCAAAAATTCTCTATTCCACAGCCCTCTGGCCCTTGAGCTGGTGGTTTCAAGCTGGAAATCCCTCCCAGGTCCACTTCCTCACCTATGATGTCCTCCAGCTTGTGATCTAAATGTACCGATTTTCCCCAGGTTCCAGGCTGGTCCACCCTTGAAGCAACAGGCTCCCATCCCCAAGCCCTTCTCTCCCAGCAACAGCTGGAGTGTTTTCTTCGTCTTCCCCTGCG
Organism: Delphinapterus leucas; assembly: GCF_059928025.1. Classification (NCBI taxonomy): domain Eukaryota; kingdom Metazoa; phylum Chordata; class Mammalia; order Artiodactyla; family Monodontidae; genus Delphinapterus; species Delphinapterus leucas. The sequence goes on from NC_143138.1 coordinate 34,680,608, forward strand.
CCTGGTTTGTAGGTGAGAGTCGCACTTTCTGACTCCCAGGTCCCCAGCCACCAAGCTGTTTCCATCTCATTGTTCGATCGTCCTAGATGTGGATGTGGGTCCAAGTGCTGCCTCTGAATGGCAGGGCTGTTAACAAAGTGACCCACGTCCTTCCCACCGTGCTGTACTGCATGCTACTCCTTAGAGACAGTATAGATGCATGCTTCAAACTGCCTCTGCTACTTACGGGCTGTGTGACCTTGGGCAAGTCATTTGACCTCCTTGTGCCTTAGTTTCCTTATCTGTAAAATGGGGGTGAAAACTCAGAGACACTTACTTAGTCCAGTGCCACCAGTGATGGCCATGCATTTGGATTGGCCATCTAATTCCGAGGATACAGTGGGCTTTATTTCACACCTTGTTTCTTAGCATTAGGGGAGCATTCAGGACAGGACAGGAAATAAAGCACACAGAGCATCTTCATTTTCATCTCATGGGGAGGTCCAGCACCTGCTCACCTAAACAACTTTTTGGCCCCTTGCTCGCACGGGGCACATCGGCTGCTGTGGATAAGAGCTGAGATGCATGTGTGTCTCCTTGGTACAGAGAAGCTGAAGCCTCAATTTCCTGCCATCTGTACACCGTTTTAGAGACCCAAGGCCTTCCTGCCAGCTCACGGTTCCCCACAGATAGGGGTTTCACGGCACACAGGGCAGACACCACAGAGCACATGTGCCTTAACTGTTCTGTGGGGGGCCAGCCCGGGCCATTTCCCCAGGGTGTGCTAGGCCAGCCCAGGCTGCGTCAAGCCTTGACTCAGTTATCTGCATATAATGTTTCTCATATGAGGGGACAGTCAGTAGACTGCTGTCAACTAACAAAGGCTAAGACCGGATTTATGAGAGAGAGGAGAAGAGTGGGAGAAGCTGCAGACCATCTGGGAAGAGTGAATCTTGTTTTTACGTTTTGAGTGGCTGTCTAGGGGCATCAAAGAGCACAACGGAGTTGTTAGGAGCTTACCACAGCAGGATGCCTGCCAGGGCCACCTCACCAGCACCTGTGCCTTAGCTAGGCCAGGTCTGCACCTTCCCCCTCAGAATTCCTCAGCAAGGGGCTGCTGTGGGGTTAAATGAGTCAGTGCATGCAAATTCCTCCCAAAAGTGAAGAGTAAGTGTTCGTATGGAAATAAGTTCACAGTGAATGTCTAGTAAGTTCTAACTACTAGCGCTTTCCTTCTCTGGGTTCCATCTGTTGGCCTCTCTAGCTGGCATTGCCTCATGTCCCATCTCTCTTCTGGAACTGAGATTAGGAAGGGGAGAGGAGGAACATGGGGACCAAGAGAGGAAGCCAAGAGCCAAGACGGCTTTGGAATAGTTGGTTTTAAGCGATAAGGTGGTGAGGTTGTTCCCCTCGGGCCCTTTAGGGTCTGGGGTTGAGGGGGGTATCTTTTTTCTTCTTTTAGCCAAGGCAGTATCAATCAGAAACGCCCCCATCATTCATAATTCCATCCTATTGGTTGGGAGCCAGCTGTGTCCGCCAGTTTGGTTTTTTCTCAGCTGTGAAAGATAAGTAGAAGCCCAGAGAAAGCACGTCTTGTCCTGTCATCCATAAGGACCCTGGTAGCAGGAGGCTGTTCCCTTCCTGAGTGGCTTCCGTCTCTACTTCTTTTTCTCCAGGAAGCTAAGTGGGCTGAGGGACGGAGTCTCAGGGGCTGACTTGGATCCTGGCTGTCCCAGGGACTTGCAGTATGATCAAGAGGGTCTCCTCTCTGGCCCTCCTCTGTTTCCTCATCTTTAACACTGGGAGATGGAAGAGCTACAGACATAATATCCTAAGGACTCTAGGGAAATGGTCCTGCCTCTTTCAACTTTAAGCCTACTCTTTGTGTTTCTTTCTTTCTTTTTTTTTTTTTTGCGGTACGCGGACCTCTCACTGTTGTGGCCTCTCCCGTTGCCGAGCACAGGCTCCGGACCCGCAGGCTCAGCGGCCATGGCTCACGGGCCCAGCCGCTCCGCGGCATGTGGGACCTTCCCGGACCGGGGCACGAACCCGTGTCCACTGCATCGGCAGGCGGACTCTCAACCACTGCGCCACCAGGGAAGCCCTGTGTTTCTTTTTAAGGCTGCTCTCAAAGGTCATCATCCCAGGGTTTGGCTGGAATATAAGTGTTAGGGGTCCTACAGTGATTTGTCTTGGGATCCCAATCCTCTTCCAGATGGTCCTGGCTGTTACACATCCCGCCTCAGGGCAGGAAGAGCAGTGCGCCCTCTACTAGGGGCTGAGAACTTTTGTTTTAGAGATGTGGGAAGGCTAGAAACTCCGCGTCAGTCATAAGGCTTTTATTTGAACGGACACGTGCCATGATGATGTGTTTCTGAGTCTGTGCCTCAAACCATCAGAGCTTTAATGGCAGGGCTGTCTGCCTCCATTATTGCACACAGCACCCGCTCAGCCACACAGGAGGAGGGGATGCTTTATGAAGATTCATGCTTCTGTGATGGTGAGGACCGCAGTGGTGGTGGGGAGGTGGTGGAGGAGGTTGGGCTGATTGTGGGGATGCAGGGTATGACTGCAATGATGGTGGAGATGGTTGTTGAGGTCACGGTGTAGGGAAAGGCTGAGGAGACAGGGCATCATAGGCAGGTAAGAAGTATTTTTGCTAGTGGCAATGGAAGGGCATGGAAGGACTATTATTATTTTTATTGAAGTATCGTTGATTTACAATGTTGTGTTAACTTCTGCTGTACAGCAAAATGATTCAGTTATACATATATATATACAGTCTTTTTCATATTCTTTTCCATTATGGTTTATCATAGGATTTTGAATATAGTTCTCTGTGCTATACAGTAGGACCTTGTTGTTTATCCATTCTATATTTAATAGGAAGGATATAAATTGATGGATTATAATTTAGAGGAAGGGGAACCAGATTTATGTTTTGAAAAGCTTACTTTAATTGCATGGTGGAAAGCTACTTGGAAGATGACAAGATTGAATGGATGTAGACCAGTTAAGAGCCTATGGGAATAGTCCAGGAGAGAGAGAATGGTGGCTTGGATTGGGGTGATAGAGGTGGGATGGAGAGAAGTGGGCAGAAGCTGGAGCTACTTAGGTGGTACAATCAATGGGACTTGGAGATGATTCGATAATACCTTGATCAGACTGGGGGAGCCGTGAGTGCAAAGGGTGAGAAGAGTTCATCTTATTGAAGATGAGCCTTAAGTTTCTGGCTTGGGCAACTGGATGGATCATTAGAATGTAAGCTGCATGAGGGCAGGGACTTTGTTGTGTCCACCTGTATGCCCAGGCTCTCAAGCAGCAGCTGGCACATGGTAGACCCTTAGGGTATGTTGGTTGGATGACTGTTGCTGTTGACTCTTGGGTCCGATCATGATGGACACAGTATATTACAATTTTTGGTTCCCATGCCCATGTCCTCCACTGGACACCAAACAGTCTGGGAGCTGGCCCACAAACGGTTAATAGTTACAGAGCTGAACCTCAGACTCTGATGAACCCGAATTTAAATCCCAGGACCTTCCTTTACTGGCTGAATGATTTGGGGAAATTTACTTAACTTCCCCAAGTTAACCTGTAAGATGGGTATAAAAAGAGTGCTTATCTCACAAGGTTGTTATACTGATGACATGAGGTAATATAATGCTGTAAAGCACTAAGCCCAGTTCCTGGACCATGGTTGTTGGTGGTAGTCATTTAAGAAAAATGAATCATCTGTATCTCGCATCCAGCACGGTGCCAGCACACAGAGGGTGTGTATGCAGGGTGACGGTGAACAAAGGAGTGGAGGCCGGGAAGCTATTGAAGACTTCGGGGACAGGGCTGGGGAGAATGGGAGATTGATGCTCCTTCCACATGCATCCTGTCACTTCCACCCTCATTTCCATTCTTGCTTCTCAGCAGTCCAGGAGATGAGACTGCGACGTAGTCCCCAAGGCTCACGGCAGGCCCTTGGTGCCGACGGGGAAAGCAGAATGTCTGGGGACTCAGCTGCTCCCACATCTACCTTTGCTTCAGCCGAATTGCAGCTTAGTCACAAAGAAGTGTGTTTTAAAAATAGCAACAGGTGATGTTCATCCAGATGGAAGCCCCTAAAAACCACTGCTCCCTAATGGTCTTTGCTCCATGGTAAGTGACTGTGGATTGACAGGGAGCCCCCAGCAGCTGGTGCTCTCTGTGCCTTTCCTCCCTTTGATGGGAAAGTAAGGTCTCAGCAAGCCTGAGGACCCTGGAGGGCCTCCCAGAGAAGGAGGGGGAGGGAGCTCACTGACCCAGCAGCTGCCCCTGCTGCCGTCCTCGTGCGTCCACACTGGAGAGAGAGCGAGATACGAGTCACAGACACTGAGCTACTGGCTGGATGCAGAGAGGCAAATGTTTTGAAAGCAGGACAGAGAGGCACCCATCCACACCTGGGTCGTCTGTGGGTGCTATATATGTGTTTAGGGAGGGGTTTCTGCACATGGCGCCCTTTGAGCCATCTGTCAGCTTAGAGTCAACCCTCAGGAAGATGTGGGTGGGACCAGAAGCCGCACTTGGTCAAAATCTGGACTCGGGCCTTAGGGAGACACCTATGTGACACACTCCTGCACAGGCAGAGGCATAGGTCCTGACCTTCACATCCTCTGTGGCCAGCCCTGCCCTCACACTCACCTGCAGCCCCTTGAGGGGCACAGCCGTGGGCAAACCCCAAATTGGGCCTCTTAGAATAATGCAGTGTGTGTGTGTGTGTGTGTGTGTGTGTGTGTGTGTGTGTGTGCGCGCGTGTGTGTGTATACACCCACGTGCACGCAAGTGCCTTTACATGTACAATGGAGCCTCAACAGTCAATTTCTAAGGAAGTCTTCACTTCCAAGTGGTGACAGAAATAGACTGGGTTTCTTTTGAGAGCTTTCTCTAGCTGGTTAAGACAATATGTGTGTGATGGCAGGACCAGGAGGCCCCATTCCCGCTGCTTCTCCAGTGGCTAAGGTCCTTCAACGTGGGGGCAGCGGAGGGAGACTCCAGCAAGCCCTGCCTCTGGCTGGAACCACAGCGTCCTGGCAAAGTGGCCCGCTCTCCAGGCGGACCCCGTTTCCTGCTGGGGATGTGAAATTGGAAATCTTGTCTCTTCTCAGGCCCTTTTTCCCTCCTGCCTTTGTACCCCTTCCCTGGCACTCGCTGGGCCAGTTCCTAGTTTTTTCGACTCTTCCAACGTCAGGAAGCCCCCCAGCACTCTCCAGTTCTGAATATGAGATAGACATCCCTCCTGTGTCCCCTCTGGTGCGCTGTACTTCCCCAATCCCAGCACTACGATGCTGCCATGCCTCCTTCTGCCTTCCCTTAATTCCCACCTCCAGGAAGCCTTCTGAGATTGCTCTAGCTCCGCCTTGCCCACAGCACCGGCCTCATTCACCATGTGTACCCTCCTCCACCTCTCATCGTATGGTCATTTTTAAATGCTCTTTCTCTTTGTCACTGTCCTCATGCTCTAGCTGGGCTGTCACCCTCATTCATTCATTCATTCTTCAGATACTCATTGAACTTCTTGTCTGCTATGAGCCAGACACTGGACTAGGCCCTGGGGCCATGGAGGTGAGGAAGACTAACGGTTTTCTGCTTTGGGACTCCTTGACTCCAGATCAGCAGGTGGAGGAGTGGGGATACCCGGGGTTCCCTGAAACCTGAGGTTGCAGAACAGCATGGGGAGGCCTAACTGGGGACGGGTGTCACCTGGAACCTGGGAAAGTGAGCAGCCTGGGTGGGCCACCCTGGCCTGCCACAGCCCACCCCCTTCCTCCAGCCCCTCTGGAGCTTGTCCTCGTTGGAATTCCCTCCTCACCCCACCCTCCCATCAGGGCCAAGTGTGGGAAAGGCGGGGCTCTTGTTTTTCTAGTATCTGAAATGGCCGTGCCTCTCCCTTTCCCTCATTTCTGAGCAGCTTCTTGTCAACCCCTTGAGCGAAGGTGCCTTCTTGTGGAGGTCCAAGGAGAGAATTAACAGTGGATCCAGCTGCTCCCGGGAGCCCCCTGAGCCAGCAGTGTCTACAGCAGGCAGCCCCCAGCAGGGGAGAGGACACTGCCTACGGCGTAATGTACCAGCCGCCCTGGGCAGGCCTGGGCAGCAGTGGGAGCAGTGCTCATGGGAAGGCTGTAGGAGACATGGGTTCTACCCCGGGCAGCCCCAAGCCAGCCATCGGCCTCCCTCTGCAGGGGCGTCAGGTTTCCCAACTACAAAATAAGGGTCGCTGCTGCAGCTCCCTGGGGCCCCTTCCTGCAGGCCAGCTCTCCTGCAGCCTTTACTTTTTGTTCCTCTGAAGGCAGGGGGGCTGACTGCAGAGAGCTTCAAGGGGGCTGTCCCAGCTGCCCTTTCCCTAGGACCTGAGCTCCCAGCACCACCTCATGGTCTGGTGGCTGTGTGTCCCTGGGGTTCCATTGAACATGCCTCCCTGCTGAACATGCCCAGCTGTGACACCCAGGCAGAGGATAGCGCCACACAGAGTCTAATCAGTTATACTCCAATAAAAGTTTTTTAGAAAAACACGTTATTTGTAAAAATGAGAATGGAAGTGTCCAAGAATAGGGGAAAGGATGTATTATGGATGGAAACAAGATAGAAGACTTAGAAAACTATTAAAAGTATTTTTAAAGAAAAAAAAAGAGTCTGTTCAAAACATCCCTTCCACAGACGGACACACCACATAATTGCTGAATCAAATTATAGGGAGGGAGGCAGAAGTCAATTAGGTAGATTTGGTAGATTTGGGGGTGGTCCAGGTCACCTACATTAGTGGCTTTCAAACTTTTTTTGACTGGAACCCACAGGAAGAAATATGTTTTACATCACAACCTAGTAGGTACATTTGACACATACAAATACCCAATGTGTGTATAATGAAAATTATAATGGAAACAAAGTGTGAAACAATATCCTTACTAAGTACAGTACTCCTATTCTCTCCTCTCCTCTCCTCTTCTCTTCTGTTTTTCTCTTCTCTCCTCTCTCTTCTCTTCATCTAATCCTACCTTATCCTGTTCTCTCTTGTCCTCCTAAGCACGCTGGTCATGATCTATTGCTTTGGTTCCATCACCCACCAATGGGATGAACTGCAATTTGATAGACACTGATCTGGAGTGATTGGGCAGATCTTCTGTGATGGATACAGGGAGATTTGTCTGTTCCAATGTTAGTAAGAGCAGCTTTCCTCCCGGAGCATCTTCCGGCTGGCTGATCCGGAGAACATTCACTCAGCAGCATGCCAGCAGCCGCAGACCCTTTCCCTGTGGGAGTGAGGCATGCCCTCCACCTGCCATCCCTGTCCCTATATTTCCCTGGTGCTGCCGAGGTATTTCTGAATATGTGAGGGTCCCTGGCCTCACAAGGGCTCCCCTGCCCAGGGATACTGCCTGACGCATCACAACATCCTGGCCTGGTCATGGGAAGAGCCTGTAGAGCCTGGAGTACATGATCTCTGAAAGGCGGGAGGCGGCGAAGGCTGGAGACTTGTCCCAGACTCAGTGGGAGGGGGGGCCGCCTGGACTGGATTCCATTCAGTCCACAAACACTCATTTAGTATTTTCCGTGTCCCCCGCACTGTAATACATTAAGGCCACAGAAATGAAGAGATCTCTCAACAAATGTTTACTGAGCTTCCTCTGAGCACTTGGCCCAGGGCTAACGGAGACAATGCCGAGATGAAGGAGATACAGTCCTGCTTTCCAGGAGCTCGTATCTGGGGGAGGCGTGTGTGGACAGATGGTTAAAACTGTCCTTGGCTTTGGGATGGCCAACTCAGGACTGAGCCTGGGAAGTGGAAGAGGAAGGCCGGCCCTTGTGTACCAGCTGCTCCCACATGAGTGGGATGTGGGAGAATGGCAGAGAAGGAGAAATGAGAATTTGTGAACAGGACTGGGGGAGACTATCCAGGATGGGGAGGTGGGGGTCTGCAGGGTGGGAGAGGTGGAGTCAATGCGGCTCAAATTGGAGAGGGTGCTGGGCAGGGGTGGAGGGGTAGGTTTGAGTCACACCCCTCCTGGCCCTTGTCGCATCTCTGATCCCTTGCTGACCTCAGAGCCTGGATGACTTCTCAGGGTCAAAAGGCAGGTAATTACAGGTGGGACCAAGTAACTCCCCCAGGGGTTACTCCCTCCACCCCACCCCCAGCCAGTGCCAGTCTCGGCCAGGCTCCCCTGCTCAGGCCTGGGACCGTCCCAGCCAGACCCAGACCGGGGGTTCCCAGGGTGCTGGAGTGTTGCATCCAGTGGCTGGCTGTGCTCTAGGCAGGATTTACGAAAGTGGGAGTCATAAACTAAATTCAAGTAACGTCTCAAACAGTGACATCGGGCAATAGACTGAGCGATGGAGGCAGAGTAATGGCTTTACTTAGGAGCCCTGATTTACAGCATCATCAGGAAGCCTCGAGGCCCCGCTCTTTGCCAGAGGAGCATTTAGGGGCTGACCCCTCCCCACCGGCCGCCAGGCTCCCGTTCTGCACAGGATAAAGGCAGGGGAGCAGAGCAGCGCTGCCTCAACCCCGCTCACCCCCAACACAATCAGCAGCTTCGTCTCACCATCCTGACACGCTTCTCTGCTGGGGTCCGCACCCCAGCATATGCTCCTTGCCCAGCCCCCCATTAATCCTCATTGTCGTCAGAAATCACTCCTGTGGGTGCCTTCCCCTGATGCTATGCTGGCACACCTGTCGGGGCATGCTGCTTGCACCCTCTGTCTCCTCCCACAGTTCAGGGTCAGGGTGAAGCCCGGCCTGCGGACCCTGAGCCGCCCCTGACCGCTGTGGACCTTGGGCAGGCTACGTAGCTTCCCCATGCTTCCGTTTCCTCACCTGCATGACATCACCCGCCTCATAGGGCGTTCTGTGGGGATTAAGTGACAGGATGCAAGGAAAGTGCTTGGAAGAGCAGAGGGGGAGCTCTGAGTAATAGGAATAGGAGCTGATAATAATAACAATAATAATTATTATTATTATTGAATGATTCTAACATAACTATAGTCCTCACCTTCCCCACTAAACCCCAAACTCCACAAAGTCAGGAACCCTCTTTCCTATCAGATGGAAGGCATCTCCTCCCACTCTGCCCGCCCCCGCCTTCCTGTGACCCACTGGCCTCTCGCATTCAGCTCACTGATGGTCTAAGTCCCGTAGGAGCCATGTGGCCACACCCTTTTCCCACCCCCGTGCAGTGCCATCCTTGCAGACTCTGGCCGTGGGGCTGGAGAATAGAGTGACAGATCCTTCACAGACAGCACTGGCCGAGCCCTGCAACTATCCAGGTGAAGGAATTCCTGGCTGTTCCTCCACTGGCCATGAACCAGTGGCTGGAAGAGAATCCATGCACCGTCCACTTGGTGGTGCAGAGGGTGTGGGCTGGGAATTTCCTCCTGTTCCCAGGCTCCCCCCGGGGCGTGCTGCTCCTGCCTGGATCCATGGACAAGCTGGGCTGAAGGAGGTGTGGTGTTGGAGGATCCCTCTGGGTCATCAGAACAGCTTCCCTGGGGACTTCCGCTTGCTCAGGCTGGGGAGCACAAGAAACCACCCATTAGCCAGAAGGCACCTCTTCTCTTCCCCTTTTCCCCTTCTCGTGGGGAGTCAGCAGGCACGGGGCACCCCATCAGGGATCTCCACCACTCAGTACTGGAATCTGTTACTTCTTTCAGGTAAATGGGCAAGCAAATCCTTACCCAAAGTATAGAAACCAGGTAACAGCAAAACCACTGGGCATTCATTTAGAAAAGGCTTCCACGCAATTAAGTAACGTCATTATCATCAACACCAGTAGTAATTATCACTCATATAGCACTTATTACATGCCAAGTACTGTTCTAAACACTTGTAAATGCTCATTTAAATCTCTCAGGGATCTTATGAAGTAGGTGCTGCTCTCATTGCAATTTTATAGATGCAGCACAGAAAGGGTAAGTAACTTGCCCGAGGTCACACAGCAGAGCCAGGATCTGCATACTTAATCATGGGTGTGTAGCACCTCTGCTGCCCAGTTTCTTCCCCTGGGCATACCTCACTCTCATCTTTACTTGTAGATGTCGTGCTGGACCCTCAAGGCCGAGCCCTGTCCCTGACCCCAAGGCCTCCATGGACCCCTGCCTCTGGATCTTGTCTCTTTGTGGCTCTCCGGGGTGAAGGCCAGTAGTGGCAGCTTTGGCCCCACCACCATCTCCACCACCCTCGCCCCTTCTCTGAACCACTGCACCTCTGCTTCCTGCCCTTTTCTGCCCTTTCCCTGTCATTTCTGTGAGATAGTCAGGACATCACTTCCATCGGGCAGATGTCAGCGCTTTGAGGGCAGGCTTGTGTTCTCCAAAGGTCAGACATGTGCTGGACCCTTGGGGGCCTTGCCCCTGAGTGAAGGAGAGTCTGATAAATCATGGGCATCCTCTGTTGTGAGCTCACAGCCATCCCATCTCAAATCCTTCAGGGTTGCTAGGCTGGGGGGCCTGCACAGAATGAAGTGGTAGCATGATGGCAGAAAGGCTGTGAGGCATGCCAATGGGGGAGGGCCACCCAGGGGGCACCTGGCAGTTGAGTGTTGATTATGATCCTTGTTATTATTATGTCCCTTTGTCTTAAGGAACGCTTGTCAGAGGTGACATAGATTAGGCAAAATTGAAGAATTCCTTGAGCTGGATTTGTATCTTAGGCGCTCTGAGCATCGGTGGCCATGGCCTCAGGAATTCTGGGAGTGGGCCAAACTTGGGATGACTCAGACAGGGAGACAGGAGTCCAAGAAATCAGCCATTCAGAAGAGGGCCCAGGGCATTAGTAGGGGAGTGTGTTTGTGTGTGTGTGCATGTGTGTGTGTGAGAGAGAGAGAGAGCCACTGGGTCCTAGCTCCCTCTCTTATCACTAACCATCTGTGTGACCTTGTGCCCACCACCTGCACTCGCAGCTGGAAAACCATCCTGAGGACGAGGGGAGTGCTTTCTGAAGGCTGTAATGGTGGAATGTCCTGCAGAGTCAGGGTGTGGATGAGAGTGTCCTGGGAGAAGGATCACACTCCAGGTATCTCTCCCCTCCCCTCCCTCTGCCCTTTCAGAAGAGCACATGGCCTCCCTCCTTCCATCCTCACTGCTCTGCACCTTCAGGGCAACTTCAGATCACATTCATCCTTTCAGGCAGAACAGCTCTTTCCCTGGGGTGAGAGGGGCCTGCTAGGGTGTCAGCATCCAGCCTCGGAGGGCCCTCTGATGGCTGTGGCTCCTCCCAGGCTCTCCAGACCCCAGGTTACAGCCACTGGGCCAATTCTAAACCCACCAGCTGTTGGGGCCCTTCCCTGGTGGCTCAGGTGGGCGGGGTGGGTGGAGCTTGAGGAGGGGCTGGTCTGCTGACAGCCAGGGTCACGGTGCCCAGAATATGCTTGGTGCAGAGCCTGGAACAGAGTATGTTCTCAGTGTATTATTATTGTTAAGGTTACCCTGGTTTTATTACCTGTCTTGTTCTTAGGGAGCTCCCAGTCTAAGGTGACACAGATGTAGGCAAAGAAGAAAGATGTAGTGCAGTAAAACAATTGTAGTTTCTAGGTAGGAAACTATATGGGCAAGATGGACGTCAGGGATATGTATAGGTGGGGTGGGTGCTCAGTGGTGGGCTTTCCAAGTCAGTGTAGAGAGGGTTGGACCAGAATCACCACTGCCTCTCATCTATTCCATGCAAGAAGGCTTCCTGTGGGAGGGGAGGTTTCTGAAGCCCTTTGGAGGAGGGAGAGAAACTGGCTGGGGAAAATGGGTAAGTACGAGGATGTGGGGCTGTGAGTACAAGTAAAGGATGTCTCTCACAAAGCCAGGAGTTACAGACTGCTTCCCCTGCCCCCTGGAGCAGGGCTGTGAGGAAGGGGCTCTGCATGTAGCTCTTATCTCCCGGATGGGGCCCCGCCAGCGCCTCAGTGCATCAGTTGGCTGCCACCTGTCCTCTGTGATCAATACTCTGAGAAAGATTTCCTGCATCCTGCCAGCTCAGCTTCACGTGCGGAGGGAAGAGAGAGCAGGGAGGGTCTCCTCTCCTAACCAGCGGTGAGCTCATCTCCGCCAGCCTCCCCTCACCCGCTGCCCCAGGTGGAAGAGCAGGCAGGAGGGGGCCCCCCCCGCAGAGTGCCTTCCATTGTCCTGGCCTTTCTAAGGCTGGCAAAGACAATGCCTTACACTCCTGGGGAAAAGAGAATGGGGGAAATTATTTAATCAACTGTAAAGAGAAGGATGGAGTTATGTTAGATGTCAGGAAGAACTTTCCACCAGCAGGCAAGGAAAAGGCCTTTCTTATACGTTATAATTAATTACACGTTATTGAAAATGGCTTTGTTAGAAACAGAATGTCGGCCTCACCTCCTGCTTCTGCTGTGGAAACCACTGTGCTCGTAGGTTGATTTACTGTGGGGTGATTTTGAACCAAGAAACTGGCCGGGGGCAGAGATAAAAGATAGATGGAAGATATGTAGGTGAAAGGGCAAGAGTGATTTTTTTTTTCAGAGAGAAGGAGGGACGGAGGGAGGAGGAGAGAGAGAGATTGAGATTGAGAGATTGAAAAACAAAAGTATACAAAGCAAGCAGTGTTTGAGACTTTGGGCCAATCATCTGACCTCTTTGGGCCTCAGTTTGCTCATCTGTAAAAGGGGGCCCCATTTTAGCTTAGTCAGTGGTTCTGTGAAGCTGTGATTATGATTTGACAACCATTTGTTGGGTCCACTTTACCTTGAATTCATGATTGCTCTTGGGAAACAGGCAAGGAAAAGAGTAAAAATAACTACCTATATTTCTTTGGGACCTTTCTGCTTCCTGTCAGTTTGTCCATCCAAGCTACCTCCTATCATCTTGTCTCTCCACCCATCATCTCTGTATCTCTCCATCCATTCACACCCTCCCTCTGCCCCATTCATCCACCCACCCATCTGTCTACCTCATTGATCCATCTGTCAGTCCACCCATCTCTCTCTCTGTCTTGAATTCTAGCTTACTCCTAGGTGGAACAAAGGTAGGGAAGACAGCGTTTTAGGAGGCCCAAGAAGAAAGACCCCGAGGAAGGTGTGAAATTAGTGCATTAGACAGAAGCCTCCAGAAGTGAGGTGATCTCATAAACTGAATCCCGGTCCACTCACATGTTCCTACCCAGACCTCTGGGCAGCCTCTGGGCAGCCCGTTCTTCTACAGACTCTCTGCTTTGCTTTCATGTTTCCCATAGACCATTCTTCTCCCTCTTAGGAGGAGATGGGGATAAGGGCAAGGAGCCTGTACCCAGTAAGGAAGCCCTGACTCTCAGGTGGTGGGAATGGAGGGACCAGTCAGTGGAGGGACCCAGGTGGGTAGGTAGGAGGGAAGGAGAGGGGGCGTTGAACGGTGATTCCTTTTCTGAAGACTCTGAAAAGTCAGCTAAGAGAGGAGAGCCCTGCTAGAAGCCATGGGAGAGACAAAGGACACCTGTGTCCTTGAACAACACTATCCAGGGTGGATGGACCTCCATGGCCCAGAGAATTAACTAACTTGTTGAATAGCTGAGTATATTAATGGACTGATTAAGTATGGGGTTTTTACTGATTAAGATAAATGAGAACTGCATAAGAGCATTTCAGCACAGAATTATCCTAGTCAAGAAAACTCCAGAGTACATGATAAGAGCTGGTTTTATTTTATTTTTTAAGGGTATTTATGAACAAAGATTAGAAGGATTATGCAAATATAAAAAAAATAGTTGCTGGGCTAGGGTGATTAGAGTATGAGTATTTTTCTTCCTTTCCTTTTCTAGAAACCTTTTAATGATATTGCTGTTATAATGAAAGTTTTTTGTTTTTAAGTGAGAAAGACAAGAAAAATAGGTTTTGGGACTTTAGCGACCTATGTTTTAAATTTGAATTATCTAATGTCTTTAGCTATAAATAGATCTTCTTTTACATGGTGTGGTACTTCTCTGGGATTTTACTTTTTCAAGTCCAGCGTGATTGTGTCTGCTCAGCTACCTCTGTAAGAAGTTCCAATTTCCACAGGCAATGGGGAGCGGATGCAAGACAATATTTTAATACAGAGACCTTTGCTACTCAAACTGTGGTACATGGAGCATTGGCGTCACCTGGGAACTAGTTAGAAGGGATAATTCTTGGGTCCTAACCCAGACCTACTAAATTTGAATTGGCATTTTAACAAGATCCTCAGGTAATTTGTATGCACCTTCAGATTTGAGAACCACTGTTCTAGAAGAGTGGTTCTCAAGCTTGAGCATACATCATCACCTGGAGAGCTTGGTAAGACCAGGATTGCGGGGCCCACTTCAGAGCTTCTGATTCAGTAGGTCTGGGGTGGAACCCAAGAGAAGTTGCACTTCTTATGAGTTCCCTGGTAAGGCTGATACTGCAGGTTGGAGCTCAAACTTTGAGAACCACTGTTCTCAGGATGGAGCAACATGTTATGGCCCCCAGTGAGGGAACAGTGTAGGAACTAGTGTGCCCTTCACCTGTGTAAATGGATTGTCATATCTGTGGGACTTGGATGGGTCTTTTCTTTTGGCTTCAATTTCCTCATCGGTTAAGTGGGCGAATTGGACGTGTTGGACTAGAATCTTCCTTCCACCTCTGATCTCTCTTAATATTTGATTCTATCACATTGGCATGTAGAAGCTGATCAGAATAATTATTTTTATAAGGCATTCTGCTGTTCATATGGAGAATGCTCTGCTAATTCTTCAGCCACCCTCCTGAATTGCTAGGTTGACTGCTTGTGTACAATCTTGGCATCATGGCCTCTATAGTTCCGTCTCGGAATCGGCCCTCAACAGCCACTCCTCCTCCCATGTTTAATGGTTGTAGTATTTATTGATTCATTCAACATGTATTTATCAATCACGATCTAGTCTCCTGTCAGTGGGTTAGGTGCTATGATGGAATCCAGAGAAGTGAATTAAGCTCAACAGATCCATGCACAGCATATCTTTTAAATATAAGTAATGGAAAACCCAAATCAAAGTAGGTAAAGCCATCGAGAGTGTTTATTTGTTCATGTGTTTGTGGACTTCAGGAGCAGGCTGTGGGCTCAGTTTCTCATTGTGTGTCTGTGTCTTGTCCTCTGTGTGCTGGCCTTGTTTTCTTCGCCGACTTCCTTCCTGGCCTCACATCTGCATTCTGTGCTTTCTTGAAGAACGCAGGTTTCTGGAGGGCAAAGACCATGCCTCTGTTGTTCACTGTAGGATCTGCCATTGCCTAGAACAGTGTCTGGCATGCAGATGGCCTCCGTGATTACCTGTTACTGAGTGCTGTGTCCCTGAGAGTTACTCTAAATGGACAGACCTGGATCACACTTTCCTCAGGAGCTCGTCTCTGTGGCTCCGGTCATGAACCATCACTAACTGTCCTAGTCACGTACATGCCCCACCCTGGAGCTGGAAATTGAGTCAGCCTCCCCAGACCCACAGGAGGTCCTAATAGAATTTGGGAGCTTTAATGACGGATCCTTGGAAGGCAACCGTGAATGTGCACGGCAGTCCGCCTCTTTGGCTGCGACATATACTCTTGTACTACCTGTACACTTTCCAAAACACCCACCTGCATGCAGTGCACTCACCTGTGCCCAGAGCAAGGCGTTGTGAGATTTCAGCCAGCTGCTGCTTACAACTCCTGGTCAACCATCTTTCAGCGTTCACAGTCTTCTGCATTTAGTCCAGAGAAGACTGCTGCTGTTTCAGGCCCCGATTTGTTAAATGGAAAGCTATCTATGTCTCAACACACCCAGCATGCACTAGTGGAGACAGATTACGAGAATTGCAAAAATCAACAAATTAAGCAAACAAAAACATACCCCTTCCATTTGGAAAACAGTGAAATTGGAAAGCTACATCGCTGTCATTGGTATGTGGTCCACAGCACCTTCTTCTGGCAGTGTGCGCCTTCCTTGCTTAGCCAGTCATGGGTGGGAGGCTTTCTCGGGTTTATTGTCCTCTCTAGACGCCTCTGAGGTGGACATTGCAGAGGACCTCTCTTTTCTACTATTTTAGCGGTTGCCTCCTATTGGATGAGGCTGGGAACTTGGGCACTGCCCTAGGGTTTAACCAATCAAAGGCCACTGTCAGCCAGACTTGACAATGTAACTCTCTCTAAAGACTATAGATTTCCAGTCTGTTTACTTCCCAGTCAATGCCATGTGCCAATAACAACAGCCAAGAGATATTGCTGAGTAAGTCTTAAGTCTGAGAATTGTCTCCTAGCAACAGACCTCCTTGCTCTGCTCATTCCCTAGCCCTTAATTTCATAGCTTCTGCCTCCACACTGTACCTCCTGGGGGCCTCTTCCTTGGGAGAGGAAGGCGCTACTGATCTGCCCTTTGCTCACTGCCTACACCTCAGATGCATCCTTACAGCAGAAGAGATTGTCCTCATTGCCAGGAGGGGAGTTTATTTCAAAAGATGTTGTGTGTGGTTCAGGGATTCAGACCTCCTGTGGATCCCAATCTTATGTTCCACTATGGTTCCTACACTTACATTTGCTCACACACAACAGCATCACTTTTCCATCCCTGGCAGGCTCCAGATTACCATAATCTCAAGAAAATGTGGATTATAAACCACAGGTGGCAATGATAGCTTCTCTTAGCAAAGCCATATTTTCTTTCTTCTCTGCTCTCAGAGGGTCACCTGGAACCAAAGTTTGTCTTTGTATTGTGGGACTCCACTTTTTATTGAAGGGCCACAAGAAGAAGTCAGTATATTCCAGAATACTAAATTTTTCTCACCCTCCATAGCCTTATCGGGCGCACAGTCTGCGACCCCAGGAGACTGAGGCAAGGCTTTAACCACCCTCCTTGCTGTTACATATGAAGTGCTGACAATTTGCCAGATTGGGGAATGAGAGCCCCACTGCTTCCCCAGTTGACATCATTGTGCCAATTTTAAAACCTCTCCCTTCTTCTCAAGTCATTCTACTGCCATTTGCTAGAAAGACGTCTTGTGAAGATACAGATCTATGACGGCTATGAAGGTCAGTGATGCCCCAGGGTTGTGAAGGGCTTTGTCCATGGTGGTCCTGGGATGGCCACATCTTTGTTGCTTGCCAGCACATCTATTTGGCATGGTATAAACACCCTGCCTGACACGGTAGGATCAATTATGTCCACATCCCACTTCCGGTAGCAAAGTCTCAATCCACTAGATGCAATTGATTACAAGTAGACAAAAACCCAATTTGATCTGACTTCCAAAAATGAAGGTTATTGGCTTGTGTAACAAGAAAGCTGGGTTCACCAGAGTTTGGCTCATTTCCCCAATCTCTGTGAGTTAGCTTTATCCTCAGGTTGCCTTCCTTGTGGTAGGAAGATGGTTGCAGCACGTGCAGTCTGCCTGTCCACAGGTCAGGCCATCTAGAAGGAGAGAGAACACATTCTCCCAACAATCTCGGGAGGAATTCTTTTTTTTCTTATTTTACCTTATTTTAATCTAGATCTAATTGACCTAAAACATTGTACAACCTAATGATCGGATATATGTATATATCATGAAATGATTACCACAATAAGTTTAGTGAACATCTATCATCACACAGTTATATAATTTTTTTTCTTGTGATAACTTTAAATACTTACTCTCTTAACTTTCAAATATATAATACTGTCAAATATAGTCATCATGCTATACATACCATCCCCAGGGCTTACCTTATACTGGATGTTTGTACCTTTTGACCACCTTTAAATGTTGCACCCACTCCCCACTCCCCACCTCTGGCAACCACAAATCTGTTCTCTGTATAATTAGTTCCTTTTTTTTTTTCAAAAATAGATTCCACATATAAGTGAGATCACACAGTAATTGTCTTTCTCTGATTTATTTCACTTAGCACAATGGCCTCAAGGTCTCTGCATGTTGTTACAAAAGGCAGGATTTCTTTTCTTTTTTATAGCTGAATAATATTCCAGGATGTATATATACCACATTTTCTTTATCCATTTATCTCTCAATGGACACTTAGGTTGTTTCCATGTCTGTGTTATTGTAAATAATGCTGCAATGAACATAGGGATGCGTACATTGTTCTGAGTTAGTAATTTCCTTTCCTTCAGGTAAATACAGAAGTAGAATTGATGGATGATATGTTAGTTCTATTTTTTTTTTTTTTTTTTTTTTTTTGGTATGCGGGCCTCTCACTGTTGTGGCCTCTCCCGTTGCGGAGCACAGGCTCCAGATGCGCAGGCTCAGCGGCCATGGCTCACGGGCCTAGCTGCTTCGCGGCATGTGGGATCTTCCCGGACCGGGGCACGAACCCGTGTCCCCTGCATCGGCAGGCGGACTCTCAACCACTGCGCCACCAGGGAAACCCCTGTTAGTTCTATTTTTCAAAACATTTTTTGAGGAACCTCCATACTGTTCTCCATAGTGGCTGCACCAATTTACATTCCCACCAACCATACAAAAGGGTTCCCATTCCTCCATGTCCTTAACACCACTTCTTATTTCTTGTCTTTTTCATGATGGCCATCCTGACAGGTGTGAGGTGCTCTCTCACTGTGATTTTACCTTGCATGTCCTTGAAGATTAGCGATGTTGAGCATCTTTTAATGTGTCTGTTAGTCATCTGTATGTCTTCTTTGCAAAAATATCTATGCAGGTCTTCTGGCCATCTTTAATCAGGTTTTTTTTTGTTTTTTTGATGTTGAATTGTATGAGTTCTTTGTATATTTTGGATATTACCCCCTTATAGGTATACCATTTGCACATATCTTCTCCCATTCAATAGGCTGCCTTTTCATTTTGTTGATAGCTTCCTTCACTGTGCAAAGCTTTTTAGTTTGATGTAGTTCCATTTATTTTTGCCTTTGTTTCCTTGGGAGGAGTTCTGAGTCCCACTCTGACTGCACCTGCTGGAGCCATATGTTCCTCTCATAACCAGTCACTTGTGGCCTCTGGAATTAAATGTACCGATTGGCACTGGGAGGGGGTGGAATCTACTTCACAGAACCACATAGCTCCCCAAACTGAAATCAAGGGCTTGGGGGAAGATAGCCATACATGCTCCTGATATAAATATAACACTAATAATGCTGATGGCTATCATTTATTGTTCTGCCTTGTGCACTGGATCAAAATAACCTATAAAGTGGGTAGTATTTTTATCCCTAATTTTACTCCCATGTAAAAATAGATGAGAAAACTGAAGTTCTTACCTAAGTCACATGACGGGTAGGTATTAGAAGAAGATTTGCTCTAAAGTCTGCCAGACTTCAGTGAAAATGATGCTTTCCGGCTACATCTAGTTGAAGCCTTCTGTCAGTCAGGTCCTATCAGGAAACAGATGGCGCACTCTCATGGGTTATTCAAAAAGGAACTATTTCTAGAGATGCAGGCATGGCACTGGGGAGCCACAGTGATAATGCAGTATCATAGGGCTAGCTACAGTGGGGAGCTGTTAGCACCCCTAAACTTGAAGGGATAAAGGGTCGGGGTAGTTCCTGAAACCCAGAGGGTGTGTGACCTTTGCTTGAAGGTCACAACCAGACTCACTGGAGGAGTTGGGGTGGGGATAAATAGTCCAAATCCACTCTCCCTCTCCTCTCCCATCTCCTGCTGGTCCTCCCAATTGACCTGCCCCAAGCAGAAGCAGAAAGCATGATGGGCATTGATTTTGGACCCACAGACCAGCTTTCTGGGCAGTGATCAGGGTGAAGAAGCCTGGACAGTTGATCTGGAGGGGAAACAAACGATTCTCAGCACAGGAGCACTGAGGCATAACAAACTAAATAAGAGGCATTATGGGGCGGGAGAGTCACCGTAGTTTTGGGCCGCTTACTGACATGAATCAAGATTTACTTTATCGCCAGTTTTACAACAGAAATACACTCTTAAATCAGTAAAATATAAGAGCTGCAGTTTATTGAACACCTACTTTACCAAGAACTTTATATATGTTATTTCAAATCTCCTCAGTAACTCTAAAAAGAAGATACTGTTATGAGCCTCGTTTGACAAATAAGGAAGCGCTCGGAGAGGTTAAATAGGTGTTGTAGATGGTAAGAGCAAGGGCTGGGGAGGCTGACTGCCTGAGTTCAAATCTTAACTCTACCACTTACTCACTCTGTGACCCTGTGCCTCAGTTTCCTCATCTGAAAAATGGGATAACAGTACTACCTGCCACACAGGGTAGTGAAAGTATATGCAAAACACTTGGAACAGTGCCTGGAACAGAGTAAATGCTCAATAAACATGAGCTTGTACTGTCCACCCGGTGCCTCAAGTTGCGTGATTTGGAGGCTGCAGAGGTGGGGTTTGAATCCAGACTCTAAAGCCAGTGAGTGGCACTTCATCATCTGGTCCGTATCACAGAGTTGGTCAAGCCAATGAGGGCATGTCATAAGGGGCTCCCATGGGCTCCCCACCAGCACTGGCCAGGAGGTGGTTTACACACTTGGGCTTGGCTACTCATTTCTGCTCCTACTGAATCAGGGTCTAGCAGTCAGGGGGTTTACAGAGGCTGCAGGGAGACTCGGGGTCTGTATCAGCAGGTCACTGGGGTTGATCACTCCACCTTCTTCCCAGAAAGGAAGAGTTACAATGCACAGGGTTTGGCCCAAACCCTTTGGAACGTGTCATACCTTTAAGTCCAAGTAGACACACCTGATACGTATTTTCAGCTGCGTTGCAGGCCGTCTCTGCTCTGTCTGACCTGTGCTGCCTACCCGCAAAACCACCTGCCACCCACTGCCTGTGGGCTGCTGAGCTGAACGCTCTTTACCTGCTGCCTCAGTCCCCTGTCCCAGCCAAGCTGCAGTCCTCAAAATCAGCCACTGGGGTTCTCTGGAGCCCCTACCCTGTCTGTTCCTTAGTGCGGGGCAGAACCCACAGAAGCCGCTTGACTACAACCTGTTAGCTGATAGCCTGCATGGAAATATTCTCATTCCCTAAGTGGTTATTGCATGCTTTCCTGGACAGGCATGTGTCTAGGACCTGAAGATACAACACTGAAAGAACAGTTAAAAAAGAAACAGTTAGGGCTTCCCTGGTGGCGCAGTGGTTGAGAGTCCGCCTGCCGATGCAGGGGACACGGGTTCGTGCTGCGATCCGGGAAGATCCCACATGCCGCGGAGCGGCTGGGCCCGTGAGCCCTGGCCACTGAGCCTGCGCGTCTGGAGCCTGTGCTCCGCAACGGGAGAGGCCACAACAGTGAGGGGACCGCGTACCGCAAAAAAAAAAAAAAAAAGAAACAGTTAAAAATAGTCCCTGCTTCATGGAGCTTCCATTTGAAAATAACTTTCTACTCACAGGCCAAAGGATGTCTGTGGCCCTCGGAACTGTGCTGTAGTCAGCATTGCAGCTCAAGACACCAGGCCCTGGGCCTTCCCGCCTCCCACTAGCCCTCTGCTCCTCCCTGTGCATCTTTCCCCTTTCTCCCCGTTTACTTCTTGCCTCCTCTCCCCGCACCTCCCTCTTCCTCTCTTCCACCTTCTCAGTCTCCTCCCCCTCCCTCCTCCCTCTCCTCCCCCAGGGGCCTCCTGTGTCTCCTCCTCCCCTCCCCCACCCCTCCTGTCTCCATCAGCACAGATGGTCACCCACTTAACATGCTCCCGCCATTGGCCCCAGTGCCTGGGTGTGGGAGATGGGGGAATGCAAATCATTCAATCAATGACTGTGTTTTCAATGAAAGTGGCTTGTGCCCTGCCCCTTGTTGACCAACAGCACATTGTTGCAGCCCCAGGAGCCTGCGGAGCCTGGCTCTGCAGTAGGAATGAGTGAGTGGGCTTGCTAGGTGCCTTGTTATCTGGTCAGTTTCCAAGAGGAGAAAATAATAATACCATGTATTAAGCATTCACTATGTACCTTGCTCTGGATCCCACAACAATTCCATAAGATAGGCCCCCTTGTTACCCTCGATTTACAATGCAGAAACCCTGGCTCAGAGAAGAGGAGTGACTGACCCTGGGGCATCTGCTCCTATCTGGGAGAGCAGGATTTGAATTCGGGACACTGTGCTTCCAACCACCATCCCAGGCTGCCCCCTCCATATCCTAACTTGTCACTGCTGCAAAAGGCCCTGCCACCCATTTGCTCTATCCTCCTCCTTAGAAAGATGCAGCTTTGGGGTCCAAGAGGGAAGGCAGTTTGCCATGGGGCCAGTACTGAGCTGGGACTTGCTGTTCCTGGCCAGTACTATGCACATGCAGGGTACCCTCAGTTCTGCAGGAACTGGGGCGCTGGGCCATCCCTAAACCTGCCGGGCTGTTTTGTGAAGAGTAGGGAGGGGGCAGGTGGTTGTTGCTCACCGTCCTTTGAGCTTGGGCTGGTTTTCTTCCTTCTCCTCCATCACAGGAGGGCACCGGGGCCACAGTGTTCTCCAGCTCACACGTTCTGAATCAAGGGTTTGAGACAGGGAGGTCTGGGCTCCCAGTCCTGTGGGGACAAGGGCGTGCGGCCCTGCAGGAAACACTGGGTTATACATGGCTGTTGACTCAAATCCATGTGGAAATGCTCAGCCGCAGGACTGCCAGGCCTGGGGTTTTTATGGCAGCTTCAAGTTGATGCTGAAAGTTTGTGCTAAATAAAAAAAAAGCAAGAGGTCTGAAAACATCAGCCTCACATGGAACTTTTAGGTCTGGCGTTAGTGGGGGCGGATGAGACACTCTGAAGACTCTTGTGGGTTGGGCAGGTCGCTGTGCTTGCAGGCCAGTTGGAAAAGCACTTCCAGGCTTGGGTAGGACTGGCGAATTGTGACCTCCTGTGAGAGCCTCTGGATGGCCCACAGCCTCGGGGTGTGGATTGTAGTGGCAGGTGGGGACGGTCCATACCAGCCATTGGAAGGAAGCTGGGGGCCAGCAGGGTGCCTCCCCAGGATGGGACGAGGACAGGGTGAGCATGCCAGGCCCAAGGGCCTCTGTGGCTGATGAGCTGGGAATTTAGAACCGGCCACAGGCATTTGCTTCACTGAGGACAAGTTCAGGAGGTGATGGGAGCGTGGCATTTCACGAGAGCAAGAAATGGAGAGAATGGGAAGAGATGAAAGCCCAGGTCATATCCCTCTGCAGCTCACCTCTAGGATGCCTGGGCTCTTTGCTGATACAAAAGATGCCCAAGCAAGGGAAGCCCCCAGTGCTTGCAGCTGTTTCCTGCTGAGGACTTGACCCATAATTATAATCCCTCTTCTTTCATTTCCTCTGTGAAAACAGCAACATTCCGGCTAGACTTTGAGCTAAAAAAAAGCATCTTACAGAGCTTAAGAGATTTATAAACACGGTGAAAAATCAGTCTTGTTTTCCCACAGCTTGTTTCCCTAGGTGAGTGGAGGGAGGAGGGGAGAGGGGACAGCAAGGCTGGGACGGGGGGAGGCAGGAGTAGGAGTGGGGAGGATACAGATGCGCAGGACACCTGGGTGTGCATGGACCAGAGCTGAATGGAAGCCAGGAATAGGACTCAGCTCCCAAAACCCTAGCCAGTCGTCTCTGGGGGCAGTGAGAAAGGTACATACACACATAGGTGTGTACGTATAATATGCAGGTGCCCCAGGCTTCAATCTGAAGGCTTTATGGGACTGGTGTAACCAGAGAAGCCAGAATAAGAGGAATGATTGTCCCTCTGGACTCCGTGCTGACAAGGAGGGACTGCATAAGCCAGGGAGATGTCCACCTGTTGGAGGGGAAACAGACGTATAGTCTTTTCAATGTGCTCATGAGGTCTGAAGGTCCATCATTCAAGATTAATTCAGACTGTCCCAGCTTTTGGGGGTGGCAGGGGCTCCACAAGTCATCAGACCCAACAACTTACTTTGGAAATGGTTTGCTGCCCATTTTGTGGGTAAGTCATGTAAGTGACTGGATGGGGGACCGGGAGTTAGCACCCTGATCCGTAGCCCGCGTTCACTTTGCAACCCTGCCTTTGTCTATAGGGTGCTTTGGTGTTAGGTGCCCTTGGGGAAAATGTGGATATGTGGCTTTGGGGAGTCACAGCTCCTGCTGCATCCACAGAGACCTAGGGGACTCCTCCCAAGCAGGAAGAGCAGCTGGGGGTGCCCAGCCCTCTGGGGACAGGCTCAAGGTAGGTGCCTGAGGGACCTGAGTTCTGTCTGGAGCTAGGAGGGCCAGGGGTACCAAGGCGAGTGTCACCTGTGCGAAGAGACAAGGCGTGGTCAGAGTTGGGGGCAGAGCTGGATACAGAGGAGACGATGAAGAGGTCTTTTTAACTTCTTACTGCTCTGCCCCCAGCCAGGCTCAGGGGCCAGGTGGTGCAGGTGTCCTGGGCAGAAAGTGAGGAAGGCTGCTGGCTGAGGCCGGGGTGCAGGGGCTGGAGGCTCAGCGCTCCGCACCTGTCCGCAGAGCCTCTGAAAGTCCCTCCCCGGCTGCTGGGTCGTGATATGCGGTGCCTCCTGCCCACCCATCCGCCTGCCCGCCCCGTTCCTTCCTCCTCCCAGCCAGCACCGCCTGGGCCACATCCTTAATGACCCTCTGCTGCGGGCCGAGCCTCTCAGGGCTCAGGTTTCCTAATTGGGAAACTCACAGCCTGCATCTCGGGGAAAAGGCAATCACCCAGGAGCCCAGGAAGTTCATGGTGGAGGGCGTGGGCTTCCTCCTGGTCCACTGCTCTCTCTCCTCGTGTTAGAATTGATGGGAGCACGCCTGCAGCAAGCATCCAGCCCGAAGCAGCAGCCTGCCTGGACATGGAGAGTGTGTGTGTGTGTGTGTGTGTGTGTGTACACGTGTGCATGCGTGTGTTTGAAGGACCAAGTCTCTCCACATGAGCAAAAGTCTGTGTGTTGAAGGCCCTGCAGGTGGCTGGGATGACAGAGGCACCCTGGGCGTGGTGGTGTGTACCTGCGTGTAGCACTGCTTTCTGTGTGTGCACGCGGGCATTCTCGGCTGCGTGTTTGTGTCTCTGTAGATACGTGTGCCTCTCTGGGTTCCATGTACAGGTGGGGGTGAGCTTCTGGGCGCCCGTGTGGCACTCTGCATACTGCTGTGGTGTCCGATGGGTGCCCATGTTTGAATAACATTATGAGAATCTCTCTATGGGCCGGAAGCCCACTGTTGGGCGTGTGTCTATGGGGGGTGGCGCTGGAGGACTGGGGGGCCGTGGCTGCCCTGGCCGAGGCCCGTGTCCAGACGAGCCCTGTTTCCCAGCATTCTCTGCGAGACCATCCCTGTTCACAGCAGCTGAGACCTGCCGCCTACATCTGTGGTCAGCGTGTCTGGGACTTTGCCAGTGAGCTCGGTGCCTGCCTGGCCTCTGCCCTGCAGCCGGAGCTTTCTCTCTCCGCCCCCTTCACTCTCTGCGTGGGCAGGGGCGGCTCCCCAGGGCTCCCCCATGCCATCTGCACCAAGTGTCTGCCCCTGTCATTGCCCCCACCTCACCACATTCTCAGGGACCCTATCCCTTCTTGACACCTCAGTGGAAGGGGGAGGTATGGTGAACAAAGACCTCAGTGAGTCCCCAGCTGTCCCCCAGGGGACACATTCTGCCTCGGGGTTCAGCTATGTGCTCCTCGAGGGCAGGACCCGACACAGATAGGCCCTTTGGGAGAACATGCGGTAAATGAATGAATGGACAGGGGTTACAGACACACAGGTGCCCAGGGAGGTGTCATCTGGCAGAGGCTGAGCTGGGAGATTATTTGGGGTACCCCTCTGTGCAGTGGCATTAGTGCGGAGTCCACACTGGACAGAACCATCCCAGGCTGAAGTGGCCACTCATCACAGGAAGCTTGGAGCCTGCCGCTGGCCGGCCGGGGAAGGGCCAGGACCTGATGCTTCTACCAGCAACGCGGGTCGCTGGTGGCAGAGTTAGGGCGCATGCATCCTGTGTCTGTGGCAGGTCTGGGTGCACAGAGTCCTGCTGCTGCAGGATGGGGTGGGGTGGAGGAGGAAGCCCTCAGGACACAGCTTAGGTGCCAGGCTCGAAGGCACCCACCCTCCTTTCCTGGGGAGCAATCTCTATCCCTTCTGATCCCAATAGCCTCCTTCTGGCCCCAAGAGGAAGCTGGAGAAGGATTTTATTTGCCAACTGCCCTCTTCCATCATGGAGAGGTTTGCCTTCCTGGGCACCACAGACCCCTGCTGTGCCCCTCAGGCCTCTGGAGGTCCAGGTGTCTATGTGTCCCCGGGACAGCACGCCATCTCCACCACCAGGCCGATCTGCCCTCGAAGGAGGGAGGAAAGAAACATACGTCTCTGCAGAAGGTGCAGCCTCGCTCTACGCTTCCCTTTCATAATGAAAATACCACTATGGTTTTCTGCTCCCAACAATATCTTGGCAGAGGCAGCTGGCAGCCCCTCGGGCGGCATCCTCCTCCCCCACACTGCCACTCATAGCAGATCCACAAAGAAAACCACAGCATCCCGGACCGCTCTGGCTCTCTCCTCCTCCCTGGCCAGGGCACCTGGAGATGCTCCAGGCCTCTGTGCTGTTGGGGAGGAAGTAGGCAGACCCCAACTAAGGGTCTGGTGCTGGGGGCCCAGAGGGAAGAGGCTCTGATGCTTTACAAAACCTTGTGATCCAGAGGGGAGCTTAGGTCCTACCTGTTCATTCTCCAGATGGAACACCTGCAGTCCAGAGGAGGGATGGGCTGGCCCAAGGTCACCCAGCAAGCTCACGAGCATCCACACGTATACAGAACTTATTAAGTGCCAGGGACTGTTCTGAACGTTTTGTTTGTAGTAACACTATCAGGCGTGGGGTAGTGTTTTCCCCATGTACCCGATGAGGAAACTGAGGCACAGAGGCTTTCCCAAGCTCGCGCGGCTAGGCAGGGTAGAGCCGGTATTGAACCAAGTCAAATTCAGCAACTGTTCACTCAGTTGCTGTACTTCACGGTCTGCGGCCACGCTAGGAACATGACCCTGACTCTTCCTGGTCTAACACTCTTTCTGCACTGGGGGAGATGTGCCAGATTTCAAGTGTTACAGTGTCTGTCCTCTCCTGCTATCTCACAATATCCCAGAGAGCGTGATGGAGAAGGGAGGGGAGGAGTGAGGATTAGCCAGCCCTGGCCACAGGTGGCGAAACTGAGTCAGGAGTTGCTGTACCCACAGTGAATAGGGCAGGGGCCACAATCAAAAACGAAGACCCCAGCCTCCCACCCATTTAAGCCTCTCTACCCTACACAGGAGTTTAGAGCTGCCTTTATTCTTTGCTCAAGACACAAAGACACACCAACCGATCATCTT
Source organism: Delphinapterus leucas (assembly GCF_059928025.1). Classification (NCBI taxonomy): domain Eukaryota; kingdom Metazoa; phylum Chordata; class Mammalia; order Artiodactyla; family Monodontidae; genus Delphinapterus; species Delphinapterus leucas. The sequence goes on from NC_143138.1 coordinate 34,707,719, forward strand.
GGGCTCCCCAGTGCCACGGGGCCCGCGAATCCTGTGCCAGTGAAGTCAGGTACAGTCTGTGTGTGGGGAGTCTGTGCGGGTGGGGTTGTGCCTCCCCCGTGGAACCCTAAACCGAAGCTCCGGAGGGCAGCGATTCTGTTTTGTTCCCTACTGTATCCTCGGCCCCTAGAACTGCACCTGCTACAGAATGGGTGTGCCCACGCTGTATTTATTGAGTAAATGAACGAATTGAACCTGAAGCTTCCCGGAGCTGCTGAGAGCCGCTGTTGCCTCCATCAGTGAGAACTTCCCATCTTTATTCATTCCTCTGTTCACCAAACTGTTAGTGCTGGCTTACACTGAACCCTTGTCAGTGGCTGTCAGGGAAGAAATTTCAAAATGATTAAAGTCGGGGAAATGGTACCTCTGGGGCAGTGTTGACAGGATGGGGGTCAGTGACCCCCCAGAAGGGAAGGCAACCTCAGCTCTGTTGAGGAAGGCTTGAGATATCTGTGCTAACAGCTGTTTATCAGCTTCTGCCCTCTGTTCAGCAGGTCTGGCCCCGGGAGGGGGAAGGGGGAGGGAAAGATGCCTAACTCTACAGGAGGGGTGATGGGTTTGGGGCTGGGGAGGGGTAGAGGGTGGGGTGAGTATCAGGCTGTCAGCTGCCCTGTGTCACTAGAGATGATGGAAGAGACTGGAAAGAGTCTCAGACTCCCCCCAACCACAGGGAGTGTGTGCTGGGCAGGAACAGGGTGAAGTGCACACCTTGGCCGCAAAATTTAAGGGGATGCTACAGGTAACAGATGAAAAATCTTTTAATGCAATGTTTCTAAAAAAAAAAAAAGAATGAATGCAGACATTTATGACAAACAAAAAAAGACGGGATCTGATACTATGCACGACTTCCTTCGCTCGCTGCCTTCCCACTAGCCCCTGTCCCCGGGCCTGACTCAGAATGCGTGTCACGGAATGGGGGGGCTAGGGTGGGGGTAGGCTTGTCACCTGGGTCAGAGACGGGTGTGGATGGGAATGGGGTAGGATGTGTCTTGGGAGCTGTGAATAGAGAGCTGTGATTTGAGGGGGGAGGTGACTGGGTTTTGTGGCGAATGGGGTGTCATCCTGAGAGGTTGTGAGCGGCGAAGAGAAGGTAGTGGCCGATTTGCCTGGTGCTGGAAAGGAGGGGAAGGGGGCCGTGGGTGTGATGTTTCTCTTAAGCCAGCCATTCTCTAATTGGACCCATTGTGTTTATGGTAATTCACATTGGGGTGCAGGAATCCTGAGCTGGGGTGGGGGCCGCCTTCTCCTCTGGAATGAGCTGTCAGCGGAAGGCAGTGGGTAGCTGGGGGCCACGCAGAGGGGAGTGCGGAGCAGAAATCTGGAAGTGATGGGCTTCCCATCACCCCATCCAGCCCCAACCCACTCTCCTTCCTTCTATGGCAGACCCTCACTTCCTGCCCCTCCCTAGAGCATCGGATGCCCAGGGCTCACATAATTGCTTCTCCTGTTACCCTTTCTCAAAGAGTAACGAAGTAGCAAAGAGAGAACTGGAACAGGCAGCTCCTTCTCTCAGCACCCAGGGCACAGAGTGGAGAGGCCCGTGGTGGTGAGAGGGCTCCTGGGGGTTCCCTCCCTTCCTAATGCTAAAGCCTGACGAAGGTGAAGCTGGAGCCACAGGGAAGATGGTGATAAGGCACAAGAGAGGGGGCTCCATGGGACTGCAGGCCCCCATCGGACTCTGGGAGGTCCTAGGGTCTCGTATTTGCAGCCGGAGGGTTGTAGGAGTTAGGATGGGTGGTGTGGCCCGGCCCCTCCCCATGACCTCAGACGGCTGTCCATCTTTAACACTGAGGGAGTCCCCCTTTGCTCCTAACTCTACACCCAGGCACTGGGGGACTGGACGGCACATGAAACCAAGTCCCTGCCCCTGTAATGGAGATTGTGGGTCAAGTGGGGAGGTGGGTCCCCCACATAGATGGGAACCACCCCCATCAGGTGTGGCTCAGGACCAGGGGGGAGGTGAAGATGATGGGAGTCGAAGCGGGGCTGGACAGTCAGGGCTGCTTCCTGGAGGAGGGGGCACTTGAGATGGGCCTTGCTTTCAGCTCTGCCCCTCAATTCCCATGGCACTTGCTCCTTGGGAATTTCCTTGTTTGGGTTTCCATTCTTGGGGCTTTTTCTGGCCACATTATGTGTGACATGGTGAGGGGTATGACATAGAACCCATGGTTTTGCCCTGGTTGTGGCCCCAGGAGTGATGGGATGTGTACCCAGGGGATGTTTCTACTGGAAGATTCATTTCACAAATATTCCTGAGGACTGTGCACCAGGCTCTGTTCTCAGTGTTCAGGTTACTGTCGTATTGGACCTTATAGGTCTAGGGTGATGAGCCTCTGCTCTGTGCTTCAGGTAATGCCAGGAGGTGCCCTAGCAATAGCAGTCTTCAAGGTAGTGAGCTCCCAGTCCCTGGAAGTAATTAAGCAACAAATGGATAACCACGCTGTCAGATCCCCTCTGTCCAAATTCCAGCTGTGCCATGTGCTAGCTGTATACTTTTTGGCGGTAACTTATATTCTCTGTGCCTCAGTTTCGTCATCTGAGGAAGAGGAATAATAATAATACTTACCTCCTAATATTGTGATGTTTAAGAAAGTTTATACGTGGAAGGTCATGAAAACAGTGCCTGATACAAGTTAAGTACTCAATAAATGGTACCTTTCTACTAATAGTGGCAATTACTGGTATGATTATCCTCTAGGGGGTTCTCTTTCTCTGGGGACAGAGGATGAGATTCAAGGCCTCAGAGGCTCCATCAGATCTGAGTCCCTGGCTTCTTAACTGTCCTCCACCTGGCAGGGCTTCGCCGGGGCACCTACGCTCTGAGATGACGGGCTTCTAGTTTTGTAGCGGAGGCTGCATCCTGGACAGAGCCCCTCCGGCTCTGTGGGACAGGCCTGCATTTCCCCAGGTATCCCCTACCTCCCTGTGGTCCCCAGTTGAGAACAAGCTTCTCTTCATCTTCCCTGTACCTCTGTTTATCTACACATAGGCACAGGCCCTCCAGTTTCATCACTCTGGTCCTCTTCATTTACACGATTCAGTGCCGCTGAGGAAAACTCCATGTACCCATCTCATCATTCTGTTTAGTTCTGGACAGGTGGAAAGTCACATTCTGACCTCGGGGGGTATTGTTAATATCTATGTAAATTCCCTGGGTATCACTTTGGGAAAGGCAATACTTTGACTCTTCTCATACTAGAAGCTTTATGAAAGTAGAGGTTATTCCTTCTCCTTCAAGCTACATCTGAGGTTCCCCGAGGACAGGGCTGTGTCTCTCCCCAGACTGGGGCTCCCTGAAGGCAGGCTGTGCCTGTGTGAGACTCTTTTTCAGCCTTCTCCCCACGTCACATGATCCTTTCCAGGTCTCTTTTCTGTGCTGCTTCTGCTTGAAGAGCTGCTTCTGGTGACTGGTCACACGCAGCTGGCACCTGACCTCAACCTCATTTGCTTCCATCTCTCCCCTGCTCCCGGATCCTGGGCCTGTATAGTATCTTCCTAACATCCCAACTCGGGTCAGACCATCTGCCTGTATATCGCTGAGCCAGCCGCAAAACCAGGTCACCCTCCCTCCCCTTGTCTTTCTTGTCCCTTTTCCCTAATCGAATTATTTTTCCTCTGCATTTTGCATGTCAGATGAAGCATCAACAGACGCAGTTTCTCTACACTCGCTGGAAACGCTGAGCGCAGTGATATGATGGGCATAGGAGAGCTTTGAGGCATGATCAGCAAAGCGCAGGGCCTTTGCACCTTCCTGCCGCCTCCTCCCTGCCCGCACCACCACCACTGCTGGCTGCGGGGCTTCGCGTGTGTTATCAGTTCTCGAACGCGGGGCTGCAGGCGAGCCGGGGTAGGGCCCTGGCTCACAAGGCTGCCACTTGCTACGGGGGTGACCGGATGGGGGAGGACAGGTCCAGGTGGTTAACGGAGTCACGTCAAAGCTGATGTCTGAGTGGCGCAGTGGGGATGTCTCCCCACCCCAGGTGGTTCCTGTCCGTCCCCAGGACACCAGAGCAGTGGCAGGGACAGTCCAGACCCCACTCCTCCCTCCTCTTTGGAACTTTGCGTCCAGGTCACAGCCTTGCTTTCTGGCTGCCCTAAGCTCTCCCCGAGCATCCAGGACACAGCTGTCCATCTGCTAACTTGGGGTGAACCATCATGATCGTCCTGATAATGATACTAATCACGCCGTCTAGCTGTAAATGCTCTCAGGCCTGCCCAAGGGCACTCCCTGTCATCATCGCATCTGACAGGCAGGGTTGAGGCTCAGTGATGTGGAGAGGTTTGTTTTATGATCACACAGCATGGTGGCGGCACCAAGGCCCCTCTCCCTTCGGCCCCATTTTGCTTTCTGGGGTGACTGAGACCCAAGGCCTGACCCTTGGTAGCCCCAGGGAGATGATTGGAAGCCTGGGCTTTGGAGTCAGACAAACCTCGGTCCAAATCCCAGCCCTGCCATTCTCCATCATGGGCCTTGGGTAAATTGCTTCATTGCCCTGAGCCTCGGGCACCTCATCTGTGAAATGGGCTAGTGGGCCTCTCGCCCAGGAATTTTAGAAGCAGCATGCAGGGTGCCTGGCACTTAGGAAGTGCTTAGTAAGTGGCACCTGTCCTGGTCTTGTCTGAGAGCTCCATCGCCCCTTCCTCTCCTTCCCAGAAAGGTTGCCCATAGCCTGTACCCAGGGTCCCAAGGACAGTGACCACAGAGGACAGGAAGACAATGAGTCCAGATGCTAGCAATAGCATTCCCTATGCATATCAGGCTCTTATTCTGCGCCAGGCAATGCCCTAAGCTCTTTACGTGCACCTTCTCAGTAAATTCTCATAACATCTTTATGAAGTATCTATTGTTATGAAGCTCACTTTCCAGGAGGGGGGACTGAGGCACAGGGAAGTTACACAGTCGACTTCAGAGCCTGCCCGTCTCACAGTGCCTCACCCAGGGTCCACGGGGACAAGGTGACAGAGCTAACACTGGGCCTTGGTCCTCCCAACCCCCTCGACTGTTTAGAAAGTGGTTCAGGGCACAGGTTCTGCAGCTCAGACTGCCTGGTCCATGCCATTTACCAGTTGTGTGACCATGGGCAAGCTCCTTAGTCCCTCTGTGCCTCCATTTTCTCATCTGGAAAATGGGGATGATAGTTGTAAGAATACTTATGATGTGAAACTTAAACGAGCTAGTCTACGGAAGGAAGTTAAAACAGTGCCTGATGGGTTCTAAGTGCTCAGTGAATGTGGCTATTCGTCACATTCGTGTAATAACATTAGCATCATAATGATCCTGCATCTACTTTGCCTTCTCGCTCCTTTTCACTCCTTCCTCAGTACAGGCCATCCTGAGGTCCACACCTTGGCTTCCAAATCCCCCTTTCCTCCACAACACGCTTCTTATGATTTAGCAACCCCGCCCCCCTTTTCTGTGGGTGCAGGGCTTGTCTCCTTCATTAGGACATCAGGTCCCTACACCCAGGGGATGCGTCTCCCCTTTATTTTTTGTCCAAAGAAGGGGTGTTTTGTCCTTTGCTTCTGGGGCATGTGGTGCAGGCAGGCTGACCTGATGCCATCTAGGAGGTTGTACTTTGGTTCGGTTGGAGTGACCAAACCAAAGTACAACTTGGTGTGTGTGTGTGTGTGTGTGTGTGTGTGTTGAGCAATAGAGCAGTAAAGTAGCAAACATCCCACTCATAATACTTTTTAGAGCAGGAAACAGAAAAAAAATTCAGTTGGTACAACAAGTAATAGAAAATATATTTTGGTTCTGAATTTTGTAGAGAAAGAGAAAGGAAGGAGAAAGAAAAGACAAGGATACAGAGAAAGGGAGAAAGAGAAGGGGGAGGAGAGAAGGAGAGAAGGGGAGAGAGAGAGAGAGAGAGAGAGAGAGAGGAAAACAAAATAGAGACGCAGTGGGTGAACCAAGAAAATGATCACTAAGACATCCCAAGATGTTCTGAGAAACATCCTCCTCTTGTGGGAGCTTAAGACCCTGCCACCAAAGACCTGTAAAGGTTCTGTTGCATTTTTACAATCATAGGCAGCCTGTCACCTCTCGGTACTTGACCCACGGTCCTGGTGAATTAAGCTGAGGGCTTGATTAAGCCTGAAGGCTGAAGGCCTTCATTACTGTCTTGATGTTATCATTCTTTTTTGTTGTTGTTCCTTCATATGGTAGATCTATTTTTAGTCTTTTTTAAAAAACATCTTTATTGGAGTATAATTGCTTTACAATGGTGTGTTAGTTTCTACTGTATAACAAAATGAATCAGCTATATGTATACATATATCCCTATATCCCCTCCCTCTTGCGTCTCCCTCCCACCCTTCTAGGTTATCACAAAGCACCGAGCTGATCTCCCTGTGCTACGCGGCTGCTTCCCACTAGCTATCTGTTTTACGTTTGGCAGTGTATATATGTCAATGCTCCTCTTTCACTTCATCCCAGCTTACCCTTCCCCCTTCCCGTGTCCTCAAGTCCATTCTCTACGTCTGTGTCTTTATTCCAAAAAAAAATAATAATGGTGATGTTATTATTCTCTCGTTGTGCTCAATACCCACCTGCCGGGGCTCAAGGTACTAAATTGACAGGGTTCCGCCCTTCATGAGCTCCCAGCCCAGTTGGAGAGGCAGACAGGTAAATAATGATTATAATAAAAGTCAGGCTGCTATAATTACTCTAATAAAAGTTCAGATAAACTGCACAGAGGGGAGATTAATTAATTCTAACTGAGAAATCCGGAACTGCTTTGTAAGGAATAACGGATGAGGCATCTTGGAGGAGGAGCGGGGTTTCTGTAGCCACAGGGCGGAGGCAGCGGGGGGGTGGGATGGATTTTGCATCACACAACTTAGATTTAATGTCTAACTGTGCCACTTCCTAGCTGTGTGCTTTTGGGCGGGTGACTTAACTTCTCTGTGCCCGTTTCTTCATCTACAAAGTGAGAATAACAGTCTGTATCTCATAGGGCTATTGCAGTAAGAGACAAAGTCTGTGACACTGTCTTATGAAATGCCCACTGTTGAACAAAAGTGAACAATAACACTGGGGGTGGTCTGGTTGTCATAAGGTGACCGTGACCACCAGGTACATTACCCTGATGTAAGACTGCAAGCCTGGTGGCTGCATAGAGCTGGAGGCTGGGCAGCCTTTGCCCACAGCAGTCCAGGTTTCCTGGCCCTTGGGTACAAGAGGATGTAGAGCTGGCTAGGAGACCACCTGAGCAGGGTGGGGATTCTCTTTGGCCTTTGAAAAGCCAAAACTGGCCCTTTTGTAGGAGATGGAGAACTTTATGTACCTATGGCAGCTTGGATGGTTTGAGAAATGTGTCGGCTTCTGTCCTGTTGCAGCTGGGCACAAACTACAAATCAGCATATCAGGATGGATGCCCCTTGCCCTGGCAACGGCCGCGTCCACCCGTCTTAGCCACTTGGGAATGAACAAGGCAGTCAGCTCCTTCTTGGGTGGGTGAAGTGAGCTGCCATGAACTGGAGGTCCATCCCTGCCATCTCTGGGATCTGATGACCCCCAAGTAGGACTAGACTGCTGCCTGCATAAAACTATCCCCAAAGTGGGAAAGAATTTCAGGCCAAGGGAAGAGTACCTACCTGGAACATGGTGGGCATGCAGTAGTACTTGGACGACTCCATGGCTATGCGGTGGGCAGCTGTCTCTGGTCGTGGGGGTCACTAGGGAAGCTTCAGGGGATGAGATTGGAAAGGTAGGTGGGGCCGGAATGAGAAGTGGATCATCACATGTGCACTGAGCACAGAGATGCCCCAGGAGCTGTGTGGATGGTGTGCAGAGACACGGCACTTGCCCACAAGGTGTCCACAAGTTCCGGTGTGGCCACTTTGCTTTAGGCCCTGGGGACTGTCGTGTTCTTGAGCAGAAGGTAGCCGTGATGGGTGTGGAGGACATCCTGCTGAGACGTGGAGGATGGGGTGGAGGAGGAGGGCCCAGTTCAGGACTGGAATAGGGGAATAGCCCAGCCAGGAGAGAAGGAGGACAGAATTGAGGGGATGGCAGTGGGGCTCGGAGCCCATGGGAAGCAGCCTCAGAAACAAAAAACCGACACACAGATAAGACAGCTGTAAATGCTCCTTGGAGATAAGGGAGAAGGAGGAAGGAGTCAAAAACAGCCCCAAGGGCAACTGAAATCCTTCTGTGCTGCTGGAAGGAAGGAGGCCATGTCCGGACAGACGCTTAGAAAACCACTGGGCAGGATTGACTCCAGCTGCCTCGATGCAGAGTCTGTGACCTGGGAACTCCCTCCTAGATGTACAAGCAGCAGAAACACACACATATGCCCCCGAAAGATGTGTTCTTGGGCGTTCACAGCAGCGCCCTATATACACAAGAGCCCCAGCAGGACGCTGTCCAAAGGCTCACCAGCAGAGAAGAGACCGTGACTCAAAGAACACTGCCCGGTAAAGCATGAGAGTCTAAAATCACATCGCACTCTGCGTGACGATCTCATGAACAAAGTCTCTTGAACATGTGGAAAAAACCAGACATAAAAGAATACAGACTGCACGATCGCACTGATATAAATTACAAAAACAGATGACGTATCTGTGGTGATACAAATCCGAACGACAGTCACTCGTGACGGGGTGGGGCTTCTGGGGGGCTGGGTTTGTTTCCTTTCTTGATCTGAGGGCTGCTTCCACGTGTGTGTTTATTTTGTGGAAATTCATTGAGCTTATAATATGGAACTTTTCTGTATGCATCTTGTATTTCCACAAACAACTTTTTTTTTTTTTTTTGGCTGTGCCGCACGGCTTGCAGGATCTCAGTTCCCCAACCAGGAATCAAACCTGGGAGCCCAGCGGGCAGTGAAAGTGCGGGGCCCTAACCACCGGACCACTAGGGAATTCTCACCGCAAACAACTTTTAAAAAACATTCCCTTTCCCCATCTCCCCCAAAAGGACTGAGGTTTGGAGCAACCAGGAAAGCAGTGATAAGAGTAACCAAGGCCAGGAACAGGTAGCAGCAGGGCTGCAGTAGAAGAGACTTTGGTTTGGATTAGGTTGACTATAGGGCACCTGAGGGGCAGTAGGGGGAAGCCGTGAACTGGGACCCAGGCCGGGAGAGGAGGTGGACGGCTGGCAGCCTGGGGCGTGTGGAAGCAAGGGCAGGTCACCCGGGTGGAGCACAGACAGTGAGGAGAGAAGCCTGCAGAGAATCAGGTGCTGGGAACACCAGGGTTCAGGGACAAGATTTTCAAAGGCAGCTGGGAAGGGGTGGCCAGAAGGAGAGGCTCAAACCCAGAAAAGGCGGGGCGTGGGATTCATGCAGAACATGGTCAGTAGGGTCACATGTTGGCAGAGAGGTCAAGTCTGGTCATTCTGACCATCCCCACTGCCACCACCGCCTCCTGTTTCCTCCACCCCTACTACCTGCCTCCAAGTCTCTTCTCTCACGGTGAGCTACTTAGTCAGTTACCCTCCCCTGTTCTGAACATCACTGCCCACCCCCACCGACTTAACATGGGCCCTTTTGCATTCCTGGAACTGTTCCTGAGCCGGAGCTCCCCTATCTTCTGCCTGTGCAATCGATGGTTCCAGCCCAAAGGTGGAACTTTCCGTTTATCTCTCTTAGACTTCATCTGTCTGTCTAAGCCACAGAGGAGAGTGGAGGAGGGTGAGGCTTGGATGTTGGGTGGCCCAGAGTCCAGGGTCTGCGTGGAGCAGGCAGCTGACATCCCAAAGAGAGGGCCTGTCTGTGCTTCAGTTCCTTCTGTATCGCCTGCCTGGGCCTGCCGTTTCCCCATGTCACAGCAGGCATGTTGCCTAATTCATTCCCCCATAGGGGCCACATGTAACTTCTCACCAGGGAAAAGGGGAAGGTATGCAAACAAGCAAAACCTTGTGCTTCTATTTGGGTGTCTGCAAGATGAAATTAGGTAGTTCAAAAAAACAACCACAAGAACCCTCAAATTTCAATAATAATAATAGCTACCATCTTTTGAACCTTACTGTGTGTCAGCATGCACATATGTGATCTGATTGAATTGTCAGATTTACCCTGTGGGGTGTGTGCAATGATTACTCCCACTTTATGGCTGGGGAAATTGAGGCACAGAGAGGTTCACTACCTTGCCCAGAGTCACTCAGCTAGTAAGTGACAGAGCTGGGATTCGAATCCAGGCAGCTCATACTCTCCACCGTATTTCATGAAATATTTCTGGTGACGAGAACACAGGGAGCTGTGGCAGAAGCTATGCATAATCTAAATCCTTAGACAATCCTCAGGCCCTTTATTTGGGGTTTAAAATGCAGTGCTTGAAGGCTTAGCAACAAATTTATTTCCTTTCTATATTCCATTTGGTTTAAGCAAATATTAAGGTGAGTTACATTTCCCTTAAGCCCACGTTGACTAACTGCAGGAAACAATGTGGATAGTAGGGTAGGCAGCTGGGTCTACAAATTTAGGTGAGCCCTAAATATCACACTTTCTTGATTTTATTTCCACTGCCGTAAAACTGACCCTGAGTCCTCACCTCACACCTTCTATTGATGTGGAATTTCAGTTTCTATCATGATGGGGACTTCTCATTCCTACTCAGCCCAGGGTTGTGCAAAGGTCCTGGGGTCCTTTGAAACGCTGGCTGACCTCCCATCTCAGCACCTTCAGAGCTGCTCTGATTTTCCTGCTCCCCTTTAGAACACCTCAAATAATTTCCTCACCAAATTTACACTTTTCTTTTTCTAAAAAAGACAAAAGGGGCCATGACCTCAAGCATCTTTTATTTTCCATCCTGAGAACATCCTTGAGGCCTGGAAGAATAAGAAGGAGATAGGGAGAGTCAGGACAAATTAGAACATGTGTGTCAGTGGGGAGGTCCCTGCCTGCTGGAGGAGTGGGAGCTGTCCACGCACTGACTGCCCCAGACACGCAGACGAACTGAGCCCAGTTGATGTCCTGGGGCGGTGGGAATAGGGGTGCCGGTGTGACTAGTTGGAGGCTTCCTTAGAGAATCCGAGGGGACCTGGGGTGAGGATCAGACAGCCCAGAAGATGGCCCCTTCGAAGAGTGAAGGAAGGTGTATTAGCCTGAGCCCAGGGCCCCCAGCCTCCGGAATGAGCCATGCCTCCTGGCTTTGATGGGGCCCCACCTTGGAACCCCCAGTAGAGCAGCAGCAGAGCAGACAGGAGGCATCTATTTCCCCCACAGAGGGGATTCCAGAGAAAAGTATGGAAGACAGAAGCATGGGCTCCCAACATCTGAGCACTAGAGGGCTTTAGGGTCAGCTAGGTCAGCCTCCTCATGATAAAGAACAGGTCTGGGGCTTCCCTGGTGGCGCAGTGGTTGAGAGTTCGCCTGCCGATGCAGGGGACACGGGTTCATGCCCTGGTCCGGGAAGATCCCACATGCCGCGGAGCGGCTGGGCCCGTGAGCCATGGCCGCTGAGCCTGCGCGTCCGGAGCCTGTGCTCCGCAACGGGAGAGGTCGCAACAGCGAGAGGCCCGCGTACCGCAAAAAAAAAAAAAAAAAAAGAACAGGTCTGTCTTTAAGAGCTTGGAAAGGTGTGCCTATCCACTGGGTTCCTCTGTTGGTCTCATGTACCCACAAGGGTACCTGGAGTGCCTGCGCGTCCAGGAATTCCTGCCTTTAGCCTTGTCTCCCTGGCACAGCTGTGCAGCTCCACCTCAGCAAGCTGCCAGGGGGAAGATGGGTTCGCAGGCTGGCAATAGTAAATTAAAGGTTTCCTTTAAGATACCCCTTTAAAAAAACAACTAGGATATGCTATAGGGGCTATTTGAGCTCTGGCACCAGAGAAAACTGGGTTTGAATCCCAGCTCTGGCCCTAACCAGCTGTGTGACCTTAGGCAAGTTTCTTAACCTGTCTGAGACTCCATAGTCTCCTCTATTGTTCGGAATAACAACAGCCACTTCGTAGGATTATATGATTTTGTGTGTTTAAAGCACTGGCAGTTAGTAATTTCATATTATAGCTATTAGAGTTACAAATATTATTATGTCTGGTGGAAGGAGGTTCCTCCATCTCCTTTACATGACCCAAACTACAAACTGAACTTGGCCCCAAATCTAGGCTATAACCATGTGGTTTCAAATGCCTTAGCATGTTTTTGTTTTAATTAATTTAAAAACAGCATTATTAAGCAACCATGAATGGGTAGAATAATTTATATCATTTTCAAACTCTTCTCAAGTTCAAAATGGTACCTTTTTCCGTAATCACTTACATACTTCACTATATCTCTAGCCAGGCATATATCCATTCTCTTTCTAAATGATCCGGAGCCTGGCTTCCTAATCTTCTTTCAGATTGACATATCATCTGTAGTGGCTCAGGCCTTTTCCTTCTGTAACTGGAGTCTCAGGGCACTGGAAAGAGTCCAGGCCTTGTGGTTAGACAGACCTACTTTGTAGTTCTGGCTCTGCCAGTTGGTAGCTGTGTGGCTTTAGGTGAATCTCTTAACTTCTCTGAGCCTCACTATCTCCATGTGTATAATATATGATGGGCCCAATGGAATAAAATAAAATGTGCAAGCCTCTGGTTTAGAATAAATATCAATGGATATTAGTCTCCTTCTTGTCCCTTTCTATTCATTCATCTTCATGCTTTTGGCTGTCCTGGAACATTGCGTTGTTGGAGAGGAGACCAGAAGAGGAGGTTTAATCTGACTGTGGCTCTAGGCTCTTCCTTTAGAAAGCTTCTGGAGAACTGCTCTCCAGTGCAGAGAAGGTCAATTTCCATTTCACTTTTAAGGGCGAGTGAAATACCCATCTTCCAGAAGAATTTCTAGAAGCACTGCAGGCAAGCTATAACTGGTCCTGCATTCAGGGCCACTTCCTTTAGTCACCATTGGTCATACAGCCACTAATGAGCTTGCACTTGCAAATCCAGTTTCCGCCCTCAGTGGCACCTCTTAATACAAAACGTTTGGGTTTTCCTCTTGATGGAGATATAATGGGTTTCATCAAAACCCTGCTCGCCCTACCTTCCTGCAGCCCCTCCTCGCCGGGAACACATCATTCAATGCTGACATTGAAGGAAATGGGATCTGGTAGATCTGCAGACCACTCGGGCTGGATTCTCGCCTCTGGTTACTGCTGTGGGGATCTGTAAGCTCTCAAAGATGATTCCTGTGGGAGAGGAACCCTGAATCTTTAATGGCAGGATATAAGGCAGGGAGGATGATGGACATATGGGGGTGTCTTTCTCAGCCCTTTTCAGGTCATCCAGCTTAGGCCTTTACCGACCCCGCCTAAGGATGGACCTGGCACTAGACAGACCTGGCTTTGAACCTGGCTGTGCCCTTACCTGGGTATGTGATGCTATGAACGCTGCTTCACCTCCCGGTCTCAATCTGCCAAGCCCCCAGTGTAGAATAAACATCAGTGGACGTTCGTCTCTTTCTTGTCCCTTTCTACCAAATTTTATAGATTTCATCTATAAAGCATTGGCTGAGAGTGGTTCTTGAAGTTTGGGATTGAGGAGGCGGTGAATGTACAGGGAGAAGAGGGGCAAGAGAAGGGTGAGTGGGGAGGGATCCTTCTGCCACATCTGATGGCGTGGGAAGAGCTGACCTTGCCCTCACAATGGACAGGAGAGGTCAGACATGGAGAAAAATAGATGAAGAGAGAACATCTAGCTAACGTGAAGAACTGATGTGCTAAAGATGGACAGTCCACATATATGCGTTAATATACGATGTTCTAGAAAAATGGTACAGATGAACTGGTTTGCAAGGCAGAAATAGAGACACAGATGTAGAGAACAAATGTATGGACACCAAGGGGGGGTGGGTGGGATGAACTGGGAGATTGGGATTGACATATATATACTAATATGTATAAAATAGATAACTAATAAGAACCTGCTGTATAAAAATACAAAATAAAATAAAATTCAATTAAAAAAAAAAAAGACGGGCGGTCATGCAATCCAGGCATGATGCTTTCCTGACGGGACAGGCTGGAGAAAGCTATCATTTTCTGGCTCTGCTAAGGTTTGTTTTGTGGCCCCTTTGAGGAATATTATAAAAGGGGGTTAATTTGGCTTCCATGGCTTGGAATGACCTTTTCTGCTCACTGGGAAAAGGCCATACTGTGGCTTTGAGACTAACTCTTGATGGCGCTGCCTGGAGTCAAACCCTGGCCCTGCCTGTTTGCACCTGTCTAGTAGGTAACCTCTCTGAAGAAGCATCGTTTTCAGCACCTGCACAGCAGGACCACAGCAGCCCCTCACCGCCGAGGATGCCCTGCAAGCCGTGCTCAGCGCAGCGCCTGGCACACAGAGAACGGAAACATTGCTGTTATTAAATCAGGAGCCTATTGAGGGCTGGGACCTTTGATCCCTCCCTCTTCCCAGAATGGGTCCGTGCCTGCATGCTCAGTGTCCGCGTTAGCTAAAGATGGTGACTTTTAGCTGGTCCTTGGAGGGGGTAAATTTCAACACACAGAGATGGAGAGGGGAGAAATGCGTGGGTGGGGAGACTGTGTAAGGTGTGGTCTTGCGGGCAAAGTTCCGGGGCCAGAGAAAGGCAAGATTGTGCAGGAAGTAAGAGCAAGGGCCTCTGGCTGGAGGCCTGGCAGTGTCCAAAGGCTAGAGGAGCAGCTGGGCTTCCTGGAGGAGATGAGATGGGTCAACTGGCATAAGGGAAAAGTGAGAGGAAGGAGTGGCAAGAGGAAGGAAGAGCCAAGGGGCAGAGGGTGGGCAGGAGCCGGTGTAAAGCTCAGTTCCCTCTGCTCATAAAGTTCTGCAGATGTGTATTTCTGTCAGTTTTATATTAACATTTACATAACAAGTAGATTGAGAGATTGCATTATTTACATATATATGGAGGCCGGCTGGAACTGGGGATCCTTGTGCCTGTACATGACGTTTTATTGATTAATAAATTAGACACTTACAGATCAGGCACAAATCAAATCCATCCATTTCAGACACCCATCAGGTGCAAATGAATGTAAATTGTGGCTTCATTTACATACGGAAAGCAAACCATTTAGTCGTCATAGGCACCCTTGAGAGGCTGTAATTTGCCTTGTGGAGCCAGCCTGAAGCAGGGCTGCCCCTACGCTCTGGTGATTTCTGAGTCTGGAAAAGAAGCACAGTGCCAGACAGGGTGGGACCAGTGGCCTGGGGACCGCTCCTGTCTTCAGCTTCCCGTTCCCAGTCACCAGCATGGCCCCACTGGGGTCAGTGGAGCTGGGGCGGGGCCATTTGCCTTGTCACAGAGTCCAGTGGCCAAAACTGGAGGACATCTTGAAGTCCATCTACACCAGCGCTGTGTTTCATGGATAATGAACTGAAGTCCAGAGAGGGAAAGTGACTTGCCTAAGGTCACACAGCCAGGTGGGTGCAGTGCAAGACTAGAACCCAGTTCTCCCTACCCCAAGTACAGTACTTTATCTCTGATGCCACAATGGTTCTTTCTAATAGGAAAGAAAGGAACAGGGTCTGGAGCTTCTGGAACCATTGGCCCCTGACTCCATCTCCCGGAGCAGGGCTTAGGTGTCGGGATTCAGGATGAGGATGAGCTGGAGCTGCTACTACCAGGATGGACTTGTTCAGAAGCCTATATCATAGCCTGATTTCAGGGTGCCTGGAGGCCCCTCACCCCTGGGAATATCTCCTCCACCATCCCTCTGACTCCCCAAAGTCCTTTAAGGACAGAAAGCGTTTTCATTTCATAAGAAAAGACACAGTCTAAAGGCTGGCTGGGTTGGGGGGAGACGGTGAGCAGGAGAGCCTTGGTCCCCTGCCTGGGTAAGCCGGGCCCCAGGAAGGATGGAAAAGGTGCCAAAGCAGGGAATACCAGAGGCCAAGCTCCAGCTACTTCACAGTCGAAGAGAGAAGAGGGCTGCAGGTGTGTGCACATGTGGTAGGGTTTGGAGGTGTGATTCAGGGCAGAGGGAGGTGGCTGAGCCATGATATGAGTTACCAGGACCAGAGCAGGTATCCAGCTGATCTGTCCTGCTATGGACAGGGGGATAGCTGAGTTGACCCCAGTGGGATTTTTCTTTGTTTTGAAATCTGCATGTGTTTTTGGCAGGTTAGGGTATCAATGTTGGGACGATATATTTTTTTTAATTTTCTTTCTCTTGTGTGCTAAGAAAACAGGCAAAGGGGACATCATCCCCAGGTTTCCTGTACCCCTATTTATTGTTCATGATTGTAAGTAAAACAATGTGTGGTTATCTGGAACTGTGGGGAGTGACACGAAGCCTGGGTTGGCCTTCCCAGCCCCTCTTCCTGCTTCTTCCTCTTCATCTCCTTCATCCTACAATAACAGTGGGAAGACCCTTTTTGAGCCCCAGTGTGTGTCTAACCAGCTCTGTGACCTGGGGCCAGGCAACTCACCTTTCCATGCTGTCCTAGAGACAGCAAGTACCAGAGCTCAGACAAGGCCACAGGTTTTGCCTCCCTGCCCTACTGGGGGCAGTCATGTGACTGCCCGTGGCCCTGGGTGTCCTACTTGGCCTCTCCAGCAAGCTTCCTCTGCTCCCTGGGAAACAGGGCTGACAAAGAGCTTAGCTCTCAGCACCTGGTCCTGGCTGGCACACAGTAGGTGCACAGTGGACTGAACTATTATTCACAGTGTCTCTGGTAAAAGAAAGTCTTGTCGTGCCAACTTTCAAAGATTTTTGGTAATGAAGCACCTGAAGCCGCTTCAGCGCTAAAAGCAAGGGGAGTGGAGCAGTGCTTTGTTTTAATGACTCAGTGTGATTGTCCTTCTCTGCTTAGAGCAGTAGGGCTGAGGCCTCTGGTCAGGGCTCGGGCTGAGCCCTTGTAAAACCCGCTCTTGGTGAGTTCAGGGATAATGCTATCAAGGATCTCTCTGAAGGGGCAGAACTGGAGGTCAGAGTCCTCAGTGGGCATTCAGAGGGAGGATGGGGAGGGGTTCAAATTCACCAATACTGAGCATTTATTGAGTGCCTACTGTGTGCTGGGCATTTGCACAGGTCTTATCACACTTGTCACCCTGGCCTTCAAAAGGTCCCTTGAGCCTCTGAAGCCATAAGGGCCACTGTGACGAAAGTGGTAACAGGTGTGTAAAAACTCACACTTGTGGAGACTTGCTAGGTCCTTGTGCACCTTGACGCGCTTGGTCTCTCCAGTGTCACTCTGACAGCAGCTTCGTTAGCCAGTCCTGTGCCCACTTTCCCCTTGCAAGCATCCGATGGGACGCCCACCCTGACACTCAGCTCCAGCTCCCAGCCCATCACACAAAGCGCAGAGAAGCAAACGGGAGGCAGGAGGCAGATAAAGCCTCAGATGCTTTGGTCCCCTCCTCTCTCCTTTTCCTTTAAACACTCTGGGTTCCCATGTGGATGCTGCTGCCTTCCTAAGCCAGTGGTTTTCAAACTGTAGTGCTCATAGGACTCCTGGGCCTCGCCCTCAGGAGCTCTGAAGTAGTGAAGGACAGGGGCCCAGAAATCCTCATGCAGGTAGACAATGACCTTCACGTAGTCCCCTTGCCGGCCCCGCTTGCTTGGGTTTCACTCCAATAGCAGCAGTGAAGTGGGTCGCCTGTAGCTCTAGCTGGTGAGCAGGGGAGGCAGGGAGGGCGGTTGTCTTCTTAGGGACACATGCAGCCGGGACCTCCCTGTTTCACCTCGCTCCCCACACATCCCTTCTCAGCTCCCCGTGAGATTTGGGGCAAGGTCTCAGGTGCCTCAGGTGGTGGGCTGGGCTCTTGGCCTTATCTTCCAGCAAAACAGGCTGGACTGCCAGCCCACTGGCTCTACCGCACCCTCTCTGAGCACCACATTCCCTTGGTTGTGGCCCCCACGCCCCCGTGAGTCCACCTCCCTGGGCGCCCTCTAGACCCAGCCTGACTTGTACCTGGGCGCACCCCTGCTCCCAGAGTGGGCAGCCGGGCCGCAGTTGCCAGTTAGTTTTTCCACGTCGCTCCCTGCCGCACCCTCCCCCCAGGGTCTCCCAGCATGCCTTGCAGCTGGCAGCACCCACCACCCACTGCATCTCGCTCTGCCACGAGGCCCCATCCGCTCCTGGAGGCTGCGGGATTGGCTGAGGAGCACGGTAGAGCCCCATAAAAACTCCCTCCCTTCTTTACCGTCTTGGGGGTGTGGCCTCCATCCCTGACGCTCCCGCCAGCCTGCCCATTTCACACATGAAAAAACCTGGGCTGTGGGACAGTGGAACACGCCTTGTCTCAAACCCCACAGCGAGTTCAGTCTCACGAAGGGACCACGCTTGGCAAGGGGTGGAACTTCGCTAGCAGCCCTTCTGGAAGCTGTTTCCAGCTTCCCCAGCCCAGGAGGCCCCTCCCCCCTTCATCAGTGGCTTTATTCCTTTCCATCCGGGGGAAGTAAGAGATTGATAGTAAGAGATGCCCGTCTGTGATTTGGCACAGCCGAACCTCCCTGTCCAGCACCTTCCTCCCCTGGCCCTTCCTGCCAAGACATCCCTCAGCCTCGACGTGCCTCAAGGGCAGAGCCCCAGAGCATCTTGTTGCTGTTTTGCAAATTTCGAGTGATAATTATATGTATAAAATTCGACAGCTTAAACCGTTCAGGATTAATCGACACCAACACACAGAAATGTGCCTTGCCTGTAATTAGCCATTCCCTGGCAAATGCAATTTGTAAAATAGCGCTTGATTTTAATAACAGGCTGTTAGTATTAGAACGCTGTGCCCATTTTATTTCAAAGTGTCAGAGAAGCCCCCTCCTTCTGGTGCCCCTGCCTCTGATCGCAGGTGCCTTGGGCTCTGAGATCCTGGTTGGGAGCCCTGACGCCCCCTAAGAAGGGTGTCTTATTGGTGTCCGCCGTCCAGGCCCTTCTAAGCACCGCCCACCCACCCCCATCCCCTCAGGGTGCACCAAGATTTCAGCTGCTGACAGAGTAGAAGTGAGAATCCCAGCCCTTCTCATCAGACTTCTTCCCTTCTTCCTCTCTTCTCCCCTCTACTCCACATCACCCCATGCACTTTCCCTCCTACTCCTTTCCCTCTGGCTCCGAGGTCCTCTCTGACTCAAGTTCTGTCTCTCCCCAGCTGGACAGCTGGGGCCACAGCGGCTCGAAGGCCTCACTGTCTGTCTGTTCCCACCTCTCTCCGCTCCTCACTGCCTTTCTAATTGCTTCTCCCTCCTGGTCTCTGTTGTTTCCATGCTGGCTGCCGGCAGAAGGGGCCGGGCTCAGTTGTGGTGGCTGCCTGCCCCTCCCTCCCCCTGCTGCTCCCCCCGCCTCCGGAGGCCCCTCTCCTGGTGGGCACTTCTGTGTCAGCACAGAGCCAGCTGCCTGTCGTCGCAGTGCATGGGCAGCATGGCCATTAGAGAGACCTTCTTGGTGGGGGGGCGGGGGGAAGGACGGAAAGGCCAAGCCGCCTCTTGATGGGTCAGATAGACGGCCGGGTGGTGGGGTAGGATCCAAGGCACAAGGAAGGGGTCCCTCCTGCTATGGAAGCATACCCCAGCTGTCTCTTCTTCCCCCCACCCCCGGAACTGACCCTCCTCCCATTTTCCCACAACCTCCCAACCTAGTTGCCCAAGCTGGAGATCAGGGCATCATCCTTGACTCCTCCCTCCTGCCCTACCCTCTTTAGTCCATTTCCAAAAGCTGCCTGTTGTCCCTCTGTGCTCCCCGCTCCACCCCCTCCATGACTGCTCTAAGTCACAACTGCTGCAGTGTCTCCTCTTGGCTGGCCTTCCTGCTTCCTGCTAAGCAGTTCTCCTCACGACTGCCAGAAGGTTCTGTCTAAAAACACAGGCGGGTCTCATTGTCACACTACTTAAGATCCTTTAAGGGGTCTCCGTCACCTCAGCATAAGACCCAACTCCTCCACCTGGCCCTCCTGCCTTTGCAGCCTCACCTCCTACTCTGTCCCACACGCCCTTTATACTCCAGACACGCCAGTCTGTTCCCAGGACCACCATACTTTTGTGTATGCTGTTCCCTCTGCCTGGAATGCCCTTCCCTATCTCTTCTCATCTGAAAAATTCCAGTGCCTAAACAGTGCTTGGCACACAGTATGTGCTCGATTAGTATTTGTGAATGACTGATAGACGTTACTCATCATCTAGCCCCAGTTCAAATGTCTCCTCCTCTGGGAAGCCTTCTCTACCTGCCCTAGACTTACCTGCATCTCCTGTGTGTTATTAGGACACCTTTTATGTATCTCTTTTCCTACCAGAAATGAAAGCAGACCTGTTGTATCTGTCAGCTGTTGCTGAGTAACAAGCCACACTCAAAGCCAGTGGCTAAAAGCAGCAATGTTAAGCTGGGCTGGAGTAGCTCTGCTCCCATGTCTCTCATCCTTTTCCTGGGACCAGCACCTAGCTCAGGCATATTCTCAGCATGGCAGTGGCAGAAGTGCAAGAAGGCAAGAGGAACTATAAGCCCTCTTGAAGCCTAGGCTTGGAACTGAAACAGTATCACGCCACCCTGTTCTACTGGCCAAAGCAAGTCGAATAGCCAGATTAAAGTCAAGAGTGGGGCAATACACTTAGCCCTTTGTGGCAAGCACTTCAAAGTCTTACAGCAAAGAACATGAGTACGGGGCATTGGGTGGGCAGATTTGGGCCCCCATCAGTGTTTGAATCCCTGTCCCCCTTCTTATCAGTATAGACAAGTCATTTCACCTGTCTGAACCTCAGTTTTCATGGGTTGTTATGAGAATTAGAAGAATTCATTCATTCATTTACTCAGTGCATATTTATTAAGCACCTACTGTGTGTCAGGCACTGTTCTAAGTACTGTGGGGTCGTCAGTGAAAGACATTAGAAAATGATGCCCACTGCCTTTCATTGAGCATTTACTAAGTGCTTACCCTAGAGTGGGCTCGGGTCGTATTGGGCCAGGTGTCTGCCCCCATTTGACGTCTGCACTCAGTAGGTCACCTAGGGAGGCCAGAAGAATAGGAGAGTGAGCTTGGCAAGTTACTTAATTTGCTGGGCATCAGTTTCTCCCTCTGGAAAGTGGGATTATAATAACACTTGCTTCATAGAGGTATGGGAAGAATTCATCAAATAAACGAGTATTTATTGGTCATCAACTATGTGCCAGGCACTGAAGAGAGAGCAGGGGACAAAATAAAATCAGCACAGGATCAAATAAGGTACTACATGAAAATGCTTAGCACAAGACTGAGTTCATAGCACGCACTAACTGTTCACAATTGTTCCTGTTGCCATCTAGTCCAGTTCTGTCATTTGACTGTTGAAGAAACCAAGGCCCAGAGAGGGTGAGGCATTAACCCAAGTCACACAGCGAAGACAGGATTGGAACTAGAAACCAGGTTGCCCGATGCCCAGGCAGGGCTCTTTGTATTTCACCACCCACTTCTACTTGGAAAGGGGTCAGCTGGGAGATGAAGAGTTGGCACAAAGGGGGTGGGAGGTGGGGGAAGGACCAGCCTGATCCACCCTTGTTCCCCTCCCGGCACTCGATTGAGTGAGGCAATTTCTGTTGTTCTCACACAGTTGTGTGCACTAATGGAGCAGAGAGGATCCCCAAGTACAGCTAATCCCATGAACCATTCTCCCCAGCCCTGTGACGCTGCGCCATTGTGTGTGTACGTCTGCTGGATGCGTGTGTGTGAGGGGAAGTCGCTTACTGACCCCCTAATTAGGCTTTGCACAAAGTGATATTGAATGAGCCTCCTTCTTTCAAGTGCACCTGCACAGGTGGTGGGGAGGCATCCTTGGCAGGGGATCCTGGTTGGGATAATGGTACCCAAGATGAGCAGGGAGATCCACGTGGAGAGCTGGCTCTTCAGGTAGAAGGGAGTTTAAGAACCTTCTCTGCCCTTGTCCAGGGTCTGTAGCAGAGAGCGGGGCCCGACACTTTGCCCCGACTGAAACTCAAATGGGACAGTGTGAGTTTTGGCTTAAGAATCTGAGATTGGGGTCAGTGGGAAGGTGGTATTTTAGGAGGCATTGGCCTCCCCATCCTGAGATTTCTGTGTCTTGAAGGACCTGGGTCCTCTACCTCAGAGCCAAACCCTCATTCCCCCTACATCACAAGGTGGGCACAAAATGGTCCTTCTACCTGCTACTGAGGTCTTGGAGACCACCTGTCAATTCAATTGAATAGGTTTAGGTTGGGACTTTGGGCACTCGGTAGTCTGGGGGTCTGGAGGGAGGGGGACGAGAGGAGTGGGGCCAGGTCTCTTATCAGAACACCTGGGTGACCAAGTCCTTTTTGTCACAGGCGGGGCTGTCCTTCCCAGCCAGTGATGATTTCTAGAGCTAGAATATAAGCCCTGTGCAAGCAGGCACTTCTTTCTGGCTTATTCACGGTGCACACCCCGAGTGCCCAGAATAGGGCCTGGTGCACAGCGTCTGCACAATTACAAACAGCTGAGGAAGGAGTGAGGAGCCCATCACAGAAGAGCGCGGAAGCGCCCTTTCCCTGCGCTTTCCTCAATGACGAGACCCAGAGGGATAGAGTTGTCTTCCCAAGGCTCAGACTGGGGTCTCACCCATCCCTGGCCGCTCGGGAGTGACTGTTCCTCTCCTGGCCACCCCTTAATCTTCCAGGAACCTGGAGATTTGAGTGGGGACAGCCTATGACCAGCCTGGAGGGTGTGTGAGAGACAGCTGTGGGTGGGAGAGGTCAGGGAGGCCTGGACCGGCGCGTATCAGCAAGATGGTAGGCAGGTGCTGGGGAAGAAGCCCTTTAGTGGGTAATTTCCTAATTAGGAAAACAAGTGGTATCGGCCAGTGATTTCCACCCATTAAATCATGTGACCCCTTCTCGCCGCCCCACGGCGTCGTGTGTGCCGAGCTTCCCCTGTGCCTCCAGATGGAAGAAAGCCGCATCCTTTTGTTCACCAAGCACCCTCGTTCCTGTTTCTCTGTGAATATTTTGGTCCCTGTTTGGTGACCCTTCCAGGCCTGACTTGGTATACATGATTTTGGTGCAAATACTGACAAGGGCTCAGGATTATACAGCATCTGTGGGGACCTCCAGAACCCTCAGAAGAAGTGGATGGAGCAAGGCCATGCATCTCCTCCAATGCTTGGGAAAACCAGACTCACACCAGGCTGCATCCAGCTACCCCTGCCAGGAAGAGCTGGGTTTCTTAGTTCGCGTTCCCCAGAAGCAGACCCTGAGACAAGGATCTGCACGTAAGCAGTTTATTTGGGAGGTTGGCTCAGGAAACACTGATGGGCGGTGAGGGTGGAGGATGGCGAGACAGGGTAGGGAATGCAGCCAAGAAGGGGTGGGTTTTTAAGTCACTTACCCCTGGTGCCAACTGCAGCTTAATCCTGCTGGGGAATCCAGGAATCCAGCAAAAACATAAGCCTCAGAGTCGCACCAGCTGGGCGGTGAGTGAGCTGGGGTATTTATACCCTACTCCAGCAGGCATTGGTTGAGGACCTCTTGCATTGGGGATGGGGAGTGTTAATTCCCTGGCACTCTGGGCCTACCATGTGGGCAGGCTAATTGGCTTTGGTACAAGAGAAGCCCTCAGGGAGAAAGATGCAGTTGGGCACTGTGGAAAGGGCAAGGTCAGGGCAGCGTGATGTCTGCAGCACGGAGCTTCGGATCTCATTGAATGAGACCCACACCCCTGCCCCACCACCCTCAACTGGTGCTTTTTGCAACAAATCTCACTGAACCACATGTTCTGCTCTTTTTTTTTTTTTTCCTGGAGCTGGTGTTTGCAGAGACCAGATCAGCACACAGTTTCCAATCTGGAGGTCTTTTCAACAGGCAGGTGAGGAAGGAGACACTATCTCAATGTGTATGAAATTCCCCAGTGGCTTCCCCAAGCATCTCCCTGGGTCCCCTCCCCCTCTTCACTCAGTGTGTGTTCCAAAAAAGCAAGCTCGTTTTAGCATGTGTCTGAGGGAGGCCAAATTAGGAAGGTAAGGCTGAAGTAAAAATAAACTCACTTAAGCATGCCAAAAATAAATGGCTTTTGGATTATCTGCTGTTTTGGACTGTGCTATCTCTGTAGAGAGTGACCATGACTGCTGGGTTCATTTGCTGCAGGCGAGCAGGCCGGAGGCTGCCCAGATGGCCACCAGAGTGGGGCTGCCATTGAAGAGTTCTAGAAACGGGACCTTCAGCCAGGGGCAGGATGGGGGCGGACTACATGAGGAAACACACACACTCTGAGAAATGCGAACTGTTTGGTAGCATTTGCCCCAGTCTGCTATTTCTCCAGGAGGTTCATAGGTATTATGATGGTGTGGGGAGAGACAGATGAAAAAGAGTTGTGTGGTCAAGTTAGTTTGAAAATGCTGGAATTGACAAGGTTGAAAGTTTATTTACTGCAGACCTTCTCCGATCCTTTACAATCCAAATCAGCATTGTGATTTTCCAAAAAAGGAATGTGGTATATATAAATATAAATGTTTATATATAGTTTGTTTTTGCCAAAACACTATGGATCATGAAACCCTTTCTTTCATGTAGAGTACTTAGGACTTGTGTGAGTGCCCTACGGAACGTTCTTTGGGAATGCCATCTGGCATTTTTCCAGAGCTTTTTCATACCCCATTCTCGTCAAATCCTATTAAAAACAGGACACAGGACTGCATCACTTCTCAGCTTCAGATCCTCAAGTTTCCCCAAGCCTGTTGGGCGATGCTCAGACTATCTTAGCCTGGTATCCTGGACGCTCATGACATGGCCACTGTTTACCTCTCCCGTATCCTCTCTGGCCAGGCCCTCTACTCCTGGTAGCTCCTCAGGGTGGCTCTGGCTCTGAGCTTGCAGACTCCCAGGCCTTTGCACATACTGCCCCCTCTGTTGGGCGGGTCTTCCCTCTAACCCCCGTCTGCTCGGTGAGCTCCTGTTCATGTCTCGAGACTCAGCCCAGCCATCACTTTGGGGAAGTTTTCCTTGATCTTGTCACCAGCTAATGAGGCCTTCCTGATCATTCTTAAAACCACAGCCCCTGCCCCCAGAGTGATCTATTCCCCTCCCCCACTTTATTTCCCTCCTTGACTCTTATCGCCTTTGCACAGACTGTGCCATTACCTTATTTGCTTCGTTTATCATTTGTGATCTATCTCTCACCTCCAGGATATCGGCTTCAGGAGTCACGGATCACTGTCCAGACTGTTCTCCATTCACAGGGCCTCGCACGTAGCGGATGCTCAGAAATATTCGTTAAATGACAGGATATGGTAAGCACTTCCCCCGCTGTTCTGCCTTAATCACTTCAATGCGCGGTTGTTATACGATACTCGGGCTTGCGAACAAAAGCCTCAGCTCCCTGGCTTCTCCGGGGCACCTGCTCTGAGCCCCGCCGCTGCCTCCCAGCAGTTAATAAGTCCCTGCCACTGCTGACATGCTGAACAGTGGCTGTTATAAGCATCAGTCTTGATTTTTATAAACAGAGAAGCCAGCTCTCCTCCTGGCTGAGCTGGGAGACAGGGGGCTGGATCTTGTGACCCCTGACCTTGTTCAGCTCAGGGCCTCTCTCTTTGTTTCTCTCTCTCGTCTCCCTGGCTGACTGCTGTCCCACCATGTGAGCATGCTGCTACAGTTGATTTCTTCCTGGGCAGAAAGCTGCAGAAATTTTCTCTCCCTATGGGCTCTGAGTAAAGGGTGGGGTCCTGGCATACTCCAGGCGGGTCTTTCCTGTCCCAGTGTGGCTCGGAAAGTGGATCCAGGAAGCTGTGGGGCAATGATGAGGTCTCAGGAGGGATCCAGGGTCTGTTCTGTGCATTTTCAGTGCACCAAGGGGGAGAATCCAACAGGGCTGAACGGGGCCCAGAACCAGGAGTAGGGACCTGGCCTGGGGGTGCAGACAGTCTCTGCCACCAGGGTGTGTCCAAGGTATTGAAGGAGACACGACAGTATTTCACGGAATCTAAGACTCCTTTGATTGGAAGATGGGCTGTTATTTCTCGTATGACTAAGAAAGTCACGTCGCTGCTCATTAAACTTGGACGTGACATTGATTGTAAGATGCATTCCAATTTCAGAGATGTTAAAATAAACATCTCAGGATTGATGAAATGTGGCACTGCTGTCCACAGGAAACGGGGGCGGCAGGAGGTTAAGTGCCCACCTGGGCATAAGAGGAGGAAGACTCGAGGTCTTGGGTTTTGCAGGAGCCACAGAGAGTTTGTTCTAATATTCCCAATCTTCCTGAAAGAAAAGTAGACAGGAGAGATCACGTCTGCTGACAGGGGACTGGAGACTTTGGTCAGTGCTCACAGGAAGCTGGGAGGGGTGGCAGAGCTCTGTGCCTTGATGATCTGGCTCCTAAGGGTCTAGAAGTCTGACATCAGCCAGGGTCCTCTTCCCTTTAGGGTCCAGTTGACTCAGGGGTTCCAAAGTGACTCACCCACCCACTCTGCCCATCTCCTGTGTAGCCACCCTCCTCGTCCCTCCCCCGCCCTTCTTTTCCCTTCATTCCTCCTCCTTTCTCTCTGTCTCCACTTGTCCTTCCTTCCTGCCCGTGACAGTTATAATTATTTGAAACCTATACACTTGTATTTCTCCTTTATAGAAACCCCTGCCTCTGGCTGGAAAGGATCATCGTATTAAAACCTTGGATCACGGTATCAGCCGTCCTTGCATCCCCTCATCCCCCTTCTCCTCTGCCAGGAGTTGGCCACATCACCACTGCCCCACGCCTGGTTCTCACAGTCACCCTCTCAGTGGCCTCTTCCTCTCCCATCTGCCCCATGTGCTTCCTGGAACACCCATCATTCCTCTTCTTGAAACCCCGCAGCACCTCCCTGCTGCCCTAGCATCTCACAGACAGGAAGGAGGCTCGGGGCAGGACGCAAGCTGCAGAGCCCGATGGCCTGGGTTCGAGTCCCCTCGCCCCTTATGAGTTGTATAACTCGGGTCAAGTTACCAACCGTCCCGCCGCCCCTACTTCCTGTGGTTAACAAGGCCACATTCCATCAAGGCTAAGATCTTTATTTTAACATCTCTGAAACTGGAACACCTCCTACAATCCATGACATGTCAAAGTTTAAATAGCAGCGAGATTTCTTTTTTGGGGATACCAAAATTAACAGTCCACTTTCTAATCTAAATAGTCTTAGATTTGATGAAATGTTGTAATGTCTGCTTCAAAGGTCGTGAGGATTAAATTAGCTAACACGTGAAAAATTCTTAGCGCAGTCCCTGGCACATGGTCCGTACCCCCCAAATGTTGCTGTTATTATTACTGGCACAAGAGTTAACTCCATCTGACCTTCGTGTTTTCTTCAAGGTCTCCTCTCATCGTCCCCACTAGTGGGCACGATGACTCTGCTCTCTGTGCCCTCCTGCACCAGGTCCCCTTTGCCCATCTCCCCCCGGTCTCACCTCTTCCCCCGTGCCCTGGGATGCCCAGTCGCCTCACGCTCACTTGTATTAATTAGCTCCGCCCTTCCTTCTTGCAAAAAGGGAATCCTGGCTACACTTGGGCTGGCCTTCTCTGATCTGTAGTTGGCCCCATCCCGTCCAGTGTTAACCTAGGTGTTTGGAAAGATTTCCTCTATTTCTGCTGTGTGAATCTCATCTTCCTGATGCTCCTTGGAGCTGAGAGCCCTGTCATCGTCATACACTTACTCCCAAACTCTGCCTGCCACCAGGCCGGGCATGAACAGACCATCAGCGCAGCTGCCAAATCTGAAAGAGAATCTCTGTCTGCCCTTGACCTTGCTTTCATTTCCTCCAGCAGTTGAGCTGCCTGGCATTCTGGGCATGTGTCTCTGGGTTTATTATTGGCTTCTCATGCTAGACTGTGAACTCCCTGTGGCAGTGGCCTGTCTTCTCATCACTGTGCCTCGGCACCCAGCCCGAGGCGTGGCATGGTGCAGTTGCTCAATAAATGTTCGTGGGATCCGTAAGCGCTTCTTTACTTACTGACTGGGGATTGCAAATGTTTGCAGAATTGATATGCGTATTCTTATCTTCTGACTGGTTTGTTGATCACCCGAGGGGAGAGGGTTTGGGGGCAGGAGTAGGACGGGTGACTCAGCTCCTCGAAGACTGAGGCTCATGTGTCAGGACAGAGACCGGGGGCTCCTGGCAACCGTTGGGATCTCCAGCTTTGCCTGGCTTGATGCTATTCTCATTTTATCTTCACAAAATCCCTTCCTGCTAGATAAGGAAACTGAGGGCTGAGAAGTCAAACTATGTGCTCTAGGTATGTGGCTTCCAAACTTCTTTGACCACGTCCCACGGTAATGCATGCAATTCACATCTCACATGTACACTCGCCGCCTACTCCGTGTAGCACGCTTTATTTTCTGTGCCATTTTATTCCTCCCTCTGCTCTTTCATTATGTTTTAATGCCAGACACAACCCACTACACTGAGTTTATGACGCACAAATAGGTCATGACCCACACTCTGGCCCAGTGTCCCTGAGTTACCTCGTGTGGAGGGTGACCGTCAACTCAGGCTTGCTGGACACAAAGCCTGTGCTCTTTCTAGTGGGCAGTCCCACCTGGGAGATGAGGGACAGAAACTCATGCTTATTAAGAGAGCAAGATTATTCTTAGAAAGGAGGGGGGATGTTCCATCAGAGCTGGGAAGGAAGTTCTGTGGGTGTAGCGTTCCTGTCTGGGTCATTCAAGAGCAGAGAGCCTGCTTTGCCTGTGGTAGGCGCTCTAAAATGTTTGTTGACTCAATGAGTGAGTGAATAACCCTCTACACGCCTCCAGTGCAGACCCTGCTGGTGGAGGGAGAATGTGGCACACTGGTTGCCGTGGTCCTTAGAAGGAGGGCATTTCAAAGTCCTGGGGCGGAAGGAGACTGGAAATCATCTTGATCACCCATCATTTCACGGCTGTGGGAACTGAGGTCCGGAGAGGAGCCGTGGCCTATCCCAGATCATGCTCGGGTCACTAGCAGAGCTGGAGCTGGGAGCTACCGTGTGCTAGCTCTCAGGCTGGTGCTGAGATGGTGTGGTGAATGGGGAGAGTCCAGACTTTAGGGTCTGGAACACGGTGCTTCTGCCATTACTCTTCCTATTATAGTGTCATCTTTCAGCATTTGTGGGGCACTAACTTCATGCCAAGTACGGCTTTAAGTGCCTTACATACATTAAGCCCTTTACTCCTCAGGCCAACCCTAGAAGCTAGGTGCCCTTATAAAGCGTGTTTTCCAGAGAGGAAACTGAGGCACAGAGGAGTAAAGCGGCTTGCTCAAGGTTGCCCACTAGTTCGTGGCGAGGTAGGGATTTAAGCTCATGCTGCTGGAGGCTTGGTGGGGCTAGCAAAGCCTCTCCGGGCACAGGAAAAATACCAGGATCCTCTTGAGTGGATCCCCCTCCCACACTGTAGGTCAGACCCCTCCAGAAACCTCCATTCCTACCGCATGTACTAGCTGCAAAGGGAGAGGGTGCATGGCTGATGGTACAGCTAAAAGTAGGAGGCTGTGGGGTGGCAGAGAGGGGGCCCTCGAGTGGGGCAGGGCAGGATGGCGGGGCAGAAGACCCAAGCCTGGCGCCACCCCTTCCCCTGTGGTGCATCCTTGGGCAGGAGAAACAATAGCTGTTAAAATTTATAGAGTGGTACTAGGTGCCAGCACTGTGCACGCCTTATCGGATCCAGGACTAGGAGGAAGTGGGGACTCAGAGGGTGGGAAACTAGCCCCAGGTGACAGCTGCGGAAGGGACAGAGCCAGGTTTGGGCACCAACATGACCCACCTCCTGAGCCTCTGCTTTCAGCCCCGGGGCTGTACTGCAGTTTAGTGGCCTGGTCCACACCCCAGCTTCCTCATCTTTCCAGTGGGGAGAAAGGCTCCCACCTTGAACACTGTTATGATAGCCATCAGGTGTCTGGCTTGTAAAAGGCCCTTATTCACCTTACTGTCGTCATGGCATCAGAATCAGCATGCCTGGCTCTGAGTTGTGGCTCGAGGTTTAATCAGATTCAGATAGAATCTGGAACTTTTCAGGGCCTGCGCGTTTCCTGAGTAGATCATTAAGCATCCACTAGAGGCAAGACCAGAAAGACAAGTCAAAACAAAACAAGATGGCACCAGCGTTTCTTGGCAGGTGCAATGTGCCAGCCACTGGGTGAGGCACTTTCTCCTTTAAGTCCTCATTTCTTCTTCAGAGCAATAAGTGAGAAGCATCGTTCTGCCCCATTTTCAGATGAGAAAACTAAGGTTTAGAGGGTCTCAAGAAACTGCTCATCCCTAAGAGAGGCCGTTTGGTGTTAAGGCCAAGAGCGGGAACTCTTTGAGGACCCCTCCCCCGGCTGGCTGTGTCACTTACCTTCTCTAAGATGGAGCCAGTCTCAGCAAGCCGTCGTGAAGATTAAAGGAGATACCGTGTGCTCAGGGTTTAGTACGCGTCTGACACAGAGCAAGTACTCAGTAAATGGTAGTCGTCAAAATCCCATCCATGTTTCATTAGGGTACAGAAGACAGAGGGGTGGAGAAATCCCTCTTTAGATAATGAACTAAACCAAGTAATGTGAGTCTGACTCAGGGAAGAGTTGGACGCATTGGGAAGCAATTATTAAGAGCCTACCGTGTGTGGGATGAGTCCATGCTCTTTGGGTCTAGCAGAGAGGCTAAGCCAAACCAAGTAGGCATCAAACCCTGGCTACTGACTCCAAATCCAGGGCTCAGGGTGTCCCCCCAACACAGGGAGCCGACACGAATCATTACCGTTTAGGGACCATCGACTGTCTTGTCAATGCCAGGCTTTCTAAATTAATAGTGGTACCTTATCTGCTGAGTGTTTTATACTTGGAAAACAATGTACCCCTTCAAAGTATAAAACTTAAAAGTTCTGTGGTCTTTTCCTTTCAGATTTACATCCCCACCAGGCAGAGTAGGGACAGTTGGTCCTATCTGGCATCTGAGAAAGCTGAGGTTGAGAGAGTAGAAGTGAGTCTCCCAAATTCTTGAGGCCTGTCGCTGGGAGTGTGAGGGGCAAGCACTCTGATTTCTGGATCAAAGACTCCTCACTGCCCCAACCTGGTCTTCTTCTCAAAGGGAGGCATGGCTGACCCCAGCTTTGGGGTCAGTGACATCTTGGAAGGGGCATCTTCTAGTAGGGCTGGGACAGCATGACTCAACCATTCGCTGCAAACTGTCTTTTTTGCAGGACATTTAGGAACTGGCCTGGGGGTCCGCTAGCGTGCTGGTACCTTCCCAGACCAGGCACACCTCGCTTGCAATCCCAAACACCAACTGAATGAAGTGCCCGCTAAGCTTGAAGAGCAGCTCTGGCCTCTCCTCTTAGCTTCATAATTTTAGAATATAGGGGCTGCAGGTTTAGGCTCCAGTGCACACTGTTTCTGGGGGTATATTTTTTTATTTTTTAAATGGTTCCATTCATGCTTCAGACAGCCAGCAGATTCATTCTGGTCAGAGCTCTGCCTTCAGTTCAAGTTCCGGTGTAAATCTCTGTGTGAAAAGAGAACAAAAATGGATCTGGATAGTTTTTATTCTACTTGGCAATTGGCTGGATAAAACCGTGATGGACCGACAGTGTCCGTGGAACACATCTTATCCTCGGAGAGAGGAGGCTGGGTTTCCAAGCCCATTCTGCAGCCGAATACGTGTGTGGCCTTGAGTCAGGCATCTTACCTTCATCCCGTCTCTGCACAAGATGCCCTCCAAGATTCCCTGTGGCCCTGGTGTTGCAGAAATGGACACAGTTCTAAGCAGCATCCAGGCCCCTGGAAAGATGTGGGCCCTTCGTCGGGGGCCCCTCAGAGCTCAGGCCCAGCATGCAGGATCCTGGATGTTGAGATGGGGAATGACTTGGGGCCATTTTCTCCAGTGGCCGTTTGGCTACACCCTTTACAGTCTGGATCACTTGGGCCCCCTCACATATCTATGAGTCTTGGGGCTCCCTGGAGAGTCACAGCTGGGATGCATGAAGTTAAGACAGAGTGGGGGCGGGGAAGATGGATGATCCCTGTGCAAGATGAAACCCACAGCCAGCCCCACTGAGGGCCACCCTGGAGGCCACCAGCCCAGGCCGCTAGCCCGGTGATTCCATAACAGCACCCTGTCAATCAGGACCCCAGGGCGTGCTGCGTTCTCTTCCTTCCCATCCAGGCAAGGGGAGGCTTTTGTGTGGCAACTTCCTGATTTCACATTTTAATTTTCAAAAAGGAAATAAATTCTCTCCAGACATAGCAGTAATTGACTTTGGAGTTGTGACTTTATCATGCAAATGGTTATTTGTGGACTTTTAGAAACCCGCGTCATGGAGCGAAATTACATATTTAGAGACTTCCAAAGCCATGGATTAAGGTCCCAACAGATCCTAATGATTCCGTAGGTGCCTTTAGGGTATAACGTGAAAAAGCATATTAGAGGATGATTAAAAAGCAAATGAGCGCGCGCGGTGAAATTCCTTGTGGAAAGTGGTGATTAGACTCACTGTGAGGCTATTTTCTCATGTTGTTAGGGAGCTCACTGACCAGCCCTTGCCCTGCCCCCTGCCCCACAGAGCCCTGGGAGGCTCTGCTGATAGGTTATAAACAGCCACAGACACGCCTGAAGAAGGAGAGACGCCTGTCCCTTGCAGAAGGAGCCTGCTGGCCGCTTCACTGCTGCCACCAGAGAGTTCTGGGACTGTCCTCAAAGATCCAGGAGCATTTTCTGCACGTACATCCTCCCCCTCCACCCTGGGCCACCATGATGTCACATACCCTGGAAACAGTACAGTGTGAAATCCCTTTGGCAGTAAGTGAGGGGCTCCCCCAACCAGGTCAGGAGGGCAGTTTGTAGGGACAGCAGCTTCAGTCCTGAGTAAGGTTTGAGACCCTGCTTTAATGTCTAATGTGTGTGTGTGTGTGTATGAGATTTTGCTTTTTTCACTTAACATTTTATGATGTTTATTTTCCCGTAACTCTAAATGTTTTTTAAAAGATCATTTTTAATAGTTGCACACACAAAAAAATAGTTGCACCTATATTATCAGTAACTTCTAGTCAGTAGAGTAATTTTTGCTCAGTGCAGAAAAGGCAAAAACCCTCACAGAAAAGTACAAAGGAAAAAAACCACCACTGCCCATAATTCACATTTTCAAGGATGACGCAGTTGATATTTTTGTATATGTCCTTCACATACGTTCTCTTTCCAAACCTGTAGAGATTATTTTTGTTGCTATCAGGCTGTCCATAGTCTTGGTGGCCTACTGTTTTCCTGAGAGGTGTAGTGATTATTCCCCAGTATTGGTGAATACTTTTGCACTCATTATTCTCAATAGCTACAGTCCAGTGCACTGTCTGGGTTATTCACTCGATGCCTGATGGTTGGACCTCTAAGTTCCTTCCAATTGTTTTGTCATTGTAAACAACACTGTGATGAACATCCTTGTGTGAAAACCCTTGTGTGCAGCCATGATTTTCTCCTTGTACATTGCTGCTTTCACTCGCCTCCAAGGTATTTAAGGAAGGGATTTTTCACAAAGGTGTGGGCAGACTTGACAGATCAACAAGGATGTCAGGCACCCAAAGACTAGCAGTGATAGGAGGCCTTTAGTTACCTACCCCCAGCTGGACGTGATCAGGAGAGGAGACTGAAGTGAGGGGCTGAAGCCAGAGAGAGTGTGAGTAGAAGTATCCAGCCTCGCTCTCCTCCTATCCTCTCATTGGCCAAGCCCAAGTGGAAATAGAGGGAAAGGGGTCTGGGGGATACGGTCTATAGAGGCCAGGGTCCTGGAGCCCAAAGCTGGGTGAGGAAGGCTGCAGAGAGGATGCAGTGGCAAGCAGAACAGTCAGCTCAGCGGTGGCCTCTAGGCCCCAGGAGGGGAGGGCTCCACCCTCCATCCAACCCAAAGGCTGGGAGCTGGATGCCACAGTCTGGAGAGAAGGGATAAGGATGAGAATGGGGGGACGACAAGAGCCGACATCCTCTGAGGGCTCACCGGGGCCTCCTCTGGACCCCTACACGCAGACTATTCACATAGTGAGGGTTAAACAAGGCTACATATCATACATTAAACTATTCTACAAGATACACTTCGTCATTATCATCCTCACAAAAGCCCTGAGGCACAGAGAGGTTTAAAAAATGTCTTGATCGTACAGCTATGAGAAGGCAGAGCTGGGAACAAAATCTGGGTCAGTGGCTCCAAATCCACCGCCCCGGACCCACTATGGGGCCAGCGGGTCACTGATCTCAGGCGGAACTGGCTGCAGACCCAGCTTTCCGACCATCTCTCTGCTTACTCTTTCTGCGGCCACTCTCTCCAGGAGGCGGATCAAGAGAAACCACACAGACACTGCAACCTGGAGAGGAGCCCCGCAAAGCCCTAAATCCACTCCAATTCTATTTTCTCTCTATGCCTTGGAAAATAAAAACTGCTGAGCGCCTGCTATTTTCCTTGAAACTTTGTAGCAGAAATCTTCTCCTGGGCTCTGACCCTGGGAGTCAGCTTTCAGCCCAGAGCACATTTTTACTGCCAAGTTATTTCTGATTCTTTAAAAGCAAAAGCAGAAGCAAAAAAAAATGTCTGGAAGGAGCAGGCTGTGTTGTAATGCAACGTCTCAGCAAAAACCCCCGGCCTCTGGGCCCACGCTCGGCTCCTGTCCTGACGGTGAGGCTGGGAGACGTCTTGAGCAGCAAGGGGAGAGCTCAAGGCTGCAGGCAGCCCCTGGTGCTATCATTTCAGGCACGTGAGAGGGAGAAGCGGAGAAGATGACGTGAGGTTGGAGGACAGGAACACACAGCCAGGGAGAGGAATGGACAATTTACAGATCTGACTTTGGACGTGCAAGGGCCCCACTCCTCATTCTAAGTGGGCTGCCTCCTGGGGCATCCTAAAAATGCCTTGACTCTGCATTTATATTTAAAGTCACCAAGAGCCGTGCGTGTGTGCACATACGTGCGTGCGTGCAGGGTCCGTGTGAAGTTGCTGGGCCCGTGTTTGTGAGTATGCCTTTATGGGAGTGTCATGAGGGCGGGTACCATATTGGTTTTGCCCACCTGTATCTCTTCAGCACCAAGCATGCGTCCTGGAACGAAGCAGGTACTCAATACATGTTTGTTTGGAGTCGTTTTGAGCACCTACATGTATGTGAATAGTCCGCGTGCAGGGTTCGAGGGGACGTGTCTGTGCATCTCTGTGGATGGTGCCCCAGAAAGTCACCTACCCAAGGACAGGGATCTTGGTCGGCTTCATTCACCGACACACCCCAGTGCTGTGCTACGTCTAGCAATACCGCAGTGCTGTGTGCATCTGCATGTCCGTGTGGGGTTCTCAGTTGGCCTATGAGTGAAAGAGATGTGTGAGAATGAGTATCTTTGGATATCGAGGTGCCTGGGAGTATCCGGGTTGGATGTATCTGCCTCTGGGAGCAAGTGTACATGCTTGTTTGTTATGGGAAAAGACGTAAGTGTAGCTAGTGACATGGTTGGTGACTAGAAGCAGAAACACCAGAGAAATATCTAGAAATATCTTTACAAATATGTCAGGCTCCTCTCTCACAGGCTCTGGCCTCTTTGCCCATGGCCCTTCGCGTGTCTGGATTCAGGTCTCAATTCTAGACCCTTCAGCCACAACTGCAGCTTAGATTCAATTGTGATGAAGGACCTGACGGCAGGAAACTGGACTGCTTGGCACAGACACTCGTTACTTACCTCTCCGGCCGTGACCGCGCTTCCAGCTCTTGTCTCCCATTTACACTTTGTTTCCCTGTTCAGTCTCTCCAGGCTTCCCTGACGCTCTGGAAGAGTCTTTAGTGTGGACACAGTTCTGTACACACACTGTCATCTGTGTCCCCTCTGGACAGTCTGGACTTTGTCCCCCCTGCCTTTGCTCCTCCAGTCTCCACCACACCCTCCCAGGCCCCTGGTCCCTCGGCAGCCCGGTGGGCACTCCAATAAGTGATTATCTCCTTCCTCAAGGTCAGCTCCGTCTCAGGATTCCCCCCAACAGTAAGGATGATAAATGGCTGTTGTGGTCCAAGACTGGCGAAGTGACATTTCTCTAGCCTTCCAAGAATTCCCTGTGTGCCCACTGTTGCTGTCCCGATCTTGTTTTTTTTGTTGTTGTTGTTTTGTTTTTGTTTTTTTTTTTGATCATCCTAGCTTCCTGGGGAGCCCAAGGCCTTCTCTGCAAAGGCCATGCATCAATCCTGAGGAAGATAGGAAGGCAGGGTGGAGGTGGGAGTGTGTTACAGAAAATCTAGGGCATCTGCTCTGCAGTGTCCTCCATGCAGACGTGGAAACTGAGGCATTGTCAGACACTCAGCTCCCTCTTCTCTCCCCTTCCTTGTCCTAGTGTAAGTGCGTTCTTTTCTGTTTCACTGTGCATTCTGTGTAGCACAAAGGACTTCACAGATGCTAATGTGGTAATGACTGACTCCCGGAAAGGGAGAAAATAAAGCCACCAGACAGGATTGAAAGCAGCTATCTGGGTCGGGGCGGGACAGGAAAGACCAGGAAAGTGCTGGGGACGATCAGGGATTGATGCGGACAGCAGGTACAGTCCAGCGGGCTTGGAGGAGATGCTGGAACAGAGAGGTGCTGAGGTCCTCGGTAGGTGGGAACTGGGGAGCCGTCTGCTCATCAGGGTCAGGATTAGGGACATCCAGAGGAACTGCCGAGGGGGCTCTCAGGCTGGGACAAGGAACAGAAGCAAAGGTGAAAACAAAAGCACAGACTTCTGAGCTAGACAGGCAGGTGGGCTTGGGCCCAGAGGGGTCTCACTTTGGGGTGCTATAAACTCTTCTCTGTGGCAAGCCCCTTTCTGCTGAGTCAGGTAGGGGACTGAGGGCTTTGCGTGGTGCTTCACAGATTGTAAAGCTCTGTCATGTCCAATAACCTTTTACCAGCGCCTGGAGGCACATCGGGTATTAGAACTCTTACATTTAACTCGTGTTTTAAGGACATTCAGCAAGGAGTTGAAGATCTGGGGCTATTAGGTCAATTAATAAGCACCTACTGTGTGCCAGATGCTTTTTAGGTACTGGGATTAGAGCCAGGAACCACATAGATGGAATCCCTGCCCTCAAGGATCTTATATTCCAGAGGGAGGAAGCAGAGAGTCACACACAACTCATCAGTAGGATGCTTTTGAGTACCTTTGAACAAGATAAAATAGGTTAGTGTAAGGGAGGGTGGCAGTACAGTGGGCTTGGGGTTGGGGCCCTGTGACCAGGATGATCAGGGGTGGCCTCTCAGAGGAGGTGGCGCATGAAATGAGATCTGAATAATGAGGAGTGGGTGTGTGAAGACTGGGGCGGGGAGAAGGATCCGAGCGGAAGGGATAAGTGTAAAGATCTCAAGACTGGGTTGAGCTGCAGCCAGGGAGTCCGCAGCTTCCTGTCCAAGAGCAGGGCTGGGGGAAGATGCGGCTGGAGGGGTAGGCAGGAGCCGGACCGCACAGGGCCCGGTAGGCTGCAGTGAGGTCCGTGGCTTTTATCTCCTGTATAGCAGGAACGTCTGAAAGGTTTTCAAACAGTGGGCTGACCTGACCTGATTCTGGTTTAGATAGATCCTTCCAGCTGCTCTGTGGAGGACAGATTGGAGGTGGGCCAGAACTACAGGATGGAGATAAATTAGAGAATAAATGTAGTGATCCAGGAGAGAGATGATGGTGACTTGGGCCAGGAAGCAGCGGTGGAGGTGGTAAGAAAGGATCAGATTCAGGATACATTTTGGAAGTTCAACCAACAAGATTCAGTGATGGATGGGATATCAGGTGTGAGGGAAAGGGGAATCAAGAGAAGCTAGGTGGATGTATGATGGGGCATTTTAGAGATGGGGAAGGCTCCAAGGGGAGCAGGTTTGGAGCGGGAAGAGGGAGTCTACTGTTCTGTTTTTGTTCAAGATGCCAAAAAAATAGACATCCAAGTGGAGATGGCAAGTTAGTAGCAGGATGTACAATTCTGGCAGATTCCAGGGGAAAGGTCTGGGTTGGAGGTAAAATTTCAAGAGTCTTCATCAAATAGAAGGTGTTGGAAGTTGTACAACTGGATATGATGATTTGGGAAGAGAGTGTAGACTTAGGAGAGAAGAGGGCTGAAGGACGGAGTTGGGGCAATATGATGACTAGAGGCTTGGGAGCTGGCAGAGAAGACTGAGAAGTTGCAACGTGTGAGTTTGGGGATAAACCAAGGGAAGATGAGATGGGGTCATCAAATGCCAAGGAGAGATGGGGTAAGGAGAAAACAGAGGATAGGCTGTTGGCTTTGAGACATTGGGAAGTTGGTGACCTTGACCAAAGCCTCTTCCATGGACATGTGGGGTTGAAAGCCCAAGCTGAGAGGTGGGGGTGAAGCAGTGGGGACAGTTAGCTAGTAAACCTTTATCTGGGGGTGGGGAACAGGACAAGGAAATAGAGGGGCTAAAAAGCAATGTGGAGTCAAGGGAATGATTTTTTTCTTTAAAGATGCGAACTAGTGAGACATGGTTGTCGACTGGGTTGATCTAAATAGAGACAGTGCTGATGGAGGGGACAGAGGGTATCATTGCAGGAGAATCTTTGAGAAGATGAAACCAGATGGGATCCTGTTCATAGGTGGAGGGCTTGGTCCTAGAAAGCAATGGGATATATACTTTTTCATTTTAACAAAAAGGGAGGCAGGGAATGTGAGGACAGATGTAGGCAGGTGGGTGACGTATGGGTAGGAAGAAGAGACAGGTCTTTGATGTCATTGATTTCTCTGTGAAGTACACATCAAAGCCATCATCTGGAGAGGGGGGTCAAGCAGAGATAATCATTTGAGAGATGAGAGAAATTTTTGAAATAATTTTCTTGGAGAGTTGGAAAGTAGATTTACTAGGAAAGTATAGAAACGTTATGTGGCAGAGTTCAATAGTCTGTAGAGAGAATTCCTAGAGAACAGTTGGCCGATGGGGTGCAGGTGCTGAACAAGTGGATGGTGGGGGAACAAGCTAGGGTAGGGGTTTCTCCAGATGAGCATGAAGGAGGGAGAGGGGGCCAAGGACATCAAGAGTGCTAGGAAGGGGATGGTTTGGGGGCTGAAATCTGGGCTGAGTGATGAATGGATTGGGAGGTCTCAGTAGGTGGCAGTATTGTTAGCACAGGGGTAGTAGAGTATTATAGGGGACAAAGTTAGACAGGGGATCCTTGAAGTCAAGCATTCAAGAGTGAGGGAGTTATTGGTGATGATGAGGTCTAGAGTGTGACCGTGAGTGTGGAAAGGGCAGGAAAAGATCTTTGGTACTGGGGGTGGGGGGAGCAGGGTGGTCAATGAACCGAGAGGCCAGGGTGTGGAACAGATCATCTGAGGGATACTAAAGGCGTTGAGAATGACGGCAGGAACGGTGGTGGAGAGGGAAAGACAGAGACAGAGAGCTAAGTGCTGAGGTCATCAACTGGTGACTAAACCTTAATTCTTGGAATTTCAAAGTCATCTAGTGAAGTGGTTTTAAAACAATTTGTCAGACTCTCAACGCTTGTTTACAGGAAGCATTTTGAGGCAGCTTGAAACAAATAGCAGAAGTAAAAGCATATCTACTATTTGAAAGGAGGTAGGGGAAACTGAGCCCCTTATTCTCATCTCCACTCTGAGGGGCCTTTGGGCGGGCTCCATGGAACCTTCCAGGGCACACGGTTAGAAAACCACTGATTTAATCCAACGCCGCTTATTTTTCGTTTGAGGAACAAGTTATCCAAGGTCACCCTGGTAGTTAGGAACAGAGGCAAGAATGGAGTCCAGGCTTCCCGTCTCCCACTGGACCTGGGTTCCATAACTACTCCAAACCTGTTTTCCTATTCTGTGTTGTTTTTCCCTGAGGTTCCTAAACAGTCTGTGCTGTAAACACAAGACTGACAACAGCACTAGCAGGAAGCTCCCTAGCCTGTCCCTAGGGAGGTCCATTTCATTTTGTCTGGCCTTTTCCAGAACTATAGGACAACACTGTCCTATCACAGTAGGAGGCTAGGCTTAGGTGAAAGCCAGGCTGGGATGGCTGAGGAACTCACCCAGCTACAGGGTCTGCCCTTGGGGCCCCAGATCAGGGTCCAGAGATTAACTGCAACCTGGGACTTGACCATTTCTGGCCTCTTAGAGCCTTGGCTGGACATGGGTGAAGTCGGGACCCAGCTGAGTGGACTGACCAAGTTAGACATCAGCGTGGCTGAGAGGTGGAAGACAGCGGCAAGGCAGTGGGACAGAAACCAGACCCCAAGAGATGGAGGAGGGTCTGGAGGAGGGGAAGAGAAAAAGATGGAGGGCTTTCAGAGATGCTGGAGAGCACAGGGGCTTTCCATAGGTCCCATGGGGCTTACTGGTAAGTGAGGTGCTGGATAGGACTGTGTATCAGGGAGCATGTCCAGCCCTGTATGTCATGAGGGACATGGAGGCCGAGGGCAGTACTCAAGGCCAGCTGGGCATCGCTTCATGATTTTGAGCCATCTGTCCATGCACAGTCGACCCACCCAGCCTGGGATGTAGGAAATAGTGTCTGTGCCCCAAATGAGTCAGGGTACAAGTCAAGACTCCAAATACAGCAGAGCACCCACCAGAGGAACATGCAGAAGGCCCTGGCGGGAGGACAGGAGCAGGGGGCACTCTTTCCCGTGACCCTGGCCTTAGTTCAGGCCCAGTGCACAGAGGACCTTAGGGTGTCCCCTGTGCCCTGAAGCCCTTCCCTCAATGTCAGCAAGACCCAGCTCCCTCACATGTCCCCTCCTAAGAGAGGACTTCCCTGACTGCCCCCAGGCCTCATTCCTCTTTCCCCTCCCAGCCTATAACCTGCTCTCTGTTCCTGGAAGCACATACTACGCCCTGACCTCTTAGAATGTACATATTTACTGTTACTGTCTACCTTGCACACTGGCAGTGGACTGGAAGCCCCCAAGGCTGGAACTGGGTTTCCCTGTCATCCATATCCCAGGACAAGGGGCTGGCTCAGCAGTGAGTTGGGAGGGGTGCCCCTGTGGCCCCTCTCCTGCTTCTCCACCCCCAAGGGCACAGTTGAGTTGCGGGCATCCCTGCTCTAAATGCCTCACTGCCCTGTAGAGCTGTGTCTGGGTCTAGGTCTGCAGGGAGGCCGACCTCACTGTCCAGGCCCATCCAGCCCCTCCTGCCTGGGGGTTCTGTCCCTCCCAGCAGAGGAGGGGGCCCTGGCTGCCATGCTGTGATGGTCACCCCCTCCCTGGGAACAGACCCTTACCTGAGGGCGGGTGAGCAGCGCTGGGCCCCTAGAAACCCCAGGCTGGTTGTATCAAGGCCGATAAGCCTCAGTAAGTGGCTCTAAAGATAATCAATTGTTTTCGTTCTGAGTGAAACAACTGGCTCCAAGGAACCTCTATTTAAAAACTGCACACACACACTAGATCCATCTTTTGTTAAAGTGTTGCGCACGCTGATCTGATTTGTCCTGGCAGCTTCCATGTGCTTCCTGCTCAGTGCCAGAGATGGAGCTGGGAGGGGAGCTGGGCCAGGACGGATGGAGCAGAGGGGAGCTGCGGACTGGGGGTGGGCAGCTGAGCAGGAAGGAGAGGAGGCTCTAGAACAGACAAGGCGTGGGGCGGGGGACCTCACCTCCCAGCTTCACCCACCTCTGGGACTCAGGTGGGGGCTCCTGTGAGAAATCCTGCCCTAATTGTCCTCCTCCTTCTCTGATCCAGGAGAATTAGTGGCCTGGCTGGAAGGGACTTCAAACCACAGGGTTGGAACCCTGGATTTTCCAGAGAGGAAAAGAGAGACTCAGAGAGGGTAAGCTGCTTACCCAAAGTCACACAGCAAAATAGTGGCAGAGTAGGGTCAGGGCCTGGGACACCAGAGGCCCACCTGGTGTTCTTTCTAGGCACTGCTGGGGAGGGAATCTTCTCTCTTCCACCAGGTGTTGGCCTTGACAAGGGCTGGGCACATCCTTCTCCTTCCCTGCCCTCTAAGCACACTCTGAGATGGGCCCCCAGTGAACAGTGTTAAATGAGTGAAGAGGAGTCCATGGGGTCCCAGGGAGGGAGAGGGGATATTTTGGGGACGGAATAGACCAGATTGAATAGACGAGGCCCCAGAGAAAGGGTGAGCGGCAATCTTTGACCACATAAGGCAGATCATGCCCTCCCCTGCTCCAGATCCTGCCGTGGTTCCCCAGTTCAGTCAGAGTAAAAGCCAAAGTCGTTCCAATGGCCCACAAGGCCCTATGTGATCCCGTGCTGACATTGTTGCTACTTCTCTCCCCTCTCACCACCCTATGGCCACATTGGTCTCCTTCCTGTCCCTCCTGCCTGCCGGGCTTACTCCCCCATTTTACAGGTGAGAGCCATAGACTCTGAAGGAGTCAAGGCCGTGAGGCATCACTTAAGGCTGAGCGAGATGGCAGCCAGGGAGGGTGGGAGGTCAGGCAGGATGCCAGGGCAGGCAGGTGGGCAGCAGACAGGGCCTAACACCTGTTCTCTGAGCCAGGGAGCAGGTCTCCGGCAGCGGGATCCTCTGGTGTCCCCTGGCAGGGCTAACCTGAGGGGTGGCTGCTGAGGGACCCCACAGCACCAGCCAGGGCGAGCTCCAGAAGGACAGCGGGGAACAGGCAGTGTGGACAGGGGTCGGCAGGCTGAGAGGGGCCACAGTAGCAATTTTTTCATGTGACTGTCTTGAGAGTGACTTGGGACTCAGGCCCAATGAGGGGCACTTCTAAGAGGAGCCGCCAGTGACCTGTGGGAGCATGGGGACTCCGGGGGTGTCTGTGAGTAAACCTTGAGTCTGGGTTTGTAGACCAGGCAGGCGCTCGTCTCTCCACGGGGCAGCTGCGGCCACTCTGCCCCTCCTCCGTCCCTCCACGCCGGCGGTGGCCTGGGGCACGGACGATAAATAATAGTAATAACGAGAGAGTCTGTTCCAAGCAAGATGATTTTATGAAATTACATTTTTGAAAAGGTTAATTCTTCTATCTTCCCACTTGTACTCCAATCTGGAGAGGAAAACGTGGATTAATTGGTCCCATTTCCTCCCAGGCCTCCGTGGAGCCCTGACAAGATGTTTGCTTCCGCCGGGGCCTGACGTCCCCTGCAGGCTTGCCGGAAGCAGCAGACGCTGGGCCCTCCTTCCTTCTGGAGCTGGCTGACCTCCCTGTCCAGGCTTGGGGCAAGCAGTGGCCCTTCCTCTGCGGCCCACGCCATCCGGGACCAAGGGGCTG
This sequence comes from Delphinapterus leucas, assembly GCF_059928025.1. Taxonomy (NCBI): domain Eukaryota; kingdom Metazoa; phylum Chordata; class Mammalia; order Artiodactyla; family Monodontidae; genus Delphinapterus; species Delphinapterus leucas. The sequence goes on from NC_143138.1 coordinate 34,750,698, forward strand.
GCATAAAGTCCAGCGGGCCGATCCACAGCTTGTCTGGGAAGTCCTGGCAGACGGAGTGGCAGGCGGGATGGGAGAGGAGACCTGGAGAGACCGTGGGGAAGCGGGCTCGGAGGGCGGCGTGCAGGAGGAGCAGATGGGGGTACAAGTGGGGACTGGAGCGGGGCCCCAGGCATATGTATGGAGTGGGCAGGATGGGTGAGTCAGAGAGAGGAAGTGAATGGAGACAGAATGACAGACGCGAGGGAGGAGCTGGTGGGCTGGCGCTCTCTCTGGTCTCTATTTTGCACCTTTTCATTGTTATTTTTCCCTAAGTCAGGCAGAGGACAGACCCCTGAGGGAAGGCATTTACCTCAACAGGAGGCGAGGAGAAGGGGGGAGGAGTGTTTCTCCAGCTCTAAGTGTCACGTGAGTCCCTCCCCCCACGTCTGCTCATTGCCTCCGCAGGGCAGCCCTCATCGTCTCCCCACTGTCTCGCCAGCAGGAAGAAGAGGAGGGTCTAGAACAGACAAGGCGGGGCGGGGGGGAACCTCACCTCCCAGCTTCACCCAACTTTGGGACTCAGGTGAGGGCTCCTGTGAGAAATCCTGCCCTAATTGTCCTCCTCCTTCTCTGATGCAAGAGAATTAGTGGCCTGGCTGGAAGGGACCTCAGACCACAGGGTCTAAACCCTGGATTTTCCAGAGGGGAAAAGAGAGACTCAGAGAGGGTAAGCTGCTTACCCAAAGTCACACAGCAAAATAGTGGCAGAGTAGGGTCAGGGCCTGGGACACCAGAGGCCCACCTGGTGTTCTTTCTAGGCACTGCTGGGGAGGGAATCTTCTCTCTTCCATGAGGTGGTAGCCTTGACAAACGCAGGGGCACATCTTTCTCCTTCCCTGCCGTCCAGGCACATTCTGAGATGGGCACCCAGTGAGCATTGTTACGTGAGTGAAGAGGGGTCCATGGGTCCCAGACGGTGCCTGTCTGAGATGGCGCAGCTAAGGAGTGGCAGAGCCGGGGACACAATGCAGACCCGCTGATGCCACCCCAGCTGAGCCATCTCAGACAGGCATGGCCCTGCTCTGGGCCTCAGTTTCCACATCTGTGAAGTTAAGAGGTTGGGCAAGCTTATCCCAGACCCCCTTCCAGCTCTGCAGTGTGGAGATTATTTGACTGGAGTCCTGAGGAAAGGGGTTTGCTCCACTGTCTTGTTGTATTAAGGCTTCATTTTGGCAGGAGATCGTCAGTGGTTTTCAAGTACAATAAAGTGGACCAGCAGGGCCCAAAGAGGGCAGTGGGGTGGAGGCAGGTTGTGTGGGGTGTCTGTCTCTGGCTGTGCTGTGAGGCATGTCTGTGTGGGGGGCGGTTAGGGCTTGGGTCATGCTTGTATCTGTACAGAGTACAAGTTTACATCAGGCTGTGTGCTCCGTGCTGTGTGCAGCGTTTACCCCAAGACCTTGAGGACAAAATAAAAGTGACCATAATTAATTCAGCACGCCTCCAGCAGGTGCTTTTTGTGTGGCTGAGTCAGTTCCCCTCCTTGGGTTTGCTCCTAACATTTCACACTTTGCAGGGTGATCCCTAATCCTAGTCATCCCTAACCCACCACCCTGAAGCCCTGGGGGGGATACAGAGTGGACCTGACCTCAAGGAGGCAGAGAAGGCGAGGCTCCTTCATACCAGGAGTGATGCACCTTCAGACCAGACCTGGGGACTTGTGCCATAACTAGAATTACCCCAATGTGCAGTGGGTACAGGGAGGAGGCATTAAATCTACCTGATTGTTGTAGCGATCAGGAAGGGCTTCCTGGAGGAGGAGACATCGAAACATCAGTTATACTCTAAGGGCCATGGGAGGCTGGGCAAATGGCTCAGTCAAGGGATAGAGTGGTGGGCGTGTGCCCAGGGTGTGTGGGGACAGGTGGAGGGTTTGTCTGTTGTATGGCTGTGACTCAGCGGGTCTGCGAAGAGAGAGGTGAGGAAGGCTTCTACAGGAAGTGAAGCTTAGAGGAGAGGTGGGTTTGTTTCAGTGGAGGAGAGGATGTCCTGGCAGAGGTGTCAGGGAGGAGCAAGGCAGAGGGAATGGAGGACAGGTGTGGATGGGGAGGGGACAGGCCAGCGGCCAGCACAGTGGGCCCCTGATGCCTGGTGGTCCAGGAGAAAGAAAGTCTGGGCAGGAGAGAAGGTTCAGGCTCCCTGGAACCCTCTCCTTAGGGGCTCCTGACAGGACCAAGCCATCTAATTCCTGGCGTAAGTCCCCTCCTGACAGGCGCTCTCCCTGTTTATTCCTGTTCAAAGAGCGGGGAAGACCTATTTCCCTCCCAGGAGCCTATGTATTCTGCTTTCTCATTTTCCAATCCAGTGACTGTATGGCTTTTTATCATTCGGTTTCATCCTCCCAACAAGAGGAGCCATTCCCTCTGCTTCTTGATTCCCTGGCTGGGGAGGAACTGGGGACAACTGCTGTGACTGGGGGCCTGGGGCCTGCTATGCAGAGCCCTTAACCGTGCACCACCCTCCGCTCCAGGCCATTCCAGGCTGGCATTGGCGCTCACGTCAGAGCTGCTGCTGTGGGGCGAGGGGGTGCAGAAGGTGGGCGGCTCCCATTGGCTTGTAGCCCGGGGGATGGGCGTAAAGAAGTAGTGCAGGTAGGTTGAGGGGAGAGAGGAGCCGAGGTCAGAGAAGGAGGGAGTTGGGAGTGTAGAGTAGGGCTCCCAGCGCGGCAGTGGACGGTGGGCCTGGGGGCTTCCTTTGGTTTGCTCCTATCATGTATCTTTCCACATTTCTGAGGAGAGTCTCTAATCCTAGCCATTCCCTAATCCACCACCCTTGGATTTGCTGGTAAAACCCAGTGACTTCTCACCATCTATGTCTTGGTTCCTTGGGCTCCCAGCCATCCTCTCACCTCCATCTTTCCAAAAGTAAGAGGTCCTGCATCTTTCACAGTGATCTGCCTACCTCCCTTCCTTTCTGTTGACTTTCTTGGGATACGTTCATGGTGCCCAGATGGAGGGACAGGCTCCATGGGGTTGCCGTTTCCTGAGATGAGGTAGGCTGCAGGAACGGTGGGCTCCAGGGGAAGCAGCAAGAGCTTGTCTGTGGCCCTGTTAGGTCTGAGATGCCTGTTAGACACCCCAGTGGAGATGTCCTGAGAGTCAAATTGTGAGTCTAGAGCTCAAGGTGAAGTCAAAGCTGGGGACTCAGGGGGACTCATCTGTATACAATGATATTTCCCCAAGGGAAAAGGAAGAAGGAAAAGAAAGGGCCAGGAAGGGCCTGGAGCACTTCAGTGTTTTGCTGAAAGAACCAGCAAGAGACCGAGCAGGACAGGCCAGAGAGGAAGGGGAAACCAGGAGCATGTGGCATCCCTTTCCAGGGTCTTCCTATCGTGGCTGCACCCTGGTGGTCCTCAGGCCACTTCACATAGTGGGCTCGTGTCCTTAGGGAGCAGACCAGAGAGAACAAAGATTGAATCAGATTCCCAGTCCCAGCCCTTCCCAGTTATGTGGCCTTGGGCAAACTTACTTTGCCCCGCTCTGAATCATACTTCACTCTGCATGCAGAAAATTCAGTAAGACCGATGTGTCTTATTTACCTGGCACCTAATAGCCACTCCTTAAATGTCAGCTCTCCTGCCCCTCCTTACTCTTCCTAAAATAAAACCACCATAGAGTGCATCGTCTCAGAAGGAAGTCCTGTAGAATTTGAGATATTGGTCTTTAAATACACTATCTTACACTTGCCCACACCGAAGCTCATCTGTCGCTTTTCCGCCCACTCACACACACCCTTGTGGGATTCTGTAGTGTATCCCTATTGGCTTGACATTTCACTTCCCCCAAAAAACTTAGTGCCATTTTGCAGATCTCTAGCTCTCACTGTGTACTCCTTCTTCCAGATGATAAATTAAAATTTCAAATGAGACTCACTGTCCTAACGGCAGGGTGCCTCTGTTGGCCATTCTCCCCCCAGAGAAGAGCCCAGCACATCTTCCAACTTCCTGCTTATTTCTAACCCAGGAACAGTGCCTCTGAGATGCCCTCCCGCCATCCCGGGGGACCCCCTCTGTAAGCCCGAATCAGTCCACCACAAGGGCTCGCTACCTGCTAATTCCCCAAGGAGCCCCGGTACTTTGGGGCTCAGGGGTCCTGCTGTTTATAGAGATGCGTCCAGTTCTTCTTACAGGGTCAGAAAGTGAAACTCTTTAGTCCATGGGTCCCCAGTCTCTTCTAAGATTACTCTTGTGGGGGTTATAGTCCTACCCTCAGTGGGTTCTACTCACTGTCTATGTAGCCGGCACAATCCACCCCACCAACCCCAACATCTCTGTTCACACCAGCTCCCGCCGCCTCCACCTGCATCTTTGGCTTAAGGGCCTTCTCTGGCTGCTGGAGCACGCTCCGCCCAGTCAAGTGTCTAGGGGATTTCACTGCTAGAGCTGTTCTCAAACACTGACTTTTGGGCACTCCTATCCCAGCACCCTCACCCCTCAGCAGGGAGAACTCTGACTTGGGTCCTCTGAGTTGCCCAGAGGTCCCAGTGGGACTGAGCTCCATTGCTTACCCTTGTAACATGTTTGATAACACACTTTTTTGGACTGCCTTCTGTTCTCCATCTCATTTCCCCTGCACCCCTCCCAGTGTTTTCAGGGACCACCTCCCAAGTAAACTATGTGCCCTCAAATCCTTGTCTCAGGGTCTCCGGGGGAACTTAAACCAAGACACTCGGGCTCATCGGCCCACGATTACCAGGAGTCCTTGGGCTGCAGCTGGCCTGATTCACCCTGTATTCTGTTGGGGTTTGGAAGTCCAGCCCCTGGGTGTACTCCACATCAAGAGTTCTCCCCAGCATTGGTCAGCACCTTGCAGGGTGCTGGGCCAGAAACTTCTCCTCTGGGTCAGGGCATTGCGAGCGTGGTTGTCGATGCTGGAAGAGTGTATCTTGTCACCATCTGCATTGTCTGCGGATTTATCTCTGTCTGGGGGAGGGGGCCCAGCTGCAGACAGCAAACATACTGAGTAAATTCCTAATGAACTGATTACCCAGCTTAGCATTTTAACTGCAGCATTAAGCATCCTCTCACCCTCATAAACATGTTGAACTACTGAAGGGATTATGGCTTCCAGGCTGGCCACCCTGTCACTGGGAAAAATTAATCTTGAGATTTAATCAAATCCAAAACCACAAACTGCAGTAGGGAAGGGGCTTTTCCTCTCCATGATGCCCAGAAGTTGGTAGGGAATTCATAGATTCCTCCAACTTGGGAGTGACCTTGAAATGTCACCTGGTTCATCTTCCTGCGTCTGAAGGCACACAGACCCTCTTGGGCTGAGGCATGAGATCTTTTCTAGAAATGACCTGTCTGAGAAATACCGCTTTTATAGCTAGAAGAGTGAGCCCAAGAGGAAGTAAGTTGATGATCTTTCCTGCCCAAGGTTGGAGTGCAATGTGGAAGGATGCGGGGTTCTTACCTATTCTTAGCCTCTTCTGTGAGTGTTTGACGGTGACTCTCAGATCTTCATCTGGGGGCTTTTCTGCTAGCTGAGACTACATCTGGACCTGCACTGTGTCTTGCCTGAGCTTTCTCACGTCTCCTGAACTTTGCCAGCTTCTATGGGATCAGACTGTGGAGTGAGTGTAGATGGCAGAGCCCTTCTGCACAGCTCTCCCTTGGCCGTGCTTGTCAACGTATGAGAGTTGGAGGGGTCTAAGGACAGCATTCCTCCAAGGAAGGGACCGGGTGTCACACTTTGTGGCTCAGAGGTGTTGTACTCCATGGCTCAGAGCTCATGGTCTTGGTTTGAAGGTGCTCACGGGCAGGCCTGTATGACTGGTAGGCAACAGCTAAGAACAATTGGGTGATGTCTATTTCCTGAAGGAGAGATCCCAGAAGAAGGCCCTGTGAGGGCCATGTGAGGCTCTGGGGAGCCCTAGACCCTTGGCTCTCAAAGTCTGCTCTTAGGATGCAATCCTGAGTCATCTCGGCCCTCACCACTCCCAAGTAATTTTCAGACAGATAGAAATACAGCATCTCAGACCCCACCTGGATCTTCTGAATCAAGATCTGCTCTTTTCTGGAGACCCCAGGTGGTCAGTGTGTGCATTTAATTGTGTGCAGCTCTGGCCCAGCCATCTAGAGAGGCGGCTAGGAGAAACTGCTTTGGGACTCAGAAGGTGGGGGAGAGGATCTGGCAAGGGGAGCTCTCCCTCCCCAGTTTGGGCCTGCAGTGGAGCAGGTGAGAATTAGAAGTGGCCAGTAGCCAGAAAGCTAAGAAAAAACTGATGGGCAGTAACTGGACAGAGGCCTCTGGAGATGAGAGCTCTCAGCCAGCCCTGTTTCTCGACCTGTCACCACACTCTGTCCCTGTCAGGGCCTGCTGTCTGCCTGCTAGTAAATCCTTGCTCCTGGAATGAGATCATTTCCTTGGCAGTGGGGAGGCAGCTGGCACAGCCTCGCTGCTGAGAAGAGGTGGTGAGAAGCAGGTAGCTGGCCCCCGGCCCTACAGAGCTGCCACGGGCTGGCAGGATGGTAAAGGTTTTGTCAAAGGAGACTGAGAATTCTGCCCGCTGTGCATGCAGAGGTGGCCTCGCTCCTGGCGGGAGAGTGGACGGAGATGGCCACGCTCTCTGCATGGGGCACGCTGACAGGCTCTGGAGGAGGGTGGTGGGATGGACTCTGTGGGTGACCTTGAACTTGAGCCAAGGATACTTTCAGGGATTCAGATGCTCCTTGGGAGTATCTGATATAATGGCAGGACCTAACTTCGACCTGACAGAAGGAAGGGCAAGAAGATACTGCTTGTGCCTCTGAGCTGCCGGATCCCCTCTTCCTTCGTCCCTCTCGTGTCCTGCGCTATAGAATTGCAGCTCCTTCCTCGTTTCCTGCCACTGCTCGTTTTCTCTAGGCATGAAGTGGGGATGGCAATAGTAAGTGCACATAGGGGCGGTGTGACAATTGCATGAGCTGATTCATGGAAAACGCCTCAAGTAGAGTCTGGCACATTGTGAGTACTCAATAAACGGTGTCCACCGTTATTGTTCTTATGTCCTCACTGGCTTCCCATCAGAGGTCAAGGCTGTCCCTTCTGGAGGCTGAGCATCTCCCACCCCCACCTTCCCCAAGAAGCCCTATGACCCCAGGAAGAATGGATGACCTCCAGGCTGGAAGCTGACTGCATTAGCTATAATGCCTGGGGAGGAAGGGGTGGAGAGGAGACAGAACAAGGAGGGCAATGGAGAAGAGAGAAAAGCAAAGTGGGTTCATGGAGACAGAAGATGCAGGGGCAGGGGCGGGAGGGATGGAAACAGTGGGAAGCAGAGGAGGGAAGGAGCATTGCCGTAGCATCTGTTGTGTCTCTGGGATTTGCACACATTTCTCATTTACGCCCCACAGCAACCCTTAAGGTACATCTTAACCACCCTTTGTGGATGGAGAAAGTGAGGCTCTGAGAGGTGAAATACCTTGTCTGGGATCAAGCCAATCAGTTTTCACAGGTTCTTTCTTCTTGACTACGCTGGAGCCATCTGGGCTTTGGTGGAAGAAGAGAGAGCCCAAAGCACAGAGGAGAGGCCGGGGGAACAGAGGGCACGGAGGCTGCGGCAGGGACAGGGAGCTGCCAGCGGAGTGCACCCGGCCCCTTAGGCAGCTCAGTCATGTCTGGGCGTCCCTGGCAGGCCTCTGCCACCCGGGAGCTCATCACTGTCACTTACCTGCCTGTGCACTTGGTTCTTCTGAAGTCCTCTCCACCCCAGCCTGAGCCATCTCCCACTCCACCCGTGGCATCTGAGCCAGCCTGGTCAGGAGGAATAGGAGGCTGGGCCTGGAGACCTGTGAGGGCAGAAATGGGCAGAGTGAGGGCGGGCAAAAGGGGGGTTCAGTAGGGGAGGGCGTTGGAGGGAGCTGAGCCCTGACTTCAGAGAAGCCGGCAGGTGTCACCATGGCAACCACAGACAGGCGACATCTTTGAAAAAGAAAAAAGACAACAAGTTTGGAGATTTTATTTGCTGTCTTTGCATCCTTCGGCAGGAGGAGAAGTGGGGACCTTGGGGAGTGCTGGAGAAGGCTGAGCAGGTGGGTGGGTGAGTGTCAGAGGTAAGATCCCTCTGAGGAGAGAATGTGGTTTGATCCCTGAGGAAGGGTCCTCCATGTGGGCCTCAGCACCCCAGGCCTTGGCATCCTCTCCTGATGCTGGTCCAGCTAAACCTGCCTCCCAGATTCTGTTTTGAGAACTGGGGACTCCATGGGGCTTGTCATCCGGGTCTGGCCAAGTGACCCACAGAGAAACCCTCTCTTCAGACTTGGGCCCACTAGAAAGAAGGAATTTCAGAAACCTAGATTTTCCCTGTCCTGTTCTCCCCATTCCTGCCTAAAAGTATGTCCTTCATCTACACGGCGCTTGACATGCATCCAAGAGGCACAGGGAATAAAAGTTCAGACCCCAGAGTCATACTGCCTGGCTCCACAGCCCCAATGTCCCTTCTAGCTGCTTGGGCAAGCTGGTTAACTATGGTGCCTCAGTTTCCCCACTGTGAAGCAGAGACAATAATAATATCCACCTCACTGGGTTGTTGGAAGGACTTAATGAGTTAGTGTAAGTAAAACACTTAGAAGAGTGTCATGGGTCTGGCCTGGTGCTGCAGGGTTTCTGTAGTCTTCAGCCTTTGGGCTGTTTAACTGAGGCTTTGAATGGCTGGGTTGTGGGACTGAGCTCCTAGCCACCCCCATCTCCTGCCCCCGGACACAGGGACCTCTCAGACCTGGGCCCAGGGAGCCCCCAGCCTACTCCCCAGGTATGTGGAAGGCAGAAGAGCAGAGCCCCCTCTTCTCAGGCCTGCTTCTCCAGGTACCCTGGGCCTGGCTGTGCACCCAGATTCCCTGGGCCTCAGTTTCTCCAAGCTGCTTGCCATCCCTGCCATTTCTAGAATTCTGAGCAAGAAAAATAAGGAAACCCAAAACAAGCTGATTTTGATCCTCGGGGAGGACCTGTCTGCATTGACAAGTGTCTGAATCAGATACTGCTTTACAATAAGCAGTTTCTTCCCTTCCAAACCCAAGCTTGAACAGAGCTAGACACTTACCAGGGGCCTGTTAGCTCTTGGTGACTCACTCAAATTAGCATGGCAGTTGCCAATAACGCACACGTGCTCTAGAAAGTTCTTTATGGATGTTTTCCACAGAACTTTGTTTTAACCTCCTCTCCAGATGTATAGGTGACGTTCTTTTAAGCTCCATCTCAGTTACTATGAACTTCAGAGTAATTAGGCTTTGCAGTAAGTGCCCAGTCAGCAGTCTGATATTCCTATAAACCGCAAAAAATGACAGTTGGTGAGTGTTTATGTCCCACTAGGCCCCTTCTCAGACTTGGTGATATACATTATCAATAATTCCCAATCACAGCTCTGCAGGGTGGACTGTCTTATCCTTATTTCCAGGGGTGGAATGTGAGGGCCCAGAGGTCATGGATTCACTCAAGGCCACACTGTGACCTGGTCAAAGAGTTAGGCTTCAAATCTATGAACACTCAGCTCTAAGACGTTCAGGCCCTAGGACGTGATCCCTGACTTACAGGCAGCCTAGATGGTGATTAGAACTGATCACCCACAGGACAAGAGGGACCGAATCCCAGCTTTCCCAGTATCTAGCTGTGTGAAATCACTTTTCAGGCCTCCATTTCCTCATCTGAAAAACAGAGATCATACTGCTAATTTGGTGCTCTTAAAAGCACTATTTACAACATCCAGGACATGGAAGCAACCTAAATGTCCAACCACAGATGAATGGATGAAGAAGATGTGGTACATATAGACAATGGAATATTACTCAGCCACAAAAAGGAATGAAACTGGGTCATTTGTAGAGATGTGGATGGACCTAGAGTCTGTTAAACAGAGTGAAGTAAGTCAGAAAGAGAAAAACAAATATCGTATATTAACGCATATATGAGGAATCTAGAGAAATGGTACAGACGAACCTATTCTCAGGGCAGGAGTAGAGACATAGACGTAGAGAACAGACAGGTGGACACAGTGGGGGAAGGGGAGGGGGGATGAATTGGGAGATTAGGACTGACATATACACACTACCGTGCGTAAAATAGCTAGCTAGCGGGAACATGATATAAAGCACAGGAAACCCAGCTCTGTGCTCTGTGACGACCTAGATGGGTGGGATGTGGTGGGGCCGGGAGGCCCAAGAGGGAAGGGATATAGGCGAGCCAACGTACGGCCGGTTCACTTCATTGTACAGCAGAAATTAATACAACATTGTAAAGGCAATTATACTCCAAAAGTACCCAAAACACACACATTGGAATTGTATGTAAAGTCTTGAGGGAAAATAAACATCAGCCTGGAATTCTAGAAAAAAAAAAAAAAGTAAATGAGTTCATATATGCAAAGCTCTTAAAACAAAGCCCGGTACACAGTAAGCACTAATCTAGTGTTTACTTTTATCCTTTCTACTAGCCCCTGAGGCTTCCATATATGGACCTGCAAAAGGGGAGGAGTTGCGTGTCTCTACCCAAACATCGATTTTCAAGAGTCCATGAGGTTTTCCTAGAAGCAGGCCTTTAAAAAAAATTCACAGGTTTTACGCTCAAACTATTTTCCCAGACTAATTTCACAGCAGCACAGATTCTTAGGGCTGGCAGGGCCTCACCTAGTGGAGGAAAGAAGGACTATGGGGCCAGATGCACTTGAGTTGGCATTCTGGCTCTGCCCTTCACAAAAGTGGGATTCTGCCACATTCTTCATCCTCCCAGGTGCCCAGGGCTTTCTAGGGAGGCTCTGTGGTGAGGACAGAGAGCCAGCAGCCCCTACCCGGGGCCGGGCCTGCCACTAACTTGGCTGGGTTCCTGCTGTGCGTCTCAGCTTCCTTACCTGTGAATCGAGGACCTCGCTCTGTACGGTTTTAACAACACACGCTCAGATTTATGTCCCCCCAACCCAAGGTGCCCCTCAGAATCCTGGGTGGTAGCACCAGATGCTCATAGCAGGAAGGAGTCAGGAGAGAGCTCCTAGAAATTCCACAAAGTGAGAGCTGGAGGGGATCTTTAAAAGTTACTTACTACACTTCCCATTTTGCCAGTGAGAAAACTGAGGCCCAAGTGTGGGGAAGTGCCTTGTGTGATGTCAGAGCTGGGACCAGAGAACCCCTGTGTCCTGTCTTGCAGGCCCAGCGCCCCTTGACACTGTAGCCACTGTCAGATCAAGAGTGTGAAGCCTGACCCCCCTTCTCTGGGTTTTTACCACTTGTCAGCTTGAGGAAAGAGAATCTTCTCAAGTGCGCTTTAGCACAAAGATAGAGACACATGTCCTATTAAGTGTGATGGTGATGATGACGATGATAGCTGTAATTTATTGAGTGCTAATGCTTGGCATTGTTCTAAGTGCTTTATATTTATCTAATCCTGGGACGGGGGGAACCATCCTCATCCCCCTTTACAATGAGAAAGCTGAGGCCCAGAGAAGGTAAGCAGTTTGCCGGAGGTTTCCCAGCTGGTACGTGTAGGAACTTGGTCTTGAGCCAGGCAAAATTCTAGAGTCTGCCCTTCAACTGTTTGTCTATACTGACTTCTTGGAATGTTAATATTTCTACATCTCCAGTCTGTAGATGCTCGGGGAAGGGGATGGTGCTGGATTTGATGCAGTCTAACTCATCAGTGTATTTGCTGAGACCTACTCTATGATAAGAAGGATAGCCAAAAACACTGACTGGTTCTTAATTAAGTGTATCAATATAAAATAAGTTTCAGATCTGGCCTCTCACATACTACACATGTGCATGTGCACACACACACACACACACATACACACCACATACACCACACATACACACACGCGTGCATTAGAAAAGGCTGAGAGCTTGGTCAAGCAGAAAGTATACTGAATTCAGAGAACCAGAGCTCCTAGTTCAAGTCCTGGCCCCATGCTGTCCAGTCGAGGGATACTCAGCAAGTTAATTTGCCCACACTGTGAGAGATGGGGCTGTGTCTACATCATTTGCTCCTGAATTTCCGTTGTTCTCCTCAACAGATGATTAGATTATTTCCTCACTTCTGCTTTCTAGCTGTGTGGCCATTGGCAAGTTACTCAACCTCTCTGTTCCTCTGTTTCTCCCATCTGTAAAATAAGGATAATAATTGTACCTACTCATAGGACTGTTGCAAGGATTAAATGAATTGGTATGGGTAAAGGACACAGAGCTTGGCAAACAGTAAATATGCACAAATGTTAACCTTGATCGTGGTGATAATGGTGACAATACGATTTATTACTTTTTGCCTATAAAATTGGCCAATAATAGCATTTGCCTCCTAGGGTTATTCTGTGGACCAAGAAGGAGTATGAGGAACTACAAAGTATGGGTTCAGCCCCCCCACTCATGTCTCGGATCAGGGACAGGAGAAGGAAGGGTGTGCAGGGTACCAGGACACCCTGTCCCTCCACCCAGGAGGAAGAGGAGGGGGCAGGGTGGGCCCTAGCCTGGAGCCTAGCATGGCAGCGGACAGGACACTTTGTCCCCTTGTGTCAGCTTATGCCTGTGGCTTCCTGCCCTGATGCTGCCACTTCGCATGTGTGACCCAAGCTATCTCTTTAATTGTCACGCGGAGGAGGAGAAGCCGCAAACAGGTTTACGATATTCACGGTTTGCTGCATCTGTTACATTCCATGTGCATGTAAACTACTTCTTGTGGCATTGTCTGAGAAATTAAACATCTCTCCTTCCTGGGCTTGGAGAGAAGCGTCGGGTCCCCAAAGTGGGGTGCGGGTGTCATCTCCTGGGCCTCTTAGAGCAAGTGCTCTGGAGGGGACGGGGAACGAAGAGTGTGCGGCCACAGTTTGGGGGTCTGTTTACTGGGAGGACATGACAGGACGTGCCCAAAGCTGGCCACTTAGAGGCTGGGGAGATATTCCCCAGGGAGACAGTGCAGGAGCACCTCTGCAGCGCAGGTGCTGGGAAAAGGCACGCTGCACACCATCCCCAAGACTCACTGGTCCCCTAGTGAGAGTCCTTCTGCCAGGCTCACCACTGAATCATTTGTTGAAAGGACCTACTTATCAACTCAGCTGTGACATCCTCTAGCTGAGTGACCTTGTGAAAGACGCTCAACCTTTCTGGACCACAGCCAATGGAGAAAACCATGTTGAAGGCAGGCAGCCAAATCACAGTGTCCAACGTAAACTCTTCCCAGCCAGCCTTCAAGCAGATCCCCTTGGCTTAGGATATGAGCCAAAAGATAGACATTGTGAGAACAGAACGGGACCCTTTTGATGAGAAAATCCACCAGCAAGATGAGTGCTATTCACCCCACTGATAATTGGAATCACCTGAAAAGTCTTAAAAAATACCAAAAACACTGATGCTGGGTGGGTTCCATTACCGGGATTTTTGATGTAATTGATCTGCTGGAAGCCCAGGCATTGGAATTTTATAAAAGCTTCACATACGTCTGATGTGCAACCAGGGCTGAGAACTGTAGATATGACCTAGATAATCCATTCCCTAATGATCAAGAGTTGAAGGTGATTTTAATTAATGAAGAAGATGGGAAGAGATTTTGGGGAACCAGATGTCTAGGCCTTTTGGCCTCCAGACCTGAGACATTCCTCGGGGTCCAGCCCAGGTAGGCTGGAAACAGGATGCTGTCCTGACTCTGCTTCCCACTGATCATGGGCTGGGGCCAGGGTGGAAAACATCCATCAGGTCACCGACGACTCCTGAGGCCTGGGCTGAGCCCTGCTCTCAGGAGAGCCCCAGAGTGGTGGGAAAACAGCCCCATAAAGGATGACGAGGGAGTGGTATGATCTGTCCTCTAGTGGGTTGTGCACTGGAAACGAGGGAGAGTAGGAAAGGGGAGAAATGGATTCTCTCTGGGAAGGTAAAGGAGGGCTTCTGGAGGCAGGAGACTTGAGTTGAGGCTTTGAAGGATGTATACAAGTTTGCCAGGTGGAAAGCAGGGGAGGTAGCAACATTCCCCAGTAGGGAATGGGAAACAGCAAGTACTTCGGTACATCTGGCCCAGGGGCTGCTCCTGTTCATGGGGCTCCCTGTGTGCCCACCTCTGTACCAGGCTTTGCTGGTGTAGCTGGGGGGTGGTTCCCACAGGAGAACATGGGTCCACCCTTAACACTTACAGTGAGGCTGGGCGACACAAAGTTCAAAGGGAATTTCAAGATGGTTCCATACAAAGAGAATTCCTAGTGGGGGCTCCTAATAGGTTTGGGTTATCAAGGAAGGCTGCTTGGAGGAGGTGAGTCTGGAGAAATGTACAGCGCACAGGAGGCAGGTAATATCTCAGGGGACTGCAGTAGCTATGGGCGGGGGGTAAAGGCTTGCATATTTGATGATCCAGCCCCTGACATGGCCTGGGGTATGGGTGGGGCAGGGAAGCCCCTGTGATTGAGGTCCAGGGAGGTGGCCTGGGTGGAGCCACACCAAGCCAGGCTGGGACAGGGCAGTAAGTGGTCCCAGAAGCCATGTTGGGCCGATTAGACCCATTCTCAAATTTAGGAAAGAAGAAAATATTTTAATGTTTAATCAAGTCTGGATTATATTCCTCATCATACCAATGCAATCATAAAATATAATTTTTAATATCTTTTTGTGAAGGAAGGAGCCCAGGAAGGCAAACATGCCTAGGGTTCAGAAAGGTCACAATGCTGCCTTGGGGCAGCCTGCTTGGCTGGAATTCTACATCCCTAGATCCTCTTCTGAGCCCTACCTTTTATTTTTTTTATTATTTATTTTACTTTTATTTTTTTTGGCGGTACGCGGGCCTCTCACTGCTGTGGCCTCTCCCGTTGTGGAGCACAGGCTCCGGACGCGCAGGCCCAGTGGCCATGGCTCACGGGCCCAGCCACTCCACGGCATGTGGGATCTTCCCGGACCGGGGCACGAACCCGTGTCCCCTGCATCGGCAGGCGGACTCCCAACCACTGCGCCACCAGGGAAGCCCTCGAGCCCTACCTTTGATTAGCTGTGTGTTCTGGGGCAAATCACCAATCCTTTTTGAAGCTCAGTTTTCTCTTCTGTAACCCAGGAGCAATAGACCCATCTCACAGGCAGCACCCTCCAGGGGGTGCCATCGACCTGGGATCCACAGAGAAAAGTGCCCCTGGAATGTGCAACAGGATGGAAGGGGCCACAAGAGTGAAGACTTGAAATAAGAGGCGTGAAACTGCTTTTTAAAAAAGCATCTCTGAGGACAGCCTTAGTTTTGGCACTTGGGGAAGGGATCAAGGGCCCCTCTCTCGGCCTCACTATCCCCATTCCCTACACGTACCATCAAATCTTCCCACTGAAACAAACAGAACCACTCGGTTGTCAGTGCTGATAATACCCTTTCTCTGCACAACATACAGAGCTCTCTGTGCACCCCATCTGTGCATGCTCCTCGCCCCTTGTGGCAGCCCGCGAGCCCCGAGGCCCGGGACCCTGCTCTGTCCATCCCTACCCCTCATCCCCTGCACACAGCTCTTCGTCATGCCAGAGCCAGCACTGCAGGGAGGCAGCCGGTGCTTGTCTCTGATACTGAATGGAATCCCCAAATCCTTCTTCTCCACTTTCCCTCCAGGGACCCGCTGGGCTCATATCCTGGTCTCTTCCCTGCAATGCTCTTTTGGTCCAGCTGACCTCTCAGAGCAGTACGGCTACAGCAGTTAGTCAAATGCAGTCTCACAGTCTCAGAGCAGGTGCTGGGATCCCCAGCCCAGCCCAGCCCAGCCCAGACCCTGTCTTCTGGCAAACTCTGGGGGTTCTGCCGACCTCTGGCGGCCCCTCCTCCGTGTATGGGATGCAAGTGGGAACCCCAGTCTCCAGCAACCATGAGCGTGGGTGCAGCCCTGGCTGTCCCCACTAGCCGCCATCCTGTCTCAGTGGTTGATGTGGGTCAATACTCATCTCCCTCCAAGATCCAGGAGAGCACAGGGTCTTCTAGCATCACCTTCTCTGCGCAAGGAGCATGAAGAATGCGTAGTGGATTGAATAGTGGCCCGCCAAAAATAAGTGCACCCAGGGCCTCAGAGATGATCAGTATCTTGAAATGAAATCATCCTGGATTAAGGTGGGCCCTAGTCCCCAGACGGGTGCCCTCATAAGAGACAAAAAAGGCATCATCTCACCACGCTTCATAAGACACAAAGGGGCACAGAGAAGACCTCCACGTGAAGACAGAGGCAGAGATTGGAGCGATGCAGCCACAGCTAAGGAAGGCCAAGGATCTTGAGGAGCTCCCAGAAGCTGGCAGAGACAAGGCAGGATTCTTCCCAGGAGCCTTCAGAGGCTGCAGGGCGCTGCCGACACGTTGATTGCAGACTTCTGGTCTCCGGAACTGAGAGAGAATCAATTTCTGTTTTAAACCACCCAGTTTGTGGCCATTTGTTGAGGCCGCCCCAGGAGAAGAGTCATGATTTACCTGCATGTGCCCTGCTCTCCCTTTTCCAGTCTCCCTCATTACACCGATCCCGTCCCACTGGCCTGCCTGAAGACCCCATGTTTAGATTACCAACAACCATAAGACCATCTTGCATTTATTGAGTGCCTGCTGTGTGCCAGGGAGTATCTGGGTGTTGCATCCCAACGAGCGAGAAAGACGTGTGTGTGGTAGTGATTAAGGCCACAGTGGATCTGAGGGACCGCTTTATAGTCATATATCCTTGGGCAGGTGATTTAACCGCTCGGTGCCTCAGTCTCCTCATTAATTAAATGGGGGTGATAACAGCAATGCCCAACTTTGGGGCTGTCAGGAGGATTAAATGAATCAGCCACATATAACACCTCTGAAAGCATGCCTGGGACTCAGCAAGTCTCGGCCACTACCTGTCATTTCCCCATGGCTCAGGTGAGGAAATGGAAGCCCAGGTGGGTTATGTCACTTCCCTAACCCAGCTAAGCAGATGGCCAGGCTGGGGTTTAAGCTCAGGCTTTTCTGACCTTGAAGCAGAGGTGCTTTCTAGTCTGACAGACACTGTCTCCTTTTCAGGAGCTTCCTGGAGACTTGACATTTAAGCTGAGGGGAGGCATGATGTTACCTGGGATGCTTAACAGGACTTCCTGTCAAGGGGTGGCAGCTGGGGGTGCTTGTCACTTTAGAACCATCACTCCTGGCCAACACTTGGCAGAGAGCAGAGCCTTGGAGCTGGGCTGGGCCCAGGAGGTCACGTTTTTTGAGGAGAAAGAAGGTAGACTGGAGACATGGAACTGGGAAGACAAGGTGTGAGCTGGCCTTGGGAAGACAGGGGGAGCCAGACGCAGAGGGGCAGGGATGGGCCAGGCATGCGTTGTGTTCCTCTGATGGCACAGGAGGGCCTCTGCCCCAGCATCTTACCCAATGAGACCTGTTTCCATAACAGCCTGAGAAACAGGTGCTTAAGAGCTGCTGGGGGGATGCTGCCCAGAGTGAGTGAAGGGTGTGAACACCAGGGTGGAAGGAGACAGGAGATTCCAGGCCAAGGAGAATCACAGTCGTAGGAAGTTGAGAGTCAATGAAAATGAGGTTTGGGGAATGAATGACATGGTTCTGGGCTGTCAGCCCACCAAGGTAACTGAAGGTGGGGATGACAGCCACAGGCAGAGGAGAGGCCAAGGGGGAAAATACAATATCGCTGTCTTCAATGATGCTCGGAGTCATGACACATCCAGGGCTTCTCATAGGACCTCCTTGGAACCACAGGATGCAGCTTCTTGAGGGATTCGTACCAACATCAGCATCGGGAGGAGGGAAATGCGTTCTGCTGCCAGGCTTTCTGAGGAATGAGGCTATGGGTTCAGAGCAGGTAAATCTGGAGCTTTATGGGGACAGAGCGGGTACTCAGCCGACCATTTCCCAAGGTCATTTGGCAGGACCCCTGGGAATCCTTATTGGACTAAAAAAGACCGCAGTACCCCCCTGCCCCGTTCCCCATGCCCTCAAGTCCTCCCCCTTCTGTTGAGTTGCAGCTGTGGGGAGCAGTTCGGGTCTTCAGATGCCAACTCAGCTGGCAAACAAGTGAAAAGTTCGGGCAGGCAGTGGTTGCTCTCTCATTGTGAGAATAAGTTCCCAGATTCCTGGCTTTCACAAAGCCCTGCCTGCTAGGTCCCTGACTTGGTGAAATCGATCAGTTGTTTTGACCTAGAGACACCTATGCAGCTCTGGGAGGAGAGGAAAGGAGAGAAACTGAAGGGGCAGGGGGAGGGGGGAGGGAAGATGGAGAGCAGAGATGGGGGTGGGGAGGGCAGAGGGGAGGTAGGGGAGATCCAAGCTTTTTTTATAACCACGTTGTCTTTATCCTCTGTGCACACACAAGGGAGCTTATCATCAAGACCCCTATGAGTGGGGGGATGCATGCGTTTGGACAGGTTATTGGGTCCCTGTGACCATGCCACCAGATGTGGGATACTTGGGAACATAAGGTTCACTAAATTACTGTGAATAAGTGGGCCTCACTTCTCCTGGGCACTTGGGCACCCTCTTGCCAGCCTTGCTTGCAGGCATGGAGTCCCCTGTTCACCTTCTTCCTACGGGCAAGTCTGTTCTGGCTGTGGGTGCGTGACAAGCCATCTCACAGAGGGCATCTCGATGTGATACAGAATGAATCAGCAGTCCTGTGAAGGGGGTGCTGTTACTTTTATGCCCATTCTACAGCAGGGAGCTTTAGTGAGCTGCCCCGGGCCACATTGCTGCTAATAACAGAGCAGGGATTTGAATCGGGGCCAGCTGCCTCCAGTCTATGCTCTGGACTCCATACCATGCCACCTCCACGGGGCAGCTCAGGTGTATCAGGAAGAGATTTTAGCAGTCAGAGTAACATCCTTTACAGAGGTCCCCATGGCAGCATCCCTGAATCACGACAGTCCAGTTTGAACACATCCAATGATGGGCTGCTTGTTACTTTGCCAGGAGGCCAGACCCATCTCCCAGGAGTTTGAGTTTTGGGAAAATTCATTGGGTTGTTGAGCCCCAAACTTGCCTCGCTGTCCCTTCCTGCGCTGGCTGAAGTTCTAGAGCCACTGAGAAGTCCATCGTTTGGCCTGATACCCCTCGGATATCTGCAGGCCAGCCCCATGCCTTCACCTGCAGACTCGGATTGCACAAGCAGGGTCCCCTGGCCCCTCAGCTCTTCCTCCTTTTTGGCCATCAGCTCCTCCACCCGTCACCTGTCAGGCCCAGTTCTGCTGGACACACTCTGGTTTGCCCACATTCTTCTCAGCCCAGTGTCCTCAGGCTTAGGGACACTCTGGGTGTGACCTGCTCATCTGGACATCAGATAACCTGATGTTATCTCCAGCTCTGACACTCCAAGTGGTACCCGGGGCGCATGCCCCACCCCCTGTCCTGTCTCCTGCCTCTCATGTTCCGCCCCCCTCCTGGTGGTCCCTGAAGTGGGGCCCAGGCCTGGAGGTCGCCTATGTCAGAGCTGAACAGTCAGAGCAACGGGAGGTGATGTGAGGGCCAAAGCAGGAGGAGGCTGCAGATCCTGAGATGGGGGGGAGAGGGGATGGGGTTGGGGGTCATCACACAGGCTGCTCAGTCTTCCAAATTTCTCTCTCTCTCCCTCTCTCAGGGAATTCCTCTAAGAGCAGGCAAGAAACCGCCTCTTTTTTTTTTTTTGCGGCCACACTGTGAGGCATGTGAGTTCTTAGTTCCCCGACCAGGGATTGAACCCACGCCCCCTGCAGTGGGAGCACGGAGTCTTAACCACTGGACCGCCAGGGAAGCCCCCAAACAGACTCTTAACTCACTGGATACGTGGAAAACACTTGGCACAATTTCACTGTTGGTTTCTGTTGCATGGGGGGCGCAGCAGGGAGGGGTGCTGTGTTTCTTCGATGCACGCCCACCCCATGATCACCCCTTTCCCAAATGGGCATGCCTCAGGGGACCAAGGCGGCTGGGGCAGGGAAGTCCTAGGTGGGCTTCCACAGGGAAGCTGGGGATGTATGACAGGTGAGAACACTGAGGCCCAGGCACATGCTTCGGGTGCCAAGGGCCCCATTGTCCCCCAATGTGATTGTTTAGAGAGAAACCTCTACCACTGAGAATTCAAACGGAAGGGGCTGGCTCTGAGGTTACAAGTCTGTCCCTCTGCCCCAGGCAGATGGACACCGGCTGGCAGGGACCCAGCTGCAAGGATGACTAACTCCCAGCGTTAACCAGAGGGCTAAGTGAAGGGACGGTTTACAGAGGTGTGGGCAGGGCAGCGGGCCCACCAGGGCTGGTACACTCCCGGCAAAACAAGGCAGGGAACAAACGGTTACCAGCCCTGGGGACTGCAGAGCAAGGGGAGGGAACACAGGGAACACTGACAGCTGTGGCCGGGGAGAGGGACTGTCCCACAAGAGCCGTAGCCTTAGGACACAGCCACTGCCAGAACGACCACGAAGCCGGCGCCCTGGCAGGGTGGTGGAAGAAACACCACACCTCACTCTCCAGTCTCCTGTTGGTACCCCCCGGTGACCGAACCCAAGGAAGCCAGAGGAAAGGGAAGTCTGAGAAACGCAGCTGGTTGGGACCAGACCCAGGGGTCAGAGGGGGAAGGGAATGGATTGGAGACGGGGTGGATTCACGGAGAATAAACAGCATGAACACCAGTGGTGATGGTTGTGTTCGTTTCCTCTGGTTGCTGTAACAAATGACCACAAACCGGGCATCTTAAAACAACGGGAAGTTATTCTCTCACATTTCTGGAGGCCACAGGTCTGAAATGAAGGCTGTGGTATGGTGCCCCCTCCAGTGGCTCTGGGGGACAATCCTTCCTCCCTCTTTTGGCTTCTGGTGGCTCCGGGTGTTCCTTGGCTGTGGCAGGAACATTCCAGTCTCTGCCTCTGTCTTCACATGGCCTTCTTTGCTATGTCTTTTTATCTCCTCTACTGTCTCTTAGAAGGACACTTGTCATTGGATTTGGGGTCCAGGATGACCTCATCACCTTTATTGAATTACATCTTCAAAGACCTTTTTCCCAAACAACACAGCACTCACAGGTTCCGGGAGTTAGGAGGTAGGCTTATCTTTTGGGGGAGGGTAGACCATTCAACCCACTTTAATGGTCATCTCGGGTGAGCTCCTGCCCCTTCTCGATGTCCCCTACACGTGTCACCTCAGTGCATTTCAAAACTGGCCAGGAAGGAAGAAGGGGCTGTTGTTATTTCCAGTTTAGAGATGAAGCCAAAGAAGAGAAGAGATGAGAGGATTCTAGTAAGAAGTAGAGGCGGGACGGGAGCCGGGGGTGTAGCTTTCCTGTGCCATGTGCTCCCGCCCCACCCCCCAACCCAACAGGCACAGATCAGCCCCCTCCTGCCTCCTCAGCGCTCTGTCCATTCTCCTCTTAGTATGGTTTTCACTCTGTAGTTTTTTCCTCTTTGGACTTCCGGTGCCCAGACCTGAAGTTGAGTCTCATGTCTCACTGGTTTTCTATGAACCACTTTTATCTGACTATTGAGTTAGTTTTCTTTAGTAATGGAGAGTATGCACTAACTCACCACCAAAGAAACAGCTTGACCATAACTTACATCTGGGCCCGGTCCCTGCATCCCACACCCCCAGATCCCTCCAAATCCGAATCTCCCCATCACTCTGAATGCTGGTAATTTCCCTTTGCTCTCCTTTCTATGTGGTTTTATTGCATGTCTTTCTTATCATTTTTTTTCTTAAATTATGATAGTTTCAAGCATATAGAAAAGTGTAGAAAGTAGTGTATTGATACCTGCCTTGCCGTGTGTTAAATGCAGCCAGTAATTGTTGAACACCAACTTTAGGGCTGAACTCCGTGCCAGGAACAGGTCACAGAGATGGCCAAAGCAAGCCCGACAGCTGGTGAGGTTGGGACATGTAAACAGGGCATTGTGGGATCTCTAGGTGCTTGGGGTAGGGAGGAAGGGCAGTGGGAGGAGGACTTGTTCCCTTGTCTGTTTCTGACACTGGGTGGGAATTGCTGGAAGGCAGAGACCAGATTGAAAAAGTTCGTCTCTGAAGCCCCACTGCCTGGCTGAGAACAAGTGCTCACTAAACACGGATAGAATTAATGACAATGTTTTTTGGAATAGACGCTAAACCTCCCATTCTAGGTCAGTAGGGCCTGCGGTCCACTAAAGAAAGTCATGAGCGAGGCTTGGGGTTGGATGGGTGGAGGGGTTTGCAAGGCAGCCCCGAGTTCATCCGATTCAGGGTAAACATTCCCTACTGAGCCCATTATATCCCTTTCCACATGGTGACATTTGCACTGGCTTGTGACAGATGCTCTCTAAGTGTGTTCTAATCCTCTCACTAGGAGTTCCCTCAGGCCAGGGTTTGGGGCTCTGAGGTCAGGGGCTGAGTGTTCTGCATCAGATTTGGAGATTCCTAAAGCAGAGGCTGTCTGCTCCCATTAGATCGGGGCCACCTGCGGCAGGGACTGTGCCTCCTCCATCGTGATGGGAGATGTCATAAGTCAGGTCTGTCTCCCCTCTCAGACTGGGGCATCCTGAGTTTCAGGTGTCTTTCATCTGATAGATCTTCCTGAAATCGGAGGTGGTTTTCCTCCTTTGACTGGCAGTCCCCTGAAGACAGAGGCTGTATCTCCCCCCATCAGACTGGTCCATCCCTGAGGCTGGGGTGGCTTTTTTCCCATCAGAAGCTCCTGCAGTCAGAGCTGTCTCCTTGCCATTGTGCAGGAGAGAGGGCACACGTTCCCTGTGTGCTTCCAGAGAGCAGAGCCGGGCCCCTGCCTCCTGCCCCTGAGATGTCCTTGAGCAGTGTGAGACGTCTCTGAGACATCCTTGTTTTCTCTTCTTACCTCCCACTCTGTAGATAACTCACCTAAAAAAAATCCCTGTTGCATCACTGAACTTTGCAAGGAGTCACTCACCATGTTCCCCAGACACTGAGTCCAGCCTCTGGGAACGTGGGCAGCTGAGCCTGCCCCAAGATGGGATCTAGAGGAAGCTCTTCCCCTCCGCTCACTGACTGATATCAAAGAAAGGAAACCAGGGACCTAGGCGGGGGGGCAGAGGGGAAGGGGAGAGGGCCTTATTTTTGGACCATACACATCATCATCATTGTGAACATCACCTCATTCAAATTTCCAAATACTGAGATAAGTAAAACATGCACTGTCTTCATTTCGCAGCTGAGAACGTTAAGGTAGAGAGAGGAGTGGCTTGCCTGGGGTGATCTGAGTAGGGGTAGAGAAGCAGAAGTGGGTCAGAGTACATGCTACCTATAAACCTCATGCCGTGCCCAGCCTAAGACCCTGTGGCTTGCCCTCCAGAAGGAGCGATCCTGGTAGATTCTTGAGTGGGGTCCTCTCCTCTCTGTCCATATCACCTCATGGTGAAGACACCCACTCATTCAGCGTTCTGTTGGATGTGTGGCCAGTGGGTATCTTTCAGGTGGATGCCCTATCTCCCCCCCCACCCCCGTTATATCAGGGTCTCCTTGAAGATAGGGCTGAGTCTCTGCCCTCAGACTGGGAGCTCTCCAGGGCAGAGCTGTTTCCTCCTTCTGGCCCTTCTAGCGGAGGCAGTAGTTGCACGGGGAAGGAGGTCTGCTCAGTGCATTTATATGTTCTCCCCCTCTTCCCCCTCTCTGGCTATTGCCTGCTCCCTGGGGTGATCTCGTTATCTTGTCTTAAGGTCATAAAAGCTCCAAACTTCAGATTTGAATGGGCCTGCAAAGGTCATCCCATTTATTCTATCTCCTGGATTCTCTGCAAAGAACATCCCTCTATCCCACGTGCTTGGTGGCTAAAGAGAGACAGTTAGCTGTAGTCTGACTTCTCCTGCTGCATCGCTTTCCCCTCCTTTCTGTACACTGGGTAAGAGCCCTGGTGCTCCCCTGGTAGGGCCTTTAGAGCATTGCGCTTCTCCACCACCACCCTGTTCTCCAGCTACCGTCCTCCCCAGCCTTTTCTTCAGGTTAAAGCTTCTTATTTCCCATGGGCACCTTTCTGAGGGAAGCAGGGGATAAGTGGGAGGTCACTGCCACCCTTCTCTGGGTGGCCCTTCTGAGCCCACTTCTGCTCCACCTGCCCTCCCTCCCCTCTGTTCCATCCCATCCAGCACACCTCTCCCTTTGAGCCACTGCTGGGCTTCCACTAATCCCTGGTAACTGCGGGATGTCTCTTCACTCTCCAAATTCCCACAAATTTGATCATCCTGGGAACTTAATTGGCCCAGAATTCCTAAAGCTGTCAGGTATGAGATCTGGGTCAAATCCTGGGTCAGGAGAGCCCAGGCCTTTTTGGTCAAGTAACACTAGTTCTTCCAATTAATTAATATCTTATGTTGGATCCCCTTAGAAGCAAACCCAGGTGAGGTTTTGAGGGTAAGTAGAATATTTGGGGGTGAACTCAGGAAGCATGAGTAGAGAAGTAGGGAAGTGAGAGCAGGAAGGGCAGGAAGCCGATACAGGGTGTGTTAACGAGCAAACTACTGATTTGAACAACTGGGACTCAGTCCCACTGGGGACCTCTAGGAGTGCATTAGTTTCCTGTTGCTGCTGTAACAAATACCACAAACTTAGTGGCTTAAAAGAACAAATTTATTATCTTATAGTTCAGAAGTCCACAATTGGTCAGACACAGCTGAAATTAAGGTATTGGCAATGCTGCCTTTCTGGAGGCTCGAGGGCAGAATCCACTTCTTTGCCCTTTGCAGCTTCTAGAGGCTGCCCACATTCATGGGCTTATGGCCTCATCCTTCAGAGGCAGCCATAGCAGGTTTTTTTCACATTGCATCGCTCTGCCCTCTTCTGCCTCCTTCTTCCACATTTAAGGGCCATTTTGATTACATTGGGGCCACCAGGATATTCCAGGATTATTTCTATTTTAAGGTCAGCTGGTTAGCCACCTTAATTACATCTGCAATCTTAATTCCCCTTTGCCACATAACCTAACATATTCACAGGGTTAGGATATGGACATCTTTGAGGGGCCACTATTCTGCCTACCAAAGGAAATTGTATAGGTCACACTTCAGAGTTGTCCCACCCAAGGGGTGAGAAAGCCAGGGTATTTATCCACCATTTCCCATTCAAGATTGGTTGCAGGGGGAAGTAATTTCTCAGCATTTCTGGCCTGTCTGCCCTAGCCCAGTGAGCTCCTATGGCCAGAGAAAGCCTTTAGATAGAGTCACAGGTGCTTGGAGTGTGAAGCCATCCGCATGCATGGGAATGGTGAGCCCTGAGGAGATATGGGCCACTTACCAACAGAGTCTGCTACAATTAATTCATCTGTTTCTTCATCAATAATGTGCATGTCTGGTTTGGCCAGGTCTTTACCAGGTCCCAGTGAGAGAATGATGAAATTGACACCAGAACTTACTCTAGAACAGTGGTCCCCAACATTTTTGGCACGAGGGACCAAAATGTTTGTTTCATGGAAGACAATTTTTCCATGGACATGAGGGGCAGGGGATGGTTCAGGCAGTAACGCAAGCGATGGGGAGCGATGGGGAGTGGCAGATGAAGCTTCGCTCACTCACCTGATGCTCACCTCCTGCTGTGCGACCCGGTTCCTAATAGGCAGAGGACTGCTACCGGTTGGTGGCCCGGGGGTTGCGGACCCCTGCTATAGAAGGTTTCACAATATATTGGAGGGGAGAGACACATAGGAGATGATTATATTGCAATGTGGTCAGCGTAGCATAGGGACATGAGCTGGAAGTTTACATGGTCTGGAGTGGGGATAAGAAGTAGATCAGAGAAGGCATCCTGCAGTGCTAAAGCCTGAGTTCACACTGAAGGACATTTAGGAGATGGCCAGACCACAGGGGCAGGTCACTGTTCCCGACGGAGGAGATGGCACAAGCAAATACACCAGGGCAGCAATGGTGTGATACATGCAGGGAGGATGGAGTGGAGTAAGTAGCCTGGCTTAAGACACTGCACAGGGAACTGTGAAAATTCCTCTGTAGAGCTAGGGAGCGTGGTCGTGGGGCATTAGGGCCCTCAAGAAGAGGTTTGAACACCATCTTGCAGCAAATGGGAAGCCATTGAAGGTTTTGAGGCAGGAAGGGGTGTAGCCAGATGAGCATACTTGGTAGGTCCCTCTGTACCTGGTGTGGAAAATGGGTTTGAGGTAGTGGGACTGGAAGCAGGGGAGATTAGTGAAGAGTTATTGCAGTGGTCCAGGGGAGAGAAGAAGAGCCTCCAAATTAGGATTCTGGTTACAGAGGTAGAAAGACATATGTTGGTATTCCAAGGCCAGCTCTGTTTGTAGATAAAATATTATTTAGGATGAAGTATGACTTTGACTTACAGAAAATCCAAATTGGACATCAAAAGTTTATTGCATTTTACATAAAAGCCCAGCTAGGCAGTCTGACCTCCTTCCATCTTGTTGCCCTGATGGCTATGGCCTCCATTTCCAAACTCACGTCCTGGTCCAAGATGGCCATTGCAACTCCAGCCACCACATCTACATTCCAGGCAGCAGGAAGGAGAAGAGGGAAGGGTCAAAACCCTTTATGATTCTGACACTAATTCCCATGTGTGTTGTTTCCCCACTCCACCAAGCAGTTCTCCAAGATCAGCTGTGTGTCCTATAGCTCAACTCAATTCTGACACAATCTACCTGGAGACAGTGTCAGATCCCACAGGTTAAGGACTCAGTCCCACAAGACTGCCCCCCCGCCCACTTCAGACATCAGTTGCAAGTCCAGTTTGTCTTCTGTGCTTCTGAGTAACTGACTATAGATCAGAGGTTCCCCATGACCCTCTCTTTGGGTTTGATTAATTTGCTAGAGCAGCTCACAGAACTGAGACATTTTACTTACTAGCTCACTGGTTTGTTATAGAAAAGATATAACACAGGAACAGTCAGTTGGAAGAGATGCACAGGGCAAGGCATGTGGGAAGGGGCATAGAGCTTCCATGCCCTGCCCAGGTGTGCCACTCTCCTGGCACCTCCAGGTGTTCACCACCCCGGAAGTACTCCAAACCATTTTTAATGAGGATTCATCATAGACGCATGAATGATTAATCTTTGGCGATCAATGATTGATTCAGCCTCTCTCCCCTCCCAGGAGGTCAGGAGGGTGGAACTGAAAGTTCCAACCCTCTAACTAAATGGTTCACTCCCCTAGCAACCAGCCCCTACCCTTAGGTGTTTTCCAAAGATCACCATTAACGTAGCAAAGGATACCTTTATGGCTCTCATCACAGGAAGTTACAAAGGGTTTTAGGAGCTCTGTGCCAGGACTAGGATGAAAACCAAATTATATTCTGATAAGAGTATATCACAACTGCCTGTAAGGACACTTCTTGTAAGTCGCATATACCTCTGCCCCTTACACCTCTTTGGCCAGAACTTAGTCCTGTGGCCACACCTAGTTGCAAGAAGAGCTTGGAAATGTTGTCTTCTTTCTGGAAGCCATATGCCCAGCCACAAAAGAAGGGCACAGTGGACCCTGGAGGCAACTGTTCGTGATGAGGTAAAGGTGAACATGTGTATTGTGGCCAGACTGTCCTGGCTTCCATTCTTTGTTACCTTGGACCCTTCCTCCAAACCTTGGTGCCCTCATCCATAAACAGAGATTTAGGACTCTTGTAAAGATTCGATGAAGTAACGGACGCAGAAACTTTATAAACTGTCGAGTGCTATCACTTGTGATGTATCCCTGTGGTTGTATTCATTGTGGCCCATTGATGAGTTGGAATTGCTTTACAAGGTTGCTAGTAAAAAAGCTTGGGATGGAAGAAGGAAAAGAGTAATGTGGTGGCAGGGCTTCTTCCAGACAGAGAGGGCTTAGGGCAGGAAGGCTGGGAATCGAGTACTGAGGGCACCTGTGGGGTGTCCTGGAATGAGGTCCACGTATCTCTGAAGGAGACATCTTCAGCCAAAGCCCAGTGGTTGTACCTGGAATCGGGCAAGAGCATAGGGAGGCATTTGGATAGTTTCCTTCATAATCCAGCTATCTTCAGGGCCTCCCCCATCAGTCTGAGCCTGTACCAAGCTTCTGTCCTGGGACCAAGACAAAGTGAAGATTCCTTGCTGAGGCCCTGTTTTTCTCTTCATTGGCAAATTAAATCATTTCTTGGTTTAGCTGAGGTGTTCCTTATAGTAATTATTGCTCTATCAGTAAACGGAAAGGTTTTAATTCCACAAGGGTGCATGCGAATCACGCATTTTGCATTTGCCCAGCCTTAATCAATGCTGTAACAGAATTAAGAGGTCCCAGCAAGCCTTGTGATCTTACCTAAGCTAATAAAGAATGAGCCTACATAACTACACGTAAGACCTTAGCTAATGCACTTGTCGATAACTGGTGACCACATTTTTCTGTCTTGTATCAAATTTTCTCTAGTTTATTCAGATATTGACTAAAAGCATGTGGTTTTTAGAGGCAGGGCCAGTCTATCATTGCTACTACCATTTAAGGTTTTTATGTCATCTTCTTTCATGTCACCCTAATTACGTTAAATTTCAACCTCAAGCCCGGTCATCAGTAATCTCCATCCTCTCTCCTGCTTGCTTTTCCTCAGCACTTACCACCTTCTAGTATGCTCTTTATTTTATTTGTTTATCTCATTTATTCTCTGTCTCTCCTCTGTTGTTGTTGTTTTTGTTTCATCTCATTTATTCATTGCTGTGCCCTCAGAGCCTAGAACAGTGCCTGGCACGTGGTAGAAACTCTGTAAATTATTTGCTACTGGAAGGAATAAATCACCTGATACGATTGTTGTATACTCAGTGGGCATAATTTCTAACGTCACTTTTGGCTCTAAACTTCTGTGTTTCCAGATGCTTGGTATATAGTGTATGCTTGCCCCGGCTGGTTGATTAAATAAATGGATGAATCAAATGTTACATTACAATGATGGAAAATAATGTCATGTTCCATCCAATAGCCTCCCCTCCCCCCTAGGTGTTCCACAGGCCCAGCTGGCCAGAGGGAGGGAGGCATGGAGAACAAGCATATATTCTCTGCCCTTATCTCTCCAGCACACGGCCAATTTTTAAAATAGCATGTAATGACCATTGCATAAAGATGTCACTGCGTCAGTGCTGTCCCCAAGCAGCTGGGAGACTGTGAAGCCCTCGTGTCTTTCTGTGACATCCCTCCCAGGGACCACAGAGGGGGCCTCCTGGCCCAGCTCACCTACTTCATTTGTAACCCAACTCCCAGGATAGGGTATTCTGCTAAATACACGGTCTCCCTTATCAGTCTCTCCTATGGTAATGCTCTTGCTACACAAGCCAGACAATTAGAGGTAATTGGGATAATCAGCATTTATTATGGCAATTTGCATTTTTCTACAGCAGGCAGTACAGAATTTACCACCCGGCTTGGGAATGTGCTTTTTGGATCTGCGCTGAATTTGGCTTTCCATTCTGAAGCACTTTTTAGAGCCCACAGGATTTGTCCCTCCTTTGCTCACATGATGTCCTAAGGGCTGCATTAGGTATGAATCTTCCCAGCCAATCAAAGGGGAACATGCAAATTAGGGTCTGGGAATTAGGGAAGCCTCACTTCCATCATCTGGAGCCTGGGGAAGAATCTACTGCCTGGAAGGAGCCCTGGGTCTGTGGCCAGACCCCTGGTGACTGATTTTTTTCTACATTGACCAGATGTTTGACTTAATTGACAGAATTGTTTCGTGGTCTCAGCTGAGTAACTCAAAGCTCAAGCCCGCTGTCATGTGATGGCTCTCCACACATAAGCCCAGGGGGCATCTGGACACAGGGGTGCCTGTTCCTGTCTGCAGCCACCTCCTCTGGTATGGATATTTCCACTGTGCCAGCTTCTTGGGTACCCACTTTTCCCTCTCATGAAAGAGGGCAGTGATCATAACAGTCAGCTCTCCACTACAGCTTCCTGGCTTGAAATCTCTTCTCCACCAGTTGTTAGCTGGGTGACCATGAGTTCCTTAATCTCTTGGTGCTGCAGTTTCCTTGTCCTTAAAGTGGAGGTAACAATAGTACCTGACTCTAGGGTTGACATAAGAATCAAGTAAGATCATGTCCCCTAGGAGAAAGCAGGAGACAGACATTAGATGTTCTCATTAAAAGATCCCCTCTCCAGGGCTTCCCTGGTGGCGCAGTGGTTGAGTCCGCCTGCCGATACAGGGGACACGGGTTCGTGCCCCGGTCCGGGAAGATCCCACATGCTGCGGAGCAGCTGGGCCCGTGAGCCATGGCCGCTGGGCCTGCGCGTCCGGAGCCTGTGCTCCGCAACGGGAGAGGCCACAACAGTGAGAGGCCCGCGTACCGCAAAAAAAAAAAAAAAAAAAGTAAAACAAAGATCCTCTCTCCAGCTACTCCCCAAGCCTTCATTATGCCTCTTCACCAACCCATCTACAAGGTACAAAGTTCCAGGTGTCCCCAAGGAAGCACAGATAAAAATGCTTTAGCTGATTGGAGAAGGGAGCGATTGATCTGGGTGTGGACAACATGCAGGTTTTTCGAGGGGAAGAGGTGGCATTTGTTCTGGGCCCTAAAAGACTGATAAGATAGGACCTGCAGAGAGGAGGTGGAGGCCATTAAGAAGCAGGAAAGGGTGCGCTATGGATTAAGGGACGTTCACGGCAAAGGGCGAATGTTTGCATCTGTACTTGAAATATCTCTATTTACATAAAAAGACAGTGTTTTCAATTTCACTGCAATCCACAAGGGAGTTATACATTACTCACAGGCCACCTAAGCCTCTTACTCTATTCCATCACGCCCTGGGCAGGGATACCAGGCGGACCTGTCGCCCCCTCCATGGCAGCTCCTCTGGTCTAAGACTTTATTCCTATGCCAGTCCCATCATAGAGTTTGTCCCCTTTGTTGAGAATGTGGCAGCCAAGCTGGAGAGACAATTTCCTTGGATTATTGGGGAAAGTGAGGAGCGTTAGACGGTGGGGGTAATAGATTGCTAGACCCTTCAGAGCCCCCAACCTGCCTGCCTAGGAGAAGGACCTGGCTTTTCTTCTTAGGGAGGACGCGATCTTTAACCAGGCTTATAAATAAGAAAGATTGCTTTTGTTGCAGTTGGTCCTATGCGTTCTTGGAAAGCATGTGTGGAATAAACCAAAACGTTCACTGCAGCCTCTTTTTATCCAGCGTATCAGTTAGTGTAAATGTGAAGTTGCTCTAACAGAGTCCTGAGAGAGTGGCTTAAGAAAGATGAAGGTATGTTTTACTCTCACATAACAGTCTAGCTGGTTCAGGCTGGTGGGGCCACTGTGATTGGCAGAGCATTCAGACCCAGGTTCCTTTTGTCTTGTGCCTCAGCTCTCCCCTGGGCATTGTGCCCACCTGCATGGTTGGAGCTGTGTGGCTGGCACATTTGCTTTCCAACATGTGGGAACCGGAAAGAGAAGCTGAGTATAAAGGCTCTTGTTTAAAACAAGGGATGCAGGAGTTGCACTCATCGCTTCTGCACGCTTTCTTTGGAAAACACAAGATCACATTGTCACACCCAACCCTAGGAGGGCCTGGGAAGTGGTCTCTGGCTGCTACTTTGTGCCCAGTGGAGCCCTGGGGAAGGGATGGGGTCTGTTAGCAGAAGGAATCAGAGTGCTTGGTGTTTCTTCTCTGACTGTTGAGGAAATAGAGGCAGCTGACAGTTATTTCATGTTGCTCTGGACCGTCAGCTCCCAATGGAGCTAGGACTTAGAACCCAATTATGCAGATAGCAGTGGACAGCTGTGGAACTGAGCACTAAAAGGAATGTGTGTTGCTGTTTCCTGGGCCCTCTGGGCTTCTGCTGCTCTTAAGCAGTACCTCATTTCACGAGAATGTCCACCACCCAGCCCTCCCCGCCTCCTGCACCAGGGCCATCCCTGGTTACATGAAGGAACGGCACCAAGTATCAACAAAACCTCCATTCTGGTGAGCTGGCCGTTCTCTGACCTGTCCTGACATCGATTCACGTTTGCAAAGCAGTTGTCCGTGGTTTTGTCTGTTCCTCATGGCTACCCTAGGATGAAGCCTGGCAGGTTTTCTCCACATCATCAAAGAGAAGACAGTGAAGTTATGTGATATATTCGTTAGGATAATCTAGTTACGCTTTAATAACAAGCAGCCCCAATCGCAGTACCTGAACACAACAAAGGTTTACCTCTCACCCACATGAAGCAAAAGGTGCCTGAGTGACTCTCCAGGGCAGCCGTCCTCCATGTGGTTCTCAGAGATCCAGGCTGATGATGGCTCCGTCTTCTCGTAGCTTCATCATCTGGACCATGTAACCCCCTTGGTCCTCATGGCAGGGCACGAGAGAGACTAGAATCATGTCTGATGACGACACACAGTCTGCTCACATTTCATTAGCCAGACGTAGTCACAGAGCTCACGGACCTGCAAGGGGGCCGGGTCGAGGAGTGTTGTCTGGAAGCGGGGAGAGGTGGGTGTTGCCGAACACTAGACATGTGGACCACAAATGTTTTGCTCAAGATCCCATGGCAAATAATGGCACCTTAAGCTTTTTTAAGAGTTTTCTCATTTCTGATGTAACCCTAGTCTGACAATAAGGCAAGCTCCACTTACTCTTCCCTGGGAATAACAACAAATTGTCGCAAATAATGACCTTTGTGACTGATAAGATAGTCATCTGGGGGAGGAAAGGCTAATCCCATACCCGGAAACTCCTTGTAGATGCTGAGCTTTCTTGCAAATTAGGCAGCTTACTTATATTTCCAGGCCTCAAATCCACATAATTACAATCCCTTTTTTTGGGTTAGGGCCGTGGGAAAACCCTCTTAAAATGCACACTTTCTCTTGGCTTGCAGACAGGCATGTACAGCCAACATTATTCATTCATACCTCCATATGGCCATGGTATTCTTAGTGGGCAGAGTCTGGGAGTAAGAACAGGTAGGGGAAGAGGGGGAGGAGAAAGAGGAAAGGGGAGGAGGTGCAGAGGGGAGAGTGTGGGATGCCTGGAGGGGAGGGATGATGACCAGCCTAATCTCTCGCTGAGTAAAATGCCGAAGAGCTATATGGTCGACCTGTTACTTGTTAGAGAAAAGCACGTATAGGCTGAGAGGCACTCTGGTGCCATTTTTCCCAGGTGCCAAAATTCCTCTAAGTAAGTATGAGTAGGGCTGCCTTTGAGGCTTGTTCGTGTGGCCTCGACCCAAGGAACACAGCTGCTCTTTCTTCATTCTTCTCTTTTCCGGGAGGGAGCCATGAGCCTTGGGTCCTGGACAGCCGTTTAATAACTGTGTAACTATGGAGAGGCTTCCAATCTCTGTTTTCATTTTCTTCATTTGTAAAATAGAGATGAAAATATTCTCTCCGGGAATCTTGGAGAATCAAACATGCAAACAAATATACCAGTTTTGTTAACTAGAAAGGGCTGTGCAAAGCAAGGGGTTACCACTGTGCTATTGCCACCATCACCACCATCATTACCGTCATCACCGTCATCACCATGGTCATCAACATCATTATTGTTATTTTATTTCCCTACGTGAGAGCAGAAGATACAAAGATAACAGCAATTATAAGTACCCAGAGTGGCTGCGGAATCCAGCTATTTCTGGCTTAGGAAACAAATCTCATTGGCATGCCTGGATCCGGTTTCTCTCAGTCTCTCTTTCCTCAATCCACTTCCCTCTGGCGCAGTGTCTTTCTCCTCTGGCCGTCTGTGCAGCTAGCTGCCTCTTCCTTTTAGTCGGAAGTGAAACCACCCTTCTGGATATCTGTATTAGTTTTATATCTCTGCATAACAAATGACCACAGATGTAGTGGCTTAAACAACACAGATGTATTGCCTTGCTGTGTCTGTAGATCCTCTGCTCGGGGTCTCACGTAGCTGAAATCAAGGCATTCTTACCTGGAGGCTCAGCTAGGGAGATATCCACCCCTAAGCTCTTTCAGATTGCCAGCAGAATTCAGTTCCCTGTGGTTATAGAACTGAGGCCCCTGCTCTCTTTTTGGTTGTCAACTGGGGGCCTCCCTTAGCTTCTAGAGGCTGCCCACTGTTCCCTGCCACACGACCCTTCCACAGCATGGTAGTTTGCACCTTCAAGGCCAGCAAGAGAAACCCCTCTGATCTTAGGAAGGGCTGAGTCCCTTTTAAGGGCTCACCTGATTAAGTCAGGCCCATGCAGGATAATCTCCCTTTTGATTAACTCAGAGTCAGTTGATGAGGGACCTTCTTTAGTAACATCCACAAAACTTTTATGTCATATAATGTAACGTAATCTCAGGAGTAATATGCCATCATATTCACAAGTCCCCACATCCCACTTCCTCACTCTCAAAGGGAAGGGATTCTACAAGAGGTGGCCTCTTAGAGGCCATCTTGGAATGCTACCTACCACGGTATCCAAGAGGTCTCAGATCAAGCTGAATTCTAGTCTCATAAAGGTCGAGTCTCCTTTTGTACCCTAAATTCGAAAGATACAAAGAGACCTAGAAACAAGTAATTGTCAGTATGGTTATATTAGCCTGGGGTTCCTAGAAATGAGAGCCTGGGGTGGAAATTAAATACTGATGCTTATTTGGGAGGTACAGTCCCAGGGCAGTGAGAGCGAGGGAGAAGGGGAGGAAGGCAGGGAAGGATGGGAGGCATGGCATGGTGATGGGTCACTGTCATTGCGATGGCCACTGCTTCTCAACAAGCCACAAGGAGGCATCAGATGAACCTGCTCAGCTGAGCAAAAATTCTCGGGACAGGTTGTGTGGAGAATCCATACTTTGGAGGGAAGAGGCAATAGAGGAAGCTAGCAGCCTGGCTTTCTCCTGTCTCCTGTTTCCACTGGCCCCTTTGGGGAGCTGCTGTAGAAGCCAGATCTCATGCCTTGGAATGTGGCGTCTTGTTCCAGGCCACGCTTGTCTTCATGGAAGTGTTCTGCCATGGCGGCCACTGAGATGGGGCAAGTGGCTAATGATCTGGGAGCCAGGTGAGGTCAGGAGATCATGGTGTGTTTGATAGGGTGACACACACGAATCCCGTGGTGACGCAGAGGCAACCACTCATAGAGGAATGAGAACAAGGGCAACAGAGAGCTCCTGCTGTGGTCCAAGTCGGGGAAATGGCTCAAAGGCAGGAACAGTAGGAATACGGGGGCGAGGGGGGGAGATTAAGACATTTTCATTTATTTAAGGTATTTATAACTACTTTTTTTATTATAGAGGTAGTGCCTTTCAATAAAGAATGGAAACAGTAAAAAAGTGTGAATGGTAAAATGAAAGTCTTTTTTATGGCCCAGATTTCCAGGTACAGTTCCCAGAGAAACCACAGTCTTTCTGTGTTCTTCCAAATATTGTCTGGCTTATAAATCAAAGGTAGATGAGAGATAGATAGATAGACAGATAGATAAAGTGTGTATCCTTTTGGGGGGTACATATAGGATCTGACGATACATTAGGTTTTGGCAACTCAGCATTTCAAATATGGATGTGCTACAGGTGAATACTTAAATTATATACAGTCTTTGTCTATTGTAAACAATGCTGTAATGAAATCCTCTTCTTTGTGCATATGGGCAAGTATCTGTGTAGAATTAACTTCCTAGATGTGGACTAGTGGGTGCAATTTGAATTTCTATATGTGTTGCCAAAGCATATTCCTAATTTGCACACCCTCTCCTCACTACCCCAACAGTATTTTGTTGTACTTGTTTGCCTATAGCCCCACCAGCACTGGGTATTCACAGTCTTTACCACCCTGTCAATAAAAAATATTGAGATGTTTTCATTTGCATTTCCTTAATTACGAATAAGGTTGAGTATATTAGACACTGAGGGAGTTTTTGTTTTAAAGATGTTTTTTTCATGTGGACCATTTTTAAAGTCTTTATTGAATTTTGTTACAATACTGCTTCTGTTTTACGTTTTGGTTTTTTGGCCACGAGGCATGTGGGATCTTAGCTCCCTAACCAGGGATCGAACCTGCACCCCCTGCATTGGTAGGCAAAGTCTTAACCACTGGACCTCCAGGGAAGTCCTGAGGGAGTTTTAACGTAATGAAGGTCTGACTTTTTACCTGCCCACTGGATCTGGCAGTCCATCCTCTTGGTCTGGAGTATCCCAGCTGAACGGGGTCACTTCTAACAGGATGAGATGGAGCAGAGAGATTGTCCAGCACAAAAGCTCATGGGGACTGAGGGTTAACCTGAATCAGGGAGAGGCTGGTAGATGTTTGAACCCAATGCATGATGGATGGGGCTGGACTTTTACATGCCTGTTGACTTTGAGCTTTGGCATATCTGTGAGAACCTTGAAATTAGTTTGCTGTAAAGGATGGTCAGTATGAGTGACTTTCTGATCCTGGGCACAAAGCATGCACCCAGCAAATCAGAGACCCTGCGAGGGATCTGTGAGTAAAACTCCAAACCTTCCTGCAACTTCCTGCAACCTTCCTGGACTTCCTTCCAGTCCTGACCACACTTCCCTTGGGGAAATGCCTTTGGGGAAAAAGGAAGGATTTTTGAACCCAGAGGGAAGAAACATCTGGACATCAAAGCCAACTCAAAGGAAGTTGTGTGTGTCTGTGAATGTCTGGGGGGGGGGGAGCGGTGGGGGGAGGCTTCCACCATTGGGGGAGTTATGGTGGGAGTGGTTTTGCTAAGGGTGGTGGCTGTCGGGGTGTTGGGGTGATGTTTTTTATAGGGATGCTTCCCTCTTAGATCCTTAAAGCCAGAGAGAGCTGAGACTTCCTTCATCCATCCTCCATAGTGGGATATAGATGAGAATATCAGTGCCAGCCAATCACATCCCCCTTTCTCCACAAAAGCATTGCCACAACCTCACTCTCCAACTCTCCTTTTCCCTTCTTCCTTTTCCCTCCAGCCTCTTGACACAATCAGTGACTTTCCCAGGGTAAGAGTTCCTTACAGGACACACATAGGGAAGCACTGCTGATTGCTTACTGGAGCTAGCTGGGGCCTCCACCTGCAGTGGTGATCAGGGTGGAGCAGGGCCATAGAGCATCCCCCATGGGGAAGAAATCACCTACTGCTTCATCTCCTACACTTGGCAACAGGTCACTCTTATTCTGCATAAGTAACTTACGCTACAATCCAGCATCTTGCCCTAGGGGGCTGGTGTGTCTGTTTCCAAAGTTCCATGTATTCATTTATATTCTCTCCCTCTCTGCCCCCTCTTCCGCTCTCCTTCCCTCCCTCTTCCCTTCCTTCCTCCCTTCTTCCTTCCCTTTCTCTCTCCATCTTTCTCTCGCACTCCCTCCCTCCCTCTCTCAATGTGTGTTTCCCTTCCCATGTGATAAGGAGGTGTGGGGGAGAAGGAAAATTCCATTTGTTCACACAGTTGTCTTCAGGGAAACTTGCTGATGTCATCAGTCATCTTTCTCCTGTTAGTGGATCTGTGTGGCTCCTCTCAGAGCCCTGTCACCATCTGTAAGGTCTTCTGGACCTGATGGAACAGTCAGGTGGGTCTAGTCCCTCAGTTCTTCTAGGTTTTGATGTAGAGAATTTAGGGAGGGTTGTGCTCACACACCACAGACCCATAGACCAAAGGGCACTCCTCTCTCCCACACTCAGGATGCCCTAGGGTAAGAGTCCACCTGGGCTCAGAACTCACCAATGTGGACAGTGACATTATAATCCTTACTGGCGACACCACTGGCTGTTGTGGCTTTGACAGCTCGTGTGGTTAATTCTGGATCATTGTCAGCTTGGGATGCTAACGGTATCACAGGAGCAGACTGATGGCATGGTGGACCCAGGATTGCGTGGCCTTGGACTTGTGATGTTGACCAGCCATGACTCTGGCCTTGAGGCCGGCTGATACCATGGATGTTAAGCGGGCTGACCTAGAGAAACTCCCACCTGCATTGTCACATTACACAGCAAATCTGGTATGTGCCTCACCCTTTGTTCCTGGAAGACTTTCACTGCGGAGGTAAGATTGAACACTTTAGAAGTCCTCCCAGAGTCTTCCACCAGTGCCCCTGTCCTCTTTCCTGTGCCTCTGTTTCTCCTCGTGTAGAAAGGAAGATAATGGTAATCCCAGTGGTGACCTGGAGTATCCATAATGTCATTTTCATTGAAAGAGATACCCTTGGAAGCGACAAGATGAAGGAGTGACGGTTCCTGGAAGATTGTCCACCAGCAGCCTGTGGCGTTCTTCCTCATTCCTAATCTGTAATCATCTCTCTGCAGCCAAAGTGGTCCAGGCCCAAGGGCACATCCCCACAAGGCCTTCCTCTTGTACTTTGGGGTCCCTTAGAAGGGGCTTCTTGCCTCCTCTGGTCACACAGAGCTACACGTGAAGACTAGGGAGTGGAAGAGAGCTTGCATGTTTTGAACAAGGCAAGGCTCACAGAAGGATGCCACTTGGCACTCTGGTTCCTTCTTCTAATTGTCAGGAAACCGGGATCAACACAGTGCCACTGAATTCTGCTAATGAAATGTCTGCTCTCCCGAACACAGGTCTCATGGCCAGCCTAGAGAGATGCTCATTAAGTGAAAGGGCTGATAATTCAATCACTGCAGGGCTGGGCATAAGCAGAGGTTGCTGCTTCCCTGGGAAAGAGCTTGCCCAGCTGACCTCCACCAACGCCCTTTCTCTACCTCCTGCCCCACCCGCTCGAGCTGGGGCTGGGGATGGTTTAGTCTCTCCAAATCAGGTCTCGGGAACTAGAGCTTGTGCAGGAAGAGCCTCATCTAGAAATCTCCAGCCTGTCTCCATGGCGTGTATTCATTCAGACAAGTAATGGTTTGACATCCAGCAAGGGCTTCTTGCCAGCTTCTAGAATAGGGGTCCAATTTGGGGGCAAATAACCTCTACCTTGCAGAATCTGATGGAGGCTGTGGACACTCCTGCCAGAAAAATGCTTGACCACACAAAATTCAGCACACGATTCCAATAAGTTCATAGACCCCAGAAACCCTTCCTGTGCTGCTGGGTTACATCACATGTGTCCAGCTCCACAGGTGCACTTCCTTCCAGTTTTGGGGGGAACAATGATAGTAAGGCTAATAGTAATGTGGGTGGAGATGCCTCGGTGATCTCTTTGAGTTGAATGCCACCTTCATCCCACATCTGTGCACGTCTAAATGTTGTCCATCTTGCAGGCCTCATGGCAAAGCCTCAAATTCATCCCTGCTTCTCCTTTCCTCTTCTTCGTCTGAGAACATCTTACCCCTAACGACGATGACTATTTTCTTCTTACACTATATGTTTATACGCCTTCTGTCCTCTCTACGGGATACTCATTCCCAGGAGGTGGGGACCAGCCATATTGGTTTCATCTTTGGTTGCCCCTCAGCACCTATGGTAGAGCCTTTTCTATGCAGCCAGTTCTCAGTATATGTTTTCTGGACGCACGGCTGGATGATGAATGCGTGTCCTCGCTTGGGGACTGCCCACATGTCTAACCAGCCTGCCTACAGTAGGATGAAGCTGGACATTGACGAACACGGCCCACTTGGCCTTCCTTGCAGGCTTCAAACACAGTTGCATCTCCCACATGCACCCGTTCAGGGATACGGAGAAGGCTGTCCCCAAGAGGAGACGTTCCTCCCTTCTTCCCATGCAGCAGTCTCAGGATTCTTTGACATTTAACTCCAGTGCAATTTGTTTGTTTTCACCCGAGTTGAAAATACCAACAAATGTCACCCGCCTTCGTTCCCCTGTCCTACTAACACGTGGCTTTGAAGGGCCAGGATCCAGCAACACTGATGAGCATCTCAGGTCTTCCTGAATTAGCAAGGGGATGCAGAGCTCTGCGTAGGTAAGAGGTGGGTGTGGAGGTGGGTCCAGCAAGAGAAGGGTGAGCACAGAGTTAGGCGTGAGGGCAGGGATGCCTGGCAGGGCCAGTGGTAGAGCAAGGAGGTCGAGGATGAGAGTCCTTTCACCAGCACCATCAAAGGGAAAGATGGCTCGATAGTCCTATGCCCCTCACTGTTCAAAAGGACTTCTCCACATTGCCCTGAAGGTTGTCTGGTTGTTCCCTGAATCTGGGCCAGCTCCTGCCTGCCATGTGCCTTTCTCAGGGATGGAGCTTGGATGCCACCTTATACTTTTTGGAAATTATAGCAGAAATTGATTTCATTGTGAGTGATAAAAAACAAAACAAAGTAACCTAAATGAGAAAGACTTTTTTTTCTCTCTCATGTAGAAAGTACAGGCAATAAGGTCTACATTCAAGTGAACAGCATGGTAACAATGTCAAGTTCCTGCTTTGATAATGTACTGTAGGTATATGAGGTGCTATCACGGGGGAAAGTGGGGTGAAGAGTCTATGGGAATTCTTACTATTTTTGAAACTTCTTATGAGTCTTAAACTATTTTTTTAAGTTATAATTAAAACAAAAATAAAAACTTCAGGGATTCCAGGACTTTATGGTGGTGCTATGATCACCAGGTGCCCAGGTTCCTTCTGTTTTGTCACTTTGTATCCTCAAACACATGGCTACCAGTTCGTGGACCAAGATAGCTGTGCAAGTTCTGTCCATGCATCAACATTCCAGTTATTAGGAAAGAGGGAGGGGCAAAGAAGGGTGCATCCTTTCTTAAAGGACACTTCTAGGGTATCACATACTAGTGTTTTACTTATAGCCCATTGGCTAAAACTTAGTCATATGACCACACCTAAGTACAAGGGAGGCTGGGAAATGTAGTCTTTATTCTGCATGGCTTTGTGGCCAAATAACACTTGGGGCTTCTTACTGGGGAAAGGGGGAGGATGGATATTAGCGGACAACCAGGGGACTCTGTACAGTCACACCATGGAGGAAGTGCACAACGCTGGGCATCAAGGAAGGGCTGGCTGATCTGATTGCCCTCCCAACTCTCCAACCTGACTTCTCCGCTGCTCCTCCACTCAACTACAGCAGGAAGTTGCCCTGTTTCCTTCCTTTAGCCAAGTAGACTGAGTCCTCCTTCACTCGTCTAGGGAGCCTCCATCCAATCTCCTTGTCTCCGTGTGGGAACTTAAGGCAGAGGCATTCGTCCTTTCTGGCTCTGCTTTATGTCAAAAGGCAGGAGTCAGTTATGTGATGTGAATTAGGAGAAACAATCAGACTCTCCCAGCCTTGCCGTCTCTCCTAACGCCATTCCCACAAATCAGGGGATAATGCCTAAAATTTCGTTAGGGACCCTGTTCCTTGGTTAAGCAGTGCAGAATTCTCAATTAACCGAATCAGCCATTAATATTTTAACCATTGATTAATATTTTAACCATTTATTTGACCTTTGAAAGTGTGGCAGCAAGAATAGGATTAGGAAAGGTTATGTCTGGAAGAGGATCCAGAAATCGCCTTGCTCCCAAACCCCCTTCCCACGTACATTGGAGGCAACCGAGGGTGATAGGAGAGAGGTAGACAGCCGTGGTCACACTGTGGCAGGGGCAGCTTCCTCTCAGCTTTAACTTCACTCTGATCTCCTGATTATCAGAATAATGATTTTTTTCACCCTACCTGAGGCTGGTTGATTTAGGGTCTCAAGGGGAGCACTTGCTTGCTGGGACTAAACCCTGGGGGTTGCAGGAGAAACATAAAACTCACTGCCTCGACTAAGCACTGATTTGCTTTTCCCATTTATAGCAGTGAGTCCCTTCCTCCAAGTCAGCAACCCCCCTGAACCCTGAGGCCAAGTGAGGGTGCAAGTCGAAGAGCGATTCGCAGTCCCCCACTGGGACCAGCGTGAAGGGCACCACTCAGGAGCAACCAGCCCCCTGATCTCTCACCTGCTTGTGCTTTAACTCTGGGAGCACTCTGACCTTTGACACATCAGGGCAGAGAACCCCACCCCGAAATTCTAGGGTGAGCTCCCCATTCTCTCTCAGTTAAATGTTTGATAATAAAGTGACTCTGCCTGCTGTTTGGCTACAGCCCCTGTACATGCTGTTGATTGGCTATCCTGGAGAGCTAGGTGAGTCCTAGGGTCCTGAGACTGACAATATTGACAAAACACTCGGACAGCCCAGAGGGACCAGCGGTCACTGACTAGGAGGGGGACTCTGGGCAAGTCACCTAAACACCTTTCTGAGCCTCACTTGCCTCATCTGTAAAATAGGGATAATTACCACATCCATAGGGTGGGTGGGAGGATGAGAGGGTTAAAGCATGAAATGATGGGCATGAAATTAACACTCAGCAAATGTTCACCTTTGGATGGTGATAGACGATGATGACGATAATGACGTCCTCTACGTTTCAAGGGCTAAAGAGTAAGAATTCTTGAAGCCAAATTCAAGTCTTTGGCCTTCTGAGAAGTTCACAGAAAAATATAGGTTTAAGGACACACTTTCTCAAGACCCTCTCATCACAGGTCCCCAGTTAGTTCAGGTGGAAGAAGGCATTACCAGACAGTGACAGCTGTGCCTATGGCAGTGCTTCAGCCA
The DNA here is from genome assembly GCF_059928025.1 of Delphinapterus leucas. NCBI lineage: Eukaryota > Metazoa > Chordata > Mammalia > Artiodactyla > Monodontidae > Delphinapterus > Delphinapterus leucas. The sequence goes on from NC_143138.1 coordinate 34,792,873, forward strand.
AGTTTGGGAAAAGAAGAGAGACTGAAGGTGAGGCTTCACAGAGGAGAGGTGGCTTGCTGAGGCCATGGGCAGGGCCAGGATGGGACCCAGGTCACAGAACTCCTACACCAGGCTCTTCCTGCTGTATTAGTCAGTCCCTGGAAGCCAGGGTGCTCCCATTCCAACATGAAGAAAGACCACATTAGGAATGCAGAGAGCAAATCCCAGGGTAATGGAGCCTGATGTTTGTAATAAAAATTTAAATGTGCCGTCCTGGTGGCAATGGAGACTTTTATCTGATCAGCCTGTCAGCGCTTACTGAAGACTGGGCTGTGTAAATGGCAAAAGCAAATTGAATTCATATTTACTGCCCTTGATTCTGTGGGGTTTATTGTTTCCAGTGGATACATCTCTCTCTCCTCTCTCTCCTCTTCCTCCTTTTTCCTCCCTGTTCTTACACTTACAAGTGGTTGTTTTTTTGTTTGTTTGTCTTTGGGTTTTTGTTTTTTTTTTTGCTGTACGCGGGCCTCTCACTGCCGTGGCCTCTCGTTGCGGAGCACAGGCTCCGGACGCGCAGGCCCAGCGGCCATGGCTCACGGGCCCAGCCGCTCCGTGGCATGTGGGATCTTCCCGGACCGGGGCACGAACCCGCGTCCCCTGTATCGGCGGGCGGACTCTCAACTGCTGTGCCACCAGGGAAGCCCTACAAGTGGTTTTATTACCCAACAACTCACTGGGAAAGTTGACAAGAGAGAAGGCTGCTCTCTCTGTGTGCAGATCATTGTCCAGCTGCTCCTGCAGGTGAACTCTCCACCTTTATCTGCCCTGCCTGTGCCCTGGGAGGCTGGCCTGTGTGGACCACTTCCTGCAGGCTCCTTTGTCCTCTAGCTTCCTGGGTTTGGCGACTGGGAGGCCCAGGAGGAGGTGAGAGGCGGGAGGAGAGAGAGGGGACCGTTTCCTTGGCCAGCCCCCTCCCAGGCTGTAGTTGGTCAGCGGGTTGTATCCACCCCTATCCCGCTCCCGTGTCTGTAACACTGCGTGCGTCCTGGGAGCTGCCCTCTGCCTTCAACCCTTCAGGCCTAGGGATGAAAGGGTTTGAAAAGCCTCCCTCTGTTGCCAGCCCCTGGGGGCCACATCACCCCTCTTGGGTTCCCCTAACCCTGCCCACACTTCTGTAAATAGTCTAAACTTCCTTCACTAAACTCCCTTCAGGTATCCCTTCAGTTCTTTCATCTGTTCCTCCCCGACTCGTGATGTTTCTCTGTCCCTTCCGTCCAGAATTGGGAGGACACAGGAAGATACTTTTTACAAAGTGGGAGGAAGCCTGGGGCGCCGGAGCTAGAGCTGGTCTATGAGGAGGAGTTTGCCTGGGCGTAGAGCGGGCATCAGGCCTGGCACCCTGCCCCCCACCCCCGAGGGGCTGGGCAGCCCTGCCTCACCACCCCTGCTGGCCCTTTGGTGCTGCTCAGCTGGGGCATGTGACACGGGACAGCGCGTCACAGGACCCCACAAATAGGCCTTTTCCCTAGTGTGGCGTTTTCTCATGACTTACGTCTACTGAGGGAATTTGTGGGAACTCTATAAAACATCAAAGGTAGCCCCGACTGAAAAGTCTTCTTGCTTTCGTGTCACCTTGTAAGTCTAGGTTGGCCAACAGGTGACGAGGGTTCTGTTTCAAGGCCAAAGAAAGACCTGACCTTGGAGGTGCAACATGGGAATCTTTGTCTGTAACTGTGTCCCCCACTGCAGGAGCGCCCTCCCCGCCACCCACAAACAGGCAGATAAACTCCCATCAAGCCAATCTGATTGTCTAAATTCTTTTTCTTTTAATAATCAGAGGTGTTACTAGGAGTCCAAGATTAAATATGCCACGCTTGACGTTGCGCCAAATGCATAATAACAGGGAGGGGTAATAACCACAGGCCTGTGCAACGAGACATCACCCTTCTCAGAGCAGCCTGTGAGCTTCAGTGATATTACGCTGGGGGGCGCCCCTGCTGAGGCCCAGCTGAGGACCTGCGGGGAAGGGCTGCTTCAGGGGGGCCCGGCCCTCACCTGGGCTTCCCAGGGTGGGGTAAGAAGAGGGGTCTGTGAGGAGCAGGACACTGCTAATATTAGCCTCAGATCCCAGAGGAAGAACTGTGGGCAGATGCTAGCCACGGCCCCGCCCTCAGGGAGCCCCGGTCTGAGGGGAGTCGCGGCCCCGCCCTCAGGGAGCCCCGGTCTGCGGGAGACACAGCCCCGGCCTCAGCGAGCCCCAGTCTGAGGGGAGTCACGGCCCCGGCCTCAGGGAGCCCCAGTCTGCTGAGGGAGATCCAACCCCTACCTCTATTGACCTTCAAGTCTGATATCCTCGTCAGCTGTTAACCCATAATTAATTTGTCTAGCCGGACTAAACTTCAGTGCTATCCAGCCGTTGCCTAGCCTGTAGCCTGGTTGGCTTGAAGGAGAAAAGCCAATTTTAATTTTAGCCTGCGCCAAACACAATGAGGAGAGTAAATCCCAGAGTGAACATTCCCGGCCGAATGGAAATGGGCTTTGGATTATCTGCCGCTTTGAGTTATCCACCCCGCTTCTCCCTTCGTCACCAGGGTCCCAGAGGGGACCACACACTCGCTCCCTGCAGCGTGGGGACCAGAGAGAGGCCAGGGGTGCTTGGTGGCGGGTGCTGGTGAGTCCGTGAACCTGCGGTGCTCTGTGGTTTAGGGCAGGCCAAGATGAAGGGGCTAAAATGGCGAAGACGGGTCCTTGGCTATGAATCTGCTGGGGAAGGCTCTGGGAGAGGGAGAAAGCACCAGAAAGGCCGAGTGGACCGCAGACGCATCCCCGTGTATCCACGCTCTCCGCATTCCACCTCTGAGGTAAGAAGGCGGTGCTCTGCCCAGGCGCCCGGAGCCGGAGCCTCGCTTGCTTGAGGCTCCAGGTGACAGAATCTAAAAGATGCTTGAAACGGGGGCCGGGGTTACTGCAGAGAAGAGTCTTGAGAGTCATGACTGAATCAAAGCCGAAGTCTCTCTGTGTGAGGCCTGAGCCCTCACACGCTCTCAGCGGAGGGCCGGAGCGGAGAGGCCCGAAGCGATGCTGAGAGCCGCCAGCGCCGTAGGCTGTCTGTGTCCCCTAAGCGGGGACAGATCCCGGGCAGCCATGGAGATGCACGCGCTTGCGGTCGACAGCGCAGCCGCGAAACAGCACTTGTTCCCGTCAAAGCGGAACAAATCCGCTTGCCGCCCCTCCCTCACACGCCCGCCCCTCACAGGCCGCCTCACGCGCAGCCAGGCCCTGCCTCACCCACACAGCCCGCCCTTCGCCAGACCCACAGCTTCCCTCGGTCGTCGCCTCCGTCCGGGGGGCGCCCGCTCGCTCACCCGCGGAGGCGCCTCCGGCACGTTCAGTCGGGCGCGCGCCCATCCGCACGCGAACACGCGTCCACACACCGGCTCGCACGTGTCTCGAGACGTTGCACAGCCCTGGTTGGGTAGAAGCCATTTTCCATTCAGCTCTCAATACCTTACCATTTGTGTGGGAGCGAAGGTCTCTTTCCCCCGATAAGTGGCCTGTTTGCGTTAGTCATCGACGAGAACGTGCGTGGCTTTCCCATCATGTCTGATTCCCACGCATCTGACGTCTCCACAGTGGCCCAGGCTCGGCGGGTACCTTATAGCGTGAGAGCTGTAAGTAAGCGCGTGCCCTGGGCTGCATTGCCCAGAAGCGGACTTGAAACACGGATTTGAGTGCAAGCGGCTTACTTGGCCCGCGATCGCGGGACACCCAGGTGGGGGAAGAGGGATGGGAGGCGAAGAGGGGAGGGGAAGGCAGCCAGTAGCGGGGTGTGTTAGAAGCAGGTGACCGCGAAGGGCCACTGCGGCCCGGTCTCACTGGGGACCCGTGGGAGACTGTGCAGAACGTGCCTCGGAGTCGGTCCACCCAACCGGCGAGGAAGCTGAGGTCCTCATCTCCCACCCCCCTCACTGGCCTCGGCTGGGGGGCTGTTCTCCAGGGCGTGAATGCGCCGACGGGGGCGCGCACACTCCCGCAGTGAGAAGGCGTGTACAGGGTGCCAAGGTGTACGGCTGTTCGTGCTGGAGCTCGCGTTCATTCGTTCGCTCATTCACTCATTCATTCTCTCATCAAACATGCCCCTGGCGCCTGCTCTGTGCTAAGTACTGGTGCTAAGTACAAAATACAGTCCCTGCCAAGAAGGGGTTCCCAGGTGAATAGGGTAGAAAACAGGGAAGCACGTAATTACACTGCCACAGAATCAAAGCTCTCGTGGGTGCGTTAACGCGGAGGCATCGCGCTGTCACTGAGAGCAGACAGGAAGCGGTTCCGAGCTTAACAACTTACTTATGAGAAGAGCTGCTTACCTTGCACAATAGAAGTTTAAACAGAGCCTGAGTGGGCTCATTCTGCCCTTGCATGTTTTAGACTTCGTTTCCCTTTTCTTTCCTGTTACCTCTGCTATCTAAGACCAGGCTTTTTAGCTAGTTTATGAAGAAGTCCCAGGATCTGGGTTGTGGCCTCTGTCTCCCCGGCTTTGCCTGGGGACAGCACAGGGAATGTTTTTGCCCATCCTGCGTGGGTGTCTTTCTGCAGCCACGGAGCTAAGAGCTTCCAAGGCCAGGCTTTCTGGCTTTCTCTGTCTCTGCCTCTCAGTCCCTCTCTCCCTCTCTCCCTCTCCCTTCAAACTAGAATCTGTGACTCCAGCATCAACATAGAAGCTGCCTGTGGTCAAAAGCTATGCCTCCCCCGTCAGACTGGGAGCTCTCTGAGGTCAGGAGCTATCTCCCTCTGCAACACATTCATTGAACTTGCCCCCATCCCCTCTTTCTCGAGATTCTAGAAGGATTCCTGTGCAAAGCAGCATCAGGGAGGGGGATGGAGAATAACAGTTCTCTGATGCTAACTCATTTCTCTTACCCTTAGAAGAGGCCCCAGACTGTTACTTCCTAAGGGCCTGAGAGGTGGAGGTGCTGGCGATGGGGCAAGGACAGGGGCTGGAAGCCTCAAACTGGAACCACGCACCACGCCAGAGGCAGGGTCGCCACCTGACAACTCCTAGATCAGAGAAGCAGCCCCTTCAGGAAACCCATGTCTGGAAATCAAGTTTCCTTTTCTGGTCCCCTGACTCCCGTGCAGGTCCCTTCAGGTCTCGCCTTGAGTGGTGCGATTTATGAAGCAGCGTGTACTCTGAGAGGGCAAGTCTGGAAAGAAGACGCAGGCGGCTGCCTCTCCCGGCAGATACGAACCCCTCCCCCTCTTATTAATTCACACTTTCCTGTCAGCCTGGAGCACCCTGGAGGGGCCATTTCTTTTTACCTGAAGCAGAGACAGGCATCTTACTTGATTTACAGGCGCCAGGGGCGGGTGGCTCCTCGGCTGGTTGCTAAGGTATCTTTTAAATGGAAATCAGGGTGGAGAGATATCACATATATCGCGCCAGCCATCTGCTAAATGTTGCCTCTTCTGTCTGGAACAGCTCGAGGTGGTTCTGGCAGGAAGGCAGGGCCAGGGGCTGGGGGAAGGGCGAGGAAAGTCTGTGGTCTCCACATCAAGTGAAGGAACAGGAACTTTCCTTTTGTGCTGCCATGTCTGCTGTGTCCCTCAGTTTTCCCCTTTCTGTCCTCATCGTTCTGTTTTTCCTTTGGTTTTAAATATAAAATCCCATCTGGAGATTCTGATTACAAACCACCAGCCTAGTTCCACAACTCTATATTCATTGCCAGTATATTTAATTGTGTGCGTGCGTGCGTGTGTATGTGTGTGACTCACTACCATCGGGCCTGGCGGGTGGGTCTTTCTGAGCCAATTAGGCCTCAGCTTCTGAGAATACCAGCAGCGTTCCTTCCAGGCCCATCCCCAAGCAGGAAACACAAGTGCCCAAATTTAGTTGAACAGCTGGGTTGTCGCAGGTTACTAAGCAATCTCATGGTAGAGGCGGCCGGTTTCTACGTACACCAGGCCCATGGAAGCCTCTAGAGGGGCCTCTTCTACTCTCAGGGCGGCCTGGAGCCAGACTATCCTGAGATCAAATCATGATTCTTCTCAGGGGAGTTGGGAGAGTTTGGGCAGGTCCAAGTCTCTTTGAACCTCACTTCCTGGTGGTTAAAACAGGGGTAGCAATACTCAGGCCATGAGGTACGGTAGATCGGGTTGCTCACTGCACAAGGCTGTTCAGCTAAGGAGGACTCCAGACGCCCGGTGGGGACACCTCTTTGCAATTACACCGGAGCATCTTAATGGACTAGTAGCAGCACTCACCTTGCAGAGGTGTTGTGAAAACCGCGTCCAGAAACCTAGGGAGGAAGGGAGGAGAACTGTTCCTACCCTGGGCAAACTCCCAGAGACATGCTGATTCTCTCAGGCACTGCAGGGCCAGGGGAGACTGTTTCTCTTCCTCTCCAGCTCATCGCCTGGTCCCTCTGGCAACTTCCCTGCCTCGCCCCTCCCCTCCCCCCAGTCCTGGCTCATAGACATTCTGAGCAGACAAGCTTTTGCTCCTTTGCGGATGGATTCCTCCCGTGAAGGCTGATTCTGACATTTGATACCAGCATCCATTTCATAGCCTCGCTTCTGATCCCCACGCACCTCTCTCAGCTTTGGCCCCTCCTGCCTGCTTTCATCTGCTTCTTTGTTCCTGACACCGGCCTTCTACTCCTAATCCACCACCTGTCCGTGGTCCCCTCCACCACCTACACCATTCCGAGATGCTTAGAGGGACCTGGGTTGCTCCTTCTAGCATTTGTTCAAATCTCCACTCAAAAGAGGGATCCTCCCCACCCCCCCAGGTGTGCGCTAGTTGCCTGTTATCTACCCCGTCCCCCTCACCTCCCTCCCAACTTGGGGTTTAAGCTGCTTTTTGTTGGCTGTAAGAGTAATAGGTGACGGTTCTCAGAATACAATTTTAATTAAGATTCAATAGTCACTTCTCTGTCAGTAATCTTCCATGCTGATTACTTAAAATATATTTACCCAGCTCTATTATGTCACAGATTTGAATTCATTAGATGTTTGTTAATCCTCAACAAACTCTTTTTAAAAATGTGGTTTGTTTAGCATAATTTACAGGGGCAAAACTGTTTGAAACCATGGGCCCCATGCAGGGAGTGCATCCCAAAGTGTCCGGATCGTTCCTGCTTGCTGCCACTGCCGTCGCTCTCTGCCGGAGGGCAGGCGACACAGGCAGGAATGGAAAGGCCCAAGCATGCCTTAGGACAGGGCAGTCAGTCCATATCTCACTGATGCCGCCCATGCTGTCAGCCTTCCAGGACACAGGGCAGGGTCAGAGAGGGAGGAGAAAGAGGATCTGGAGGGACAGTGGAAGATACCCCCACAGGCCACCAACAGCCTCGGCTCTGGACTCAGATGCACTTGACAATGATCATTACCATTTCCTGTGTGTGCAGCGATGGGAAGATGTTGGAAAGTGCTGCTGAGCCTTAGAAACTGCGGTGTTTACTGACAAGAGCTCATGAGGAGGATGCCCTTCTCAAGGGGCCAGAGGCTTTCAGAACCCTACCCCCACCCCATAAACATACACATGCACACGGACACAGGCACGCGTGCACACAGCCACCTGCAGCTTAACTATCAAGGGACCTCCTTGGGTGTGGCTATCCCTGTGTCCCCAGTGGGTGTAGGAGATACCACTGACCTCTCCTTGAGCAGATGAAGGGGCCAGAGACCTCTGAGCTCCCTGACTCTATGGCCACAATGAGCCACATGCTTGAAAGCACACGGATGGCTGGTAGAAGACACTTCTGAAGCTTCTGCGTGACCAGGCCACTCCACGAAGATGGTTTTCTCAGCCGATCAGCCAAGTGAGCCCTGGGCAGAGCTGATACAGAACTCAGAAGCTCAGTGACAATGCCAGAAGCTCCCTTGGCTCAGCACCACATTTTATTCATTCACTCATTCGATACTGATTGGGCACTTACTACAAGTCGGGTGTGGTACAGGGTGCTGGGTGGACAGGGTAGATAAATTCCCTGCCTTGTGGAGTTTCCAGCCTAGGGAGACAGATATGAAAGTGATTAAGGAATTGTATAAGTGTGGTGAGCAATACGTAGGACAAGTATAGGGTGCTAAGGGGTCCACAGCAGGAAGGTCTGTTTTGGTCTAGGTTTTGGAGAGGCTTCCTGGAGCAGGTGCCATTTAAGCTGAGCCTGGAGGTGGGCTAGGAGCTTGGTCAGGCAGGAGTGGAGGTGGGGGAGAAGCCGGGAAGAGAGCAGGGCTTGGAGGAAGTCCCGGAGGAAGATCAAGCCTGGCAATTATAGGTGAGAGAGGTTGAGTGTAGTCGAAGTAAGAAGAACAAAGGAAGAAAGAGTCGTGAGAAAGAAAGTGGAAAAATGGGCAGAACCAGCTCTTGCAAAGACTTGTCCTTGTGCTAAACATAAGAAGAGGGACCTAGAAGGCCATGCATTTGGGCATGGAGAAGGTGGCACAAAAGCTTCCACATGTAGACACCTCTGGGATGGATGTGCCTGCTGGGACCTGGGTCAGGGCAGGCTGGTACCCCTCAAGGAGGAGATGGGCGAAAGCAGGGACTGGAAGGGTGGGCTTTTGCTCATGGGAGCTCAGAGCAGAGCTGCATGGAAATAGGCACGTTGACAAAGGCTTTTAATGAGGGTGACCATAATGAAGAAGATGTAAAGAAAAGAAAATCCTCTGGAACAGAAGTAAGCAAACTTTTTCTGTAAAGGGCAAGACAGCAAATATTTTAGGCTTTTGCTGGCCATATTCTGTCTGCTGCAACTACTTACTTCCACCACTGTAGCATGAAAAAAGACATAGACCGTATGCAAACATGAGCATGGCCATGTTCTAATAAAGCTTTATTTACAAATACAGGTGGCAGGCTGGATTTGGCCCTTGGGCTACAGTTGGCTAACACCTGCTCTAACGGTGCCGTCCATTGTGGAAGCCCATAGTCACATAAGGCTATTGAGCATTTGAAATGTGCTCTAAGTGTTAAATACACTTGGATTTTGAAGACTTAGTACAAATAAAAGAATGTTGAACATCTCATTCATAACTGTTTGTATTGATTACATGTTGAAATAATATTTTGGATATAGTGGGTTAAGTAAAATACTTGATCAAAATTGATTTCACTTGTTTCTTTTCACTTTTTTAATATGGCCATGTAATTTAAATGTAATTTAATATGTAATTTAAAATTATATTCGTGGCGCGTATTATGTTTCTATTGGACAGTGCTGTTCAGGAATAACACTCACTACAGATAAAATGCAGAGTAAATCTCACCCTGAAGGGTTTCAGGTCGGAGATTTACCCTTAAAGAGACAGAATGATGGAACTCAAATCTTCACAGTAAAGTCATATCTGATTGGAATAGGTTTTTAAGTTTACTATGTATCTTTTTTTTATCAGCTGGTTGTTTTGTCTGCATCTGTGCTCCTTAAACTGGGAGCAATAGAGCTCTACTTCCTCAAGGCATTAATAGTTGTTATGCAAAAAAAATAGGAGTATATTTAGCTTAAAAAAAGGAGCAATGCAGGATTAAACATTAATTCAAATTTCTTTACTGCCACAGAATTTCTCAACACTTCTACGAACTTGCTAGTGCAGCGAGAGCTTTTGAAAGGGTGAGCGAGAGTGGGCTGTGCTTCCCAATTCAGTGGCCTTAGGAGCCTTCCTTGCAGAACCCTAATTAGCACTCCTAGAAGGCAAATCGAGAGCTGTTGGTCTGCGTGATGCTACACGGCCAGTGTGCAATGATTTTCCAAAAGTCCAACTCAGTTGATGTTCTTAGTACTACATAAATAGAGCCACATGGAATAATGATGAAACTGTAAGATTTGGAGATTCAAAGACCTGATCCAAAGCCCTGTTCCTTCCTTCCCTGGATAGTCATTCTCACAAAAGCAGCTACTATGCAACAGGCAGTGCTATAGGCCTTTTATTCAGCGGTGAATAAAAACAAGCCCCAACCGTTTGGGGCTTTTTTGCCAGTGCAGAACACAGACAATAACAAGACACTTAGGTGAAACATACAGTAACTTAGATAGTGATCAATTCCAAGGAGAAAATGCAGAGCAAGGAAGAGGGATGTGCACAGAGGGTAGGGCCTTGGTGAGAAGGTGACTTTTGCGTAAGGACCTGAAGGAGGCTCTTAGGCCATGGACAAGTCCTCATCTATATACACAGATAAACCTTTCCCCATGAAGGGTGTTCCTGAAGCCCAGATGAGGTGATGTATATGAAGGTCTGGGCAGGGGACCCAGCACATACTAAGTGCTCAGAAGAGGTCCATGCCTTGGCTTCCCATCCCACCTCCTTCTTCACCTCCCTGAACTCCCAGAGATTCACCCACTATGTGGATTCTCCATGGTGAAGAACTTACCCAAAGCCAGTTCCCCACTAACACTGGCATCTCCCAGGGACAGCTCTCTCCTTGTCCATGTTCTTGTTCTTAGGGAATGCTGGTCCAATTTGATTTCATGCTGAGCCTAATCCAATTAAGAAGGCAAAACCACTTCAAAATCCAGCCATAAAACACTTTTCAAATCCAATGATTATTCGATGAACCACTGGTATAGAAGTATCCATCCATGCATCCATCCAACAAATATTTATTGAGCATCTACTATGTTCCAGGCACTGTGCTAGATGTGCAGGTTATAGCAATTAACAAAATAGACAAAAGTATCTGCCCTCATGGAACTGACATTCTAGTGAGGGAGATAGAAAATATTCCATAAACATAATAAGTAATTAAATAGTCTGTTCCAAGGTGATAAGAGCTAAGGAGAAAGGAAAAAGTGGAATTGCATTGGAGGGACTGGTTGAAGAGATTACACCTGCGTGAGCAGATGCTACTCTACTGCTCCCCAAGGCAGGGGGTGGGTGTGAGGGAGGAAGCTCTGGGCCAGGGCTTTAGGAAGTCGCCTCCTGACCCTGACCTTGTGTCCCTCCCTTCCAGGCGCCGTGGCCTGAGTGACCAGACCATGGAGACCCTGCTTGGTGGCCTGCTGGCGTTTGTCATGGCGTTTACCGTGGTCGACGCCTGCCCCAAGTACTGTGTCTGCCAGAACCTGTCTGAGTCACTGGGGACCCTGTGCCCCTCCAAGGGGCTGCTCTTCGTACCCCCTGACATCGACCGGCGGACGGTGGAGCTGCGTCTGGGCGGCAACTTTATCATCCACATCGGCCGCCAGGACTTCGCCAACATGACGGGGCTGGTGGACCTGACATTGTCCAGGAACACCATCAGCCACATCCAGCCCTTCTCCTTCCTGGACCTCGAGAGCCTGCGCTCCCTGCACCTCGACAGCAACCGGCTGCCCAGCCTCGGGGAGGACACCCTGCGGGGCCTGGTCAACCTGCAGCACCTCATTGTGAACAACAACCAGCTGGGAGGCATCGCAGACGAGGCCTTCGAGGACTTCCTGCTGACGCTGGAGGATCTGGACCTCTCCTACAACAACCTCCATGGCCTGCCCTGGGGCTCCGTGAGGCGCATGGTCAACCTGCACCAGCTGAGCCTGGACCACAACCTGCTGGACCACATCACCGAGGGCACCTTCACCGACCTGCAGAAACTGGCCCGCCTGGACCTCACCTCCAACCGGCTGCAGAAGCTGCCCCCGGACCCCATCTTCGCCCACTCCCAGGCCTCCGCCCTGACGGCCACGCCCTTCGCTCCACCCCTGTCCTTTAGTTTTGGGGGAAACCCACTGCATTGTAACTGCGAGCTTCTCTGGCTGCGGAGGCTCGAGCGGGACGATGACCTGGAGACTTGTGGCTCCCCGGGGGGCCTCAAGGGCCGCTACTTCTGGCACGTGCGTGAGGAGGAGTTTGTGTGCGAACCGCCTCTCATCACCCAGCACACGCACAAGCTGCTGGTCCTGGAGGGCCAGGCGGCCACACTCAAGTGCAAGGCCATCGGGGACCCCAGCCCCCTCATCCACTGGGTGGCCCCCGATGACCGCCTGGTGGGGAACTCCTCCAGGACTGCCGTGTATGACAATGGCACCCTGGACATCCTCATCACCACGTCTCAGGACAGCGGCGCCTTCACCTGCATCGCTGCCAACGCCGCCGGGGAGGCCACGGCCACAGTGGAGGTCTCCATTGTCCAGCTGCCACACCTCAGCAATAGCACCAGCCGCACGGCGTCCCCCAAGTCCCGCCTCTCGGACATCACTGGCTCCAGCAAGACCAGCCGGGGAGGTGGAGGTAGTGGGGGCGGGGAGCCTCCCAAAAGCCCCCCGGAACGGGCTGTGCTAGTGTCCGATGTGACCACCACCTCGGCCCTGGTCAAGTGGTCGGTCAGCAAGTCCGCCCCCCGGGTGAAGATGTACCAGCTGCAGTACAACTGCTCCGACGATGAGGTACTGATTTACAGGTGAGCCCGGGACTGCGGCAACACAGGGAGGTGTCTGGCTGGGCCAGGAGGAAATGATGGGGAGGGTTTTGAACTGTTCCCACCTATGCCCCACCTCCCCAGAGGTGGCTGTGGGATTCTGGGGACAAACTGTGCCATTTGTGCAGGTGAGGGGAAGTAGAATGAACATTACCTACAAGTTTAAGAAGACGGGACCCCACATGGGCAGCCCAAAGAGATGTGTATGTCGGAGGACCGTACCTCCCAGGTCCGTGACTGTGGTAGGTGGGCTCGTGGCTGTGAGCCTCAGAACTTTCTGTTTTGAGCCTCAGATGGAGGGCACACAATAACAATGAGCAGAACTCTTGGCCAAAGAATCTGACTCCTTCAAGGAGGGATGAACCTGACCTTCACCTGGACTTGTAGGCAGTCACGGTTAAGGTCAGGAGGTGTAAAATTCAGATCATCACTCTGCCACTTGGTAGTCATTTAATTCTCTTGCCTTGCCTCAGTTGTCCTCATCTGTAAAATGGGGATAATCTGCACCTGACTTGGTCAGCAGGTAATTGAACTCAACTCAAACTGGCTGAAAAAAAGAAAAAGGGAGAGGTAATGTGTTGGCTCATGTAATTGAAAACTTGGGGACCTGCCTCAGGGTAGATCAAAGGCCCCACAAACATCCTGCATTCTCAGTTTCTTAGTTTCCCTAAGTTTCATTTTTCTTCTGATTTGGCTTCACCCTCAGACAACCTCTTTCCTCTAGGCAGCCCTAGAAGGAGAAGAGCGTTCATGTCCCAGTTGGTCCCTCAGAAGCCCTGGATGAGCTCTGATTAACCAGAGCCGGTCATGTGAGCCTACTGAATATTAGAGGTGGGGTCATCCTGCCCACCTGTCCTGACCACTCTGGGTGTCAGTCTCCTCATCTGGAAATGGAGACACTGATGTTCATCTCCTTCTGTGATAATCAAAGGGCCATTTCCTAGGCTGATAGAAAGGGAGATTAAGACTGAAAAGCTGCAACAGAATTGCCTACGTTTTTCGGAGAGAGGGAGGTGCCCACAGATGATGGGTCCAGGCCAAAGGGTCGGGGGCTGACCACAGGTGTGTCTCCTCCTTGGCCAGCCGCAGCTTGTGTTAAACATGACAGACATGGCCTAGAATCTTACAGCTCAAGGAATGCATGGTTTCTTTTGAAATCCTGTGTGTTTTATTGTATGCATTTAAAATGATTATTCTGAGAGGGGATCCCATATACTTCACCAGACAGCTGAAGCGTCCATGGTACAAGAGAGGTCAAGAACCTTGATCTGTCAACGAGGTTTCTTCCAAATCTGACTTTCTCAGTTGATGAATCGGTCTCTGGATGGGAAGCTGTGGGGAAAGGAAGGCATTTATTCACCAAACGGAGTCCATGAGATGGAGGGTGGGTACACCATGGAAGCTGTAGGAGCCAAGGAAATTCCCTTACCTGGCGTCATATGTGTGGCTTGTCTGGAGAGCAGCTTCATTCTCAGGATGTAGAGAAAACAGCATTAGAACTTAACTGAAGTATATGCATGTCACATATATATATATATGAAATTAAACAATATATGTTATGTATTCATATATATATGAAATTAAACAATCTGCATATATATTTTTCCTACTTATAAAAGTAATAGTCTTTGTAGAAAATTTGGAACATAGACAAAATGATAAAGAGAGAGAAAAAAATGACCTGTAATCCCACCACTCAAAATCAACCAGGAGCATTTGGCCTCTAAGTTTTATTTCAGTTCAAAACAATACTTACGATCAATCTAGCGTGTCCTTTTGTTTCTTAATTCTTTCCACTCAACATTGTAGCTTGCTGAGATCCCATGGTATTAAAGTACTTTTCATTTGGCTATACCGTAATTTATTTAATCAGTCTTCTATTGTTGGACATTTAGGTTGTTTCCAATTTTCAATATTAAAAGTAATGCAGCAAAGAAACAAAAGTAATGCAGCAACGGATGTATCTTTGTACATAAATACATTTGTGCAACTTCAGTGATTTCCTTAGCATATTTTCTTAAGGGTTGAATCACTGGTTTCACGGGTAAATTATAACCTTTTTACATTGCATATAAACATTTATTTATCCTCTCACCAGTGGAAGGTGACAGTGCCCATTTTGACCGCACCTTTGCCAATTATAGAATATATAATTACTTTCATTTTTGCCAATCTCATAGGTGAAAAATGGACCTTGCTTTAATTTGCATTTCTTTGATACCTTGTGAGGTTGACCTTTTGAAAATAAGTATATTTCTTCACTTGTGAATTTATTATATGGTTTTGACTTTGATATAAAGTGTAAAGGCAAAAAGCTACCAGCTCTGAGGCTTGCAAAGACGCAGGATGAAGGGCCGTGCAGTTTGTGAGGGGGAGATACTGGCATCAAGGTGGCAGCAAGCCAAGGTTGCCAAGATGGCACCCCTCCCTGGGGGTCTCAGAAACCCTCCGAGGGCCATGGGAGAGATCGGAGGTATACTTCTGAAGTCACTCAAAGCTGAATTCAAAGTGCTTTTATTTTGTGATTGAGATCCTAGAGACACTAGCTTTATAGATAGAAATATAGGCACACCTCAGAGATATTTTGGGTTGGGTTCCAGACCACGGCAATAAAGTGGATATTGCAATAAAGCGAGCCACATGATTTTGTTTGGTTTCCCAGTGCATATAAAAGTTATGCTTACAACATAGTGTAGTCTATTGTGTATAACAGCATTATGTCTAAAAAAAGTACAAACTTTAATTAAAAAATACTTTATTGCTAAAAAATGCCAACCATCATCTGAGCCTTCAGCGGGTCATAGTAGTAAAACGTCAAAGATCACTGATCACAGACACCATAACAAATATAATAATAATGCAAATGTTTGAAATTCTGTGAGAATTACCAAAATGTGACACAGAGATATGAAGTGAGCACATGCTGTTAGAATAATAACCCCTATAGAATTCCTCAATGCAGCGTTGCCCCAAATCTTCAATTTGTAAAAAACAATATTTGCAAAGTGCAATAAAGCAACGTGCAATAAAATGAAGTAAATGGAAACATCAGAAATCTTAGGGAAAAAATGCAGATAACAATGCAGATTTCCCCTTATTGTGGTCTTGAAGATTAGAAGAGAAGCAGCATGGAAAGCTCTCCAAACAGTGCAGGCACGTAATAGTAAGTGTTCAAGGAATACAAATTATTATTATTATTGTTATTAGCAATAGTGATGGTTATAGTAACAGTAATGGTGAGAGTTGAGACCATTATCTTGTCTGCCATCCTGGGCGAGAAACGGGAAGAGTATGGTTAGATATGCAATTCAGTCTTTAAGAAGTTGGATTTCCAAAATTTAGAGAAAAAGGACAGCGTGAGTCTGTAGCCCGATAATAGTAACAGCAATCACCAGACAACATTATTGCCAGCTTACTGTGGGTTTCAGTGTAGCTTTCCAAGAAGTAAATATCTCATTTAAATCTCCTGGACATACCAAGAAATATAAAAGACCAAGAGAATTAAAACTCTCCCAAGCTTGTGCAGCCAGAACGAGGCAGGACTGATCTGAACACAGGCCTCTGGTTTCAGTGCCTAGACTTAGCCACCATGGCTGTGCTGCCCTCACCCGAACAGTGAAGCTGGCTGTTAGGACAAATGGGAGACTCCAAGAAGGATACAGTGGATTTTTAGAAAGCAAATTGTCCCCATAAGAAAGAAGAGACACCAGTGGGCTGCACAGTGGCTCTGTGACACGCTCGGCCTTCAACAGGGATGTGTACAAAAGCGGGGCAGAAAGGCTTCTATCCAAAGATGAATATTAAAGAGGAGCACACACTGTACAGAGCGCAGGGCTCTTAATCCATGTTCACAGCAGGAAGGACAAATGTGCTGGTTAGGAAGGAGGCTGCAGGAGGACTAGACAAGAGCCACAGGGAAAGCTGCACAGTTTCCAATTGGCCTCCGCCTTCCCCGGCAAGAACAGGGTCAGCAATAATGGTACACACCTGCGCTGAGAGCTTACTTGAACCGGGCGCTATTCTGAGGGCTCTATGTGTACTAACTCATTGAGTTTTCTCAAAACCCCAGGAGGTGAGAACTATTGTTATTCCACTTCCCATATAAGAAACTCGCCCAAGGTGTTACATGGAAAGTAGCAGAGACAGAACTGGAATCCAGGCAACATGGGAAGGGCAAGACCAGTACTCAAGGAGGAAACCAAGGCCAACAGAGACACATCACACGTACCCAAAGGGTCACATCCCAGGACTATAAGACACTAGCTGAGTTTCCCAAGCCCGTGGGGGTGGGCCTGAGACAGCATGGACAGAAAGAGAAGTGCCCAAGATGGGGAAAGGGTGGATAGTCTCCTTTTGAAGACTAGACCCCATAAAGCATAGGATGCTAGGCTGGGCAGAATTGCTCAACAGATGGCTATAAGCCCTTGGCGAAGAATGCTGATTGCCAGGACCCAGCATGGGTTCCCAGGGGACAAATCCTGCCCAAGTATTCAGCTGTCTTCAGGGGACACTATGACCCAGTATTTCTTTCTTTTTTTTTTTTAATTGAAGTATAGTTGATGTACAATATTACATAATTTACAGGTGTACAACATAGTGATTCACAGTTTTTAAAGGTTATATTCCATTTATAGTTTCTACAAAATACTGGCTATATTCCCTGTGTTGTACAATATATCATTGTAGCTTGTTTTAAACATAATGGTTTGTACTTCTTAATCTCCTACCCCAATCTTGCCCCTCCCACCCACTGGTAACCACTAGTTTGTTCTCTATATCTGTGAGTCTGTTTCTTTTTTGTTATATTCACTAGTTTGTGACCCAGTAGTTCTTTCAATCTGCCTCCTTGTCGTTCACGAGGGCAGCCCTCCTCAGTGACATCCCTCCTGACACAGGATTCTCCACGAGACCCTCACCCCTATGCATCTCCAAGAGGGAAGTGGGCCAGAACCTCTGGGGTGATAGATGCTGTTGGAAAACATCCTAGGAGTTTCTATGGCTGTGATTCACTGCCATAGACAGAGCACATCACAACTGTAAAGGACACTTGACAAAAATCTTACCCTGTGTTTGGGCCAAAATGGAGACGTGTGAACTGGTGAAGTGGACTTGTAACTGGTCAAGTAATCAGGTTGCTCAACAAATTGATGTGAGCATGGGAGAAAGCCTCTGCCTTGTGCCCATACCTGCCCCCATTCTGTACTGCTTAGTATGTTTTCTTATAGACATGGATAATGACACAGAACATATGTATTCTCTTTCCGTTCAAAAACTCAACTGCATGACTTCAAGGTGAGGCACATCTGGGTTGACTGGAATTTTGCGTGGCATCGGCTCAGAGTTTTAGCTGATCTCAAGGACATCATGGCCTCAAGGTGATGGAGCTGCCAAAAGACTCCTGTAATTTTGGGTTGTGTTAACAGAGGTGAAGTGCTCAGATCATGGGAGGTTACGATTTTAATCACTGAATCATTCAAGCTGGTCGGCGTGGAGCTGTAACACGTTTAATACAGGATGACAGAGTCTCAAGAGATTATCTTTACCAATGGCAATATATCCAGAGATCCGTTGATGAGAATGGGATTCTAGAATCTTGTGAGATGGGCAGAGGTTACCTTGGAGATGACAGGATTTGGGAAAGGAGTCATATATCCCTTAATTTATTCAAAGAATGTATGAGTAGGAGAGAGGAACACACACACACACACACACACACGCACACACACACACGAAAGCAGGCACTGACCCATTACAATAAAAAATTTCCAATAGCAGCGTCTGTACCTACCTCTCTCATTGCTCTCCATCTGGCTGCAAAATGATTTGGCTTGTGTCTTTCTCCCTCTCTAGCATGTGCTATTCATACCTACTCATCTGTGGATCCCTAGCTCCTAGTAAGTCCTGGCCCACAACAGCTATGGAGTCAACACCTGGTGAACTGAACAGAATGGAAATGAACATCAGAGCTGCCCAACAGCAGAATAAACAAGGGCTGCCATAAGGTAGTGAGCTGCCCGTACCAGAAGGGTTCAAGCAGAACCCGGCTAACTCCGTGCCAGGGATGCTGAGTGGTCAGCCTAACTGTAACCTTTGACTTAAGTGAGCCTACCCTGATGGTCTATGGCTCTGTTTTCTTATTATCCCATGATCAAGGCAATATGGTTACCACACTTGCTAAATCCACCTGCTTTTGCCAGTTGGGGCCACATGGCATCTTGCCTCCCAGGGTTAGGGTGCCCTGTCTCATAGGGGTTTAAGCCCTGAGGCCTGTGGCCACAGACAGGGACCTTGGTGGAGGCTCAGTTGTCCAGCCAGATTGGACACGTCATTGACAGGTCACCATTGACCAACACCATGGGCCTACAGAAGCCCTGGGAGCTGTGAGCTGTGTCTGAAACATCAGGTTCCATTCTATATACCAGGAAGGGGGAGCAGAGGCATGGCTAATTCCAAGCCATGGATAACTCAGGATTTGAATTTGGCTATGAAATAGTGTCTCGCTTTTATTTTTTTTAATCAGATAATTAGCTCCCTAATTATCTAATGGTTTTTGCTGACTTCCCAAGCCATTTGCCTTCCCTGAGTACACACGGCTGAGCCCTGCCGGCAGCCCTGGGTCATGCTGGATACGTACAGTCCACAAGTGGGGCCTGGCCTGTTTCCCGTGTGACTGGGGAGGGCCAGCTCCCGCATCTGTCTGCCCCAGGGCCTGCCCTTTCAGGAAGTGGCTGGCATTAATGGGGGCAGTGTCAGGGGGGTGGAGAGGAGTCATTGAGGGGAAGAGGAAGGATGGCGAGAGGGGAGTCAGAAAGAAGGGGGCCTCCCCTCGTGCATGAGAAAGCAGAAGCCCGTCCCAGCTCTGCTTCATCCCCCGTGTGACATGGTAAGTTAAGTGCCCTGCATGTCATTAGCAGCCCAAATGACATTCACAAACACTTGCCTCCAGGCATGATGTTGGAACAGTCCCCAGGAGGGCCAGGGGAACAGCCAGCATACTTCTATAGCACAGTGTGGAATTAGCCAGGATGCAGCCTTGTCTTCGTGCAGCTTAGTCTGTTGTCATCAATTCCGTGTAGAAAAAGTGAGGGGTTATGAGGCAAGAGACCTGAAGGTGGTAGAAGATAGTAACCATTCCATGCCCCGACCCCCAATTATCTTCAGACCCCCTTTTCCATGCCATATTCTTCCATGATTGTCAGACATACTCCCCACCTTGGGGGAGACTGAACCACCCCACAGAGTTTTGCAGGGCTGGGGTTAGGGCATTGTTTTTTTGTTTTGTTTTTTTTTACTGTTGCTCTGTTTCCCCTCTGGGGAAAAAATAAAATGGCAGATTCAGCCAGTTTCTACCCCATCAGGATCTTATGAATCAACACCTCAGTTCGTTCCCCCCTAGCCCATGAAAATGTAGCCCTCTCCACCTTGGGGTGGAGGGAAATTTACTGATGAACCTGGGATCTTGTGGATATGGGAAGAAACTGCTAGGGACAGGTGCTCCCTAAAGGAAGAGTCATGCCATATGCAAAACCTGACACCTATGCAGGGGGAAGTTTCTTTGACTCAGCTGCTTCTTTGACATCTCAGCTTCTCCTGAAACAGTGGATTGAGCCCTGACAGGCAGAGGAAAAAGAGGTGTGAAGGAGGAAATTGGGGTGTGTGGGGTAGAAAGATCCCTGGCAACTCCCTGGTCAGAGCCAGATCAGCCTGCCTTGGGTTTTATATTTTTCTAAATTTCTTTTACATTGCTTGACAATAGAAATCTGATGTCCACAAGTGGGGATGGACAGGACAAATATTATACCCATTTTATAGATGGTGAAACTAAGTCTTTAATGAATTGAGTGGATTTCCCAAGGTTCCACAAAGCAAAGACTAGAAACGTGGTGTCCTACATCCAATGCCAGGTACCATGCTGTGGGGCACATCTCGCTGATATCTCAAGGAGTTTTCCTTAAGGCTGGAGACTTGGGCTGGGGGGCACCAACTATAACTTCTTTTCCTCGGAAGGATGGGGTAACCCACTGGGAGTCTGCTGAGATTTTCTCTTCCAGCTTTAGTTGCCTTCCCCACATTTCTAAGGCCTAGCCGTGGCAATTAGGAGGGATAGAAAACTTAACCTAATGAGATTTAAGTTCATAAGGGTTTATGTCTCTTGTGTAAGAGAAGTCCAGTGGAAGAGAGTTTAGCTTGGGTTTCTGGGAAGCATGGCCACCAAGGGCCCAGCTCCTACCTCTCTGATCTGCCATCCTCAGCACACAGTTTCTGTCCTTAAGGTTCCCTCATGGTGCAAAATGGCTGCCGGCACTCTAGCTTTCACATCTCCTTTCTATACAGCAGGAAAGGTAAAAAGCAGAAGAGCCAGAGGGCAAAGGGGAAGAGGTTCTCTGAAACTCTACCCAATAACGTCTGCTTATATCTCTTTTGGCCACACATGTCTGCAAGGGGGGCTGGGAAATGTAGTTTTTTTAAAACTAGGCACAATGCACTGCCAGTAATATACAGAAGACAAAGAGGCAGCTAGCACTTCTAGAACCTGAGTTTGCACCCTAACTCTACCATTTACTAGTCTTGGGATCATGGGCAAAACACTGCGTCACTGTCAGTCTCTGTTTTCTTGTCTGTAAAATGGGAACAGAGCTTCCTTTCTGCATATGTTATATAGACAGTGGCATGAACTGAATGAGATCACCTATTTGAAAGTGCATCTTTCATAGTCAACTGTGAAGTACAGGATACATGTCATTACTTATTGTTATTAGGAGCCTGTCCACTTTCCTTTCTTAGCCCCCTCTTTTTGTCCCTGTTCTCCAGGCTTCTTCTTGTGGCTCCATTCTTCAAAACCTTACTCTAAGAGAACTGTAAATTAGGAAAACAATCTGATAGAGTTTTAAGAGATCAAAGTATAAGGTGTCACCCCTTTCAGAAATCTTTGCAGTTCAATTGGAAACTCTGAAAGACCCAAAGGAGTGAATCTCTAATGGTGGAATTTCAAAACCCACAGCAAGTTTGTGCATAGGAGAGACATTTTTCAGGGGTG
Organism: Delphinapterus leucas; assembly: GCF_059928025.1. Classification (NCBI taxonomy): domain Eukaryota; kingdom Metazoa; phylum Chordata; class Mammalia; order Artiodactyla; family Monodontidae; genus Delphinapterus; species Delphinapterus leucas. Next base: position 34,814,274 of record NC_143138.1, read on the forward strand.
CCTTCCAAGAGCATCTCAAATCATATCACCATTTTATCATCCTGCCCCTCCTGCTCTGCACAAGAAGATGACTCCACTCAGATTCAAAAACCTTCAGGGCATCTGTTCAGAAGTGACTAAATTCTCTACTTGTCATTCACTCTTTATTCTCAAAAAGTTGTCTGAAGACATCTTCGAAGGGAGAAATAATTAGCAGGAGTAAAGGGAGTAGAATTGTACATCCAGTCTACTTTTCTTTTGGAATGTGGCTTTTCCCCCTCTAGTAAGTGAGAACCAGAGAACGAGTTCCTTGTTAATTTTATACACATTTGGTTGGTTTGGGGGTGGGGGTGGGGATATTACTTATTTCTCACCAGGAAATTACCAAAGAAGGTTTGCAGAGGGAGGGGTTAGGCTTGAGGAGCGTCTGGGACTTGGGGATCATGCTGGTGGTGGCAGCCATCAGAATGACACCAAGCACAAACACTCATCTGACAACTAGAATTTCCCCCAAACATGTTCACAGCAGCCAGCTCCCTTCAGCCTCGTAACAGCTCCAGGAGAACTGTGGGTGGGGGAAGTGTGAAACCCAGGCATTCTGACCTGGAGCCTGAGGTTTCCCACCACCCCAGTGTTCCCCAAGCCTAGCTGTGCACCAGAATCCAAGGGGAGCTGTATTCTCTCTCCAAGGGATCCTGAGTCAGCTTGGGGTGGGGCCCAGGCATCCGTGTTGTTAAAGCTCCCCCGGTGACTCTGATGTGTGTTCAGCATTGGGCCGTTGTACCTAGGGAATGGGCAGTACCGGTGGGCAGAGCTGCTGTAAATCCCACGGCTGGGGTTTGGTCTCTGAACTCCTGGTGAGGGAAGAAGTCAGGAGACCTGGCTTCCCATGCAGCTCTACCTTGCCCTGGTCATCTCACCACTCTGAGACTTTGCTTCGTCTATAACATTGAAATACAAACCCCTTCAAATGGGGTTATCTCCAAAGAGATAAAGTATGCGAAACATTTAGGAAACAAAAGCGCCCTGTGCATTTTAGTTGCTGGAGTCATTTCTCTTACCCCCCAGCTGAGGCTTAGTGATTAATACCAGGAGGATCGAATCCAGGGCTCCAGACGTGGTCTCTTATCCCCCTCCCTTTCCTTCTCTGAGCCTCAGGCTTCTCATCTGCAGAATGGGGATGATAATAACTCACAAGGATGTTGTGAAATGATAAAAGATGTAAGACGTGAAGAGCATCTTCGGATAGTGTGAAGTGCTTCTCGTAGCAAAGATCTGACTACAGTGGTTTGACAAAATTGGGGGTTTGTTTCTGTCATGTAATGGAATTCCAGAGGGATATAGCTCAGGGCTGGTGTGGGAGTTCCATGGACCTCAGGGACTGAAGCTCCTTCTGAGGTCAGTTGCAGTCTTCAACATGTGGCTCACTGACCCTTCCCTCTGGGACTTCCTCAGGTGTGCCCAGCCCACAGGGAGGGCAGCTGAAGTGCAGGAGAGTTGACGTCCCCAGGAGCAGCCCCACCCTATGCCAGAGGGAGTTGGAGGATTAACACCCCCGCTTCCTCCCCCAGGGGGAAAGAAGAAGGACAGCTGAGGCATGTTCTGTGCTGTCTCCCAGAGGGTCCCAGTAGGACTGAGCCCAGATTGCTCACAAGGGTAAGCTGCTTAGCGAAACAGCCTGTTTGGCCTTCCTTCCCCATTCCAGAGAATCCTGGGCCCACCTCCCAAATAAACTACTGGCACTCAAATCTTCATCTTAGAGTCTGCTTCCGGGAAAGCCCAACTAAGACAGGTACCAACCTTCTGGATGAGTCAGCCCCTTTAAAGAGTCCCCCAGAAGCCCCACCCAAGGACTCCTGCTTCCATCTCATTGTATTTCCTCAGACCACGTCAGAGCCTGAGAAAGTTGGTCATTTGCTCAGGCATGTTGCTTTCCCAAATAAAATCAGGGCTCTGCAGGGGACTTAGAAGAAGAGGATAGATGTTGGGCAGGAGTGCAACCGCCACAGAGCCATATGGGCGAAAGCGTCTGTGTCATCCACGTCTCTTGGCACCTGCCCACAAAATCCCGGGAGCCAGTAGCCAGTGTGTAGTTTAGCTGAGGCCAGCCTGGGAAGGAAGGTGATCTGGGCTGATTTTCTGCCACTCTGTGAGTGCTCTTTGCTCATCTCTAGAGACACTGAGACAGAGAGAGAAGCCAAGAGGGATGTCTGAGTCCTTGCCAATTAGGCCTGTGGTCTGGCATGTGTGTGTGTGACGAGAGTGGGCACCCCATAGGTGACAGAAGGGTTCCAAACATGAAGTCAGATTAATGCCCATCATCTTCAGAGCCTCAGAGGTGGTGGGGGGTGGTGAGCCAGCAGAATCACACAAAACCACAGACTGTGATATGCCAGCCCGAGGTGAAAGCAGGGCCACGGAGACATGCAACACGCATGAACAAGCTCATTAACTATTTACAAAGGAGAGCTATTTCTAGCTGGGGTGGGCTCCAAAGACGGGCTCCCACTTGTGCTGTGGCTGCAGGGCTGATGCTGTGGGTGGGAACTAACTACTGTTGCATCGTCAGGAAGGTACTTGTTCAGAAATTAAACATCACACGGAACTATAAGACCCTTAACCTTCTAACCAGGTAATTAGTTAGTGATGATACTAAGTTAAGGGGCATTTCAGTTTAGTAATTAGCCACCCAAAAGGTGAAAATGTAAATGAATTTGCTTGGTGAACTTGATACACTTGAGCTTTTTCATGAGCTAATGGAAGTACATTCACATGCCTGGGTTGGGAGGGGTGTATTCTGTGGCTGGATGGGGCAGAGCTTCTGGGAGCAGGTGGAGTGAGGTATAAGCTGTGTCCGGGGGAGTAGGTGGGATTTGGAAGGAAGAGGGGAGGGGTTAGCTGTTTTAGGTGGAAGCAATAAAGAGGCCGAGGCAGGAATGATCAGGCCTGGTCAAGGACCCCTGAGAGCCCCAGTATATTAGTCAGTGTCACCACAGTAGTGCTGCGTGACAAACAAGTTCAAAATCTACGTGACATACAACCTATTGAATCTTCTTACTTGTGGGTCTGCAGGTTGGTTGGAGTTCACCTGGTCTCAGCTGGGCTGGGCTCCAGGCTCTGGGTCTGGTTTAGATCTTCTCTGTGTATCTCGTTCTGGAGCCCAGGTAGGGTGTAGTGGCCACCCAGAGTATGTTCTTCTCATGGTGATAGCAGAAATGCAAGTGGGCAGGTGAAGAAGCAAATGTCAAGCCTCTGCTGGCATTACATCTGCTAAATCCCATGGGCCAAAGCAAGTTACAAGGCCAAGCAGGGCCTGCATATCACCCACTGTCAGGCCACGGGAGGCTGTGGAGGTTTTATCTTATTAAAGAGAAGTGAAGAAACAGGTCCAACAGCTCAATCTACCACACCTGGCTTACCTGGTGAAAAGGCTGTCTCTAGTGCAGTGGTTCTCAGACTTGAGCACGCATCAGAATCACCTGGCAGACTTGTTAGCACACTGATACAGGGCCCAGCCCCCCTGAGCTTCTGACTCATTTGGTCTGGAGTGGGGTCAGAGAATCTGCAGTTCTAATGCATTCTCGCAGTGATGCTGAGCTGTCCATCTGGGGGCCACTCTTTGAGACCCTCTGGTCTAGGGAAATAATAAGACGTTTGTTCAGAGAGGACGGAAGAGGGCAGACAGAGGGTGTCTGTCATTGAGACACTACTGAGTGTCACACACAATAGCTATATTTACTGAGCCCTTACTACATTCTAGGTATTGTTTTAAAGATGTGCTGTGTAAGCCCTTACTACATTCTAGGTATCGTTTTAAAGATGTGCTGTGTAAGTCATTCTCTTATTTGGTACATTAACCCTGTGAGGTATGATATTGCCACTTGACAGCTGAAGACTCTGAGCCACAGGGAGGTGACATGGCTTACAAGGTCCCCCAGCTTGGAGGTGGTAGAGCTGGAGTTTGTAGCCAGTGCTCTGTCCTGACTTCAAGATTTCTCCTGTTGGCAGTGGGGAACCATGGTCAAGTTCTGAGGGGAGAAATGACCTGTGGTGGAGAAACTCTGGATTTGGAACTGGATAGTCTAGGCACAAACCACACTTCGACTTTTGGTATCTAGACTTTTATTTATTCAATCAGTAAATACTTATTTTGTGTCTGCTTTGGGGTAGAATCTAGTCAAGACCATAGGGTTAGAACAAGATAAGCAAAGTGCTTTCTACAAGGAGCTTACATTCTTATGGAGGAGAGGGATGAAAAAATTTAAATGTGCACTAGGAAGAAAAATAAGTAGTGTAAGGAGACAGAGACTGGGGAGCCGCTGTTTTACATGGGTGGTCAGAGGTGGCCTCTCTAAAGAGTGAACTTGGAACAGAGACCTGAATGGAATGAGAGGAAGAGCCATGCAGGGGAAACAGCAAGTGCAAAGGCCCTTAGGGTAGGATGCTGGAGACACAGCAAGACTCCAGTGAGTCTGGAGGAAGGGTGACAGTGAATGAGGTTAGAGAACTGGATGGGGCTGCATCATGTAGGGCCTCATAGGCCATGGCTAGGCCTTGGACTTTATCTGGAATGGGATGGGAGCCATTGGGTGGTTGAACACTGGAGAGTGGCATGATGTGACTAAGAAAGAAGATTCTGGCAGCTGAGTGGAAAAGAGACTATCGGGGCAGGGGTGGAAGCAGGGAGACCAGGTAGAGGACGGTTTCAGGGGTCTTAGCAATGTCTTGAGACCCTCCTGATCCTTAATGTCAACATCCATAAAATGGGGGGAACGACCCCTTCCACCAAAATTTCCCGTTTGGGCTTGTTATGACGGTGGAGGGAGGTCAGGGCGTGGGCACGTGAGTGAGCAGGAAACACTCAGGTAGGGAACAAAGCAGCATTTTGTGACGATGTTTCTGGCAGACTCCTTGGGGCTCCATCTCCCTGGCCCGGGAACCTCCCTGAGGCCCAACCCACAGCCACAGTGGACAGGAGTTTCCCATCTCCCCCTCCAGAGCATCACAGCTCACCCATCACTGTCCCAGCTCCTCAGTCATCACCCCCCTTCCCCCCAAGTCCTCTCACTCTGATAGGGAGTAATTATTTATGTTCTTGTTTAATTAGCTCATTAGGAATGTGCTGCAGTATTTCTGAGAATACATCTCCCTCTCTGGTGGCTCTTAAGAGCCTTTTTTGCTGGTGCCTGGCTGCAACAATTGGGGTGGCATTTGTGGGTGTGAGGGTGGCCAGGGGTCAGGGGCTGGGTGACCTGTGTTCTGTCTCCTGGGGTGTGTGTGTGGACAGGTGCGGAGGTTGCTGAGGTCCTGGGCATGGAGACAGGATCTTAGGAGCTGAGATGGTGGCGGCAGCTGGCACTGAACACCAGAGAGATATTTTTACCACCCATCAGAATGCCACCGTTTATGAGCCAGTGCCAAGGGCTGGTTCCCAAGGCTGCTTTTCCGCCAAGCTTTGACTATCGATCTAAAGAAGGTCTGAGTGGAACAGGGAGGCTTTGAAAATTCTCAGGTTGGCTAGGCTGGTGTTCAGCAGTCCTTTCCCTCAGGTAGGGGGGCTGGAAAGAAGCTTCTGTCCTGCAGAAGAAGTGAGTGGGTGGAGGCTACCTTCCTGAGGTCGGGAAAGGATTGCCCAGGTCCAGACCCAAACTCCAGTCTCCCTCGTCCTGCCTAGAGTGGGCCTAGGAATAGAATCCCATCCAAAAATACTGCCTTCACAAAAGATCAGAAGATCTGAAATCCCACCATTAGAGATGTGTTTCTTTGCATTTGCCATGGGAGATACTCAAGTGGTTTCCTCTGGGACTGGCCAACAGAGGATGCAGACATGATGGAGGGCACAGTGGAGGCTCTAACAGGAGGAGGGAGAGGGGGTCAGGAAGGGGTCATCAGGCATCCTCAAAGCATAGTTCCCTTGTGTGGACACATTGCCAAGGGCTTGAGAGAGCTCAGGGAGAGGGAGGAAAAGCCAAGGTCTGGGGACCAATTCAGCTGTTCATTTGTTAAAACTCTCTTGTGACTCTGTTGTTCTATCTTTAAAATGGGCCTAGTTCTTGCTACTCTCATAGACTGAAAAAAGTCCAGAGTGAAAAGGGGGCAGTTCAAAGTCACCCAGGCCAGCTCTCTCCTTTGTTCATGAATCCTTATGATGCCCACCACCCTTCCTACTGACCACCCCCACTCCTACCACCTCCTTGGGATGCTGACTGGCCCCACGTGGGGATAACTTCCAGACACAGGAACCTGCCCTCTTTTTTATTCAAGAGCCCAGACCACTGCTGGGTGCCTTTAAGCTAAGAAGTTTTTTCTTACAGGCCCCAAACTCCATCTCCCTCTACCTCCTAGCCGTGGATTCTGTCTTCATTCTCATCAGGAATAAAACTCATTCTTCTTCCATAATATGTCTATTTAATTTTTGCAGATAATTCTCATGGTTCACCTAGTGCTATTTTTTTCAGATGCAACATCTTCCCTCCCTGCCACCGTCCATTTTTGCCTTTTACTTTTAGTCATTCAAGAGGTATTTATGATGCTGGGTCTGGGCCACTCACGGGGAAGACAGCTGAGAATGGGACACCCCTGCCCTCCTGCAGCTCGCATTTCCCAGGGAGACAGGCATTAAAGGACTAGGTACTTGTGTAGTCACTGATTCAGATACTACGGCTGTGATAAGCTGTGTGAGCCTATGAGAGCCTGGGGCGGTCAGGGAAGGCTTCCTGGAGGCGACCCAGAAGGTCAAGTAGGAGGGCGATCAGTGAAGAGACATGGGAGGGATTACAGGTAAAGGGCTGTCATGTTTGTCCCTGGAGCAGGAAGGGACCTGGGGTGTGTCCTGTGGCACATCTCCTGGTCTCTTGCCTCAGATGTGTACCAGGTTGTGCCATCCCTCTGCACGTGTGGCAGTATGCTGGATGTGGCCTGACCAGAGCAAAGTGGACTGGGGCAGTTCCTCATGGGCCGGGGGTGCCCCTCATCTGAAGGCTGCCTCAGCCCCACTGGCCTCCTCTGGTCCAAGTCCCACACTGAAAGGGTGGCCCTAAGAAAGCCACTCCCCTCACATGTTCTGAGGCCATCACGCCCCCTCCTCCCTAGGCTCTTCCCAAGATGAAGTGGCCCAGCACTGTGTGGCAACCTGGTGGGTATGCGGGGGTTATAAGTGAGGTTACTGTTTGGACATCACAGCAAACATCCTGGGGTCCTCTAGTTCAAGCCTTCTTGCTGGCTCATGATCTGCCATAAAGCATTTTAAAAATTTACTCATCACGTTTTATATGTGTTTTTATGTTGCAAGGCCCTTTATAAACTTGGTTGGAGGTTGGTGGATTATAAATCCCAAAACCAATTGATGGGGCTTAGGTCAAAAGTGCCAAGTGATTGCAGATGGTTTCTCCTCCAGTAATGGTGATGATAATAAGAGCCGGCCTTTCTGAGAAATGATTACGTGCCAGGTGCTCTTCTAAGTGGTTTCCATTTATTGGCTCATTTAATTCTTGCAACATCCCCATGAGATGTTATTAGCCTGATGAGAAAACTGAGGCCCGAAGAGGTTAAGAAGCTTACCCAAGGTGTCCCACCTGGGATTTGAACCCAGGTGGGCTGGCTCTAGAGTCTGCACCTCGAGGCCTTGATAATACACATTTAGCATTTGAGTGCTTGCTCTTTGCTTCCCCCCCACCCCCCCACCCCGCATCGAGCACGTGCACAACCCCTGGGAGACAGCTGGGACTCTTATGGGTGCTTTGCAGGGTAGGAATCTCTGGGATCAGAGAGGGTAAGTAAGCTGCCTAAGTTCTCCCAGCTTGGAAGTGGCAGAGCCAGAATTCAAACCCAGGTTGGCTGTGCTCCAGAGAGCTCCTGACCCCTCCTTTTCCTCCCAGGACATGAGTTAGGATGGAGAGGAGCAAGATGATATCTTAGGGTCACAGATGGTGTGTTCAAAATACAGGCCAGTGACTGCGTTTCCTTTCTAGACTGTCTAGCCGCCCCTTCCCAGCCACCTAATCTATTAGCGAACCCAGACCAGCAGCCCGTGTCACTCAGACTACCATGAGGAAGCAGGGGAAGTATGAACCAGACCATCCCATCCCACCCACCACCCACACATAAGGAGGAAACGAGAGGAAAGAGGCGGTGCTGCAGGGATGGGTCTCCGTCAGACAAGTGGAAGAACTTCCAGGAGTGCTGGTGATGTCTGACAAGCAAAACCGGGCTTCTCTGAAAGCAGGAGGCCTGGGCTGCCGGAAGGGCCTGGAGGGTTCCATCTGAGGCAGGCAGGCTGATGCCTTTTCGTCCCTTCTCCATGCTGAGAAAACTGATGGCCATGCCCTTGGTGTTCTAATGTATGATTTGCCCTTTGAACCGTGGCTGCTTGGCCTTCCCATGGCTGCCTCGTCCCAGGACTGAAACGAAACCCGGGTCATGGGTTCAACCTTAGTGATGGGGGGTGCTCAGGGGAGAGGGGAGAGATTTATGGCTTGGTCTCTGCCCTCAATAAGCCATGGTCCCCCAGAGCCACCGTGGCTGCTGCTTCGTCAGCCAAGCAAGGCCCAGGCCCAGTGCCTAGGGGCAGGCGGAGCGTGGGGCTGGGAGGTGGTGCCATGAATCTCTGACAGCCATGGGGCTCCCTGGCTCACAGACAGCCAGTGGAGGGAGCAGCCGATAGATCGCAGCTGGGCTGTTGACCCTGAGTCTCAAGCGAAGTGAAGAATAAAAGGTCATATTTATTCCATCAGAGCCACGGGAGCCGTGAAATATTGGAATGTGAATAAAGACGGTGATAAATCACTCACCACCGTTGGGGACTTGGCTGATCTGTCTTCTGGCCCCATCACCCACTGGGCAAGCTGGGGCTCAGTGTGCTCAGAGAAGGAGAGAAAATAAGAGATGGGGACGCCAGGGGACCCCAAACGGAATAGAGAATCATAGAGATTCGTAGGTTCCTGGAATGTAAGATGTCCTTCACCTCAAATGTCACCGCTAAAGGAGATTATCCCTGACCCGCCCACATGGAGCTGAGTCTGCCCTCCCCACGCCCAAACCCTTTCACCTTCTCTTAATCTGCTATGCTTTTTCTTTTGCCCATAGCACACTCCACTTTCTAACATAGTACATGATTTACCAATTGTGTTAATCATTTACTGTTCACCCTCCCCCCGCCCAGAACGTCAACTTCACGGGACAAGGACTTGTATCCTCTGCTCACTGCTGTATCCCCTCTAGCAGCACTGGCACATAACAGGTGCTCCATAAAAATCGGATGAACAGATGAGTCTGGAAAGACTTTAGCAATGGTCTAATCCCAACCCTTTACCAGGGAAGAGCAGAGACTCAGATTGGGGATGGGACGTGCCCCAATCATCCAGCCTATCGGGGGTTGCAGAGCTGGGAGAAGAATCTGGGCACCCGACTCCTGGGCTCAGGTGCCACGTAGTCCAAGCTGCTATCATACCCAACAAAGGATGTGCTTGTTAGTCACCTGGGAGCTATGCAGCCCAGGGTGGGGCAGGCTGGGTTCTTGCTTGCTTCTTCCTTTGATAAAAAACAAACAACAACAACAAAACCCGAACAGACAGTTAATTTACTGATAACTAACTTCCTAACCCAAAGAGGGCCCCAAACTACGGGCTCCATGACTGGAAGAGGTCAGGGAATTTTCCTTCCTGGGAATTTTTAAGGGGTGGTGTGAGAGTGAAGCGAGAAGCGTTTAGTAAGCACCTTCACCCCTGGGTGACTGCCGGTGTGCTGGATCCCTCACATGGATCACTCACTCAATTCCACCTCCCAAGCAGTGATGGAGTGTAGTAACAACAGCTAACATGTATTAAGCTGTGTGCCGAGCACTGTTCTTGGTGCTTTTAGGTATTCATTCATTTAATCTGAGCAGCAACTCTCTGAAGTGGATAGCTTCTCTTATTGTCCCCGTGTTACAAATGAGAAACTAGAGGCAAATATGCCGTCAAATAAATGCTACTGTTCTGGGTGCTCGGGATGCATCAGTGAACAGAACACCTGGAGATCCTCGTCCTCGTGGGGGAAACGGGCAACAAGCATGATAAATGGGCAAATTATAGAGGTGAGGGGAGAAAATCAGTGTTACGCAAAAGGGAACCTGCAGAGCAGGGTAAGGAGCTCTGTCTTACCCAGGGGGTGGGCAAATTGCAATATTAAATAGGGTGGCCCGGCGGGCCTCACTGAGAAGGTGAGTCAGGACTGAGAAGGTGAGTCAGGACCGAGACTTGAAGGAGGTGAGCCAAACAGGTCTGCAGGAAGGGCGTTTCAGGCAGAGGGACCAGCCGGGGCGAGGCCTCAAGGCTGGAGCATGTCTGAGGAGTAACGGGGGCCAGGGTGGCCGCAGCAGCAGGAGAGAGCTAGGGGCAGAGTCCAGGAGACGGGGCAGGGAGGTAGTGGGGCCAGACCACGAGGAGCCTTTCAGGCCCCTGGAGGGTGTTTTTTCCAGGCTCTGACTCATTCAAATGTTCACCTCCTTTAAATGCTCACAGAGGCTCACAGCCTCAAGCCAACACCCTCCTCTCATCTACTCACACACCAATGATGCTTCTAGTCTGGTCAGTAGACACACACACACACACACACACAACACACCTACACACATACACACCAGTCAGCGGACACACACACAGCTCCCCCGCCGGGCTTCAGCCTCCATCCCGCCTGTGTGGGTGGGAGAGGGGCAGGCCGCTCACCTGCCTTTTGCCCCCTCTGCAGCCCAGCGACACCCCTCCCAGCCTGGACCAGAAGGGGGAGGAAAGCAAACCAATTTCTGGAGCCTCAGACCCATGCACCCCAATGTACAGTGCTGGGGAGACCGCCAGAAAGTTACAGATGGAAGTCTGTGATTTACTCACATTAGATTTGCTCACGTGATTACTTCCACACCAAGATCACACACCCACAGGGCCATCCTCCAGGGGCCTTGAAGCACATTTAGGGGCTCATTGTCCCCACAGGAGCTGCTGCCCCAGGCTGGGGGAGGGGGAGGGGAGGGGGAGGGGAGGGGGAGGGGAGGGGGAGGGGAGGGGGAGGGCAACAATACTGCATTGAGTTGTTTCCAGTTAAAACCAGGACGATGCACCTCTAGGCCAGGCCAGCCTCACCTGGAAACTCCTGACAAATGAAGGAATTCCACAGTGAAGCTTACCTTCCCACTCAGCACAATGGGCCAACCCCCAGGCAACCCACCATTCCCCCCAGATAGTTCACCTTCGCCACTGCCAGAGGTCCTTCTGGGAGATGGGTGGGTTGGATGGCGTTAGCATTCTCTATAAAAACTATGACATAGATAGATGGATAGATAGATAGATAGATATGGACAGATGATAGACAGGTGATAGATGATAAAGTAGGTAAGCATTCACTAGATACATATATGGTCTATTGAGTATATATCATATGCCAGTGCTTTCCATACTTTATTTCTAATCGTCATATGACTCTGCAAATTAGGTTGGCAGACTGCTTTTACAAACAAGACCGAAGTTCTGGGAAGTTAAGTACTGGGGTAAAGATTACGCAGCCCATAAGTTATGAGTCAGGATTTAAGCCCAGAACCCCGGTCACTCTGTTGCCAAATCCCATGTGTGCTCAGAATTGGGGACCTGGTGCCCGAACTCCCACAGCTCTTTGATGGCTGTGCCTTGCCTTCCCTCCTCCTGCCTCTCCCTTTCTCCTGTCACCCCTCTCCTGGTGATATTCTTGTGGAATTCTAGAATGTCAGAATTGGACATTGAAGCACAGAGGAGGAAAGTGACTTGCCCAAGGTCACACAGCAATTCCATGAGAGAGTCAGGGTTAGAGCCTTGTCCATCCAGCTGAACTTGAGACTATTTGGTGGGTGGGCACAGCTCTGCTCCTCCATCCACTTGACTGGACAGTGACCTCCCTGCTGCCCAGTGAGGTCTCACTTCAGAGGTTGTTTCTCTCCTGACCTGATTCGTCCCATCCCGGCCAGCCTGCTTGTTAGAGGCGGAGGTGTCTAGGGCCGGATCAGCAGAAACACAGGCTGGAGAAGTGCTAAGCGGGCTCCTCCAGACCACCAGCTGGAAAGGGCGTCTCTCCTCGGGGTGAGGCAGCAGGCACTCCGGCACTGCAGCTTAGCGAGCCAGAAGTCGGGCAGGCCTCTTAGTCGTGGAGTCCAGCCTCCAGGCTTGCAGCTTGGAGAAGCCCTCAGGGAGGTGCCTGTCAGTTTCTCAGTCACTTATTCATGTAGGGGTTCTGAGGGTCCCCATTATAAAAAATGACACCTCAACTTTGTGAGCACTTTACTAAGTGCATCCAAGGAGCTTGGTAGGTTTTCCCAACAATCTCCTGGTTCAAGATCCCTCAGCTAGCAGCTCCCAGGGCTAGGATTTGAACTTGATCTTCAGACACCTAATCCAAGTATCATTATGGCTGCTTTTGTTTTTCAATAAATTCTGAGGTTTATTTAAGAAACAGCACAGAGAATCACTTATTGCCAAGTTACTAAAGGTAATACTGATTACTGCTATTTTTAAAAAATTTTTATTGGAGTATAGTCGATTTGAAATGTTGTGTTCGTTTCTACTGATGGCTGCTTTTTATTGCACAAATAAAGCCTATGCACTATACTCAGTACTGAACAAATATCACTGTATTTATGTTTCACAAGATGCCATAGGATCAATACTATTAACCCATTTTGCAGGCAAGAAAACTGAGTGAGGCTCAGAGATATGAAGTGGCTTACCTACATTGCACAGTCAGTAAGCTTTTTACACCATAGTACAAACTTACCTGGGGGGTGATAAAGTTGCCTTCTTCAAGGAGCTTCTGATCTGACAGAGGGAGGGGATTAGAACTGGGGGAAAAGGCAGGGCCCCAAAACCCATCCATGAGATGACTGAGGACTTCATCTCATCTTGAGGTTTTCTATCAAAGGTCATCACTGACGTCACCATTGTCATTCAAACAAAACCTTGTGTTTGCTGTTCCCTGATTTATTGCCAGGAGTCATGCCAAATGTTTGACACACTTTACCTCATTTAATCCTGACACTATTCCTGCAAAGTAGGTACTAGCATTCTATGTAACTGAAACAGAGAGGGTCAGATAATCTGCCTCAGGTCACACAGCTAGTCAGTCAGTGGCAGAGTGAGACTTGAACCCAGATCCAGCTGGCAGCACAGCGGATGCTGGGAACCACCATGCTTTAACTTCTGCAACCTTTTTGCGTGCATTTGGTGTGTGCCAAGTTCTGCTCTGAAGCTGCCTTGTTCTCCAACAACAGGACAGATATAAAAGAGCAAGCGGATGGCCAGGGGGCCACTCTGCCCCACGCTGTGCCCTTCCCAGACCTGACTGGGCCAACCAAGCCTGGCAACAACAGAACCACAAGGTCCCTGCCGTGACTGCGCCTGAGTATGTAGCAGCCACACTGAAGTGACAAATGACACCAACGAACTCTCCTCTTCCTGCCCACCTGGCAGCGTTTGCTCTGTGATAGCATCTTTTTGGCCACTTTGTTGTCGTGCTAAAATAGACATAACAAAAAATTTACCATTTTAACCATTTTTAAGTGTACAGTGCAGGGGCCATAAGTATATTCACATTTGTGTGCAACCATCACCACCATCCATCTTCACAACTTTTTCATCATCGCAGACTGAAACTCTGTACCTACCCGATACTAACTCCTCATTTCCTCCTCCCCGTGGCAAACACTCTTCTACTTTCAGTCTATGAATTTGACCACTCTGGTACCTCATATGAGGGGAAACACACAATATTTGTCCTTTTGCTTCCTGCTTATTTCACTTAGCATAATGTCCTCAACATTCATCCAAGCTGTAACGTGGGTCAGAATTTCATAAAAATATGGAATGCTTCACGAATTTGCATGTCATCCTTGTGCAAGGACCATACTAATCTCTTCTACATCATTCCAATTTGAGTATGTGTGCAGCTGAAGTGAGCACCATCATAGCAGTTTTAAGGAGTTGGTGCCACAGGTGACTTTGCCCCTGCGTGGTGCCCCTGGGAAATTATGGATCTGCTAACTGGGCAGAGTTGTCTGATCAGGTACATCACTGGATGGCACTGATTTGGCGTCTGCCGGTGGTTCTAGTGCGTTTGGAGGCGGCTGGTGGGGAATCTTCATTTTGTTCACTCCTGTGTTTACAACGAGGTATAATTGGTCTGACACCTTCTGCATTTCTTCTGTAAGTGATGAATTGTTGTTATTGAGCAAGCTTTTCTCAGATCCTTGAGGAGATAAATGGCAACGATCGTGGCCATCGTTGTCGTCACAGGTGTACTGAATGGCCCTGGGAAGGGAGAGGAGAGGGCAGTCATGTTTTCCCCAGCACACTTAATGTCTCGCATTCAGCACAGGAGGTTGGGACCTCTAGCCCCATTTCATACATGAGCAAATTGGGTTCAGAGAGAGGAAAAACTGACCCCGAGTCACACCGTTGGTCAGGGGCAGAACCAGCCTTCGAAGAGAGATTTCTGTCAGATCCCACATTTTTTTTTTTTTCCTGTGATGTGCCCACCCAATCCTTGGGGCTTGGGAGCTAAGGACAATTAGATGCAGGAAAACGTTCCACATCCATAGAAACTTGGATGAGGAGAAACAGAGAGAGAGATAAAGATATACAGAGAGAGAAAAAGACCTGATGAGGGGAGGGGACCTCGCCTGGGTCGGCTCAGCCTATGATGGTAGAAACGTTGCTTTAGGGGACAGAATGGGAGCAACGTGGCTTAATTGCAGCTCTGGGGAAATCACAGGGTGTTTCCATTAGCCACCTGCTCAGTGTGAGCCACCGAGGTGATGCAGCTTCCAGAAAGTTCCGTGTTGTCTTGGGTAGGGGGCCTCAGGAGAAGCAGGACGTCTGGTTGGGGGAACGTGACTCTGTTCTCCGGTTCAGACTCTGCCCACCGCCCCCATACACTCAGAGGAGGGCCAAAGACAGATTGGCGTGTGATCAGTGAGGAGCAGCTGCAAGGCAAGCTGGAGAGCGTGTCCCGAAAAGATGGTGGGAAGGAATGGAAATGTTCACTCTGGAGAAGTGGAAACTCAAGGGGGGGGGGGGCGCGTGAGGGAGCTGGTGCACAATTTGGGAAGCGCTGAAATGTGTTCAAGAAAGAAACACCTTGTCCCGGGTGTCTCTGTGGGGTTGAGTTGGGGCCGGTGGGACCAAGCAGCAGCCATCAGACCATAGCAACGTGAGCAGGGATTCTGAGCAGCTCGGAGATGCGCGAAGCTGGGGGATGGGGGGCTGCCTGGCGTGTCCCTGGAAGCGTGTGAGTGGAGCGCTGACAGCCAGGGGGTCGATGGGCCCCCTCAACCCGGCTTTCCTGTGGTCTGTGAGTGGAGATGGCACAGGGGGAACTAGAAAGAGCTGGCGTCATCTTGGTGGGTCAGCCAGAGAAGTGCTAGGCTGGAGGGCAGGCTGAGGCCAGCAGAAGAGACAGACCGCCAGAGCTCAGCTGGCTGGCCCCTGAGCTGGGCTGTGTACCTGCCTCACTAGCCCGTATTTAATCTAACCTCACGCTGCGGGATTCATCTCCATCCCTGCTGGGGCCAGATGACTCCCTCAGTCAGAATCACTACATATGCTAAGCTCGCGATGGACCAGGCATGGTTTAAATTACAGGTACTGACTCATTTCGTCCTCAGAGCAACTCTGTGAGGGAGGCCCTATCATCTGTCCCCCTTTACAGAGAGGTTAAGTGGCTTGCCCAAGGTCACACAGCCGGTAAGCGATGGCACTGGGCTTTGAACCCTGGTGGTCCAGTCCCAGGCTCACAATCTCACTCCCGGCTTTATCCCATTGATGAAGGAGCATCATGGAACAGGATGGAACTTACTCTGGGGAGATGAGTGAAGAGGCAGCCTGCTGGGGCTTGGCTCACTTTGGTTGAATTTCTAGTAATCCCTTCATTCACTCAGCCAGGGCTGGACTAACATTGTCACCACATTTCTTCTGAAAAAGACTTTTGGAGCCACACACAGGGGGGAACATGTCCTGCTGCTGTGAATGTTGAAGCCACGATGTCTCCTATCAGCCCAGCCAGGATCCAGGTGCTGCACACATCTCCCAGGGTCTAGCTTGCATGAGATTTGCCAGCCACAAACCCTCGAGACCTGGATTTCCACTATCAGAGATACATTACTTTTAGTTCAGCATCACCCACCCTTTATATAACAAACCCTCCAGTGGAGTTTACTGTGTGCCAGACACTGACCCGGGTTCCTTATGAGTCATGACTCATTCAAACCTCATAATAACCCTATAGAGATTATAAATGCCCCATTTTTTCCAGAAATAGTATATTTCTAGGAAACTAAGGCACAGACAGGTAAAGGAATGGCCCACAGTAAGTGATTACTGCTAGGAAGAGGCAGAACCAGCGTTTGACCCCAGCAGTCTAGCTCGAGACTCTGTGCTCCTCACCACCGCCCTCTGCCGCCTCTCTTTCTAATGGTCACTGTTCCTGAGAGGGGTGACATTCATCATGGTGACTGGATTTATCAGGGAGTTTTCTTAATAGAGACTTACACAACAGAAGTACAAGGGTAACTAGTAGATGCGAAGTGGAAAAGCAGGAACAGGGTATAGCAATGGAGGACCAGAGGGGCCCAAAGGCTCCGTTTGGCCCAGGGCTGGCCCAGCCTGTGGACTGTGGGTAAAGGGAGGTGGTACTGCCACAGGACAGAGTCTTGGGAAGGGGCTGGACCACAGGATGAGTGGGAGGTGGAGAGAGCACTCCTGGGGGGCAGACGAGCTTGAGTCAGGCCTGGGGGAGCCCCAGAGAGACCCCACTGAACTTGGAGGCCCCAGGAGTCGGGGGAAGCTGGAAGAACCAAAAAGAAGGGATGAAGCTGTCCAGCGTCATGGAGAGAACGCCTGGGGAGACAGAGAGCGCAGAGGCCCGGACTGAAGCCTTCAAGACCAATTGTCCTGGCGCGGGAGCTGTCCCGGAGCTGGACAAGCCTCCCCGGCCTGGCCCATCTGTTCGGGGTGCCAGGACTCACATAGGAAATGGCAGGATTCCTACCACCTGCCAGAGGTCATAACAAGAGCCCTGGCCAGTAGAACTCGGAGACGGTGGGCTGCCCCCGAGCTGTGCTGTCCAGTGTGGCAGCCGCTGGCCACATGTGACTACTGAGCCCTTGAAGTGTGCCTAACGTGACTGAGGAACTGAGTTTTTAATTTCATTTAAATTTGGTTGGTTTGAAGTTCAGTTTAAAAGGCCATGTATGGCTACTGTATTGGACAGTGCCGGTACAGAACACTCATTTCATTCACCTGCCCTACAGAATGTTTTTGAGGGCCTACTATGTGCCGAGTGTTGTTCTAGAGGCTGGGGAAACATCAGGGAACAAAGCAGACAAAAAAGCCTGCTCTTAGGAGTGGAAGGAGAGAGAGAGAATTAACAGGAGGCCTAGTAAATAAGCAAATGAGAGTGTCTGTCAGGCAACAGAAGTGTAATGGGGAAGATGGAGCAGAGTAAGGGGCTGGGGGCTCAAGGTAAAGGTGGGGGAAGCCCTCAGTGTTAAACGGGACAGTCAGAGGAGGTGACGTTGGAGCAGAATTGAAAGAGGTGAGGCAGAGAGCATATGGACATCTGGAGAAAGAGCATCCAGGCAAGGGCAACAGGCAGTGCAAAGGCCCTGTGGCAGGAGCACCCTTGGCAACACCCTGAGGAACAGCAGGGAGGCCAGGTGACTGGTGCAGAGTGAGCAGGGTAAGTAGGAGGAGAGGACCTCGGAGGGGTGAGGGTCAGGTCACAAGGGGTCTGGGGGCCACGTCAGGACTTTGACTACGTGGGACAGGCCTCACTGGGGGCATTGAGCAGAGGAAGGACTTGGTCTGATCTGGGTTTTAACAGGATCCCTCTGGCTGCTTGTAGAGGAGAGGTGGGGGGAGGGGAGCAAGAGAGTTCATCCAGAGGCCAATGCAACCAAGAGTTTTGATCCCCACCCTGCCTCTGAGGGCTGTGGGAATGGATACTGGGGTTCCCTGCCTCAGAATCTCAGTCATGTTGAATGTGCCTCCTTTACTTGCTGATGGGGCAAAGCCATTGCCAATAAGACAGAGTGTCTCAGGGCAGCCAGGGGAGCCCCATGTTCTCAGCAGGGGCACAGGCAGTAGGGCAGCGACAGAGCCTGGCCCCCGGCCCCTGGCCTGTCTCAGAAGTTAACGAGAGGCTCCTGATTCTTGGAGCCCTCACTGAGCCACGCCAGCTCTATGGTAATCCTGCTCTAAAGAGCAGCCATGCGCCTTCCCCTGTTATCACTCAGGGCCGTGCATTCAGGGAAGGCCAGCGTCCGGCACCGAAACCAGAAGAGGGGATTCTACCACTTGTACCGGTATTTCCAGTACTTCTCTGTAATGGCTCTCTGATCCTGAGACTAGAAACAACAAATATAAAACAGATTCTTCCAGATCCATAGCACTCTGTCCCACTGAGTTTGAACACAGCCTCAGAATCCTTCTCAGAACTGGCACCCAGCAAATCCTCAGCGTTGGCACACAAGACACAATGTGTTTGCAAGGCCTCTAGAACCTGGCTCCTGGCTACTACCTTGGTGACCTCATTTGCTACCACTCTCCCTTTCCCTCACTCTGTTTCTGTCACACCGGCCTCCTCATGGCTCCTGCCTCAGGGCCATTGCACTGGCAGCTCCCTCTGTGGGAAAACTGCCCACAGACATCCGCATAGCTCCCTCACTTCCTTCAGACTTCCCATGAGCATTCAGAAGTAGCAAAACAACCCTCATGGGACTCTCATCTCTACCCCTAATTAACTATAGGAGGTAATTCAGTTAATACCTGTCTCTAAAATGGGGAGCATAATTCCGAAAGGTACTTCCCAGGGTTATCAAGAGCATTTATTGAAATAATGTGACAGTGCTGGCTTCAAATCTTGGCTAGGCACAAACATTCTCTCCATGAGACCTTGGGCAAATCACTTAACTTCTCTGAGCCTTGATTTCCTCTTCTGTAAAATGGGGATAATAATAGTACCTCCCTCATAGAGTTGCTGTGAGGATTAAATTAGTTAACACAGGTAGGGTACTCAGAACACTGCTTGACATATAGTGTGTTCAATAAATGTTAGCTGCCTTTGTAGTAATATATGTTTCTGTTTTCGGTTTTTAATTGCTGTCAGATAGTTTCCCTGACTCTAAGACTTGCTTCCTGCTACCATCTGATTCTGCTCAATTCAGTTCACGGTAATACAGTATCGGGAAGACCATGCTTGGTGGCCTGGCAGCCCTGGCTAACAACGCTGGCTCAGCCGCCTTCCAGCTGTGTGACCTTGAGCAGGTGACCGATCTGCCTGAGCCTCAGTTTCTTCATCTGTAGTGTGGGGATAACTATTCCTACCTCATAGAGTCAGTGTGCAGAATCAGAGACCCAGCCTGTCAAGTGCCGGGCTTATAGTACGTACTCAGTGAATCGTACGCTAGATAGAACCAGCCATGTCTCCTCTGCTCCCTTGCAGTTGTGCAGGAAAGCAAACAGGCCCCTTTGGGGCTGGCAGGTAGAGGGAGAGGCTGGGGAGCCAGGCTGCTTGCCTTGGTTTAATGAGTCCCTTTCATGTGCCCTGAGATGTCATGGCCGGCCAGAGAGGTTGGCAGGCTGGTGATTCTGTGAAGAGCCAGTAATGAGGGTGCAGAGCCAGGGAAGTGGAGTGAGAGCAGCTTGACATGGTGTCTCCAAATTAGTGCTGGGGCTCAGCAGGCAGCCGGTGCATCATCGATGGGGGAGGGGAGGAGGAGAGCACCTAAAAGTGGTGATGCTGGGAGCTGAGGGGGATGGAGGCTGGAGGTAAAAGAGGTGGCGTTTGCTGACAAGTCCAGGAAGGCAAGAATCGCATTTCTTGTGTAGACACCAGCACCGACTTCTTCCTCTTACACAAAGACACACGCACCTCTTCAGTCACCCACACACACACTCACGCCCTCTTTTTCTCTGTCACGCCTACACATAACAGACTCCTCAAGTTCACCTCATCTTATCTGCAGGGGCCTGGATTAGCCAGGAGAGGCCACAACTACTACAGCAAATGGATGCAAATGCATAAGGGCTCAAACATGGCAGAATTTGATTTCTCGCTCTCCTGAGAGTCCAGGGTGGTTTACCGGCTTAATCAGGAGGCCTTCCTCAAGTGGAGACTCAGGCACCTGGTCTCCAGCATCCCTCGGGTGGGCCTTGTTGTCATCTGCCTGGCCAAGGCTGGTCACTGCACCCAGGGTCCAGCCAGCAGAGGGGAAGGAGAGTTGGGCAAGTACTCCCGCTCTTGTAAGGCCTGGCGCAGAGGTGCTCACACTGCTGCCACCATATTCCACTGGCCAGAACTCGCCACCTGGACACCACTAAGTGCACAGTTGGCTGGGGAATGTGGTCTGGACTGAGCCCACGAAAGGGGGACAGTAGGCTTTGCCCTGAGGCCCAGGGGGAGACTCTAAGAACCTCTCCCATCTCCGTTCCCAGATGCCCCAAACAGTAGCTTTAATGGCAGCAGTTAGGAAAGAGCAAACTTGGTCTGCAAGTGTCTCTGGGAGAGGTTACATGGGATGTCCCCTCAGAAGTGTTAGGGGACATGTGGAGCCTCTGGGGGGCTGGGTGGAAGAGGGACAGAGCAGTGACCAACATCGTCTGGAACTAGAACCTTTGTGTACTATATATAAGTGAACACCTATACACACACACGCACACACACACATGCTCACAAATACCCATGCAGCCGGCTCTCAAATGATAGACATGCCCCCCACACATCGTTTCTCACACATGCACACACATTCATCTGTACTCACACACCCCAACACGTATCTACGTGCAAGTCCATCAAGATTGTCAGGGGTGTGCTTCAAAGACGTGGAAAACGCCTCTCCCGAGAGATCCTCAGGACCAGGCAGTGTCTAAGGGTCACCAGCTGTCGTATTTAACTAAGAATCCCTGACATTTGTACAGGCCTTAATATTTAACAAAGCAGTCTTTCATTCACTGCTCAACTATAGGGTAAATATTTACTCAGCAGTGACGCAAGGCCAGATATGATGACTGGCAACAGAGATACAAAGGTGAAGACACGGCCCATTTCTTCCGGGGAGACACAGGCATCCACTGAGAAGGGCCTCTAGCAGAGGAAGGCAGGGGGGCTGTGGGAGCAGAGAGCAGAGGTTGGGTCAGAGGTGACGTTGAGTCAGGCCTCGAAGGATGAGGTCACCAGGTGGAGGAAGATAAGTGGTTTCTAGGAAGAGGGGCTGCTCTACGCAAAGGCGTCAGGTGGCAGGTTTGGGGAGTGATGAATGATTCCGAGAAGGTGGCAAAGTGCTTCCTCCAGCTGGGGTTCTACTAGATAAGATGTGCTACTGCTGACATCAAGTAATGATAGTTTTTTCCCAAAGTGCAAGGAAAAAATAAGTTTTTCCTCCTTGTCGTGTAAATTATATGTCCTTGTGTCACCTAGGATTCTGTAAGGAGAAAATAAAACAAAGAACACGCTAGATAGAAGAGGGAATGCAGTACTGGGGTTGGGTTACAGGTGATGGGATTGTTGAGGGGTCAGCATCACAGAGATTAGCTACAGCAGGAAGCCACTGCCACCACCCACCCCGCCCAAGGATGGAGGTAATGGAGAAGATGGTTTGATCAGAGCCTAAGATCCAGGTCTCTCTGGCAGGAGGTAGAGCCCCTGGAGCTGGGATCACAGAGGAGGCTCAGGGAGAGGGAGACACCACTTAAAGCAGAAAAAGGTAGAAATACCTGGCTTCTCCCCTCCTCCCACCCTCCAGTCTTCCTCTGGGGCCTCCAGTGGCCAGCTCTATCTGGGAGGCAAAGGAGCCTGGGAACAGGCAAGGGAGCCTGGGAAATGTAGTTCCTTGTTGTCCATGGGAGGGCAGGTGAAAGGGAAGACAGACCTGAGAGCCAATAGCAGAATAACCAGTATGCTCCCGTGTGATTTCTTCTTAAACCTCTGTTATCAGCTGTAGAAATCAGCTGTAGATTTGTTTGCTAGTGTTAAACTGTTAGTAGTAGTAGTAGTGGGGTCTGCTTCCCAGGATAAGATGGCTAAACACTGAGATGATTTCTGGGCTCGGAGTCCATCTCCTGTGTCCTGGAATTGTGGTGAAGTTTAAATGCAATATTGAATGTGGAAACCCTTGTCACATACCAAGTGTTCAATAAAGCAGCCAGCCCATCCCCTCCTCCATGGATATGCTCTTCCATCGCTCACGACCCAGAGAGGTGGCGGAACAAGGTGGGTCAGAGTGGACGGGAGCCAGACTGCCTGGGACTGAATGCCAGCTCTGCCATGTTACATCTGCTTAATACCTCTGCAGAACAAGGGTCACGACAGTGGCTGCTTCAGAGAGTTGCCATAGGGCTAAGTGAGTTGATAGAAATAGGACACCAAAAATAGAGCCTGGCACACACTTGCCATTAAGTGTTTGCTCTACTATTGTCACCGTTCTGGGTGTGCACAGCTCCTGCCCCTCCAACTCACATCACTTCCCTGAGGGGGGAGGAAGTGGGCCCGTGTAGCCCTGGGCTCTGCACAGCAGTTGGCCCAGCAGAACTGAGCCTCAGTGGGCTCTGAATATTGCTCCAGGGAAGGGGGTGGCTGACCTGCCACAGGCCCAGGGCGGGGGGTGCAGTTTTCACTGAGATGAAGAAAAACGTCCGAGTTTGTGGAAAAGCATAAGACCAGACTGTGGATCTAGAAGCTAGTGTTAAAACCCCAACTGCCTCATCTTGGCAGCCCCAGCTGTGTGGCCTGAGGCAAATCACTTAGCCTCTCTGAGCCTTGGCCATTCCTCCTTTGTGACATGAGGACACAGCATTACCATGATGCCCAGGTGGGATAGATAGACCTAAAGGGCTGGCTTGCAGGACGCATGCTGGATCTGGGCTCCGACCTCCACCCGCCTCTTCTGCCCCATGCACTGTAGCTATGGGTTGGGGATGGGGACGGGGGCAGAGTACTCAATTTCTTCCATGTGGCTTCCCCGGCAGCTGTGTGGGCCAAGAGCGAGGAGGGAGGCAGCAGCCTCCAGGGCTGCCCACTGACGGGTTGTCAATACCTGCCTGTCAGTCCCAGCCTCCATGCGCGGTTCCCAGGTGGAAGTGTTCAGGCTCCAGTATTTCATATTTGAGATCTCAATTAAGCTGCCTGGCTCTAGGTGTGAGGGGTTGACAAGCATAGATGGAGCCCTGGATTAGTAGGGGACAGGAAAACGGAGGGCTCTTTGACAGTGGAGGGAGATGGGGAAGGCTGCAGAGAGAGGTGTGGCACCTTCAGGCCGAGGTATTTCTGCAGGAGTGTTTATGGGGTGAGACAGGTGTCATTTCTAGGGACCCCCACCAGAAGGCATGATACTTGCACAAAGGCCTTAGAGGTCACAGTTTGCATCCACGCTTCCTGAAGGTCCAGGCAGAAGGGGCCCAGGCTATGGTGAATGGGCCCCAGTGAGGGGAGACTGCTGCCCCCTCAGACCCTCCCTTAAGGTGAGAGACCAGCCAAGGCCTCCCCAACCAGTGATACCCTTTCCCAGGTGTCTTTGGATGTGCCTGGCCTGCTATGGCAGTGATGGAGGACCCGGGCCCTCCTTCTGAGAAACAGTTGCCCACCATTCTTCAACATTGCACCGTGCCCTTCCCCTCCAAGCAACACCCCCTCTTTCCACCTCCAGTTTTCTTCTGCTTAGACCCCAGTCTGCACCAGCGAGTGTTCTCCCTCCCGAGGCACGAGGAAGCCATGTGGGGATGAGGATGGAGTTGGTCCCTGAGGGCAGGACCTTGTCTGTGACTCAGTACAGCGCCAGGCTCAGAACAAGGCTGTCAGTGCTGAGGAATCCGCAGGACAGACAAGGGGTGGACCCAGCCCCTGGGAGGGGGCTGAGGGGCCAGGGCCGACCTTACTCTCACCCCCACTGTCCAGAGACCCAGGGACCATTTGCAGCAGACAAGGCAGAAGTGGGGAGATGGGGAGTCCCTTTTGTTCAGTTTTTGCTTCTTCACACCTTTAATCTCTCTGCCCCTCCTGTCCCTCCCTCTGCCCCTCCCCGTGTGCTTCCTCTCTCCTCTCTGCTGAATCTCTCCCCTTTCTTCCCTGAACCTCCATCTCTAACCAATTTCCACTGTCTCTACCATCAACTATCCCCCATCTCATTCCCTTCTTTTATTTCCACATCTTCTGGGTTGTTCCCTGCAACTGATCACCGGTGTCTTTCTCTGTGTACCTGCTTCTGGCACTTCCACCCCCCAACCCGGAATCTTTCTCTCTCGTTTCCCTTTCCACTCCAACCTGTCTCTGTTCTCTCACCTGGGTCCCCCTCCTCCCCCTCCCCTCTGTCTCCCCGTCTCTCCCTTTTCCTGTCTCTCCACCTGTCACCCTCTTCTGCTCTGCCTCGTTCTGTGTCCTTGCATCTGTGGCTCCCCCTCCCTCTCCATCTCTCCTGTCTCTGTCACCCTCTCTCTTTTTTCTACTTCTCCTCTGTCCCCCCATCACCCTACTGTCCCTCACCATCCCTCCCCCTCTATGCCCACCCACACCCCACAGGATGATCCCAGCCTCCAACAAGGCCTTCGTGGTCAACAACCTGGTGTCAGGGACTGGCTACGACCTGTGCGTGCTGGCCATGTGGGATGACACGGCCACCACGCTCACGGCCACCAACATCGTGGGCTGTGCCCAGTTCTTCACCAAGGCCGACTACCCACAGTGCCAGTCCATGCACAGCCAGATCCTGGGCGGCACCATGATCCTCGTCATCGGTGGCATCATCGTGGCCACGCTGCTGGTCTTCATCGTCATCCTCATGGTGCGCTACAAGGTCTGCAACCAGGAGGGCGCCGGGAAGCCGGCGGCCACCGTCAGCAACATGCACTCGCAGACCAATGGGGCCCAGCCCCCCGCGCTGGGCAGCGCACCCAGCGGGGCCCCCGCACCCGGGCCGCCCAAGGTGGTGGTGGGCCACGAGCTCATGGACTTCAGCGCTGGCCTGGCCCGAGGCAGCGACTCCTCTTCCTCCAGTTCCCTGGGCTTCGGGGAGGCTGCAGGGCTGGGACGGGGCCCCTGGAGGCTCCCACCCCCCGCCCCCCGCCCCAAGCCCAACCTTGATCGCCTGATGGGGGCCTTCGCCTCCTTGGACCTCAAAAGTCAGAGAAAGGAGGAGCTGCTGGACTCCAGGACTCCAGGCGGGAGAGGGTCTGGGACATCGGCCAGGGGCCACCCCTCGGACCGAGAGCCACTGCTGGGGCCGCCTGCGGCCCGGGCCAGGAGCCTGCTCCCTTTGCCCCTGGAGGGCAAGGCCAAACGCAGCCACTCCTTCGACATGGGGGACTTTGCAGCTGCGGCTGCGGGAGGGGTCGCCCCTGGTGGCTACAGCCCCCCTCGGAGGGTCTCGAACATCTGGACGAAGCGCAGTCTCTCTGTCAACGGCATGCTCTTGCCCTTTGAGGAGAGTGACCTGGCGGGGGCCCGGGGAACTTTTGGCAGCTCCGAGTGGGTGATGGAGAGCACGGTGTAGGCCTGGGTGGGGGGGTGGGCATCCTCCCTCCCACCCTGTCAGGGTGAGAGAAGAGGAAAGCATCTTTACCCACAAGTCTTTGTGGCGTTTCCATGGTGATGTTTACATCCAGGGACAGTTTTGTCTCCCTGTCAACGGCCTCCCCTCCCCACCACACCACACACACCACCTTCCCAGGCCCGTCCCCCACCACCCATCAGGCTGTGCTCAGGGAAAGCAGACTCGATGGCTCAAATGTCAGACTAAGCCCTGAGTGTTTGGAAAGGCGGGGCTCCTGCCTTTCTAATCACAAATGTAGCCTATAAGCAAGCGGCTTTGCATTGCTGATGGTTCCGGTGTTGTTTTTATTTCTTAATTTATTTCTTCCACTTCCCCGACTCCTTCTCTTCAGTGACACGGATAACGGAGAGTTTACTCTACACACGAAAGCAGCCCTGGTGGTGGGCGATCATTGCCAATTGAGAAGAGCAGGGAATGATTTGGGCTGCACATTTGTTTGGGGGAAGACTGGAGTCCCCTGCCCAGACGCCTCATTATTCCCAAGAGTCCCCACACTTGAGAGGGATGAGTGACCTCCCCCATCCCTGGCTCAGCTTCCTTTGCTTCTCAAACACCCATCACATCAGCTTAAACTAGAAGGGTAACTTCTGGGACTCTACGTGCGGGAGAGGTAGAAGGGTTTTTATGAGACACAAGGACATAAGGGATGTTAACTTTTGGAGTTGCTTTGGGATTTTTGCCTCTTTTGGGGGAAGCTGGGACAGGGAGTCCCCATGGACATGGCGGGGGGGGGGCAAGAGGGCTTCTCTTAATTAAGGAGAGCAGAGTGGGGTGGCAGAGGAGCACTGGACATGGGGTCCAAAGCTCTGAGTTTGGGTTCCAGAGCCACCACTGAATAACCAGCTAAACACAGTGGGCAAGACCCTTTCTCTCTTTGGACCTCAGCCTCCTAATTCATAAACTAATGAGATCATGCCAAGTCTCCAATTCCCTTCCAGCTCAAAGGACTAAGGACTCTTCATGACTAAATGAATTGTAGGGTTCTGAAGCTTGAAGAGGTGTTTGCGATCATCTCATCCTTAACCCTCTCTTCCTGTCCCCCAAGGGTCTAAAGGACTTGCCCAAGGTCACATAGTGCATTAGTGACCAAGTCAGGGCAGGGCCCAAGGCCACTTACCTCCTGGGGGTGGTGCTTGAAATCCATTACCCTGTCTTCACTGTAGCTAGGGTGTTTCTATGTCCAAAGTCTGTCCCTTGTTTGTTCCTGAAGAAGGTGGCTCAGGGTGGGACATGGGGACACGGGGGATGCCTTCCATGGATGCCATTCATGAGGAGGATCCATCATGGAAATGTCAGGATGGCGATGGGAGGGACACACGGGCTCCATTCCATCTAGGAATTGACCCCTACGTTCCCAGACAGTGGCCAGAGGGGGCAGACGAGACGTGGCGGGGGAGAAAAGGCTTTGGAGGCACCTGAAGGTCTTTCCCCACATCTCTGTCTCTCCTGGTCCCTGTCTGTTCCAGGTCTCTCCTCATTGTCAACGCACTACCTCTCTCCACCTCATTCTTCCCTCTCCCGAGCATCTGCCATAGATCTCTAGCCTCTGTCTCTTGTTGTCCCTCCTTCTGCCACTTGCTCACAACACAGCCTACGAAGCATACAGGTGAGTCCATTTGGGGCTGAAACGTTCTAATGGGCTCAGACCTGGAGCTGAGCTGGTGGCCCCCACCCCGCCCAGAACACACAGGGAGAGGGCGGGGAGCTGTCTATGCAGGACTGCCTTCTGGCTCCTCCCAGGAGCCTCCAAGTCCCATGCCTTCGTCCTTCCTCCCACTCCTCCTTTCTCTCCTCACCTTCCCTAACTCTCCTGTCTTCATTCTTTTTCTTCTGGTGCCTCTCTGCCTCCCCCAGTCCCTTTCTGGTCCTGACCAGGACATTAAACAGACCAGGCCATTAACAGACCAGGCCAGTCTCTTCCCGAGACCACAAGCTGACTTTCAGCCTGGGTGCCAGAGCACATGCTTTCTCCCATCCTCCCTCTTTCTCGGACCCGTTTTCCTCCACTCTTTTTTCCCTCTGCACTTTCTCACTAAGCCTTTCTATATGTAGCCATTGAGGAAGTGACCCCAAATACCACCTCTCTTTTTGCCTTTGGGTTCAGATGCCCAGAGGGAAAGTGGTGGACATCGGAAGGGGGGGAATCAACTCTCTGTCCTCACCAGCGGCTACGAGCTCTGTCGTGACATGGTATGTACTCACGCTTGTGTTTGTCAGGTTTCTGACTTGGAGTTTTGGAAAGTGACATCCCTGTGGGCAGAATACAAATGCCAATCTTCTCTTTTGCTAAAAAAAAATGTACAGTAAAATGTACAGTTTTAAAAACAACAACGGATCACACTTCTTGGGAGAGAGCAAAAAAAAGAACATTCCTGTGTCTGTGAATGTCTGTTGTTTATTTCTCTGGAAACGCTGTGGTTTTCTGAAGGTGGCTTTGAGGTGGCATCTTCCCTTACACCTGTGTTTGGTACCGCCTAGTGAGAGCCTGCTTCCTGCCAAGTTCACGTATAAGATGGGAGCCTTCTGAAATAAGAGAGAATGGGGCCGGCCTCCTGGAGTAAAGGTCAGTAGAGGGTCTGGAATTACGCTCCAGGCTAAGAAGGAATAGTCCATCCCCGGCTACAACCTGATCCCTCCATCCTGTCGCCTTCCAGCCCTGCCTCCTTTTCCCTGGATGGCCACTACCGCACGTAGCCACTAGGGGAGCCCGAGTACCTTCCACCCACTTTGCGCCCAAGGTGGCATTTTTTCAAAAGGTTCTTTTACCGGGGAACCAGGACAACAAACTAAAGCACAGACCCACGGTAGAGAAACAGATGAGCTTCTGGAACACAGCTTCCTGACCCTATCGTCCTCTAGTGTCTAGGTCAGCACTGTCCAAGAGGAATAAAGTGTGAACCTCACTGTAATTTTAAATTTTCTAGTAGCCCATTAAATCAAGTATAAAGAAACAGGTGAAATTAATTTAACAATATAGTTTATTTAACCCAATATATAAAAATATTTTCATTTCAACGTATAATCACTATAAAATGATTAATAAGATATTTTACTCTTTTTTTTGTGCAAAGTGTTGGGAATCTGATGTGTGTTTCACATGGCACATCTCAGTTCAGGCTAGCTGCCTTTAAAGTGCTTGAGAGCCACATGGGGCTGGTACAGTGCAGCTCTACACATACAACCACTGACTTGCAAGCACAGCTTCTGGAAGGGGAAGGAAGCTAACGGTTCCAGGTCCTGTGTTGCTGCTTCACACTCAATGTCTCGCTGAATCCTCACTGCAGCCTCTCAAGGTAACTATTATTATGCCAGTTTTACAAAGGAAGGGGCTGAGGCTCAGAGGGGTTAAGTAACTTGCCCAAGGTCACACATGGCTGCAAGCCTTAGCTCTTCACATGACATCACACGGCCTCCCCTATCCTTTCTTCCTCCCTTCAACTCATTCGTTACAGACTGTATTTTATACTGACTGAAGTACTCAAATTTACAGCCTGATCTGGAAACCCTGGGTTTGGCCCAAAGGTCTGCTAAAATTCTCAGAGTGTTGACTCCAGGCAAGGGCCCCTTGGTTAAGTGGTTTCTTCTGACCCTGCACTAGCCTTTCTGGCCCTTTTTTTTGGCTTGTAACACATTCCCATCCCAGGAAAATTCCCCTGATCATCCCTTCTCCTGGCCTGGTGACCGCTAGAGGTCCCTTGTTTAATAGCATTCCAACCTCCAGCCTCATCTGGCCCCCTCTGCCCTGAAAACCTGTAACTTTGTACCCTTAAGACAGAAAACCTCACACCAGCTCACTCTAATGCCCAAACCCATCTTCTCGCCTCTTCCTAATTCAAAACTTTTGTCCCTATCAGGAGAGATGCTTGCCTACCCAGATCCTCTTTCCTGACAGAGAGAAGCCTTTAGCTCTCTGATCTCTCACAGAAGAGAGGTAGCTGATACACTCTGAGCCTGGCTGAATTACTGAGTTTCTGGCAAGTGTTCGACCCCCTCTCCCCAAGTTCTTGATAATGACACATCCCTCAGATTCCCCTCAAAGTAGATTTTTTTCATTTTGCCATGATTACAGCATTGAAATTCCAAAATAACTGACTCGCTTTTTTTTTTTTTTTTAAGGGATATCATTTCTAACCAGGTAAGAGGAAGGTCACTGTCTCAGATGTCCCCCTTCCCAAATGGGTAGTAACTTTTCTCCCAGAGTCTGTGGGTATAGACTTTTCATAAGTACAGCCTGAGTACTTCCGTGTCTTCTGTTCTCTGTTCTCAGTGTGTCTGCAGTAAAGGTCTCAGGGCTTCAGCAAACTGAGTGGGGTTTCCTCTGTTCTTGCAGCCATGGGGGTTTGCAAATGGCTGCTGGTAAATTAGACACACTTATTCAAAAAAAAAGACTGTTGGCAGGCAGCAGTCAAAACCTGAACACACAATTTTATACAGCACACCCAGATCCCAAAACCAGCAACGTTCCGTGTGATGCAGTTGGCAGCAGGAAAAGTTCGTTGTGACAAGAAGGCTTCTTCACAGGTAAACACCTGAGGCTTCTATTTTTGTGTAATAGAATCAGACCCATCCAGGTTGCTCTGCAAACATCTCAAAGGAACACTGCCCCCTTCTCCGTTTAAAAATATCTACTTGTGCTTTCAGCCTTTAAACCAAAGATCTTATTTTCTCAGCTTATTTCATTATTTTATTTCAGGTCCCCAAACTCACAGCCACTGAATGTTTACAAAGCTCGCAGGTTTCCCTTCCCTGCAGCCTCTGGCAGAGGGAAATTGATATGCTTCCCAACAGACCAAGGAGGGGAGCTGAGCTTTACCTCTGCAGCTATCCTGTGATCCCCATCCTGGCCATTTAGCATCTTCCCACAGGTGCAACAGCCATGTTCTCATTTGGGATGTTTGGCATCTTTCTTCTGCTCACTGACTCCGGGGAAATGGGCCCAGATTGCAGGCTCTTGTCTGGTTATTTTCCTGTTTTTGTTGGGATAACTGATCTGATCCCTTTAGCCAACAGTCAAATGTAGTCCAAGTGACTCAGAGCCAGCATTCTCTCCACCATTTTGTGCTGGAGTCTCTCTGGGGCTGCAGCAAGGAAGATCTCACTATCCAGCCCCTTTCTGAGATGTCAGTGTCTCCCACAGTTACCCACTTGGTTCCCTACTGATGAGGGGGTGAATCTGGCATTACACCCATCTCCATGGGATCCCCAAGCCCATCTGGTCCACAGCCAGTCAGCCTACTGACCAGCCTCCCACAGCCCTGGGCCCCTCCGTCCGGGCTGCCCATCTGCTTAGGTGATGATTATCATACCCCCTCTTCTTCTGCCACCTCCTCTGTAACATGTGTTCATTGGTGCTCCCTGGCACACCCAGCAAGGACTCCAGCATTTATATGTTTTGCAAGGGTGAGTTTTCTTTCCTTTGAATGGCCAGTGCTATCTCCAGATGTCCCCTGTTCCCCGAACCGTGGTTACCTCTGTCAGCTGACCTTCCTGAGACCATTCCCACTTTCTCATGAGACAAAACCTCAGAGCCCCACACCTGTCCCCTCAGTCACTGACTTGGCATGTCCTGGTAACAAGCAAGTATCTTGCTCACCATTTGAGAAGGAATATTACCGAGAAGAAGAGAATTAAGCCCTCATTTACATCCAGTAATCTTGAAGGTTCCCCTCCTGGGTTCTCTGTCATACTTTTTCCCACACATTCTTTTGGGGAATCTCTCAAGGATATGATTCTGCCTGTCTACGAAGGATGGCCTCGTTGCCTTACCTACCCTGACCAATTATGAGAAAGTTCTTATCCCTTCATTAGGTTGACACAAGGTTGGCATTTTCCGAGTGGATGTTGAACTGCAAAATTAAATTGATAACAGCTGTTCATTGAGTTGCCTATGTGCCATGCACTATTCTAAGAGCTTGCTATAGATCATTTCACTTTATCATCAAAACAATTCAATCAAGTGGGTATCATTATCATCCCCACTGGGGAAGCTAAGGTAGAGAGGGGTTAAATAACTTGCCCAAGGTCACACAGCTAGTGAGTGGCAGAGCTGGGTAAACACTCAATAAATTGATTTACACTGAAGTTACTAACAGAACTGCACAGACCATTAGAAATGCAGAGCTTGCTGGGTTTCAGGTCAAAGGCCTGAGTCCTGGTATATAAACCTTGAATTTGAGAAAACAGTCCAGCAGAGAAAGTGAGAGAGTTGGAGAAATCATTGCTGTATGTTTCCAGCATGCATTTGCTGACCTACTGTGTGCCCTGCACTGTGCCCGGTATCGAGAAAAATCAAAATAAAAGTGAAGGACACTGGGCATGCACTGGAGGGCCTTACACACTTCCGAGGGGCAGGGACATTAGCTGGTTTCTAGATCTCTGGTTTTACAAAGATGGCCTGTTTTCACTCGTTTTAAGATAACCTATAGTTCTGAAGAACCCACTATCCAGGAGGAGACAGATGGGTGGATGGATTGGCCAGAAGCCCACGTGGCGCCTCTGGCTGGAAGAATTCACTAGATTTTAATCTCCAAAGGGACCAGCATGGCGAAGTGACTGGCTTTGGGTCAGACGGGCCCAGCCAGGACTGGAATCCTGTACTGGACAAGCAGGGACAGAAGGAGACAATTCTAGCTGCCCAGGAGCTTCTGAGGTGGGTGGGAGGGGGGATGAGACAACAAAGCAGGCCTGGAAGAGGGCAGGAGGGGAAGTTGCAAAGAACTGGAGGGTCCTGAGTAGCCCAAGGCAGGTGCAGTTGCTCCTGGTGGGGAGGGGCCATCCAGTGGGAGGAGCTGGGTTCAGAGCCTATTTCTTGGCCTGAGTTTCCTTTCCTGTAAAGTATCAATGGTAAGCATCAACTTCAGTAAGTACACCTGAGGAGTTACCATTTAGTTATATAGATAACACATCAGGTTGGAAAAGGCAGAGTGATAAATGTCATTATTATTAATGGTATGCATCATTGAAAACATTATTATAAATTACAGCATATTAGTGATAATAGGTATCTCAAGTTCACCGAATCCCAGGACTCACAGAGCTATTAGAGGTCATCCACTCTAGCCTCCCTCAGTGGGTATTAGAATCCCCTGTTCAATATCCATGAAAACTGTTATTAATCTTACTACAGGCAAGATCGTGCAGGAGGAATTTCAGAATTTACCCAGGCAGGCTGTGGCTCCCTGTACTCCAATCAGATCAGTGCCGGATGGTTATGTTTCCGTATTCCTGGTGGGCCCTTGCAGAACCATTATTCCTGCCTTCACGTGAAATCCAGAGCCCAGAGAGAAAGCAGCTTTCAGAGACTGCTGTGGCCAAACCACAGGTAGGTAGGAAACCAGGTACAGAGCCAGGGCCCTGCCTGGGAACATCTGCGGAGGGGCTGTTCCCCTGCTGAGTCAACGCTGGTCATGACATTGAGAAAAGGAGGGAGGGAGGAAAGGGGCAGAAAGCACATGGTAGCCTCTGCAGCCCGATACTCCTTTGTGTTCTGAGATCCACTGTCCCAGCAGCTAGGAGGACCTGGAAGATTCCAGACCTCTCCCCTGGGTTCCCTCACTCATCGGTTCCCCTATCCCTGCTCACACTTCACCCTTGTCTCACATCTGGCATAGTGACGAAAATCTAACATTCAGGGCTCTGGAATGACACAAATGCTGCCACTAAAAATCTCCCATTGGCTTTTCTTTATTCCTTTGGGTTAAAAGACTTTTTCCCTTCTACAATGTAAATACCCATGGGAAGACTCTGCCAGGTGCCAGGTAAGCCATCCAGGGAGAGGCCAGCTCTGTTCAAGGATGTAGAGTGGGCCAGAGGGTCCCCACTTGAGTCAGGCGGTGAGCACTTTCCGAGGGGTGATGGGATGACCCCAGGCAGCCTCTCCTTAACATCCAGGTCTCCTGTAGCACAAACGACATCCACCTGCCTGAGGAGGGAAGATTAAGATTGGCTCCCAGTTGGGATTTTACTTCTGAAGCAGCACATTAGTCCCAACTTGAATGAAGAAAGAACGTTAGAGAAATATTTCACTCCATCTGGAGGTCAGAGGGGGCTGGCTAGAGTGTGCGTAGCTGGACAGGCCCCTTGGGAGAGCTGATGGTGCACAGGGGCTTCAGGAAGGGCAGCAGGACACGATGCTGGGGATTAGGTGACCCCCACACACCAAGAGCTTGGCTTCCATGTCGAGAGTAAATGGAGACAACTGTGGATCACCCCAGAGGTCTGGGAGGAGGTGGGGAGGTCCTCAACAGCAATCAAGGGACCAAATTCTTGATCTTCACACTTTTAAGCGTTCTGATGAGATTCTACCTTCTGAGGTATCCTGCAAACAGCTGTAGCTTAGTTCAGCCCTGACTTGTTAGGGAAGCAGAGGCTGGGACTTTTCTCTTGAGCTCTAGGGCCTTCCACCTCCCTAAGATTTCTGGAAAGTGCGGCTTTGCGCCAGGCGTGAAAAAGCAAGATCCTCTTGCCTGAACCCCTCCATCTTCGGTTTGGAGTAAAGAACAAGATGGAGTGGGCCCAGGCAAGAGTATCCAATTCCAGGGGTGGTCAACCAAGTTTCCTTCCCTACCTCCAACTTGTCTGCAGAATCGTGAGGGATGAAACATAACTGGAGACATTTAAGATACACAGTCAGCAGCAGAGTTAGACTGTACGGCATCTCACTATTACAAAAAAATTCTTTCACACGGATTATCATTCCTTCCATTCCTTACCTAGAAACTCCAATTTACACATTACTGCTTTCCCCATTTTATAGATTTTCCAAATTGAGGATGAAAGTTGTCCATTTTCCCCCAAGTTCTTATAGAGCTTATAAAGCAGAAGTGGGTCTCAAACTTTGTATCTCTGACCCCACAACTGGAGTTCTCTTCATGCCACACCACTGACACTCAGCCGTTACAGTGCTGGCTGCCACAATAGGTAGGAAGGCAGCCAGAGGTAGGAAAGACAGTAGCCCCACAAGCAGGCCTTGGAGAGGCAGACAAAGGCTATAGGACCCTGGACAGTTGAGAGACAGGGCTGAGAAGGGCAGCTCTGCCAGGGATCCTCTGTGGACATGAGGCTCTCTCAGCCCTCCAGGGCCAGTCCAGCTGGGACAGGGGTTAGACACCATCATCCACTGGGGGCTAAGCAAAAAAGAAGGGGCATGAGACGGGTCCAGGCAAGGACGAGGAGGGCAGGGATGAGGGGCAGGACCAGAAGAGCTGTTGGGAGGACACAGCTGTGCAGGTCCGAGGTGTGGATCCAGCCCATGTGCCGTCCACATCTAGAAAAGGGGGAAGGAGCAGGGGACAGGGCTCGGGCTCCACATGGAGTGTCCTGGAGGGCTCTCTACCTAGTGAAGCCAGGAGGCTAGCAGGGCCCCTCCAGGAGTTGAGGTCATTTTCAGGATTCCAGTGACTGTGCTGTATGCTCTGAGGCTCTAATTCCTCAAAGGAACTAGTCCAGCAAAGACTCTTGACTCCGTGTAGGAAGAGAGAAGCACATTGGAAAATCGTGGCTATGTCTACACCTGCATTTCAAGGTCTAGTGAAGGAAGGAAGGGCTGGCTTCTCCATGAATACTGGAGGCTTCGGGGCACGGCCCCACCATCAACTCCGCTTGTCCCTTCCAGGTCTCCACGAGGGGATGGCTGGAGACTAAATGAGTGGAGAATGATGGAAGGCAGTGAGCCCCAGGCCTTTCAGATTGTTCCAGGTGCATTGACCTGTCACACCCAGTCTCTGGTCGGGGGTGGGGGGGTGTTGTACAGAAGGATGGAAGTCTTTCAGAAAGTTTTATGGTATCTGGGTTGGTCTTGAACCAGCTAAGGGAGGGAGGACTTGGGACTCTATCCTTTTGGCTGTGCTACACCATAAATAGGCAAGCTCTTGACAGAATACAAAGGACTGTCCAAGCAGGAAAGAGGGAACTAATGTTATTTACCAAACAGTGTAGTAAGCACCTCATAAATGGGTTAGATCACCCATTTTCTCACTGAGAAAACAGACACGCAGGCAGGTGTTAATGACTTGCTGCCAGGTCATACAACTAGTTAGGGGGAGGGCTAGCTAATCACTCGAAAACTGGAGTTGCCCCAGAGTAACCTATGGAACAGCAAAGGACATTAGAATTTCAGCAAATTCTCAGCAAATTTCAGCAATGAGAGTTAAGAACAAATGTAACATTGAAAAGCAGAAGATATGGAGAAATGGATTGAGCAAATATCTAGTGACTTCTCTGTGCCTGTCCCAGTGCCTCCTAAGAGTCCTTAAACTTTGTCCTGACAAACTGAGCGTTAAATAATCCCCAAATGCCTGTTTTTTTTTGTTTTCGCTTTCCAAAGTGTGTGGGTTGGAGACAGGGGAGGAGTAATATAGCAACAACAAGGCAAGTGCACTGCATACCCCCTCGCTCAAGGGAGTTGGGTCTTTTTCCCGTTCCGGTATCCCCATCTGTAAAATAGCATAGTATCTCTCTACCTCCAACGATTTTTGTGTTTGTAAATCACAGAGCTCTATACAGTACAAATAACCCATAGGATTCGAGAAATCACCAATTCATGATGAGTAATGACATGGATCAATGATAACACTGTTATAAATGACAGGACATTAGTGATTATTATATGCATATCAGGCCCAGAGTCTTAGGGCTGGAAAGATCAGAGGTCTCCAAATAAGCCCTCCTCCATGCACCAATATCCCTGCCAGGTGGTATCATGATTATAAATGAGTCTATACCTTTAATTCTGAAGTCCACCAAGGAAGAGAATAGATGAAGAACACATGCCCTGTGTGTCAATGAGCTCCAGGTTTGTACAGACTCCACCATTACTGCTCCTTAGAAGGCCCCCAGAGTCATAACAGAAGACAACTCCCAGAATATTCTGTGGTCATCACTGGGGTAGAAGAGAACAGAACCAGGGCCCCAGATGGGGAGTCTTAGGGATGTCTGTTCTCTTGCCACATCAGCTCTGGTCTCCATGGCACACAGGGAAAACAGGTAGGGGAGAGGGGCAGGGGCACCGGGCAACCTCTGAGGCCCCAACAAGCCGATGTTTTGTTTGTGTTCTGGGACTTGCACTCCCAACTGTGGGATCCAGGAAAGTTGCCCACACCTCTCAGGTACACAGCACAGGCCGATGACGCATACCTGCACTCCTCCGTTCCCACTCTAATGAGGACGACAACCCCCTCCATGCCCTCCCACCTGTGATTTGCTCCAATTCTCCTTTTATCCTCAATCAAGGACTAAAAGAACAAAGTTATAAAAATAGTAACTAATCAAATTCCAGGACCTCAGTGTGAATCACTGTCTACCTGCTCCTACAACCTTCCCCGTGACCTGACGTTCTGGTGGATGCATTTGTTCCTTTAGTTCCTGCCCTATTACAACGCAAATGCTCGGCACACTCTGCCAGGTGTCTGTAAACCAGCTGGGGCCAGGTCCCGAGATGAGACAGTGACGCGCTTTATTCAAAAGGGGAGGTGGGAGGGCCAGGGGTGCCCACTTGAACAGCCCTCCCACCTGCCCCTCTTTGCATTTCCCAGCGGCACAAACACCATCCACCTGGTTTGGGTGGGAAGGATAGAAAGGATCCCTCTGAGTCTTCACTTCCAAATCAGCACACTGACCACAAGCCAGTAGTCAAGAAGGACATGAAGCCTTTATTAAACTTTTCCACTCGACCTGTGGTTTGAGAGGCCCTAAAGGGGGGCCTAGCTGACTGACCAGGCCCCTTGAGCCCTACAGGCCTCCTGCATGGAAGGGCAGTTTTGAGGAACAACGTAATGCACAAACGAGGAAGAATATACTTGTGTGAAGAGTCAAGTTTCCATGTTGATGGTAAATGGAAAAGCCTTGGGGTCAGAGCGGAGCTCTTGGACAAAAAGGGAAAAGAAGAGTGAGGAAGGGAAGGGGCCCAGCCCAGCCCTCTCTACTGACGGTCATGGGAACCTTGGCCTCGGAGGGAACCATAACCCTGAAGGCTCGGTTTTTTTCCTACTGCCTGAAATTCACGTCTCCTCCCTGAAGGTAGAGTACTGGATATCTGGAGGGGAAGGGGTGGGAGTGGTGCCGGGAACAAAAGTCAGGGTCCTACTAGCAGCTCCTTTTCCAGATGGCTAATGCCACAGCAAAGGCTGGGAAGGAAGGAGCCTGGGAAGGTCCACTGGAGCGGAGACTCCTGAAGGGTGCTTCCCAGTTCCTAGAAGATGGCGGGGTGGACAAAAGGGCTGCCTCCATGCTCTTTGTTATGGCTTGATTGACCCATCCTGTGGAAGTAAAAAGGCAATCAGAAGAAACTCGGTACCTAGAAAGGCAGCAGCTGGGTGGCGGGCAGTGGGAAGAACAGAGTTAAAATCACAATAAGTAATTTGTAGCACATCCATTTTCAAAAGACATTCACATAAATCACTCCCATTCTCACCAAGACTCTGAATTAGCATTATGATTTTGTCACTTTCCAGGTGAGAGCACATACCCATGAAGGGGTTAGCGTATTTCCCATGATCACCCAGAGCTTAGAGGGACGTCTTTGGACTCGAAACTGAGATCCCTGACCCCCCAGGTCTCCAGTTTGTCCACCCCAACCCTTCACAAATCACAGCAGAAAGGGAGTTGAGAAATGAGACTAAGAAGCCAGGAAAAATACCCTCAGACCCGGAAAGAGAGGCCTGGTAGAAGCCGGCAGAGCGCAGAGCAGGGCACACAGGAATGGGCTGGGAGGTCACTCTGCCAGGCACCTACTTGTCCCCGGAGTCCCAGTGTCTTTCATGGCATTCAGGTGGCTCTCCTCCTTGGGATGGGAGACAGGAATCCTTCCTCCATGAGAGAGGCAATAAGAGGTAAAGGGAGAAAAGAGCAGAGAAACGTTCTAGTGAGGCCAGAGGCCAGGGGGAGGGGGCTTGGGAGGGGCTTCGGGGCCCTGCCAACCACCACCCATCTCCTGGCGGGACAGGAGCACCAGGCCCCAAGGACGGCAGGGCTGTGGCCCCAGGGGACCCTCCGGCCACAACTTCTGCAACCAACCTGGGTTGAGGGAGAGTGTGCCCAGTTCTCCACGTCCTGGGCCTCAAGGGTTTTCCTGCGTCCTTAGAGCAGTTCTGATCTTC
Source organism: Delphinapterus leucas (assembly GCF_059928025.1). NCBI lineage: Eukaryota > Metazoa > Chordata > Mammalia > Artiodactyla > Monodontidae > Delphinapterus > Delphinapterus leucas. The sequence continues at coordinate 34,852,935 of NC_143138.1, forward strand.
CTGGAGGGGGGAATCCCCAAAAGCCTGTTCCTCAACTAAGTCAGCGCCACCTCAGGAAAAATGCGCAGGGCGCTTCCCGAAATTAACTGCTCTCAACTGCTTCTCCTCCAGCCGTTGGCCACGCCCATCAAGCCACCCTCCCACCAAGCCTCCTCCAATCAGAGGCCCCCCTCCCTCTGCCCACCCCTGCGGTGTGTAAGGGGGAAGCGGAGGATGGCCTCGCGCCTTCTAGAACGTTTCAGAGCCTTCGACTGGTCCTACACCAGCAGTCCCAAGGCAGGAGTAGGGGGAGAGGCCGCCTGGACTCCGTGGAGTTTGGGGGCTTCTAGGGAACCTCTGAGTCTTGGATGGGCCAAGCACTGTGAGTAGGAGTTGGGGGTGTGGGAGGGGATGGGAGCCCGCAGACCGTCCAGAATGTAGATAGGCTGCAGTCTGGCCTCTGAGGGCAGTGGCCCTCGCTTTATATTTAGCAGAACAGCAAACCACATTGATAATGTGATGCCTGTGATCCCAGAGTCCTCACTTCCATTTTACCTCAGAGAAAAGCACCATCCAGCTATAGGAGCTATAGGAGAGGTGTGAATAGCTTGAGGCCTCATAAGAGTTAGGGGCTGAGCTGCAATTCAGAGCCCCCTAATGACAACTTCTGACCTTTCCCCACCAACCAAAGGCCTCTCACTATAGAGGAAGCTTTACCCAGTCTCAGCCAGCCCTTGGGGACCCAGACCCTTATAGGACGGTTTACCATTATCCCATGCTTCCTTGTGTCCCTGCCACAGGACCTGGGGGACCCGGGTTCTCACTCAGAGCCTTGGCATCAAGGATCCAGCCAATGGGAGAGGGTTGCTGAGCAGATGAGGTTGCCCCTGACCAATGAGAATAAGAAAACGTCTTAGAGGCCAGTTGGAGGAGGCCCATGTGTGAATATTCACTGGGCACTTATTTTGAAAGACTCAGTCCTGAAAAGTTCAAAATCCATCATTGTATTTGGGCATCCCATATTACTTCTTTAAAAATGGAAATAGGGAGTTCCCTGGTGGTCTAGTGGTTAGGATTTGGAGCTTTCACTGCAGAGGCCGGAGTTCAATCCGTGGTGGGGGAACTGAGATCCCATTAAAAAAAAAAAAAATTGAAATAGAATTCACATAACATAAAGTTTATCACTTCAACCCTTTTTAAAAGTACGATTCAGTGGCTTCAAAACGCTGTGCAGTACCAGGATTCCAGAACATTTTGTCACTCACCATTCCTACAACCCGGGGAGTCCCGTACACGTTAATCAGTTAATCCCCATTCTCCCCTCCCCTTTGCCTCTGGCAGCCACTAATCAGGTTTCTGCTTTGACGACTTGCCTATTCTAGACGGTCTATGTAAATGGAATCACACAGTATATAACCTTTTGTGTCTGGCTTCTTTTAGCCTAATGTTTTCAAGGTTTATCGATGTTGTAGCACGTATCAGTACTTCATTCTTTTGAAGGCTAAATAATATCCCACTGCACAGATATACCATATTTTCTTTATCCGTTCATGTTGATGGCCATTTGGATTGTTTCCACCTTTCGGTTATGAATAATTCTGCTATAAACATTTGTGTACACGCGTTCTTTGTTTGAGCATCTGTTTTCAGTTCTCTCTCGGATATATATCTAGGAGTGGAACTGCTGGGTCATTTGATAAGTCTATAGTTAACTTTTTGAGGAACTGCCAACATGGAATTGATGTACCATTTTGCATTCTTAACCAGCAATATATGAGGGTTCCAGTTTCTCTACACCTTCATCAACACTTTTTACTTTTATTAAAAAAAAATTATAGCCATCTTAGTAGGTGTGAATGGCATCTCACTGTAGCTTTGATTTGCATGTCCCTTGTTCTTTGACCTTTCTGAACTAGTTTTGGAAAGTTTGTATCCTTTGTTATGTGTGGTCATTAAAGTCTGTTCTGTTAGATTAATGCTCAGTTAGTGGTTCAAGAGAAATTTCCTTATGCTCTTAGAACTAAAAGAAAAAATTCCTCCAGTCTTTGCAGATGGACTCTGCGTGAGCATGTGCGTGTGTGTGTGTGTGTTGGGGCATGCATTCCAACACTCAGCCAAGCAGACTACAACTCCCCTTAAGCCTTCACTCCCTGCTCCTACAGAGCCTGACTTCAGCCAGAGGTAAGAACCTAGGGCCTTCTCAGGTCTTTTCTTAGCATATGCTCAGCCCTGAATAGGTGCATGGCCTTCTAGATTCCCAGAAATATGTGACTGCGTTTCAAAATGCTTATTCCCCAAATCATCTCATTTCCCAGCCTTTCCTCCCAAACTTTTAGGTTAGTCTATTGTTTTCCCCAACCATTATTCCCAGTCTCAGGAAGCAAAAGCTAATACATTTGCCTTTAAATGTTTTGAACAAATTTTCCCTGGGTAGCTACTTCAACCCTGGGAATGTTCTGAGTGAGGTGAAGTAAAGCAAGCCATTTGAGAGGGTTCTTCAAGGAGCCACCAGACGGGTCAGAAAAAAAACTACATTTGTTTGAGAATAAAGTCTGTTCTGCTCCCTCTGGTTCCAGGTACATACTAGGAATGCCAGCTGTTGTCTTCATGCCACTGCAAGCTGGGAAGTGGGAGATGGTATCAGGGTAAGTTAAAATGTCACAAAGCTCTCTTATCTAGACTCATCTGTTTTTTTTTTCTTAATCAATTAATCATTTCTCTGCTTGTGGTAAATTTTGATTCGATTCCAGAGTTTTGAAAAAAGTTGATTCTCACAGTTTTTGCCAGTTTATTTATTGCTTTTGTGGAGAACAAACCTTTGGAGTTTGTTCCTACTGCACAATTTTTGCAGATGTCACTCTCCTCATATCCTCATGTCACTCTCCTCAATAAGTATTGAAGTAAATACTTATTAGGAGCTAAGTTCCTGAGAGGTTCAGTAACTTGCCCATGTTGTATCAAGGAACACTAAGAGCAAGGATTTGACTCATGTGACTCTAGAGCCTATTTTAACCAATTATCCATTTATTCATTCACTGAAGAATATCTGTGTTACATCTACGAAATGCTAGGTACAGTTCTAGAAACAGGATTACCTCGTTGTACAAAATTGCAAATGTTCCTGTCCCTGAGAACTCATATCTTTATGGAGGGAGATTCATGATAAACATACTATATATTTGATATTAGAACTTAAGTGTTATGGAATATAGAAATTGGGGTACTTAATGGGTATAAGGGCTGCTATAGGAGAAGTGTGAATACAATTTTTTAACATTTATTTTGTTTTAGTTGCCAATTTATAGAAAAGTTCCAAGAATAGTACATGAATTCCTGTATTTGCTTACTTAGATCTATTCATGGTTAACATTTTGCTATATTTGCTTTATCATTCTCTCTCTCTCTCTCTCTCTCTCTCATTTACTAGTAATTTACATTTCATCATGCCTGTTTACTCTTCCATAGTTATTTTTTTTCCTAAGTAGAAGGAAATTCTGTTGTATGAGCTCGGTATCATTAACAATCAGGAAAGTTAACATCTATACAATACTAGTATTTAATCAACAATTTATGTTCTAATTTCTTCTATTATTCAGGTAGTGTCCTTTGTACCAATTATGTTTTCCAGCTCGGAATTCAGTTCAGCATCATTCTGCTTTAGTTGTCATGTCTCTTTAATCTGGAACAGTTCCCTCTTCTTTTGTATTGTATTACACGTAGATTGGATTCAGTTAGTGTATCCTTGGCAAAAACTCTAAGTGAATCTTGTCCTTGTCAGTGGAATACATAGGGGGCCTTGATGTTGGTTTGTCTCATTGTTGATTAGGCTAATGTTCATCACTTCATCAAAATGTTTTTAAGCCAGATTTCACCATTGTAAAGTTGTTACTTTTTACTTTTGTAATTAGTAAGTAATTTGTTGGAAGGTACTTAGAGATGATGTAAGTATCTTTTCCCTCATGTTGATTCAATTTTATTCTTTGAATATGTGAAATATTAACATGATTCTAAATTTCAAACCATATAAAATGTATAATCAGGTATATGCCCAGTAGTGGGATTGCTGGGTCGTATGGTAGTTCTATTTGTAGTTTTTTAAGGAACCTCCGCAAAATAAAATAATAATAATAAATAAATACACTTTAAATACATTACATCCTCCATCGTTCTTTTGCCAAAGTTTCCCCCATCATCTCTTGATTGGATAGAATTCATCCTCTAGCAGGTTATCCATGAAGGGCTCATTTGCACAGATTCTTTTACTCTTTTTTTTTTTTTTTTTCGGTACGTGGGCCTCTCACTGTTGCGGCCTCTCTCGTTGCGGAGCACAGGCTCCGGACGCGCAGGCTCAGCGGCCATGGCTCACGGGCTCAGCCGCTCCGCGGCATGGGGGATCTTCCCGGACCGGGTCACGAACCCGTGCCCCCTGCATCGGCAGGCGGACTCTCAACCACTGCGCCACCAGGGAAGCCCTACTCTTTGCATATATAACTTATTTTTCTATAGTCTTGATAATTAGATGATGGCTTTGTTGCATATAAAGTCCTCGGCTCACAATTTGTTTCCTTTCTTTTGGTTACCTGAAAATAACGTTCCATTCTTGCCTTGCTTTGCAGGTTGCTCTTAAATATCCTGATGCCAGTATAATTTTCGTACTCTTGTAGGTATTACGAGTATTGTGCCTGGAGTCCTTGAGTATGATTTATTTGTCTTTAGAGTCTAACCATTTTTTAGGCTGTGTCTCTGAGTTGATCATTCTCAATTTTCCCAGACACACGGTTAGCTCTTACATAAATTTAGGCTTTCTTTTATTTCTATAAAGGATTCTTAAATTTTATTTTAAAAATATTAGTTCTATTCCATTGTTCCCTCCAACTCTCAGGTCACCAGCGTTCTTGAACATGAGAGATGGGGTGGAATATAGCAGAAAAGTGGAGGGGCTGAATTTAGATAGGAGCACAGATAGTCCATTTTTGTAATGGGAAGGAAAGCAGGGGGTGTGGACATGGATGCTGACAGGTGGTACCTAAGGAGATGCTCTTCTAATGGCTTTGGCTTTCTCAGTGGTAAGAAGCAAGATCTAAGCTAACTCTCTAATTCCTCCCACATGAAAAAGGGTAAGGGTTGAGTGAATTTGCCAAATTTAAATTTGTGGTCTGAATGCAAATCATTTACCATAATCTGTGAATGATGTTCTAGAAGGACCTCAGAGAACAATCAGTCCCTGGCCCTTCTACCGAGGAAGGAAGTAGAGCACCCAGAGCTACTTCCTTCTGGAATGTGTTCATGTCCAGAGCAACTGAGAATGGCATTGATGGGGGATGCGAACCGAGAGAGAAATCAGACAATCTGGAGGACTGTGTGTGGGAGGTGTTGAAGACCTGCCCTGTATTGCTTTAGGAGCAGTGAGAGAAAGCACAGATGTAGACTTTGAGTATAAGAAAGAACTTTCGGGCTTCCCTGCTGATGCACGGGACACGGGTTTGTGCCCCGGTCTGGGAAGATCCCACATGCCACGGAGCGGCTGGGCCCGTGAGCCATGGCCGCTGAGCCTGCGCGTCCGGAGCCTGTGCTCCGCAACAGGAGTGGCCACAACAGTGAGAGGCCCCAAGTACCATAAAAAAAAAAAAGAAAGAACTTTCAAGCACTGCGTGAGGCCGTTGTGTGAGGTGGTGAATCCTCTCTCCCCAGGAGTATGCATTAAGTGGCTGAATATCATGTCAGGGATGTTGAGCTGGAGATTCCTGGGTCAGCAGGGTGATTGCCAAACGGTCTCCAGAGCAACGCCAAGTTGACCGTTCATCTTCTCTCTCCATCTGAACGCCCAATGTCAGTAGCTCTTGTCCACGCTACCTCCAACATATCAATATATTAAGAACCCAGCCATTTCTAACTTCCTCCATCTGAATCGCCCTGGACCAATCCACAGTGTTCTCTCTCCTGAATTATTTCGTGGTCTTCTAGATGATTCCTCTGCTTCCCTCTTGGCCCCCCACTCTCCTACCCAAATCTATTCTCAAAAGAGCAGTCAACTGATCCTTTAAAATTTTTTTTTAAAGACTTTTTTTTATGTGGACCATTTTTAAAGTCTTTATTGAATTTGTTACACTATTGCTTCTGTTTTGTGTTTTGGTTTTTTGGCCATGAGGCATGTGGGATCTTAGCTCCCCCACCAGGGATCAAACCCGCACCCCCTGCATTGGAAGGCAGAGTCTTAACCACTGGACCACCAGGGAAGTCCCATCCTTTTAAATTAGAAGTCAGGCAACGCCACTCCTCCGTGTCAAACTCCCTGTTCCCCAGCGTCCTAACAACGACCTACATGGTTACATGTGATCTGCCCCACCCCCCACCAACTTCTGACCTCATCCTCCACAGCGCCCCTCCTTGCCCTGTGCTCCCCGCTTACACAGGCCCCCTGGCTGTTCCTCAGACCTGCCGAACGGACATGCTTTCTCTGTCTTCAAAGGGCCCTGACAGTTTCTTCTTCCTGGAATACTTCTGCCTCAGATATTTAGAGAACTCACTTTTTTTCTACTTTCTCCTTAGATTTCATTACCTATTCAAAGAGGCTCTGCAAGTCCACCCTTTGTAAAAAAGCATTCCCATCCTTTTACCTTCTTTTATTTTTCACAATAGTACTTATCGCCTACATATGATATATTTAATTATTTGTTTATATTCTGACTGCCTTGCTTGACAGTGGCTTTGTCTGTTTCTTAATTGCTGAATTCTCGGTGTCTAGAAGCGGCCCAGCACAGAACCGGTGCTCAAGAAATATTTGTGAGAGGAATGAATAAGTGAATAGGTGTGATTGTGTTTTCATATGGGGATGGTGGACAATGTGACAGTCAGCCAGGACTTGTCTCCTTCTTCCTGGAGAGAGGAGAAGGACCAAGTGTTTTATAACTTGATGGGGCTTTAAAATCTTACTGTGTTCCAGTTCCAGGAGAGATGCAGTAAACCCATGGCAGCCTCTGTCTCCCACTGACTGTAAAACCCAAGCAGAGTGTACGGCACAGCTATTTGAAGTCTCTGAACAGTAAGTACCAGCAAGTGAATTGGGGGGTAAGAGGCACCAGGATTCCAAGTGCCACTGAACTGGTGGTGAATTGAGCCTGTTTTTCCGTTGGGCCTCCCCTGAGCAGAACTCAGCACAGCCTGAAACCCGGAAGTGAGTGCTAGGTGCAGAGACACAGAGAGAGAGATGCAGAAGAGACCCCCTGGTTCTGGTTAGAGCAATGAAAGAGGGGACTCCTAAAACTCAGAACATGGGGAGGCACCCCTGATTTTTCCTTTCTTTTTTCTCTACGCTCATGTCCCAGCCACTAGGGAGTCCATGGCAGGAGTGGGAGTGGCAGCCAATGTGTTTGTCAACACACAAAGGCAGCGGCCAGCCCTCTGAGGAAGGGGAGCCTGTGCTCTGGCCTCAGGGTGCTCTTTCTTCCTGCTTTGGGGGCTGTGTCCCCCCTGTTGGGCACCTCAGGGCTCCTGATACCTATCACTCTTACCTGTCAGTTTTTAACCTGGATCAGTGGGTGTGGGGATACACGTGTTCTTGGGGACACAACAGCTGTCACATCTGGGACAAGTTAAGAAGCCTGGCTCCAGACTCCGCTATAAATATTCTGTGGCCGAGCTCTACCCATCACCCCAACCCAGGTCCTGACCTCAAATATGCTGAGCCCAGCCCACTGGACCAAAGTGCAGAGGGAGGAAATAATGAGCCACCTGTCTTTTAAAAACCGTCATGATCCCTGGGTCAGCTGTGACTCCTGCGTATGGGGAGTGGGGCTAAGCTGGAGGTCAGGGAAAGGGGAGCAGAGGAGGAACGCCAAGATCTAGGCTCCCGGGGCACTTGGATGGGCCAAGCCCTGGCATCTGTGATGAAAGACAGAAGCCCAAGAGGTGGGGCCCCTGCTGACCTTCCTTGACTGTTCTGAGGCTCCATGAAAAGGAAAGTTCTTAACAATGCAGAAAGGGCTTTATGAGTAGAGAAGCGAGAAGCTTGTGCTTCTTTGCACATGTGCTCTGCCAGTTAATCCTCACTAAGCCCGTGACGTGTAGTAGGATATCCATGTTCCAGATGAGCAAACTGAGGCACAGAGAGGTTAAACAAACCTCTATGTCCAAGGTCACAGTCCTGGGGAGTGACAGGGCTGGGGAAGCCTTCAATAAACACATTTTCCTGTGTTGGAATTGATATGAAACCCAGACAGTTCCTTAATTCCTAAAGTCCTGACTCCTAACACCTGGGCCGTGAACTTTAAGAAGACAGAGGCCAGCAGCCCTGTGCAGGAGACTAGAAATCAGAACAATTCACATTCAGTGACTTGCTGAGTACAAGATGCTCTGCCCCTTGTGGTGAGATGTGAAAGCACTTAGGCCCAGGCCCATGAGGTCTTCACAAGTCTCCCTAAGGAACCGTCTCTGGTTGACAAGGACAGGTGTGCTTCTCATGCAGCCCTCTCTGGTCCCCTTGTATCAGGAATGCCCGGCCTGGGAAAGGATGGACTGGCCAGAGGACTGTCTGATGCAAGGTGGCTCTCAGCTGAGGATTCACGGCACTCTCCGAGGTCTGCAGACCCACGTGCCTCACTTATCAGAGAAAGCGATTGAGGCCTTCGAAGGGGAAGAGATTTGCTCTGAGTCCAACCAGGAGTCAGTTAGGACTGATGGTTGTTTCTGAGGAAGAGGAGGCCTGAGGGAGCAAACTCTGGCATTAAAGTTTGGGGGGACGTGGTCCTGTGGGCTTGTGGGAGGAGCAGACAGTGGGCCAAAGGACAGTGGGCAGGAGAGGACAGTGAGGGGACTCCCGTCTCGTCATGAGTAAGGCGGGGAGCCTTTAGTTTTCAGCCTCAGTTCTTTAATTGGTAAATTGGCCTCAGAGGAAGATCGAGCTCAGGCAGCTGTGCATTTATAAACTGAGAAGCACTGAGTAGTTAAATCCATAACACCCAGAACTGGAGAAACGGAAGGCTAACAACCTCCATCATATTTATAATATGTACCATGAACACACTGTGATAAGTTACATCATATTAATGACAATATTGGGTATATTGGGTTCTAGAATCACTGGACTGGCACGGTAAGTGCCTCTGAGGCCATCTAGCTTAGTCTCCCTTATCTGATATTAGAATTCTCTGATCCATATTTGTGCCAAGGAGTACTGATACCATCCTGACTAACAGTGGGCATGTTGAATTTCAGAATTCACCCAGGGACCGGGAGAGGAGGTCTGTGCCGAACCCCCTCCAGGCAGCCCTGGTCAACCAGATCCATTCTCTTGTCCTCTTGGACCCTGAGCACAGACAGATTCGGCATCCAGGGTGGTCTATCATCACCATCTGAACAAGAAAACCGGCTCTGGGTGAGGAATTGGACTGGAACACTTTCTGTGGTGTTTGCCATGCTCTCACCCCAGGAAGGGAAGGAAAAAAGGGCAGATGGGCACAGGGGTGGAGATGGTGGCCCACTCCCCCAGACCCAGGAGGAAATGGGCCCCCCTGTCCCAGTATCAACTGAAAGTCCCCAAAGAGCTCCTGATATCACTCCAGAGTACACATCACAAGCGCAGGGCCCTGATTCCCTGTGAATCACATCTCCCCAGATGTGGTCAGCATTGCTGCCGCATTCATCTGTCACCTGGGAGTCATCGTTTCACACAGTTGTTCCTTAGCAATCACCAAGAAACCACACCGGTGAAGAACACTGCCCCACCCTGCCCCCAGCCTTGCCCAGTACCTGGCGCTGGTGGGGAGCCCATTCCTTCATGTTAACAGAACACCCTCCACAAAATGTAACCACACGCAGGAAGGTGGTCCCACTCCTCCAAGTGATGCAGGCTCTGCTCTAGAGCTGTTGAGGCCACAGGAAGTGATCACTACTCGAGGGGTGGGGGGGGGGGGGTCCCTCGAGTAGTGGGTAGTGAGGCAGCCAGGGACCAGGGCCCTTTCCCTGTAATTCTCATCTCTCTCCTTTCCCAAACTCAGTCCACCTGTTGGGATAGAAGGTAAAGTCAGACTCTTGTCCTAACTTCATCACTCCGTGCACCGCGTCAAACAGTAAAGAATAAGGCATAAAACACTCTCTTAAAGGAACCTGTTCATCCCAGCCTGATGCAAGACGGACTCCATCGGAGCCTGGGTGATGGTGGGGCCCCTCGGCCGCGGGTGAAGCAGACGCCCTGGAGTCGGCTTCGAGGCAGACTGGGGGTGCTCCAGGACACTTGGCCGAGGAGCAGAGACCTGGCCATGTGAAGACTTGACTTCACTCGGATGTAAGTGGAGGGGCAGAGCGGAGCTGTGGTCAGGGAGGGGAGGCGGGGAGCAGGGATGATGGGAGGGGCCATGTTTTCCTCGTACTAGGATTCCAGCTCACATCCCAGTCTTGCCTTCTGAGCCGTCCTGAGAACCCTCACCTGAGAAAGGAGGAGGGGCTCAAGAGAGGCTTTGGGGCTTTGGGGCGGGCCTGCAAACAGCACATCCCCTGCCTGGGTAGGGAGACCCAAGGTGGAGCCTTGGGCAATAGCAGAGGTCAGTGGAAGGTGGTCCCAGGAGGAGACTCCTTGCCAGCTCCCCCGACCCTGCGTAAACCAGTGGGGATAAGGGAGAGGGCACCCAGTTCCAATGTCCACTGATCAACTGAGCCCTGGCCTGTGGGGCAGCTGGTGCCAGTATGGGGAGTGCCCGGGGGGTGGTGGGAGTTCCACTGGAGGTAGGAGTGGAGAAGACAGTTGTCTTGGGCAGTTCAAGATGGTAGAAAGCAATAACAAATTTTGACCACATCTTCTCATGGGAAAGGCCAACTTACACTCTCCAAAGAGAGTCCAGAGAAGAGAGAGTCACGGTGGATGTCCACATGCCTCTTTGTTGTTTGGGTTGACACGCTGTGCCGGGTGCCTCACTGTCCTTTCTCATTTCGTCTTCGTAACAACTCTCTGGAGAGGGCGTTACTGTCCCATTTTATAGACGAGGTCCCTTGCTGGTGGGTGTGGGGCAGGATGATTGATGCTGATGCTCTGGTAGGGAGAATCTTGGGCCACAAGAGTGGGCGCCCTCTGCACCGTCCCTGCATCCAGCTACCTACTTCCAGCCAAGGCTTCCTGGCTCCCTGACAGTCCAGGGGGAACATCGCGTGGGGGGAAGGGACACCAGGACCCCCAGAGGCCAGAGTGACCAAAAGACAAGGACATGGGGCATGTTGGCACCACGGGCAGGGTGGAGTACAGAGGTGCACACCTGGGCTTGCTAAATGTCCCTGGGCTCTGCATGTCCCCTGCTGTGGAGAGCTTTGCCCAGCCCTTCCCATTCAGTACAGGACCCCTGGGACATTCTATGCGGAAGCGGAGGCTTTGGGCATCTGCCAGGCCAAGGAGGACTAATCCTGCCTCATGCCACTCATGGTGGTTTTGGAGTTTTCTCCCCCCTCCATGTCCACGCCTCCATTCCGGGAAGGCGTCATGTTTAACGTACTGGCCTTCAGCCATGCAGTAGACGGGGTTGGGTATCCTCCTCCTACTGTGTGAATCACTACACACACACGAGGGCTTGGAGCAGCGCTGAAACTGGCGAGGCCCGAGTGCCACAGAGCCAGGGTCACATCCACCTGAGTTTGGCGGTACCTCCATAGACCACACACGGGTGTGTGATCCTACGTTTCCCAAACACCTGTCGTCCAGAACAGAATGCCCCAGCTTGGGTCAGGTCCTAGGTCAGAACATTCATAAGCTTAGGTCCCTGCTGGCCTCTCTCCCCCTATCTCCTTGTCAGAGCAGAGGTGGCATCCCCTCCCCCAAGACTGCTCCTGGGCAGGGAGTGGTCAGGTGGGGGGCAGGGAGCTGGGGAGAGGGGTGCCCCTTCCATCCTATCTGATCTCAGACCTTCCTCCTCAGGGCCCAACGCCTGGCCCGGCTATATTTGGAAGCTCAACTCAGTAACTAGAGCGACTGGACCACCGCAGCTCCTGTCCCCACCCCTTCAAAGGACTCTGGAGGGGCCAGTTCCTCACACCTTTTAACCAAGTCTTCCATTTCTCCAGGCAACCCACAAAAGGCCTGGGCCAGGTGGTGGAGATGCTTGGGCTCCAACACAGGGGTTCTCTTTCCTGTTCTGCATTCTTCCAGGCCGGGTAATTACAGATCAGTCTTCAGAGGCGTTCTGTTTCTTAGCATCGGCTGCCAGAAAGCCCGTTTACGTTAAGCTGGCCTCACCACTTCTAGCTGGTGCTACACTGCAGAGCACTATCTCACGCACACGGCCATCTGTGGGCCGCGCCTCGCGTGGGCGCCTTTGTGGGCACATTCTAGTCCGCAGCAGTGTGCACCCGCTACGTGCCAGGCCGAGCCGGTCCGGGCGCAGGGCGCACCGTGGTGAAGTAGAGGGCCGGGTCACTGTGTCTGTGGACTTTACATCTCAGTGGCAGAAACAGTAAACCAAGAAGTAAGACCGTGTCAGGTAGTGAGAAATGCTAAAGGAAATATAGCACATCTATGTGTAGCGAGTGACGGGTAAGCGGGGGGGGGGGGGGCGGCTATGGTGGCAGCTTCAGAAAGTGTCACCGGGCTGAGCCTGTCCCAGGAGACATGAAAGTCTGAAGGCCAAGCATTTCAGGCAAAGGGACAGCAAAGACAGAAGCCCTATGTGGGAATGAGCGTGGTGTGTTTGTAGCTGGACAGCAGTAGCAGGGCTGGGGTGAGGAGGGATGGTAGGATCTGAGGTCAGAGATGTCAGCAAGGGCCAGGTCTGAAGGGTTCAAGAAGTGAGATCTTGGACTCTGCAGTCACATTTCCTGGGCCCAGTTCCCTCCTGGGCTGCTTACTAGCTGTGTGACCTTGAGCAAGTTACTTAACCACTCTGGGTCTCTGGGGAGGTAATGACAGAACTTCCTTCTGAGTTGTTGTGATGATCAAATAAGTTAACATATGTAAAGAGCTTAGAACACTGCCTGGCACGTAGTAGGTGCCATGTGCATATGTGTCGGCTATTCCTTTTTAATAAGCGTTTGCTCTTATGATCAGCCTCATTGTTATTACAGAAAAGGAGCTTAGATCTTAAGAGGTGTGTGTGTTTCTCTGCTGGGACAAGTTCTGGACTGGAAATTAGGAGAGAATTGAATCTTACTCCTTGTTCTGACTTCCCGTCCCTGGGTGTCCAGTCCCTCTAAGGGGAACCAGAACAGTCTGGTTCCCCTTAGAGGGACTGGACACCCAGGGACGGGAAGTCAGAACAGAGGACCCACAGTACGCAGTTGACACAGGAGCTGGTTCTGTAGGGTGAGGTCTTAATAAAAAGGTAAGGTTTTTACCCAGGGAGTAAGTTTCAATCGCATCAAGGGAGTGTCATAGACTGGCTCACACTCAGAGGACACATCTGTCACCTGGAGCAGGGAGGAGAGGAGGGCAGAGAAGTGAGGGAGCAGGCCCAAGCCTGGAGGAGACTGGACAGCAAGGCTACTTCCCAGGATCCTTCTTTATTGCTTTTGGCCTCACCAGGTACTGTGGAGATGGCTGGGATAACGGCATTAAAGGCCCAAGGTCAGGTGGGCACTGGGCTTGCGACAGGCCACTGCCTCATTTTTTTCATCTGTCAAATGAGGGGGTTAGGGCTTCCCTGGTGGCGCCGTGGTTGAGGGTCCACCTGACGATGCAGGGGGCACAGGTTTGTGCCCCGGTCCGGGAGGATCCCGCATGCCGCGGAGCGGCTGGGCCCGTGAGCCATGGCCGCTGAACCTGCGCGTCCAGAGCCTGTGCTCCGCAACAGGAGAGGCCACAACGGTGAGAGGCCCGCGTACTGCAAAAAAAAAAAAAGAAAAAAAATGAGGGGGTTGGTAGAGACAGTCAATAAGCTCTTTTCTAGCTGCCCCCCTCAAAACACTCATGGGAGGCTCAACCACTGGGGCGGGGTCAGTGGGGGAACCTCTTTGAAGATGAGCCGTGGGTCAGGGTTTGTTTTCCTCTCCAGCTGGAGGCGAAGGAGGAAGCGGTGTGTGGATCCGGCTAGGTGCGTAGTCGGTCATCAGAAGTGCCTGCCCCTTCCCCAACTAGATGACCAGAGGCCCTGACAAGTTCCGCTAATTTACAAACACACATTCGCACCCCTACAACGCACGGGCTTCTGAAAATGTGCAGGTAAGTCAAATTTTTGTAAATCAAATTCTATTCAATGTGGTTTGGTTGCTTTACTGTTTAAAGCAGCCCTGTTGCAAAACCTCTTGTGAAGTAAATAGCTCTCCCTCCATAAATACCAACGTTCATATTCAGGCTTTCAAAGTATGGGAGCCCCATCTGTTCAAATGTGTCTGTGTGTGTATGTCCCTGGGTGTGTGTGTGTGTGCCTTTGTGCGTGTGTGCGCGTTGGCATTCACTCTGGCACATAAAAGGATCCATGAATGCAAATTGTTTCTTTCTCTCCACGGCTTTGTTGTGATATGTTGCTGGAAAAAGACACACTGTTCCAGCAAAGGGCAGCCCTTGAGTGGCTCAGATCTCTATCTGAGCTTGCAGCCTATCCTTCCTGGCGTCTGACTGCGACTCCCCAGGGGCATACCCATAGGGCGGCCACCTCGGGGCGAGGCACAAAGGGAACTTAATCATTTGGGAAACATGAAAAACCTGCCTTAGCCTGGCATGGGACAGGGAAGGAGAGGCAGATGTGGGAGAAGGGGGTGACTGGGGATCCTCCTGGAATTCGTTCACCAGATTGCATTCTACAATCAATTATTCATCAGAGGACATCCAGGGAGCCACTGCTGTTTGCTTCCTGTTTGTCCGCAAGACCAGCACGGTGGCCCTAACGGTTGTGTATTTCCGTGCCTGGAAGAGTGGCCTGACTTCCCCTGGCAAATTCACGCCGCCTCCCTCCGCATGGCCCCTTGTCTCACGACCCCACACCGCTGAACTCTGTGCGGAGAAGCGTCCCCCTTGCTCCCCAGCCTTCCGCAAGCTAGAGCAGGGGCCAGCCGAGGAGACTCTGGAAAGCCTCTTCATCATTTATTTATGGTCCCTGGCCTCATCCCTGAAATAATTAGGGCTGGATATTTTCATATCATGCAGTTAATTGCCATCTGCGCTGCTTAACAAGTCAGGCCACTGGGTGGCGATCCTGGAGGCCCAGGAGGACGCTAGATGGCTGGCGTTGGCTGCTGCGGCCTGGGGGCAGGGAGGGGGAAAGGCTGTGGGCTGTGGGCGGGGCGGGGGCTCAGGTTCAGGGGAAAGTGGTAAGAACCTGCTTCTCCTCTGGGAGGAGAGGGAGACAGATCCTGGCAGAAAGCTAGGTTCTCACCACAACAGACACCCCAGGAACTATCTTAAGAGCGTGAAGATTTCAGATCAGAAGCCCAGTGTTCTAGCCCTTCTGGTTCCCCAGAAGAGGGGTCTTCTTTGGGATCCCCGAGTCTGTGTGATTTGTTGAGGGAGTGCTCTCAGGAGAAGCTGTGAGGGAGTGAGGGGAGCAGGAGAAGAATCTAGGCCAAGAAGTCACTTCAGGTGAGGCTAAGCCACGGCTTGACCCACGAGGAGCTCTGGAGCCGAATGGCATGTGGAGTTGTCCCACCTTAAGACAAGGGGGCTGCCTTTAGTCCCTACCCAGTGTCATTAGCCAAGGGCTGTTCCCAGGGCAGGGGCATATGATGGAGGCCTTAACCTCCTGGCTGTCTCCCAGGGAAGTGTCTCCTGTTGGCTAAGGACAACCTGCTGGACAAGGGCACATGGTAAGCCATTAGCAGCCATCACTGCAGCAGCTTGGGGCAGGTGCCTGACAGGTGAAGGAGATGTGGGTGGGGCACCAGGGGCGTCTGATACATCCTTCCATGCTGAGGCTTGGGCCAGCCGCTCTGAGGTCCAGTACCCTCCCATGTGGAAGAGGATTGCTGTCTTGTAGTGCAGAAGGGTAGCAAATTGATGGAGCGTGTTGGAAGGCATCTTTTAGCTGTGATGTGCTCTGTAAATACCCAATAGTATTACTGCACATAACCCCTGCTGTTGGGGAAGAAGGGCCCGGATTTAACTTTGCATGGGGCTGGAGTACACAGACCAACGCTTGGCTGGATTTATAAGGCTTCTCTCATCCCCCTCTCCCCTGGCCCGGGCTCCCTCCGTTAGACAAACCTTCCTTTGGGAAGGTATTATCCTTGGGGATAACTTACAAAGTGGAGAGGGTTAATTTCCAGCTCTCATTCATAGATCACAGATACTAGTGTGAGACCGTTTTCAGGCCGTCTTAGGCTAGAGCAAGGGAGAGGCGTGAGGGCCAAGCAGACAGGCTCGGGGTTCCTGCAGCTCGAGGGGGCTGCAGGAGGGCCTCTTCCCATCCTCACCTATTCTGGGGCAGGTTGACATGGAGGCTAGAAAGGGCTGAGCACTCAGGCTGGCGACAGCGGCCCTCTGTCACCAGAGAATAATGAGTTCAACGGCAGCACTCCCTCCCTGCCCTGCTGAGCCCCCTTCTTTCCTGTGCCCCAGCTCGTAGGAAAAGGAGGGGCCCCCGCCAAAGGTGGCCCCTGTGTGATGAGCGAGGTTGCCTCTGTCCAGGGTGCACGCCAGGAGAAGTGATCACTGGGGGAGGCAGGGGAGGGGGCTGGGGGGACAGCCCTCCATTGTGACAGGTCCTAGGGAGACAGGCAGCTCCTGGGAGCCCAGCCAGGCCTGTGGGGCGAGGCAGGGAGGGGCAGCTGGTCAACAGAGCCCTCTGGTGTGCCTGGGGCTGAGTGTGGCCTGGAGACAGCAAGTGTGAACAGCCTCAGGGTCAGAAAGGCTGACTGCTCTCTGTCAGGCCTTCAAGGGAGAGAAAACAATGACATTCTGGTGCCCTTTTCCTCCTCAGGAAGGGACTGCAGTGCCTCAGCCTCCCACATCGCCTCCCTCCCCCGTGCTGGGCCCTGGTTCTTGGGGTGTCCTGCCTTGGTCCCCCCTCGTGATGTCAGATGTCACCCTGCCAAGAGTCCCACCTAGGCTCTTGGGTGTGCCCCATCTCCCAGGGTTGGGGAGGACTGAAAAATCCAGAGAATGCCTGGGCTTGGGGAAAATGCATGTTCGTTGTCATTAGTGGGAATGGGGATTTTTTTCTAGGGAAACAACTCGATTCTACCTTACAGGGCGTGTGTGTGTGTGTGTGTGTGTGTGTGTGTGTGTGTGTGTGTGTGTGTGTGTGTGTGTGTGTGTGTGTGTGTGTGTGTGTGTGTGTGTGTGTGTGTGTGTGTTGGGGCCTAGGACGCACTGTCCCCCAGCTCAAGAATAGATGCCTACATGGAACAGACAGGTCCAGACTCATCAAGGACCAGTCTGACTTAGGAAAGCTTTGGTTTCACTGCTGCCCACCCAGCACGAGGCTGGGCTCTGTGCACCAAGGTGGGTAGGAGAGGTGGGCCAGGCAGAGCCCCTGCCTCAGGGCCCGCAGAGTAGATTTACTCAGAGGAATAATGTGGGGTGGCCGGGGTCAGACCTAGGGGATCAGAGAAGGGAGGCAGTGCAGAGTCCACCAAAGTGGTCAGGGAAGGCTGCATGGAGGAGGTGGGGTTTGAAAGAATTGCAGAACTTGAACTGGGAAAGAAGAGGAAGGAGAGGGTGAATAGGGAGGGCAGCTGTGCCAGCTAAGTACAGGGGCAGGAAGAAGAGAGGGAGCCTGGCTGGAAGAAAATCTTGCCAGAATCATCATCATCATGGAGCCAATACTAACTGAACACCTACTATGTTCCAGGCACCATTCTCAGAGCTTTCCATGTTAACTTATGTAATCCTCACAATGACCCCATGAAGTAGGTACTATTCTTCCCATTTTAGGGAGGAAGAAACTGAGGCCCAGAGAGGTTAAGTAATGGGTACAAGGACATTCAGCCAGTGAGTGACAGCATCAGGATTTAAACCCAAGTAGCCTTGGTCTGGAGCCTCTTCTCCTAATCGGTAAGCCTTTTTATACAAGCTAGCACACACTGAGTGCTTACTATGTGCCAGACACCATCCTGAGCATTTTATTCATGGAAGCCTCACTGTTAAGCCCATTTTACAGACGAGAAAACTGAGACCCAGAAAGTTTCACATGAGATTACTCAAGGTTACACAGAGATCAGTGGAGCCCGCACTGGACCCCAGGCCATCTGAGTCCTTAGTGACCCCATGACCCCTCCACATGGAGCGGGTGGGGAGGTGGTGTGGGTGAAGGCTTTGCCCCCAAGCACTGGGAGCCCTTGGGTGATTTGATCACCGGGAGGATGCACACAGCTGGGTCATTTGTTAATGGGCTGCTTGTTAGGAGTGGGTGGGAGACTCAGCCTAGACACAAGCTTATTATGGACACGGGAAGCCCTTTCTGGAAACTCCACTCACCCAGTAGGTGGGGCGAGTTTTCTAGCTGGGCAGAGAGGCTCTCTCTCCTCTGTCCCCTAACTTGGGCCCCACTTCCTGGGAGCCTTCCGAAGCTGGGGCAGGGGCAGAGCCTGCGTCCTCTGTGGCTCCTGTGGCCTAGTTTCCAGGCAGCCTCCAGGTACTGGGTCCTGGCAGGCAGGTTATAAATATCCCCGAGTGACAGTGAGGCCTTCACTCTGACGCTGACGTGGCTTAAGCTGGATGTGCAGCCTCAAGGTCATCAGCATGGCTGTGGCATCCGCTGCTCTGGGAGGTCTAGTTGAGGCTGGTGCCAAGGTGGCAATGGCAGGGGAGCAGGGCCCTGAGCCCCCAGGTCTGGCCCAGCTCAGAATTTCCTACTATGTGGGCGAAGTTCTTTACTCCTGCTCTTACCTGCTCTGAATCTCCCCCCACTGCCAGCTTCCTCTGCCCTCCCTCCAGCTTGCCCTCAGCAGGTTTTCTTAACCCAGTCTTGGCCCAGAGGCCCTCAAACCACAGGCCTTGGTTAAGGGGATGTGTTGTCAGGTAGGGGAATGGATTGGTGGGCAGATGGGTTGTCAGGTGGGGGATGGGTTATCAGGTGGGGGGATGGGTTGTCAGGGGGGATGGGTTATCAGGTGGGGGGATGGATTGGTGGGGGGATGGGTTGTCAGAGGGGGATGGGTTGCCAGGTGGGGGATGTGTTGTCAGGTGGGGGATGGGTTGTCAGGTGGGGGGGATGGGTTGTTAACTGGAGGCAGTTCCTGGCTTTCTGCCCACCTTCTCTTCAGCCGTACCTCCTTCCCCAGCACCTCTTGTCCCCCACCCCTTTCTGGGTGGAGTTGGCCAGTGCCTCTGTGTTGACCCAGCAAAGTTGTGCCCAGCTCCCTGGGGATCTTGCACGTGTGTGCATGTGTGTGTATGGCCAAGTCTACTCTGTTTATAAAAACAATATTTAGAAATCTCAGAGTCTCACAGCCAGTCGGGACGTAAAGGATAAATTTATTCTGAGACTGAGGCTCGGAGAAGGCACACGATGTGTGGACAGCTAAAGCCCAGGCTTTCTGAACTCTGACTCCCAGCCCAGTGCTCTCCAGGGACAGTCTGCCTTTGGATTTGGGTCCATGTCAAGGGAGCCCCAAGAGGGCCCAGGGACCTAGGTTGGGGCTAAGGGGACCTGGGCTCAAGGAGCTGGGTGTGGGGTGGGGATGGATGGGCTGACGTCACGAGCATGTGACGTCGTGGAGAAGAAGCTGCAGGTGTATGGAGAAACAGCAGCAGAGGCTCTTGGCATGGCCCGGTGGGACCACCAGCTGGACTCAGTGACCCAACTGCTGTGGACACTGGAGGAAAGATGGTAGAAATCCCAGCAGATCCTTTCAAAGACAACCTAGCACTGCCCTTGTTCAGAGACCAAGGGTCCTTCCCTCCTCCAGAGGGTTGAAAGGAATGGGAAAGCAAATCCAGACCACAGCTTACCCGGAGCCTGAGGGCCGAGCTGGGTCAGGTTGCGTAGACAGTTCCAGGACATCCGGGGGAGGATGTAACGCCCCGTGAGCAGCCCCCCTCAAGAAGGCCGAACGCATGTCAGGAACATTTCCTGGGAGCTTGCCCAGGCTGTGCTGGCCCTGCAGGGCTCATCTCCACCATCTCACCACCTCTGGGAAGACCAGAAGCAGGCCAGCCAGGAAGGAGGAGGTGCTGCAGGGGCTCAGGTGGCTCGGAGGTGGGGGCAGGCCCCTGGCCTGGCACGCCTGCCCCACCGAGGCCTGCACCCAAGGCGAAGAGGAGGCTGAAGCTGCCCCCAGGGAGTCAAGTGACTCCCAGCCCCACGTCTGAGCGCACCACTCCCCTGTCCCCAGACACCTCCTCCCCAGTGCAGGGCAGGTGAAGGATTAACGTGGAAGCACAGGGCTCTGCTCCCCACTCTGGCCTGGCTTGATGGGTGCTGGGTGGGCTTCTCCTTCCTCCTTTCAGTTTAAGCTGGTAACTGTCATGCTGCTCCGATATCATCTGTTGACATTTAGGTCCCAACGTTTTCTAAACATGGAAAGGACAAGATTGACCCCAGTTTGTGCTGCAGGGAGGTGGCCACGGAGGAGGGCCTTCCCAGCGGCATGAGGGACACTGGCCTCTCTCGGGCTCCCTTTGAGAGGAGAAGGGAGGAGAGACTTTCTTCACTGGTTGAGGAGACTTAGAGCCGCCCTGGGTTGGTCTGAAGGCAGAGGGGGTACTTGCTGCTACCCCATTCGTGCTCCATCCTCAGCCGGGATCACCACTGCAGCCACCTTTATCTCACAGGTGGCAAATTGGGGACTCATAACCAGGTGCTTGCTTTGGCCAACATAGTGTTTCACGATTTTGAATGTGAATGCTGTGCTAATTCTTTCCGGATCCCATCACTCCGTTATCCAACTTACTACTCTAAACCTTTACTTTACCTGCTTCCTACCTCATGAATGATGCCATTTCCAAACTTCTTGTAAATGCAGATGGCCCTGGGAAAGGGAGAACCTAATTCCCATGAGTTACACCTCGTGGGAACTGATTTTTTCACAGCCATCCTCCAATAACCAGTTGACTAGGGCTCTTGGGGGTTGGGGGTGGGCTGGGCTCATTTTGGAGCCTGGGGCACTGACCTGGACTTGAGCAGGCAGCAGAAGGGAGAGGTGGGCCAGGGCGGGGAAATGTGGGAGGTTCTTGGGAAGCTTCACCATTTTTCCAGGGTGGGTCTCATGGGACGGCTTCCAGCCACCATTTTTTAAGCCCCCACCATGAGCCAGGGATGGTGCTGGATGCCTCAGAGACATTATTTAAGCCAATTATCCCCACATCACAGATGGGAAAACTGAGAATCGGAGAGGAGGAGTCACAGTGGACAGGAAGCCACGGGGGCTTGCTTGCTCTGCACGGCACTGGGGTGACACGTTATCTTCATATGGCAGCGGCCCTTTCACTGATTCATCAAAGGTGGATTCATGGAACGTCCCCTTACTCACCAGGATCCAGGCTGCATACACTCCAGGCCCCTGGCCAGTTCCCAGGCTGACAGGAGAGGCAAGATGAACAAGTTGGAATCATCTAACTCTTGGAATGCGTACTGGAAGACTCCTACACCACTGCCACCAGCAAAACAACCAGCAGCGTTTCCCAAGGGCTCATGGGGCACCAGTCTGTCCTAGGGCTTCCCAGGTGTTAACCCTCTCAGCAGTCCGACCAAGTAGGTACTGTCACCACCTCCATTTTAGACAACTAACTGGTCTCAGAGAGGTTAAGTAATTGACCCAGTGCCACACAGCTAACGAGTACAGGCCAGGGTTTCTTACCACGACATCACCTAACAGAAGTGCGGGAGATTGGATGACCACACGGAGAACCCACTGGCTGCTCGCAACCGGCCCACATGCAAGACAGTTAACGGATACCTGGGGCAGGTAAGTGACTGGCCCAAGTCACTCAGCAAGCAGACAGTAGAGCTGGGTTTTCACCCCGGGTGTCATGCCTCAGAGATTTTGTTCATCCTTTTACCTTTATCTGGGAAGGACTCCTTGGTGATAGGAAGGAGGTGATGAGAAATACATCCTTAGAAATTCTTAGAGGAGGAGGCATCCTTAGAAATTCTCAGCTCCGAGGCAGAGCTTCCATAACTCCGTTTATGAAGTGCTGGGCCTACTGACCTTGGTCTGTTGGAGGGGCTCTGCCAGCAGCCTCCATCCCCCATTTGAGATGCACAGCCTGCCTCTGACTGAGCCGTCTGAGCTTCTCAATCCCCAGGAGTGATTCCGTCTCATGGATGAGAGCCTCCAACATCTGTACCTGTCGGGCGACAAATCCAGACACACACTCCCTGTCTGGTTAGAGATGCCTCAGGCCCTAATAGGCCCATGAACCTGCCTGCTTCGCATAGATCCCTTCAGCTGAAAGCCCCCAAAATAAAAGGAAATGGGGAGCAATTCATGACGGGAAGTTGCCTGCTGATGCGTTTTGAAGGGTCTGGGGTACAGACATGGGGGAGTGGGCAGAAGACAGCTCCCACCACCTGGGTGACGCCTGGGTAGAATAAATGACCACCTGGTGCAAGGCAAGGGGTCCCATGCCCTCCAATCCCCGGTCCCTATTAGGTGCTTGAAATCCCAGCACAAGTATCTTCCACCTCTGGGGAGGCCAGCGGGGAGTGTTCTTGTCTTTTATGGCCCTGCACCAAGCTAGGCAGGGAGGAAACACGGGCAGCTGATGGGCAGAAGTATCCTGAGAGCGGGTTGGCAATGTGATGTGTGCACAGCCAGACTGCCCTGCTCCATGCCTTCAGGTCCTATTCTTCTCCCTCACTTTGGTAACTGTTTTGCCAGCAAACACACCTGGGGAAGGAACACCCCTGCCATTCCCATCCATTAGCCCTTCTCCAGCTCGACTGGACAGCTCCCAGGCAGGTGAGCTACAGGTGGAAAGACGCCAAGGGTCCATCTTCCCTGCTTCCCAGCAGGGCTCTGCCGTGCCTGGATTCGGCCGCTTCATCCTTACTGACTGTCTGATCACAGGTGCCTCAGCTCCCCTGCAATACCTTCACATACCATCCACGGTGATGGATGATGGGACACATTCACATCTGTTCCCCAGGGCAGTACCTTCCTGAGTGCAGGAAGCGTGTGTGCTGTACTCCTTTGGCCCTCCATGCGCTGAACACTGGAATACATGTCGGGGATTAATTCAGTGAGTGGTCGCTCTGCTCACTGCTGCTCTCCACTCCTGCACTCAGCCACCCCTCAGCACCACTTGAGGACTTCGGCATGCTTTCTGGTCACCCACAGCTCTTGAACACCCTTGCCCTGTTTGGGAATTTCCCACTCTGGGAGTCCTACCTCTCGGGGTGAGAAACCAGACTTTCTTCCCAGCCTCTGCGACATCCAGGACACAGGCGTGGACCTGGACTCTGCCAAAGGGACGCCCCTGCAGGAGGCATCGGCTTGAGACAAGCATGCAGGTACAGGTGCCACACAGTGGCTGTTTCCTGGTCAGAGCCGAGGCAGAGCCATCTGGCTTTGGGGGAAGCAATGGTGGAGGTCCAGGACCCAGCACCTTGAATCAGCACCATAATACATGTGCCCAGTCGTGCAGCTGTGGGGTCTTAGTGAGAGCATAGCCGAGGGGTGGGTTGGGCATCATTCCTGACTGTGTGGCTTCCCCCAGAGTCTGAGTCTGGCTCCCCCAAAGATTTGATATCTTCTTTTTCTGCTTAAACTAACCAGAGTAGATTTGCAAACTCCCGGACTGATACAGCACTCCCTGGAGTAGGTCTGAGGTCTGTGTCAATAGTGTGTGAGGGGGTGTGTGTACACACATGCATGCACAGCGCTGGGTGACATACAGCTCCTGCCCTCAAGCTTACAAGCTAAAAAGTAATGGTGGTGATGACAGTGAAACTGTGTGTTGACAGGAAGGCAGCACAGTCCGAGCAGGAGGAGGTGGGTGACTGTGACCAGGACTCAGCGGAACTCTGCAGGGCAACCTGCAGGGCTGCCCATCTGGAAATGAACGGAAGTGGGGGTGATTGGGACAGAGATGCCGTAGTACCTACAGCAGGAGCCGGGACACTGGGCCGCCAGCTGCCTCCCTCAAACAGGACTCGGTCCCACCAGAAGACTCCTTCCCAGCTCCCAGGTCCAGACTCTCTGGTGGATGCAGCTGTGCCTGCTGCCCACAGAGCTGCTCCCCCAGGTGCTCAGCCAGGCCTTTGCCCTCATCAGGGAGCTGAGCAGGGATGTAGGACCCAGGACTTTCAGGGAACGTGGCTGCCATTCCCCTCCACATGCTCAACTCAGGGTCCCAGTGGACAGAGTTCCCTTGGTGGCCTCTCAGTGAAGCACCATAATTACCCATCATGGGCTCTCCCTGCCCTGAAACACGTGCCTGATGAGGCCCCTCCCTGCCTCTCCCACCCCCGCCTCCACAGTCTCCCTGTCCCCTCTTACCTCCGTCTCTCTAGCCTCCCCTGCACGTATCCCACACCAGCCCCCCTTTCTCCCTCCCCTTTCTTCCCTTTCTCCCTTCCCGCTCCCCCACCTCTCTTAGCTACTTGTCCACCACCTACGTTCTCTCCACCTTGACCCCCAACCTCTCCTCCCCTTCCCTCGCCCGCCATCCTTTCCCGGGAGCCCTGCCGGCCTCACCTGCCTCTCCTGTGGTCCGGCTCTGTGAATTCTAGGGCAGACGGCACAGCAAGTCGAATTGGCCTCCCCTTCTCCTTGCAGGAGACATATCACAGTCCTCAGGGGACGTATCAAACTCTCCCATGTGCTGGGGAACCTGACAGTGTAGGATGGACAGTTCAAGGGAAGGAAGAGAGGGGAACAGTGGACGCTGGGAGATCCAACTCCAGGAAGCCCGGTCCCTCTCCTCCAGGACAGGGAGCAGGGATTCCAGTGTAGAGGCCGGGGGACAAGGGCCAAGACGGGCTGTGCGGAGAGGCTCCCACTCTTGACTCAGGGCGTGTCTGCCTCGCTCTTTCTCTTTCCATCTCTCTGTCCTCTGCTTCTGTCTCTCTGTCTCTGAGCCTCTCTTGTATCTCTGGCTCTGTGCAGTGTAGAGGGTGAGTTGGAATAACTTCTCAGCATTAACCGCTGCTTCTGTGCAGGAGAACGTTATCTTAATTGAGTCTCAGCTCGTTCACAGCCACTCCACCGTCATAAATAATGGATGTGCAAATGGACTGTAAACCAGAAGGACTCAACAATGCCACGATGCGATTGCCACCAGCCTCTGCCTTCTGCAAGGAACCCAGCATCCCTCTTAATAATGCATGGTCCAAGCCTGCCACAGCCAGATGCCCAGAGTTTCCCCATGAGGCGCCATGTTATGCTGTGGACCAAAGTGAAGCCGTGCAGAATTGGAACATTGCCCCCCACCAGATCCTTCCAGGGTGCGGTCAGTGAGTGCCCCACAGAGCAATATAAATGGCTCAGGTCTTCAGACCACCTTGTTTATGACAACCTCATTGAAACACTGAAACTGACCCCTACTCTCTCTCCTCCTTGCACCAGCAGATGGTCTTTTGGTTTGTGGCTTTAAACCTGGGGTATAAATCCTGTGACTGTCCGCTCACTAGGCCCCTGATGACCGCACCACTCTGTGTGTAGAGCAAGCTGCTGTTTAGGGGATCTGAAGCTACTTAACACACTTGTACTGTTTGCAGAGCCTCCCTCTGTTTGCAGAGCCTGCCAACAATTGCAGGATGAAGGTTATTTGCAGACCAATGCTGTTGGCTTACTTCTGGCCCCAGGATTCACAGTCAGTGCCTCTGCTCCCACGTAGAGGATTCCCAAATCCCAGCTCCCACCGCGCTCCCCTCTCTCTGGCTGCTCTGCCTGCCCCCAGGGTCTTCAACTGTGACCCATGGACCACCCATGTCAAAGTATCCCTCACCCACCGTCCCCCTGTGTTACAGCTGTGCTCAGAAATGTTCCCTGATAATGGCTCTGAAAAATGAACTTCAGACCTTGACGTTTCTGGGGTGGAGGTGTGAGGGGAGGGACCCGCAGTGCTGCTGAACGGTGACTGGTGGGCGGTGTTCTCAAGGCCCGGGGGCTTGCTTTTCAAGCTCTGGACAAACACAAGGTATTAATAAACCTCAGTGTCTGCTTTCTTCTAACACATTCTTGTTGGTTTTGTTTTGGATGGCTGTGGGGTGGATGATGGGAAGCAAGCTGTGGTTGTTTAGTGGTTTTTAACTTTAATAGCTTTGGTAATGTAGCTAAAGCCTGTTCAACTTCTGCTGTTACTGGTACCCAAATGCTTCAGGCAAATCATTCCCTGGTCTTCTGGTTCTCTCCCCAATGGGCCAAACTGGAAGCACACAGGTCCCTGAGATATTTGAGGTCCTCTGAGGGCCAGGGGATGGCCCCTCTGTGACCAGAGTCAAAAGGGATCGCTTTGTTCAGTGATGGCTGATCTGAGCCTCCTGACGGGATAGGCTTCCCTTGGTTCCCCTCAAGGCCCACGGGCTCATGGGTCATAGACAGGTTTTGAAATTGCCGCCACACTGATTAATGATGTTTCTAATAACAGCACTCGTGCCACCTGTGCAGGAAACCGCATTGTCACAAACGTTACAGCACGAAATGCTCACGAAACAGTCGAGGACAGTGAACTTCAGAGGCGTGTAATGACTTCTCCAAAGGGCAAGCCTCAAGCCTGCCAACTCCACACTCAGTGTTCTGTCTGTGCTGGGGGCTCCTATTCCGGTTCTGCCCTCCTGGAGCCTTTGCTCTAGCTGGAGAGGAGACAGGCAAGCGGGTCAAAATAAAATAAACGAAAAGGGCACTGCTTGGTTGTGAGAAGTGACAAGAGGGAAATAGAGGATGAGGGGACACTGAGAGATGGGTGGGAGGTGGGGAAGGTCCCCACCCCCAGTGTAGGTGACGTGAAAGAGAATCTCCCTCCTCCATCAGACTGCAAGCTCCCTGAGGGAAGATGCTGTGTCTCCCCCATCAGACTTGGAGATCCGAAAGGGAAGGCACTGTAAATCCTGCACTGGGTCTAGTAGGTGCCATGGTGGGTTAGGGATATTCAGCCACTCTGTTGTCTTGAAATATTGACGAGTCTGAAACGTTCTTTAATTTGGGGTCCTTCACTCAGTTGTTTAACAAATACCTTCCCACTCTTGGCATGTCTGGCCTCAAAACCCTGATCTTTCCTACCCTTCCAAAAAGGGTTCCATCCCTTTTCAGTCCTACAGTTTCTTCCCCAGCATCATATTCTTAGAATAAAGAATATGGGCTAAAGCTAGACAGACTTCCATGCCCTCTGGCCTCTCAGCCCAGTGCCCCCTCCTCCCACCCACAAGCACCATGCTTTAGAAAGCTCCAGCATCCTGGCCCATTTCCCCTTCACAGCTGAGCATGTAACCAAAATCGACTGTTGTAATGGCAAACTAAATGATGCCCTAATACCCAGATCCATCTTCCTATAAAATAACTCATTATTCAGGCTCCAGTTGCAGGGGATGGAATTAAGACAAGAACAGTTAAAGGAGGAACTGCAGCACCAGGTAGCATTCGGGAAACGCAGGGGAGGTGCAGGCAGGGAGGACGTGAGGGAGTGGGCTGGGCCTGCAGGGAGGGCCCCAGGCTGGGCTTTGGGGGAAGGAGTGTCCAGTCAACCATTCCCCGCTTCTCCTTGAGAGGAAAAGGGGTGCCACCTTTGCAGTAAAAATAAACAGGCGGAGCCAGCTACAAGCTACAGGGTTCCCATAGGAGTCACTTTGTTTCTGTCTGCAGTGCCGAGGCCAGAACAGGTGGCCCTGAGCAGACAGCGAGCCCCAGAGAAAAGGGCAGGTCCACGACTCCTGGCACGAGGCTTAATCTCAGAGAAGGGACTGGGACCTCTAAAGATCACTCCAGGGAGAACAATGAAAACAGCCTTTATGCACATGGGAGCCAGTAGAGGAGAGAATGTGGGTGGAGGAGAGGTGACCTTGCCCACATGAGCGGTGGAGACAAGACCTTGTCTGGGAACCCCTGGACACAAGGGGTCAGCCTTCCTCCCCACCGCCCTCTGTTCTTATGTTGGCGGGACAGGAGCCAGAGGTCACGAGGGTCTCCAGAGAAACCAGAAGTGGTGATGTTGGAGCAACCCTTCCCTCCTGATACAATTCATTCATTCATTCATTCATTTATTCATTCAACAAACACCCCATGGTCTCCCACTACATGTCCACCAGTCTGCCTCTGGGGATGCCACAGGGAAAAGAACATTGGGCAGGGAGTCGGGAAGCCCGGGTTCAATTCCCAGCTCTGGGACAAACTGGCCGTGTGACCGTGAGACAGTGTCCTCTGTTCTCTGGACCTTGGTGTCCTCATGTGAAAAGTGAGGAGGTTGGAGCAGAGAGGGGGCAGCGGGGTCCCATCCAGCCCTGACGCCTGGGTGTCCGCACGGCTGAGAGGGGGCAGGCTCTTCACAGCAAGCCTGAGCCTCTGTGGGAGTTTGGAGCAGGAAGAGGGTGCACTTTGGGGCGGGAAGCCCAGGAAAAGGGTGCCAGTGCCAGTTGGAAGCTGGAGCAGGAAAGGCTGATAAAGAAAGAAAGAGCAAGAGAGAGTGTATGAGATGGAAAGAGAGAGAAGGATGGTGGAATGAACGACAGAGAGACAGACAGACAGAGAGACAGAAAGAAAGCCAAAGAGAGAGACAGAGGGAGACAGAGGGAGAAGGAGAGAGAATGGGAGAGAAGCTCATCTGAAAAATGAGGAAATAACTTGGCTCCACTAAGGTCTATTCAACACATTCTTAGTGGAGTATCTTCCACTTGCCAGGTACCATCCTAAGTACAGAGGAACAAAGACTAATAAGACAGTTGCCGCCTGCCATCAAAGAACCATCAATGATCATATGATAATGTGGAAAGTGAGCAAAATGGCAAAATGTTGACCACGTCAGAGTCTCTCTTGCAAGAGGAATTTAATCTGGAATTCATGGACAATAGTAATAGCTAACCCTTATTCTGGGTTCTTACTGACTAACACAATCTTTACAGTAACCTTATGAGGCAGGTATAAACTATCACCTCTTTTATAGGTGAGGAAACTGAGACACAGAGAGGTTAAGCAATTTTCCCAAGGTTGTGCAGTCCGTAAGTGGTACAGCCAGGATTCGAACCAGAGCAGCCTGGTCTCCCAGCCTGTGCTTCACCATCACCCTCTACGGACAGGCTAGGAAGCTTGGTGTGGAAAAATAGAAAGTGCCCTCCTCCAGCCTCAGGCAAGGTGGAAGCAGCTCACCTCCTACCAGGCAGCTTCGCCCCAAAGAGGACTGATTCTTTCCCCTGCATCTGCTTTGTGTGACAATAAGGAGAAGTCTGGTGCTTTATACATAAATGCGCCTCACAGGAGAAGAAGAAAGGAACAGAGCTTTGCCAAGGCAAGCTCTGATTCTTCGAGTCAGGACCAGCCCATGGCAAGACTGGAAATCATGTCAGCTTTTCTCTGATGTTTTCCAAGCTGTCTCTAAGTGGTGGCAGAGTCTGTGACTGTGGAGTAATGATTCATTCTCTTTGAAACTCAGTCTCCGCATCTGTAAAGTGAGCAGACGGAATTATATCCACACACTCTTCATTGTGTCCCAGACCCCTTTTCCCTTCCACTGTGTCTCTCTTGTCCTTCATTCGTATCAGACATCACATCCATCAGTGTTGTATCAGAAACTGGTTCAGGCAGTGGGCCTGGCAGGCAAGCAGTTCCCATCACCCAGATCAAGAAACAGGTAAGGGCTTCCCTGGTGGCGCAGTGGTTGAGAGTCCGTCTGCCGATGCAGGGGACACGGGTTTGTGCCCCGGTCCGGGAAGATCCCACACGCCGCGGAGCGGCTGGGCCCGTGAGCCATGGCCGCTGAGCCTGCGCGTCCAGAGCCTGTGTTCTGCAACGGGAGAGGCCACAACAGTGAGAGCCCCGCGTACCGCAAAAAAAAAAAAAAAAAAAGAAACAGGTAAATGGCTGTATCTTCATCAATTAGGAATCAATTCAACTACCTATATCTGAAAGATACAAAATAATAGTAGCTAAAACAAGACAAAAGCTTATTGATATTGTAAAAGAAATTCATAGATGAGCTAACCACACAAACAGGGTGGATCTTCAGTGTCAGGGACCTGGGCTCCTTCCAGTTGGTGTTTCTCCTATACTCTGCATGTGAGTGCCACCTCATGGTCCAAAATGTCTGCTAGAGCTCCAGCCTTTGCATTCGTATTCCAACTAGTAAGTAAGAGAAAAAAAATTAAGAAAATTGTGCCTTCTCTTTTTTAGGAAGGCTTCACAGAAAACCCACACAACACTTCTACTTAGATTTCATTAGCCAGAATCTAGTCATATGGACATACGTGACTACTAGGGAGGATGGGAGTATAGTTTTATATGTAAGCTGAGTTTTAAGCCCTGTACTCAACTAGGGATTTGTTGCTACAAAAGAGGGGGGAAATGGATATTTTGTAGACACTTAGCAGTCTTGGCCATTTTCTCTTGACTTTAAATATGCTGATATCCAGGACGATAGAAATTACCATCCGGGAGGTGGGGTCCTGGCATAAGCATCTAAGGACAGGAACCCAAGTTTCTAGAATTGTCTAAACTGGGGGAAGCGGAAGATGTGGTCAATGGCATGAGGCAGGAGCTCCAAGCGTGTGACATGATAGCCAAGCTGCCCGCCAGGACTCTCCAACTTCTGTGCCCTGGGCCTGAGGCAGGCCCAAACCTCAGGGGCTAAGTTCCCCAGCTGTGGGGTTTGGGAGACAGGACACAGGGAGCAAGGCAGCTCGTTACATCAGGCACGTGGCCTGGGAGAGAGGGGACAAACTGAAAGTGTCAGGTGCCTGGACGAAAGACAGGAATGTCTGGACTCCTTATCAGGCACAGAGGCTGACTCAGCCCCAGGGTGGGTCGCCGCAGAAGGCAGAGCTGGGCCATTCCTGAGGAAGGGGAGGAGGGGCATCCTGGGAGCTGGCTAATAGCAAGCCCCACCCCCTGCAATGGAAATGGTATTCTAAACAGAGCAAAGCTTGGGAGGCAAAACAAAGCTATTCCGCTGAATAAATGTTCTACATTAAAGCAGCCAGAGTAGTGATGAATTAAACATCAGGTCTGAATGAAGGGAAAAGGCCGTGATTTATAGTTGCTTCAGGCAGGAGGCAGCCTGGGAGAGAGGTTGTGGCTCCATTAGGGACCAGGTTTCCCCACAGAGCTGCGGAAGCACGGAGAGGAGATGTGGGGCTGCCTTCAGGGTGGGGAGACTGGGATGGAGTCTTCTAGCAAAGCAGGCAGCCTGGGGAAATGAAAGGAACGTGCTCAGGCAGCCAGGAGGCCCAGCTGCATCTTAGCTTTGTGTGACCTTGGCTAAGTCACTTGGTGTCTCTCACTTCCTTGGCCCACCTGTCTGATGGAGAAGATGACACCTGTCTCCTCTCACTCGGTTCTTGGGAGGACAAAGGGTTTTGTGAACGTGATGTGCTGTCATTACTTCTTGGTCCCAGCATCGCTGCGAAGGCCGTGATGACACCCATGCTGAGCGTCCTGGTTTCCCTTAGGTGGTCAGCGTTTGAGGGGGTGGAAGGCAGTAAGGGAAAGAACAAGATGTGTCGGCAAGTGCTGGGAAATGCTGCTTAGGAGGCGCCCGTCAGAGCAGCTTCGAGGACTCAGACGGGCTCACCTTCCTGCCGGCAGTGGGGTGTAGTGGTTGAGACCCTGGGGGCCTGGCTTGGAGTCCCAGCTCACCTACATGTTAGCATGTGACCTCAGGCAAGTTAGGAAACTTCTCCGCACTTCAGTTTCTTCCTTGTAAGGTCAGTATAGTCATGGTACCTCATTGCGCAGTGTCCTTGTGAGGATTAAATGAGTTAATACAAGTAAAACCCTTGCAGTGTTGCCTGGCACGTAGACGCTTCTCTGTAATTGCTAGCCCTTATTAAGTTTCTAATACTGAGCACATCAACGAAACGTCTAGAAAAGAAGCCACGGACTGGCTTTACAGGCTCCAGAACACTGCCAAAGCCATGCTACTCATACTTTGCTCTGCACAGGAGTCCCTTGGGGATCTTGTTAAGTTGCAGGTTCTGATTCAGCAGGTCTGCGGTGAGGCCTGAGATTCTGCATTC
The DNA here is from genome assembly GCF_059928025.1 of Delphinapterus leucas. Classification (NCBI taxonomy): domain Eukaryota; kingdom Metazoa; phylum Chordata; class Mammalia; order Artiodactyla; family Monodontidae; genus Delphinapterus; species Delphinapterus leucas. The sequence continues at coordinate 34,884,863 of NC_143138.1, forward strand.
CTAACTAGTGCCCAGGGAAGCTGGGACCACACGTTGAGTAGCGAGAGGCTAAGGGATGCTCCTGGTTGAATCCCCACGACTCATGCCTCCTCAGGTCCGGATGTAGGGCTATTTCAGGAGGCTGTTGGGTCAGCAGGTCTGCACTGCTGCACTCCACCCCCATCTCCCGCCTGAAAGCTGTCTTCCTGAAAGAAGAAATCATCGATATACATGAGGGATGAGTCTTAATTTTCAGCTGACAGGACTTTATCAGCTCACAGAAAACCACCCAAAAAGCTCAGGCAATCTGTCTCGCTGGGATATTCCTGATCTATTGCAAATGACACAGAAATCCATTCCTAAAAATTCCCAGCAGCTGACGATGGTGCTGAGGCTGATGGGAGAAAAGTGGTGAGTGGGCAGGTGTAGCTGTGGGCAAGTCCCCGCTGGACGCCTGGATCCTGGGGTGCTGACAACCCTGTCTCTTGTGGGCTGTGTGCCTGGGGCAACCAACCTTCCCTGAGCCCGTCTTCCTCAGCGGTAAGTGGGGACCACAAGAGCCCCTGCTTTATAGGGCAGTGTGTACGGGTATGAAAAGTTGTCCAAGACTGACGGTTAAGTGAAGAAAGCAAATTGCAGAAACAATTATTTTAATTTTAATTCCATTAAAAATGGACAATAATATATATTTGCAAACTCATGCAAAAGTCTAGAAGAAAATATACCCCAAGCAGTAGTTATCTTGGGGAGGGAGAGGAGGGATTAGGGGGGCCTTTTACTGTCAATATTGTGAATTTCTATATTGTTTGATTTTTCTTAAAAATGAGCATGCATTACTTTTATAGTCAGAAAACGCCCATTTAAAAAAAAATCTGCTCACAAATGGCCATGCTTATAGGCCACTGTGGAGAGAGAACATTTGGCACTGTCCCTTCTTCTGGCCAGCACAGACCATAGGATCTAGGGTCTTCTGGAAGGGCTGGATGAGAGTTTTGCCTTGTCACTTACTAGCTGTCAAACTTGGGCAGGTTCCTACATCTACGGAGCCTTAGGTTCCTTATCAGCAAACTGAAAATGCTAATAACACCGAAACCGGGAGGTCAGCCTCCCGAGCACCAGCGAGGACAGACTGACACCACTCCCCGGCCCCAGGAGGAAGAGGAGGGTCTGGGAACCCCACTAAGCTCAACACAGTTGGAGGAAAGGAACAGATCGTGTTGCACAGACTATGGCATAGCTCTAATTACCCTACAGTCCAGCATGAAAACTTTCATGCCTCTGAGCCTCTGCTCATGCTGTCCCGGCTCCCTGGGCTGCCCTCCCCTCCTTCACCAGGCTACTTCTTGCACACCCTTCAAGACTTGGCTTCTCCAGGAATCTTCCCTGAGCCCCCTGCTGCAGCTGGGGGTGGGCAGGGGGCCCTCTTAGGTGTTCCCTCAAAAGGCTACATTTCTGTATCTCCCTAGGCTACCCGTCTGCATAGTAATTAGTTTCCTTGTTTGTTTCCTTTTTAGGACTGAGAAGTGGGCAGGTGTGGGTCTCATTCCCTTTTTAATCCCTGGCATCTGGCACAGGGCCCGGCACGTATTTTTATCTATCTTTCAGCCTTTTACACCTTTTGATTTAAGCCCCTTAGAATATCCTGGTATTTCCTAGTTGTGCCAATGTGAATCCTTCTGTCCTCTAAGGAAGGGGGAATAGGAGAGGGCCAGATTGCTAGGGTGGTGATGGCATGGTGCCCTCTTGTGGCCATGTGCAGGGGCGGCTGCAGCATTAGGGCAGGGGAAAGGGTAGGGGTCAGGTGGGACTGGGGCGCTCTGTAAGACCAATGACGGTCCCTAGGAGCAAGTAAGTGAGTGGGGGGAGGGAGGTCGTTGTATTAGCCCTTTCTGCCTCCGTAGACCCAAATAGGGCCTGTGGTTTGGCTTAAAAGCATTAGCAAAGCAAGAGGAAGCCCAGAGACTGTCCCCCTGTGGAGAGAAAGAGGCAGCCACGTGGAGGTGCCTCAGGGCGGTGCTGAGAGCAGGAAGGTGGAGCAAAGATCCCACGGTGCATTGCTGGGAGAGGGACCGAGTGTCTCCTGCTCTGACGTTGCCGTAGGCCTGAGAAGAACAGAGAGGCCCTTCAGCTAGGGGAACTGGATCCGTTTTCTCTTGCAGGAAAATCATGTTCGAAAGCTCCTTGCTCCTCCCAGCACCCTTCCAGTCCTGACATCCAGGGATACGTGGGGCTTCCTCACTTCTCCGTGACCCTTTCTCTAAAGCCTGTCCCAGGGCTATGGTTAGTTACAATATGTGATCTGCTCCAACGGATATAAGACATTTCCTAGGGCCATAGCCATGCAGGATAAAACCGAGGCGGAAAGTGTCAAATACCAAGCTGCTGAAACAATGCTCTTTCTCCACGCCATGTGAGGAATTTCCAAACCCACAGAAGTCATCTGGTCCAGCCCCCTGCCTCAGATCCATAAACCAGAGTAGGCAGACGCTGGTCAGTCTCCTCTTCTTTCTTGTCATGTGACACCAGTGGCATTATCAGACCTCTCTCGTCTTTCCTCTAGGACCTCACATTTCCCGGTCGTCCTTTGTGCCTGGCCCTTTATGGGACCAGGGAGGGGCCCACTGAGGTGTGCTGAGAAGAGGGATCGCCAAGGGAGGCGATGACTTCACCAGAAGCCCAACCACGTCCTCCAACGTATCACTCCCTTTTCACTGAGGTTCGCTGACTGAAGTCTAACTTGAGTCTTTCTTGCTTTATGAACCCAGGTCCCCTAGTTCTGCCCCCCTGAGCTAGAGAGGTGCCCATTAACCTCCACCTTCCTCCCCCAGCCCCATTTAACTCCCACCCACCCTCTAGGCTTTTCCTACAAGTTCTATTTTTTCCCCAACTTTTCATCATTTCTCCTATTGGCTCTGGCTCCCCTCCAGAACCTCCAAATCCTTCTTAAATGTGACAGCTAAAATAAGATGCCGGGAGAAGGCCAAGTGCAGTGGGATGATCGCACCCTGTCTTGCATGTGCTGCTTCCTCCTTCCTGGGCCCCGTCCCAGTGGTGGAGGCTGGCCCTTCACTGAAGATATTAACAGGCTTGTGGTCCCCTGCGATCCTGGGCCCCCTTGGGTTTTCTTCTTGCCTCCCCCTGGATTGCCGGGGCTTGGGCTTAACTTCTGAAAGCCTTGCCTTGTATTTCACCTGTCCTGAATGGATTGTTTTTCTAATCCATCCAGCTTCTCCTGAGTTATATTCTGGCTCCCTTCGACTGAGTGTTTTCCTTCTAGTGCTCCAGTGTAAGCCAAGTTCTAGTTCTGGTCTTGCTTTTATTCATTTTTTTATTCACTTATCCATTTAGTCTACAGCTACTTTTCCCCTTTGCACCATCCACTCTGCTAGCTTGAGGATAATGTCATGCCTAAGGCAGTCCCTGGCCTCCGTGGAGACCAGAGTCTCAACGAGGACCACTGAAATGGAACCAGGGCTGCCCTTGTGGAAAGCCTGCAGAAGCATGTAAGAGGGGGCCTGATATAATGGGAGGACTTGTTATAGCATATAGCAACTGTATCGCAGTAATGTCAAGTATGCTGTGGCTTAAAAAAAAAAATCAGAAAACAAACAAACAAAAACCCCTCGAAATCTCAGTATCTTAATGCAATAAAGATTTTCTCACACACACATTCCATTGTAGGTTGTGTGACTCCCTGGGGCAGCCATCCTCTCTACAGGGATCATGGCTGCTTCTATCTTGTGGTGAAGTGTTCAATACGTGCCAGCTTCCAGGTGACTGTGGCAGAAAGAGAAGAACCGGGAACCTCACACCTGATTTTAAGTGCCTTGGATTGGAAGAGACCCACAAGGCTCCTGCCCACACGCCATTGGCTGGTTCTGGTCACGTGGCCCCAGCTTAGGTGCAGGGGAGCCTGGGAGACACAGCCTTGCCGTGTGCTCAGACAGAGGACACAGACCGGTGAACACGCAGCGTTGTCTCTCCCGCAGGGACTCACGTGGCCGGAGCCCAGAAAGAGAAGCTCGGTGAGTCAGCATCACCACAGTCAACCCTTTCTTGTCAGCCACCTGCCTTCAAAGCAGGTCTTGGTTGGTCCTAAAGAAGAGGGCCAGAGCCAGAGGCCTGCTATGTCCCACCCAGGGAAGGCCCATGATGGGGCCCCAGCCTTGCGGCCATCAGCGTAGGCCTTGGCCCAAACCCGAACTAGCCGTGGGGTCTTGGCTAAGTGGCCTCTCAGCCGGTACAGGGTGGTCTGGCGATCCCACTGTGTTGGTCTCGCGCCTGTTGTCCTCTGTCCTCTCCCTGCCCTTTATCTGCCTTCCGCAGACTCTGAGTCAGCTGAGTTTCATCTCCCCAGCAGGGAGCACAGGATCAGGAAGGAAGCAGCCGGGTCTGGGTCCCTCTCTCCCTGCCTGGGGCAGCTATGGCCCAGCTCTGGCTCTAGAGGCCATCTGGTCCCAGCTGTCCCGGTGGCTCCAGCTCCCAGGCTTTGCCAACACCCCCTCTCCCTTCTCTCTCTCTCTCTCTCCCTCTCTCTCTCTCTCTCTCTCTCTCCCCGACCTGAGAACTGGCAGTGGCTTCTCAAGGTTGCTAATTTCTAAGTTACTCTGGTGCCCTATCTGGCTGACTCCTCCAACATCTGCATGACCAGGCGCCTGCGTTACATTCCCTCCATTGTGTACTTGAATCTATTTGTTCTCCTGTTTAGATCCTGACTTATACTCCATCTACTTGGCAGGAACCTGGCTAGGTTGGGGGCAGGGGAGGGAAGGGAGTGGGTGTTAAATGAGATAGCATGAAAAATAGAAATCAAGGACAAATGATGGGCCTATCCCCTCTTTGTGGTCTCCAACATAGACCTTTGCCCTCCCAAAGGCTGTGTCCTCCAAACTGGTCCCAGGCAATAGAAGGTAGGGCAGGGGAGTAAACACGCGTTAGAACAAGCTCCGACTGATGCCATCCTGGGCTGGTGCCGAAGCAAAGGGATAAATAGGCAGAGCTGAACCCTCCAAGTTAGAACAGAATTTTCCAGGCGCTTCCTGCAGGCAAGGCCTGTGTTGTCCCATCCATCCCGAAGCCCCGTGCTGGGAAATCTCGTGGAGAAGACGTTCGGGTGCAGGCAGGGCCTTGCCGCATCACATAGATCACCCCCAGGAAGGCGACCAGCTTCTCAGCCAACGGGCTGGGCAAACTCTGCCATCCATCTGGCCTAGCTCACAGTGGCCCTGGCTGTGCAGGCAGCAGACAGCCCGAGTTCTCTGTATGCAGAAGAACATCTCCGAGGAGGGGAAATAAATAAAATCAGAGACCATCAATAAATCCACCGGCCTCACCGGAGGTGAACAAGCAGCCCCCTGGGGAGCTGCGCTCCACTTCCAAGGAGGTGATTAAATTCTAAACGAACCCAGCACCGTCCCCTAGAAAGGCCAGGACTCTGGGGCTGTGGGACAGGGATAAGAACACAAAATATTTGTTAAAATCAAGGGATTTTAGAGTGAGAATCAGAACTTTAAAATTGCAGGGGACCTTCCAGGTGGCTCTCAGCCCTGGCTGCACATTGGGATCAGCTGCAGGGCATTTAAAAAAAGAGATAGCGAGAAAAGCCAGGCTCCTCCCCTCCACAGCCCCTGAAGATGCTGACTCAGTCAGGCTGGGTGGGGCCTGAGCTGCTCAGATGAAGAGCTTCTGAACTGCCCTCCAGTCCAGAAGCTTCAAGCTCCACTGACAAGGAACTCAGGGGTTCTGAGAGCGGGGCCAATCAATCAAATCATGCAGCTCTTTTCCCAATGCACAGAAAAAAATCAAGCCAATGAAGAAAATGTTCTGTATTCAAGGTTTGTCCCCACCCCCCATGAATGTTTCCTCTCCTTTTGGTACCTGATGCTGTGTGCCTGCCAGGAACCAGTGAGAAGCCAGTATGAGCAAGAAGTCTCAGAAGCCACTGATCACATGTACTTTGATGACTTTTTTCGGTGGGGAGTAAGCACACGTGCTTAAGCTCGTGTTTCTGTATTGTGTTTCTAGCACAAATATAGTTTTGTATATGTATATAGTTTTGTGTATATATATATAGTAGCAAGCATTTCTAGGCAGTGTAAGCTCTGGATAACAAAATCAGGTAGTAGTTCCCTCAAATATTCTTTAGAAGAAAGTGGGTTAGGTGCAAATAAATACGACTCCATCTTTTGACCATCCTCAAGGTGTTCATAACTTAAGTGATACAGCCCTCCTAGAGGTCAAGACACAATCCCAGAACTAGTCTGCCAGCGGGTGAATGTCAACCCCACTGCTAATTAGACAAGTGACCTTGAATAAGGTAACTGACCTCCCTGTACCTTAGTTTCCCTACATGGGAAAGAGGGATAATAAATGGCACCCACCTCACGTGGTTGTTCTGAGGACTAAATAAGTCTGTGTGCTTAAAACTCTTTCAGCAGTACCTGGTGCTTAGTAATGCTATTAGCTAAATACATTTTAGGACTCAGTGGGGGTGTGGGAGTATCTTTAGAGAGGATGCTTCAGTCAAAGAAATGGTCCTTTATCCCTTCTTTTTTAAAAAAACTTAATTTTTTAAGAACAGTTTCAGGTTCACAGCAAAATTGAAGGGAAGGTACGGGAGATTTACCACATACCCACTCCTACATGTGCACAGCCTCCCCATTATCAAGATCACCCACCTGAGTCATACATTTGTTGCAACCAATGAACTTATACTGACACATCATTATCACCTAAAGTCCATGGTTTATCCTAGGGTTCTCGCTTGGTGTTGTACATTCTATGGGTTTGGACAAATGCATGATGACATATATCCGTCATTATGGAATCACACAGAGCATTTTCACTGCCCTATAAATCCTCTGTGCTCTACCTATTCATCCCTCCCTCCCCTCTAACTCCCTGGCAACCACTGATCTTTTTATTATGTCCATAGTTTTGCCTTTTCCAGAAGGTCATAAAGTTGGAATCATACGGTAGGGAGCCTTTTCAGATTGGCGTCTTTCACTTAGTGATATGCATTTAAGGTTCCTCCATGTCTTTTCATGACTTGAGAGCTCATTTCTTTTTAGCCCTGAATAATATTTCATTGTCTAGATGTACCAGTTTACTTAACCATTCACCTTCTGAAGGACATCTTGGTTGCTACTGAAGGACACCAATTATGAATAAAGCAGCTAGAAACATTCATGTGCAGACTTTTATGCGGACGTAAGTTTTCAGTTCTTGTGGGTAGATACCAAGGAGCACAACTGCTGCATTGTATGGCTGGAGTAGGTTTAGTTTTGTAAGAAACTACCAAGCTGTCTTCCAAAGAGGCCGTACCATTTTGCATTCCCACCAGCCGTGAAGGAGAGCTCCTGTTGCTCCACATCCTCTCCAGCATTCAGTATTGTCAGTATTCTGGATTTTGACCATCCTAAGAGGTGTGCAGTAGTATCTTGTTGTTTTAGTTTGTATTTCCTTGATGACATATAAGGCGGAGCATATTTTCATTTTTATTTGCCATCTGGTGAGACATCTATTAAGGTCTTTGGCCCATTGTTTAGTTGGGTTGTTTTCTTATTTTTGAGTTCTAAGAGTTCTTTGTACGTTGTGGAAGCAGTCTTTTATCAGATGTGTCTTTTATAATTATTTTCTCCCAGTCTGTGGCTTGTCTTCTCATTCTCTTGACATAATTTTTTAATCACACAATAATACATGAATTGTTCTCCTTTTCAAAAATCCAGACAGTATAGCAGTATATACGATGAAAAAGTAATAGTGCCTCTTGGGACCCATCCCACCCCAATGCCACTTCTTCCCGGAGAGAGATCCACTGCTCTCCAAGCAGTTTGAGTCCTGCTAAGTATTTTTCCTGGGAATCCACAGGTAGTTAAGACACAGATCCTGCTCTCTAGGGACGGACAGTCTGGGAAGGCAGACAGACAAGAAAATAAAACAGTAGAGAGTGGTGACTGGAAAGGCAACTAAGAGGAAGAAGCACACGTAGTGTTTCCAGCATTACCTGTGAGGAAGGTGCCAGGGAAGGAGCTAGAGCAGTGGTTTTCAAAGTGTGGACCTCAGGCCAGCATCGGCACCAACATTACATGGAAGCCTGTTAGAAAGGAGATTCTCAGGCCCACCCAGACCTGCCGAACAGAAGCTCTGGGGTGGGGCCCAGCAATCTGAGTTTTTCCCAGCCCTCCAGGGGACTCTGATGTGCCCTGAAGGTTGAGAACCGCTGCCCTGGAAGAACCAATCTAAGCTCCCTCCCTGAGACTCCCTGTCTTCCCCTCTGTAAACCAAGAGGGGCTGAGGACAAAATGGGCATGGAGCTGCCCAGGGAGATGATGCTGTGGCCTTGAGCTCATCACAGGATCAGCAAGTGGAGGAGCGATTGAAGGGCGCAGAGTTGCCTGCTGGGTAGGGGTGGGGGGCGAGAGGTATCACCTTATGCTTTAGCCCCTTGCCCTTTGGACCTGACGCTTTCCTGGGAGACACATCTCAGCCCTGCCCTTTGCTTAGGAAAGTGTCACTACACACCACATAACGGATTCCTCTGGAGGACTCAGCAAAGTACACACACCATCCATAATGAATGAGCCTATTTCCTGTGCGAGTCAGGTGGGAGTCGACAGATTAGCCCTGGTAATGGAGTTAAAATCAAGGTCATTTGTTTGCAGGATTATTGGGAGGTCAGGGTCCCTTCACGGGGAGCAGGGAAGGCAGCAGCCTGTTCCATTGGTTGAGAGTCACGTTGTGTGTGGCCTGGGCTCTATTGTGTAAGTATATTTTCATGTAGACATTCTTAGGAGAGAAGGAAGAACACGAATGCCTTGTTCCAGAGCCTGACTGGGTATAGTCAGGGCTGGGACCCTTCAGCCTCTTGTTTTCCACCTCTGCCCCCTCCCAGGACCCAGTTCTGGCCCAACCCCCAGCCTGGTCGGGAGCAGGGAGCTCTGCTAGTTTCTCAAGGTGAATTAATGATTTCTTCTTTCAAGATTCACCTACTCCTGGACTCCCATGTGTTAAGATCACAAAAGAACCCCAATACCTGAGCCATGACTGGAGAAGCTGCACTGGAGGTTTCCAGGAAGACTGGAAGGGATGTAGTCATGGTAGCACAGGTGGGCCAACCCGCACAGAACACAGTCAAGGGCTGGGCTGGACATGCAAGGCCCTGGCTAGCAGCGTCAGCCAGGCTCCAGGGAGGAGGGTCCCAGGGCTCAGACCCCTGCTGCTCCTTCCTGGGAGAGCCCAGGTTTCAGGTGAGCACGTGCTTTTCTTCGCTGGGAAAGTTACCTCCTGCCTTTGCTGAAAATCTTATAGTTCCAACACCTACTTTGGATAAAATCCGAACCACTCAGTGCTACCCACAGGCCCCCGAGGACCTTGCCCCTGCCTGGGTGTCTGGGTCTATCCATTGCCAACCCATCCCAAGCCCCTCAGCTGTTCCCAGACCACCCTCTGCCTTTGCACTCTGACCCACGGTGTACAAATGTGACCTCCTTTTGGGAGCCCTTCCTGAGGGGTCAGGAGGACTTTCTTCCCCTCCTGTGCGTACCCCCGGCACCACAGTTCCATCATTTCTCCTGCAGGACTTCTCACACCCTTTGGTAATGATTTGTCTGCAAGCCTGAGTCCTACGGCAGGCTGTGGGCTCCTGGCAGGAGTGCAGGTGTTTTCCTGTACATCTATGTCTCCCCACGGCTTACACACTGGGGCACCCATGGGAGATGCCAAATGAACAAGGGACTGAAGAGGCTCAGCCTCCAGGAAGCCCCGTGGAGCTTGGGAGACCGTGGGTTCCCCAGGGGTCCATTCCCTCCGAGGGCAGCCATGTTCTTCTAGCAGGGCCCACTTTCATCACCAGAATGCTTTTTTTTCCTCCCAAAATACTAAAGCAGAAACTGTGGGGAAGGAAACGTGTAGAAGACACTAGATGACTTCCCTTATTGTCTCTAAGCCAGGCATCCCTGGAGGGGTCAGAGCCCACTCCCTACTCCTCCCACCTGCCAGCTGGCTCTCTGAAATAGGCAGGTCTAATTTTACAGCCAGAAGCAGGCTACAGGGATGGTAAACTCCCGCCTCAGGGACTTTAATACCCTTGCATCTTGAAGGATCAGTCTCCTTCCCAGAGAGCAGGGCCTCAGAGCCTAGACCCAAGACCATCTTCAGGCGTGGGTGGAGGAGAGTGTTGTTTGCAGTCTGATGAGGGAGGGAAGCTGTCTCAGGAGGTGGCAGCATCTCCCTTCTCCCTCAAATACATCCCTGCCCACTGACAGCCGTGCGGCTCAAAGGCCCACCGTGAGCACTTCACTCCTAGGGGCTTAGTTAAGACCCTAGAATTCAAATGTCCCTGTGAGGGATAATCAAGCCATTATCAGTATATCTTCAGGGATAGTTACTTCAGCAGACAATGAGAACTGTCTTAGTCTGCTGTGGCTGCCGTTACAAAATACCGTCGACCGGGTGGCATAGGCGTTAAGAATTTATTTCTCACAGTTCTGGAAGCTAGAAGTTCAAGACCAGGGTGCCAGCGTGGTTGGGTTCTAGAAAGGGCCCTCTTCCTAGCTTGCGGACAGCCTCTTTCTTGCTGTGTCCTCACAAGGCAAAAAGAGAGCTCTTACCCTCTCTTTTTCTTGTGAAGACACTTATCCCATCTCAAGGGCTCCACCTTCATGACCTAATTACCCCCGAAAGGCCCTACCTGCAAATACCATCCCATTAGGCCTTCAATATATGAATTTGGTGGGGACACAAATATTCAATCCATAGCATTCCAGCCCTGGCCCCCCAAATTCATGTCCTTCTCTCATAAAATATACATTCATTCCACTCCAACGGCTCCCAAAAGCCTTAACTAATTCTAACACCAAGTCTAAGTCTAAAGCCAAAAGTCTCATCTAAATATCAGATATGGGTGAGACTCGGGTAGCTAGAAGTTCCCAGACCATCTTCTGCCTCTGCACTCTGACCCATGAGAGGCAAAATTCCGCTCCAGCTGTGAACCTGTGCATCCAGACAGGTTACGTGCTTCCAGACAAAGCATAGGCATTTCCATTGAAAATGGAGAAACAGAAAAGAAAAAAGGAGTAATAAGTCCCAAGCAAGTCAAAACTTAGCAAGGGAAGCTCCACTAGATCTTCAGTCTCAAGAATAATCCTTTTTGGTTCAATGCTCTGCCTTCCAGACCCACTGGACCAGGGGTCCGTTCTCTGCATCTCTGCTGCGTGGGGGTCACATCCCTAACACTCTGGGCAGCCGTGGCCCCTAGGCTTTAGTCAGGGGCTGTCTGGGCCCCTGAACAGAGGGTCCTGATGACCTCTGAATCGCCTTTGGGATCCATCTTCCTTTTTCTTGAAGAATAGCACCTGCTGCAAACAGCTCTGTGATCCAGCCCTGAAGGCTCATCTAAGAGGTCCAGCAGTTTTCCTTCATTTCACCCTGTTTTCTCTGTCCCCTTCAGTTCAAGCTGGCAGTGTCATTATATACAGTAAGCCGTCCACATTTGCAGGTTCCACATTTTGGAATATTCCAAAAATATTCAAAAACGAGTTCCAGAAAGTTCCAAAAAGCAAAACTTGAATTTCCCACATGCAGGCAATTCTTTACATACCATTTACATTGTATTTACAACTATGTACATAGCATTTACATTGTATTAGGTATTATAAGTAATCTAGAGATGATTTAAAGTATATGGGAGGATGTGCTCAGGTTACATGCAAATACGATGCAATTTTATATAAGGAATTTGAACATCCTTGAATTTTGTTATCTGTGAGGTTCCTGGAATCAGTGTCGTCCCCCGAGTTGTACCCATGACCTCCTTATCAAATCCTGTTCAGCCACACCCTTCGTGTTCATTTCAGATCAAGATATCTCATTTTTTGCAATACAGATAGGCTGACAATTTTCCAAATCTTCAAGCTCTGGTTCCTTTTTGCTTAACAACTGCTTCTTCAATACATCTCTCTTCTTTTGCACTTTACTATATGCAGTCAGGAGGGAAGCAAAGCACTCCTTCAATGCTTTGCTTAGAAATCTCCCCAGCTAAGTATTCAATGTCATCCCTCGAAAGTTCTACTTTCCACCAAACACTAGAGACGGTTCAGCCAAGTTCTTTGTCACATTAAAACAGGGATCGTGCCTTTCCTCTAGTTTCCAATAACATGTTCCTCAATTCTGTCTAAGGCCTCACCAGAATCCCCTTTAAGGTCCTTATTTCTAGAGTGCATCTTAAGACTCCTCTGTGTCTACCCATTACCCAGTTCCAAAATCACTTCTACATTTTCAGGTATTTATGACAGCAGTACCCCACTTCTTGGTACTAAAATCTGCCTTACTCAGCTTGGGTTGCCATAGCAAAATGCCACAGACTGGTTTAAACAGTAGAAAGTTATTTCACAGGAGGCTAGAAATCCAAGATCAGGGTGCTAGCTTGGTTGGCTCCTGGTGAGGGCCCTCTTCCTGGCTTGCAGATGGCCGCCTTCTTACTGTGTCCTCACATGGCAGAGGGAGAAACCTGGTGCCTCCTCCCCTTCTTATGAGGGGCACTAATCCCATCAAGAGCCCCTCTCCCCCTGCCCCTCATCTAAACCTAATTCTCTCCCAAAGCCTCAAACATATGAATTTTCATGGGGTGGGGATGGGGCACAATTTAGTCCATAGCAAGAGTAATGCCCTGCAAGAATGAAGGAGCTAACTTAAGCCTCCTGGCGAGAAAAATAAGGCAAAGCTCCTGTATTCTCATACTGCCTCATATCCTGGAAGCAGGGATATATATGGTTGTTCATGTTGTGCACTGCACAACCCTACTGGTTACCAGTCACATTAGAGACCTTGTGGCTTTGAGAGCTTAATATGACCATTTTTTTTATGACAGATGGCTATGATATCTCTTGTCCTAAGTATATTATGATAAATTTCCAATGTAAGGCAGTAAAATCTTTTGAGGAAGGATTCCTCTTTTGTCATTCATGAGAAGGCACTGTATAAACTAGATTAGCCCTTCTGCAAAGTCTACTTTTGATCTCTAACTCAAGATAACCCTATGAATGGGTATTTGGGGTCCATTTTGCTGGTAAGGAAGTTGACATGGGCAAGATCAAAGTCATCCAGTGGGTAAGTAAGGAACTAGCCAACGCGCAAAGCAAGCCCAAAACAGAGCCCCTTTCCCACTGCGTCTGGCCCCTGTAGACATGGTCCTGTGTCTGGTTCCAGTGCCTTCTATGAAGATGTTTCTATTGGTGCTCCTCCTTCAGGGCAAGTGTGGAAGGACTGATCTCCCCACATCCTGCCTCTGCCAGGCAGCCCCTCCTCAGCTCCTCCAGGGAGCGCCAGCTCCTCTTGGCCACGCCAGGGCCACCTGGCTCAGGAGGATCGTGTGCTGGGAGCTGGCATTCCCAGCCCCAACTCACCCTGACGGTTGAGCCCAGGAAAGGAGGAGGCCCCTTTGGAACATCTGGGTTTTCTTTTTTGGAATTTGGGAACTGGGTGAAGGGGAGGGTGGAACCCCAGAGTGGTCTGCTGAGGTCTCACTAAAGCACCTGTAGGGAGATACACTGAGAAATGAATACAGTTGGAAACCTAGATGGGAAAACCCCAGGTTCTGTTCTGAATAAATGAGTGAGCAATGAAATGAACGAAAATTAAAGAACAATGCAAATTTGAAGGGTTTGGAACTTCAATCAAACCTGAGAATAGTTGTTTTTTAAATGGAGGTGTGGCATATATACAATAGAGTACACAGATCTTAAGTGTACAGCTTGTTGCCTTCTTATCTATGGATACACCCAAGTAACCACAGTTTCCCAGCACGCCCTCAGGCTTCCTGGTGCCTCTTCCCAGTCTCTACCCCACCGCAGAGGTAACTGCGATTTGATCCCTGTCACCATGATTGGCTTTGCTTATTCTTGAACTTCTATAAATGCACTGCATACAGTATGTTTTCTTTTGTGTCTGTCTTCTAACAAAATGTCTGTTCGTGCATGTTAACAAGTTTGTTTGTTTTCTGTGCCAGGGAGTATTCCACGTTCAAATACGCCACAAATTATGTATCCATTCCATTGTTGACGACATCGGCTTGTTTCTAGTTTGGGGCTGAATGAAGTTGCTGGAAACATTCTTATGTATGTTGTCTGATGGACATAAGCCCTTACCTCTCCAGGGTCAAAACCTGGCGTTGGAATTGCTGGGGCTCAGAGAGCGTTTCACGGTCTAGTTAGGTTATTTGGGGAGCAGGTCAGAGAGCCTTGTTTCAGGTGTTCCACCACCGTTTGAACTTGGGTTTCCCACTTGTCCTTTCTGGGCCTCAGTGGGACTAAGAACCCCTCAAGTGTTCAATATAAGACATAAAAGGTAATATTTGTCAAGCACCTTGTGTGGTGCTTAGCATGTTTAAGAAAGAGATAGTTCCTATCTACTTCACTCCCCGTCCACATTTCACTAACCTCAGCCCAGGCTCCCGTCAGCAAAAGAGTAGCTTACAATCTCTACCAGTGCGCATCCCCCATAAGCTAGGTGAGGTGTGTAGGTGAAGCATATAGGGACAAAGTTGTTCCTTGTACTAGAATGGTCTGCCCTCTGTGGCAGACGTGATGGTTCTTCTGCCCACAACAGTATCCTCGTCTTTTGGAAATGTGCCTGTGAATCACGTGGTTCTGGTGAGGACCACCAATCATGGACCCCATTCCTGCCCCATACCCCCAACTCCAGCTCCATCCATCAGCCTAGGATAGATCCCATGACACAGGCCTGGCCAGTCAGAACCCTTCCTGGGGATTTTCAAATAAGATCTCAGAAGAGAGAGCCCTTTCCCCTCTCTGGTCACAAAGTTTCCAGATGGAGGTGAGTTCAGAGCTGGTTATTGATCAGTTCCGCGACAATTCCCTACCCTCCACCTACAATGTGAAGAAAAAAGGTCAGTGAGATTAGAGTTGAGGCAGAAAAAACCTGGGAAGCAGAGGAGAGGGAGGGAAAGGGACAGAGCTGCTGGTTCCAAGTGTTCCTGAGGCCAGCTCCTTTGCCAGCCTTCCGGGTTATTCAGTCATCTGAGACAATAAATCTCCCCTTCTTTTTAAGCAAACGTGAGTTAGGTTTCTGTCACTTGCTCCCTTTATAGTTCTGACAAATATACCCTATATGAACCTTTGATTCAGACCAAAGGCCCTTCAGGGTCTCCCCTAATCTTTCTCAGGATACATCTACTTGGCCCTTCTCTTTGCACCAGAGTATCACAAGCATATTCTTTGCTTGTGAAGCCAAGGCTGCTGGGCACTTATTCAGCACGCACCTGGTGTGCCCCAGCCCTGGTGCGGGCTCTGAGTTCATGGAGGCAAGTGGATGTCCTGGCCCCTGGCCTTGGGCTTTGCAGCATCCTACACAATTTCTTTTAACTGCTCTCTGATTTGTACCCCTTTCCTTGGCAGGGTATTGACAAACCAAAGATTCGATAGCTCCTCTCCGGGTCGTCTATTTAAGGTATCCCCAGTTAATGCAGGAAAGAAATCATGTTCAGTTTTTAAGTGATCGAACTCCAGCCGCATTTTATTCACCTTCAGCAACGTGCCCAGAGACTTGAGTAGCTGCCCTGGCCTGAGCTGGGGAGTGGACTCCTTGGCCCCAGGAAGATCAGCCCTGCTTGACCACTGCCTTCCTAGGTGATCTCTGAAAACCCTAACATCGTGTTACCCGGAGCAGTAGGTGTGTAGTGAGAGAGCAAGACACCTTGACTCTGAAGTCAAAGACCAAAGTGGATTCAGGAAGGAGGGCAGAGAGTTCTGTCTATCTGTGCCCCAGTGCCTGAGGGGCACCCTGGTCCATTAAACCAGCTGCCTGACATGCCCCCTGTGAGAGCAATGCCTGACGCTGGCTGTGATAGATCACATCATTTGGCCACAGTTCTTTACTTCTCCCTGTATTCACACCCTTTGTTGTATGTTCTCACCTCGTGGAGTGAAATCCATCCTTTGACTCTCAGCTTGTCATGTGACTGGCTGTGTCCAGTGAAATATTCGTGGGTGAGACACTGCCTAGGCTTGAAAAAAATGCTCTCTTGAAAACACGCCCAGGCCAGCCTGCTGGGGGATGAGAGACACATGGAAGAGAACCAAGTTAGCCCGGTCCTCCTAGGCAGGGCCAGCCTGTGTCAGCCAAAAGCCGGCTCACCTCCAGACACTTGAGCAAATCCAGCTGAGGCCAGAAGAACCACACAGCTGAGCCCAGACTAGATCACGGACTGTGTAAATGTTCATGGTTTAAAGCCACTAAGTTTGGTGGTGGCGACATATAACTCATACACCTGCTATAATGCAGACATTGTCAAACCAGACATGTGCAGATTAACCAGGTGGATAAAAATGCTGAACCGCTGAAAGATCCACTGAGTTAGTTAAGATATTTGAAGCGAAAAGAGTTTTTTGAGAATTGCTTCTTAGGGCCTATAGTAAGTAAATGTTAACCACTTGTTATCGGGTTGAGGAATGTACTTTAAGGAAATTCAATCGTAATTAACTTATTGATATGGCAGGGAGAGCTGCCAAAGCATTTAGAAAACAATTTTAGTTGTTAGTCCCATGAGATATTTTTCTTGAAATGGGTACAAACCCACAATTTTTCTTTTCCATAAAAATTTTTATCTTTTATTGCCTTTGTTGTTTTAACGCCTCCATTTTTAGGGCCCCCTTCTTCTCCAGAGGTACACAGTGCCCTAAGGATGTCTTTGGGACCTCTGGTAAGAAAAGAAACAGGAAAACTAACTCAGATCAAAATGTGGCAGACTTGTGCACATTGGGGCACTGGACTGAGAGTGAAACTTGAAGCAGACTTTCTTTCAAAATACTTCTACTATTAGAAGAGAGGAAAAGTAGACCTCAGGGAACCTGAAAAGAGCCAAATGTGGCCATGGTGGCATGTCCTTAAAGATTCATATTTGACCTAATACGGACGTACCTCAGAGATACTATGGGTTCGGTTCCAGACCATAGCAATCAAGCGAGTCACACACATTTTTGGGTTTCCCAGTGCGTAAAAGTTATGTTTATATTATACTATAGTCTACTAAATGGGCAATAGCAATATGTCTAAAAAAATGCATACCTTAATTTTAAAATACTCTATTGCTAAAAAATGCTACCCATCACCTGAGCCTTCAGCAAGTCGTAATCTTTTTGCTGGTGGAGGGTTTGAAATATCGAGATAATTACCAAAATGCGACACAGAGAAACGAAGTGAGCAGATGCAGTTGGAAGCTGGCACTGATAGACTTGCTTAGAGCAGGGTCACCACCAACCTACGATATGTGAAAAATGCAATATATGCGAAGCACAGTAAAGTGAAGTGCAATAAGATGAGGTCGACCTGTAAATCCACGTGAAATGTGCCAGTGATTCCAAATTGGTGGTATCCCCAGGAGCCTTGCAGAAACAAACACAAATCTTTTCTGGAGAACACACTTTACTTTTCTTTTTATCGAAGTACAGCTGTTTTACAATACTGTGTTAATTTCTGCTGTACAGCAAAGTGATTCAGCTACACATATATAAACAGTCTTTTGATATTCTTTTCTATTATAGTTTATCATAGGACATTGAATATAGTTCCCTGTGCTGTACCGTATAGGACCCTGTTGTTTATCCATCCTATATATAACAGTTTGCATCTGCTCATCCCAACCTCCTACTCCATCCCTCCCCTAACCCCCTCCCCCTTGGCAACCACAGATCTGTTCTCTATGTCTATGAGTCTGTTTCTGTTTCACAGATAGGATCATTTATGTCATATTTTAGATTCCACATAAAAGTGGTATCATATGGTATTTGTCTTTCTCTTTCTGACTTCACTTAGTACGATAACCACTAGTTGCATCCGTGTTGCTGCCAATGGCATCATTTCATTCTTTTTTATGGCTGAGTAGTATTCCACTGCATATATGTACCATCCTCTTTATCCATTCATCTGTCTATGGACATTTAGATTGTTTCCACGTCTTGGCTATTGTGAATAGTGCTGCTATGAACATAGGGATGCATGTATCTTTTTGAATTATAGTTTTGTCCCTATATATGCCCAGGAGTTTTGCGAGGAACCTCCATACTGTTCTCCATAGTGGCTGTATCAACTTACCTTCCCACCAACAGTGTAGGAGGGTTCCCTCTTCTCCACACCCTTTCCGACATTTGTTATTTGTAGACTTTTTAATAATGACCATTCTGACCCGTGTGAAGAACACACTTTAAATACAGATCTTGAAGTATTCTCACAGATAAAAATGGCAGATAACTTGGAGCTCACACTTTAAAATCACCAAATACACAAGGAAACAAGCCACCATGAGCAAGAGTTACGAGAAACCATAAATTGAAGGATCAGATTCCCCCAAATGGGAACCACTGTAGCCATCTGACACCCAGTACAGAAGTAGTAAGTTGGATGTGGTTAAAGAATGAAAAGGAGATTGAAAGGATGGTGAAGCAAAGAAGAGCTATCAAAATTGACCAGTTTGCAAAAGAACTAAATACAGCTCCCATAAGTGAAATAAAAGAAGTGAAATTTAAAACTCAACAGAAGGGGCAAACAGCAGATTGAGGCACTGCTGAAGTGAGAATTCGTGAACTAGAAAATAGGTGGCAATTGACCCCACTGCCTAGGAAACTGAGTCCTTGTAGTGAAGAGACTGGATCTCAGTTGCTGGGAGGATGGGTGGCAGCTGGACCAGTCTGGTGGTGCCCTGTTCCCTGCAGTGAGATGGGCAGATGGAAGAGCATCAGCCATCACTTTCTCTGTTAGGGAGACAGGAATTGCGGGAACAGAGAAGCACAGGGAAGTCCCTATAGTAAACCCGGTAGCAAAATAAGCTGCATCAGGGACGACCACCCAGAGTCACGAAGTGCTTCAAAAGACAGTCACAGCAGGCGTTCTGGTTGTCTGTTGCTATGTAACAAGCCGCCCCAAAATTTAGGAGCTTGAAACAACAATAATCATTTATTTTGCTCAGGACTCGGCCACTTGGGCAGGGCTGGGTGGGGACAGCTTGCCTCTGCTCCCCATTGCATTAGCTGGGCTACTCAGGTAGGTGCTAGAGGATAGCTTTCAAAGTGACACGCCCTCACCCCCAGGTGCTGTCAGCTAGGAGACATGGGTCTCTCCAACAATTATTTGGGCTTCCTCACAATATGGTGGCTGAGTCCCTGAAGAGAAGGCAGATGTGCATGATAATTTTTTTTCTTTTTTTGGCCACACCACGCAGCTTGTGGGATCTTAACTCCCCAACCAGGGACTGAACCCAAGCCACTGCAGTAAAAGCACCTCATCCTAACCACTGGGCCACCAGGGAATTCCCTGCATGATATTTTTATTATTTGGCTTCTGAAGCCACATGGTGTCACCCTTCAGCTACACTCTGTTGGTTGAGGCAGTCCCAAAGATCTTCCCTGGTTCAAGGAGTGGGGGGAGTAGGAAGTTTCTAGAAGAACATGTGGCATGAGGGGGTACTGTTGCACCATCTTTGGGAAATGCAATCTGCCACAGGTGATGCCAATCCAGGTGATGGCAATCCAGGATCAGGTGATGGCTGGAGACCTAGGCAGGCAGCCCACCCAGCTGTCATCACTGGGCTGGGATTTGGTGGCAGAATTACAACCCCTGAGGGGGGCGGTAGACAAGAGCAGGGCCAAACCTGGGAGTTTATTAGCAGATGGTATAACAGAGTAGTTAAGAGTACAAAATCTAGAGCCTGTGTTCGAGTCCTGGCTCCACCAATTAGTAGTTTATGATCTTGGACAAGGAAATTAACCCCTCTTTGCCTCAGTTTCCCCATCTATTTCACTACTTATCTGATAGGTTTGTTGTGAGGTTTCGGCGAGTTCATATAGGTAAAGAGCTTAGAACGGTGCCTGGCGCCCAGCAAGTGCTATCTAAGGATAAGCTAATACTGTTAATAGGCTGTTTCTCGGAAAAAGCACTAGGGACAAAACAGGGAACCAAACGGCCAAATGGTGTGTTTCAGAGCTTGGAAGTGAGGCAAACTTCCAGAAATGAGGACCTCCAGTAATGAGAAGAATGCTCCTGGGGGAGAGGAGGGGCCTGAGGCAGATCCTTGGCGCAGCGAGGAAGGTGTCCTGGAGTGGAGAGAATTGTCTCTCAGCCCTGGCCTGGAGGCCTTGCTGGGCTCAGAGGCAATGTCAAGTTCAAACAGTACAAAATTCTCTGCAGTGTTTTTCAAGCAGTAAAAATAGTCAGGAGTCCTGAGGCTACTCAGAAATAGAACAACTGTTTTCTCTTTAACGAGCCTCCATACACAGTGTTTAATGAAAACTGCAGGAGCGGGTGAGAATGTGGACCCAAGGAGCTTGGAGGGCCGTGGCTGCAGGAGTTTGTCAGGGCTGGGGGGACCCTCAGAGGCCTGGCACAGCCGCACCCCTACCCCCAGCTCCTTTCATGCAGGCCCCGTGGCTGCCTCCACGTTCCCCATAGATCCTCATTATTATTCTTAACCCTGGTGATCATGGTGAAGAATCGTGCTCCACCTGCGTCACATATCTGTGGGGCAAATAGGGCAAATTACTTTACCTCAGCTTCCCCATCTAGAAAGTGGGGATAAGTGAGCCGTCCTTCACAGGGTAGTCACTAGATTAAGCAAGATACATACTGGAGGTGCCGGACACTTGTCTACCCCCGCCCCGTGGCATCCCTGGCCAGAGCGGTTGAGGCGGACCTTGATGCTTTCAAGGTTGCAGGCATCGAATTCCAAGCCATGTTCTGTGAGGTGCTCTTTGATAAAGGGGTTCCAAAGTCAAATACGTTTGGAACCTGCTGTGCTTTCCATATGCTCCTCCCCATTTGCAGGGTGGCGATGCCCGTGGGTATTTTAAAGGTTCTGAGAAGTCCTGGTATAAACAATCCTGCCATGTTTAGCATTTTCTAAAATCTCTCACCATGGAAACTCTGGTTCATACGAATTTTTCTTTATTTGTTTCACCCATTAGCGTCATGGGGCATGGTCTCTAGGAAACACCAGGGTGGCAGCAATCACATGTGCAAAATCACTTAATTTCTCTGAACTCATTTCTCATCTGAAAAATGAGGGTAACCAACACCTGCCTTGCAGGCTGCTATGAAGATTAGAGGTTAGTGTACACAAAACACCTAGCCCCGGGGGCAGGCACTCAATGCATGGGCAATAAGTTGAAGCCGCTGTGACTCAGGCAGAGCCACAGGCACAGGGAATGACACTGAGGGCCGCAGGTACTAAAGGTGAGAACTGAGGCAGGGGCTTGAGCATGAAGGGCCAGGCCAGCACAGGCTGGCTTGGGCTGAGCCCAGGGGTCCAACATGGTAATTATTCCCAGCACAAGGGGCATCGCTGGGCCTGCGGGAGAGGGACATGAGGCCTTGCCAGGGGCTTGGAGGACTGCTGCGCACAGGGGTGGGTCATTATTAACAAGGGGGTCATTATTAACTCCTTCATTCCCCACACATTTACTGAGCACCTACTGCATGCATGCCAGGCACTCTTAGTGAGGGAGGGTAAGTCAGTGGACAAGACAGAGTTCCTGCCCTCGTGGAGCTTTACACTATCAACAAATAAACAAACGAATAATGTTTCAGGTGATGATAAGGGCTACAAAAAGTAAAGCCGGGTAGAGGGTAGAATGATGGGTGGGTGTTATTTTAAGTAAGGTAGTCAGAGAACGCCTCTGTGAGGAGGTGATGTGAGCAGAAAGTGGAAAGAAGCCAGCGATTTCAAACTCACTGACTCAGCGTCATCATCGTGGTCATCAATAAGTCATCATCCTAAGTCCCCCCAGCCACCTCCGGATCCCTATCGGCTGGGCTAAGAGCTCTCAGGATCTGCTTTCCTTCCCGGGGTGCAGTTCCAAGGATGACCACAAGGTGGAGGAGTGACTCTAACCCGGTCCAGGGGCCGTGAGCTTGACGATGAATCCAGAAGACCTGAATCCAAAGCCCCCACCCCTAGAATCCTGTCAAGGTTGAGAGTAATCGCAAGCTGTGTTCAGCCACAGAAATCCCATGTAATTGGGTTGTAAACTCGACCGTTGGTGTGGTGGGAGTCCTTGGCTATCTGCCACCTAGTGACTAGGGGCTTGGAGGAGGGAAAAGGAAAGCCCCCAAGGAACTTCCAGGGAAGCTGAGGGAGGGGCTGACAGGCCCCTGGGGTCCCAGGGCTGGGGGTGGCACAGTCACCAGGAGAGCAGTTCCAGCTGCGACTTTTCCTCTTCCATCTGCCTCTAGCTGTGGGGAAGGCAGGAAGCTGGTTCTAAAAGCCAAGGCCTGCGTTCAGCACGACCAATCTGGAGCGAGTAACAACCTACCTGTGTGTGGTTTATGCCCATCTAGCTGCTCCTATAAAATCCATCTTAGCGTTGGGACAGGGCAGCTGTGAGCTTGCTGGCTGCCGGCCCCGTTTCTGGGGAAAAGGGACCCTCCCTGCCCCCCCCCCACCACGACCCCCTGTTTGGAGTCTTCCCTGAGTGTCCACTGAAAAGGGGTGACCTGGCTTGCTCCCCTGGGTGACCAGGACCCCTCGCTCTTCCTCCTTGTCAGGAGGATTGATTACCCTCCCAGACTCGTTCCAGCGGGGCGGAATTGCAGGGTTTCCAATTTTCCTAGCATTTTGCTCCCCAATAACATGTGAACAGATGCTGCAAGTTTCTCTCCGAGGATTCCCAGGTAGGCAGGGAAGAATTTTCTCCGTGAGGTTCTTTGCTTTTCTCTGGGAGGAGAAAATCCATTTCACATTGCTCTGTGATTTCACTAACCCGTAAATGCACGGCTGAGGGCTCTGGGTGTAGTTCCACCTGTGCCCTGACTCCCTGTCTGCAAAGGGGGCAAATAATACTTACCTGGTAGGGTCATCTGGTCAACTCAATATGCTAACGCATGTCTAACAGCACCTGGCACCTCATCAGGGTTCAATACATAGTCTAGTGTATCCTTTATGTCTAAACAGCCTAAATAAGGGCCAACTACGTATTCATATCCATGAGCTTGTTTATTCCACAGAGAAACCTGGTTTGGTGCATTTCTCCTTTTTTTTTCTTATTAATTTTTTCCACAAGAAATATTTGCAAACATTCTCATAGTAGCAGAGTCAAGCACTGCTTCAGTACTTGGAGTAAAATACAAATGTCTTCCCTGACCACCCGCTTAGGGGACCTCCCCCTGGCCCCCCAACTCCACCCCCATACACCGCATTCACCAGAGGTAACTTCTGGGGTAAGTTTGGTACTTACCCTTCCAGACTTTAAAGTTACACACTTGTGTTTTACAATGCAGTCCTTGGAGATGTAAAATTCAGATCCCTGTCAACATTGGGTAAAGATTCGCCTTTGAATAAGCTGCTGGAGAGGGCGCAGACCAGCTGTTCCTCCCGGGCAGCGTTTAGCTCCCTATCAGCCCTCATCACTGTGCTCAGAGCATGTGAGCTTTATTAAAATAGACCTTCAGAGGGGGGTTGGCAACACTCTGCAGATAATTACCATTAAGGTCTAGAAAGTCACAGAGGTATATGCCGGGGTTTCTCTAACTCACTTTTCTACTGAATGACCTTGGCCTCTGTTCCAACTTCTGATCAGGGGATGAGGCTGCTGAGTCCCAGGATATGATCCTTCAGGCCATTTTCTGCCAAACTGAGAAGCCAAGCACAGAGGACGTGCCTGGCCTACATGAGGGCAGGTCAGGCCTCAGGTCTGGGTTTCGAGCTCTGTTCGGTCAGGGAGGACAGTGTCCCCTGGACACTAGGGAGCCTTAAGGCCAGAAGTGGGCCCCTACCCACCCACCTTCCCCAGCCATCCCGGGGCTGGAAGCATAGCGCTTACTGGGCGGGTCTGTGGGGCACTCCTCACTGGCTACCCACCCACTCCTCACGCCAGCTATAGGGAGGGTACAGCCATTAGAACCCTTCTTTGTAGACAAAGAAACTGAGCCTAGAGAAGCAAGGAGCAGGAACACACAGCTAGACAAGGGCAGTGGCCACGTTGGTGGGCTGAAGCCCCAGTTTCCACACGGAGGCTCGTTCTTCTGTTTCCTTTCACTTGTTTATTCCTTCATTTTTTTGTACACAAGAAATATGTGAGTACCTTCTGCTTACGTGTAAGATAAAAATGAAATTCTTTCAATCCCCAGTAGTCCCCCTTCCCGTTGGTGAGCACCAGTATTTGTCAAGCGCGTCCTTCCAGGCCTTTTATCTACATGCACACACACACACACACACAGTTGACATTTTGAAAATATAAAAGAGATTACACTATACAAACATTTCTATGACCTTTTTTCCCTTAATGTGTTTCTCTTCAGATTCATGTATTTAGACCTATCTTCTTTTTTAAATGGCCGTACTGTTCCATAAGGTGGCTGTATCAGAATTTCACTCCACCTCTACTAATGTTCAGTTAACTCTGTAGAATGCAGATAATAATAGTACCTGCCACACAGGATTATGGTGAGATTAAATGAGATAATGCACGCAAATTTCTTAGAATCAATCCCGGCACATACGTGCGCACGCACACACACAGACAAAACTATTAGCTCTCGTGATCTTCACCAACGTTATAATCACTATTATTGATGGACATTAATTAACATTATTTCCAGTCTTTCCTATTATAAGGAATGCTACAATGAAGATTTTGTGTGTGAATTTGCCTATGGAGTATTTTTCTGGAATGCTGGGTGAGCAGTTTGAAGGGTGGTAGGAGAGAGAGGTCGGGGTATTTCTTCCCTGGTTCAGCCCCATGTCTCCGACGTTGGCATTGTTCTAAGACTACAGCTCCCCCAGGGCAGCCCCTACACATGCTTCACCTCTCGTGGGACTGAAGTCCGTTTAGCCCGTGAGTGGTGACATCCTCTTGCTCTGGCTGGCCTCTGGGGGCCTTGCCATCCTTTGCTTATTCCCTTAACCCTGTTCACCCCCCCATAAGCTGGCCCCTTATGTAACTGCCATCATTTGAACCGTCTGGGGGTGAGCTCTGTTTCCTGTCCGGGCTCTGTATGACACACCAGCCTGTTGCTTGTTGTAAATTGCCTATTCATATACTTTACCCATTTTTATAGCGCTGCCTTTATGATTATTTATAAAAACTCTTCACATAGTATAAATATTAGTATTTTGTTAAATATGGTATAAATATTTTATCTTAGCTCTGCTTAAGAAATTTTTTAAATGTAATACATGCTTGCAGTAAAAAAAAAAAATCCAACAGTACAGAAGGGTATAAAATGATAAGATGAGAATCAGAAATCCCCAGAATGAGAGGCCTTCCTGTAACCTCTGTGAATGTGCACAGCATGGAATGTTGACACGTGAAGGAAGGTGTGACGGTGTGAGGCTAACACCTACATCCCAGAAGTCTTAGGAAATTATTCTCCCAGAGCACCATTCCGGTTCCAGCCCGGGGTAAACATCCCCCCTGCAGCCACTCTCCACGCTGGGGCCTGGGGGCAGCTGACTGAACAGCTGTTCTATAGACAGTCTCCCAACGAATCACCTCGACTCTGATCCGCTCTTCCTCTTCCGGCCTCGCATTTGTTGGCTGCAAGAGAAGAACAAGTCTCTCCCTCCCCGCTGTCCTTCTAAGACCTGGTGAGTGTGGCGGGTTGCCTCTCTGCTCTGGGTTCTCCCCTGACCTGACTCAATCAGTCCCTGCTCTCCTCTCAGACCTCAGAGGGTCCATGGATGTCTCCCTCCTGTCTTGCAGGGGATGGATACACTCCCTTTAGACAGTCTTTACTGCCATTTCAGTGGGAAGGGGTAATGGTTACGCTTGTCCTGTGCTGGAAGCCCGCA
This sequence comes from Delphinapterus leucas, assembly GCF_059928025.1. Classification (NCBI taxonomy): domain Eukaryota; kingdom Metazoa; phylum Chordata; class Mammalia; order Artiodactyla; family Monodontidae; genus Delphinapterus; species Delphinapterus leucas. Next base: position 34,910,634 of record NC_143138.1, read on the forward strand.
GTGACTTGAACCACAGGAAACAATTGTTGCAGCTCCTGGGGGAGGTGGCTTGATGGGGCAGCCCGTCAAGCCACCTCCAGCCTGGACCGCTAGCCCTTCCTGCTGGCCCCCTCCCCCCACACAGGTGCACACGCCCACCTTGCCTGCTCTTGGTCTCTCCAACACCTGCCGGTTAGAGCCTCTGCCTCCTGCCAAAAAGTAGTTAAGTCAGGAGTAGGCATTAGACTGTCTATCCTGTCACCTCCCTCCGAGGGCCCTTCCTCACCTCTACTGCCCAGTTTGAGGTCCTTCCCAGGCCTTCTCATCCTCTCTGCTGGAGCCCAGCGCCCACCCCTCTCCCCCCGAGACTCCTTCCCGCCCCAGTTCCCTAACCGGTCAGCAGAACTGCAGCCCACTGCCTGATTCGGTAAATAAAGTTTTATATCATGTCTGTGGCTGCTTTCAAGCCAAAAAGAAAGAGTCCAGTAGTTGTGACAGAGATCATAGGATCCCCAAGACCTATGATATTTACTGTGTGGCCCTTCGCAGACCAAGTTTGCCCATCCCTGCTCTAGGCATTCTGCTTTCAAGTATTCGGAAGGAGGGGAAGTCGTTGGTGACCTCCTGCCCTGGACCTTGTGAGGTGGTCAGTGGCTCCTGCAGGAAACAGAAGGCTTGACTCTTGCACCCTCCTCCTGGTGGTTGCAGTGATCTTCAGCCTTGCACAGGCTCCATTGTGACCTGGCCTCTGGGCACGGAGTGCACCCCATGGCTGGAGGGCAGCCCTCAGCCTGGGACATCAGGCAGACAGTTAGAAGAAGATGGGACCCCACTCCCCACCCTTTAGGAGGCGAGAAAGTTTACCTGGAGGTGGCGCCAATGAGTGGGGAAAACAAACCAGGTCTGTTGTAGAACAGCATGTGCCAGCCATGCCCTGGTGCCTGGTGGCCCAGCCACACGACCTTGGGCAGGGCTGGGTGTGGAGGGGGCATGCGATGGGGCAATAGAGGTTCCAGGAAGGTGCATCTCAGGCAACTCGGGGAACTTGGAGCTCATTCCTGGAGCTCCCAGAATGCCACTCCCCTGAGGATTCATAGCATCACAAGATTGGCCTGTACCTAACTCCCGCTGCCCTCAGCCGGCCACGGGACTCTCCCATGCTGCCTTCTTCACCCCTGTCCTGCTCTGGCACCCCATTTAACCATGAGGTAATGCTTTGGAAACTTCTAGTTCTACCACCTATGGAAGCTGCTCTTTTCAAGGTCACCGTTGTCCTCTATGTGGCTGAATCCCATTGGTTAGTCACCTATCCCCATCTTGCTGGACCATCCTGCATCTTTTGACATATTCTTAAGTTCTCTTAGATCTTTTAAACTCTCTCTTCTCCTGGCTTCGGTGACCTCACACTCGTGGTTCTCCCTCTGCTTCCTGCTCCTTTTCTCTGTCCCTTGCTGGAGCCTCCATCTCGGCGCCCACCTCAGAGGCTGTGTGCAGTCCTGGGACCCACTGTTCTTTGTCGCCCGTATCTTTCTTGGTCCCAGATTTATATCCCCCACGCTGGCTTCTCCACTGGGCTCTGGACTCCGATACAGAACCACCTATTTGACATCACTGCTTGGATGTCCAATGGCATCTCTAACCTAGGATGTCCCAAAGCAGAAGTCCTGATTTCCCCACCCCAGACCTGTTCCTGTCCTGTCCTTCCAATCTCTACATGGCAATACCTTCCACCCATCGCTCAAAACCCCCAGAGTAGGAGGCAATCCCAGGCTTTTCCCTCTCCTCTCATATCTATGTGAACAGTAAGTTCTATTGGTTCCAATACAAAACATAACCCATAACTATCCTTGTACCTATGTCTCCACAGCTCCTGCCTCACTCCAAGCCACTCATTGCTTGTGTGTGTGGCTGCAGGAGCCTCCTAACTAGATGGGCACCTCTTTTATGCACCCAGGGTTCTCTTTGGTTTTATATGTGAATCGTGTCAATCATTCTTCCGCTAAAATGCCGAAAGACCCATCACATTTACGATACTGCCTCCTTATCGTAGTTCATGAAACTTGTGGTCACGTCCATCTCTGCTCTCATTCTCTATGCCTTTGTGCCTCTGTGCTTCGGCCACACTGGCCTGTGGTCCTGCTGTAGGGCATAACATTTGTCCCTTCCACGCCTAGGATGCTCTCCTGGCTCATCCTGTGGCTGGATCCTTCCGGTCATCTGTCTTGAGTCAAAAGGCATCTTCTCAAAGTCTTCTTTGTGCATCACATCCAGGTGACCACCCCACCCACACACCCACGCCCGGTTGCTACCATGTCACACTTACAGTTTCCCCCAGCAATCATCACTACTTGAGATGACATTGTTCATGAATGTGTCTAGAAGTTAAGAGCCGAGGTTCTGGAGCCCGACTACCTGGGTGCAAATCTCAGCTCTGCCATTTCTATCTGTGTGACCTCAGACAACCCAGACGGTGTCTCTGTGCCTCAGTTTCCACATCTGTGAAATGGGGGTGATCTAATCAGACCCACGGGCCAAATCGAATCCACTGCCTGTTTTTTGGCTGACCCACAAGTTAAGAAGGCTTTTACATTTTTAAATGGTTGAAAAAAGTCAAAAGAAGAATATTTTGTGACTCGTGAAAATTATATGAAATTTCAGTGACCATAAATAAAGTTTTATTGGAACACAGCCACCCCCATACTGCTGCTTCCATATTACGATAGTGGAATGGAGCCATGTGTGACAGACTGCAGGGCCCACAAAGCCTAAAATATTAAAGCCTAAAATATTTACTATCTGGTTCTTTACAGAAAATATTTGCTGACCTTTGAGATAAACACCTACCATCTAGGGTTGATATAAATGAATTATTACATGTAGAGTTCTTAGAACAGTGCCTGATATCTATATAGATATAGATTAGCTATAGATGTTAGATAGATATGTAGCTAGGTAGGTAGACAGACAGATAGATGGGTAGATGGATGGATGGAGATATAGGTGTGTGTCAGCAACATGAAAGTATCACCTATTGTTTGATATCGGCCTTCCCTGTGCCAGCCTGTGCAACAGAACTTTCTGCCACGGTGGAAACGTTCCGTATCCACACTGTGCGGTACGGCAGCCGCCAGTCACGTGTGACTGTGGAGCATCTGACATGTGGCTCGTGTGACTAAGGGACTGAATTTTCAATTATAGTTAATTATAATTAATTTCAATTTTAACTTAAAATGCCACCTGGGGCTAGTGGCTACCAGATTGGACAGCCCGGCTCTAAACCAAAGCCCACGAGAAAATGCAGGCCTGGCATATGGTAAGTACCCCATAAACATTGGCTGTGCTGTTTCCTCCCTCGCGTCTCCCAGACTCTGTTCTCCCACTCCTCTCTCTCCTCTCATGGCCCCGTGCTTCTCCTTCACTCTTTGTCCCACTTTCTCTCCTTGGGGCACGTCCTGTCTCTCCCCACTCTGTCCCCCATCGCTACCCGGCAGGCCCCTCTGTCAGGGCATGGCCCATTGGCATCCACACTTCACCCGCGGCCGTCTTAGCTGTGAGTGTAAATCAGCCCTGATAATCCGCCATCTGGTCCCGGCCGTTCGCAGAGCAGAGGGAGCCAGGCCAGGCGGATCCTGGCTGGAGACAGGGAGGGAGGGTAACCAGGCCCCTCGGTGCAGGAGCCAGGGACGCGCCATCATTTCCAAGGCTGTCGCTGCGCTCACAGGGCACCTGGTGCCAGGAGTCTGTGCCAGGCTGAGCAGGGCCGCCAATCACAGAGGAGCCAGGGGCCTGGAGTGGGCAGAGTGGCCAGGAGCCTGGCTGCAGGTGCCGCGGGCAGACAGCAGATGGATGGTTTGGAGACAGGGACGAGAGGGCTGCCGGGCAGCATCCGCAAAGCATTCTGTTCCCTACTTAAGGGCCTTGTGACCATCACTGCAGCTGTGGGGCCCTTGTCAGCAGCAGGAAAGGGCATCGGGGAAGCCTTGCTCAAGAGTGGAGTTCCCATCCAGCGACAGCCCACGTCAGTCCATCTTGTAGCCACCAGCCCTTCCCTCACACAGAGCCCGTCAGCCACAGGGCACACGGCCCCCTCCAGGGAGGCTGGAATAAGCAGGAGGGGTATGGGTCCCGGCAGGAGGGTGCCAGGCTAGTGAGGGGACACTGGGCCCAGAGCTCAGAGGGAACGTTTCATTATTTTTTGATTAATGCGTGAATGAGTGAGTGTGCTGACCCGTCCCAATATTTTGGGGAACAAGCAAGTTAATGACTCAGGAAACCTGCCCTCCAGGTCTGACTCCGCCTCTCAGAACTAGCTGTGTGTTGCTGGGCAAGTCACTTGCCTTCATCTGGAAAACAAAGGGGTCGGACTGGATCCACGGTTCTTAGCCATTCTTAACGGTTCTTAACTGAGGGAGAGTATTTAGAAATGTGGGGGGGGGCCCTTTTTGGTTGTCACAGTGACGAGGAAGTGTGATGGGCCAGGGATGCCAGCATCCTACAAGGAGCGATTGTTCCACCCGAGAAAAATCGTTCCACCAAAATGCTGGTAGTGCCCGCTGAGACGTGCCCAGCTGGGACATCCGCCTGTATGCAGGAGCCACTGTTGGTGCTCCAGCCGCTGGCCCCGGCCTTGACCATTTTAGCCACTCCCAGATTAGCTCCCAGTTGGCACCACCTGCGTTTCTTCACCAGAGGGCTTTCTCTGGCAGCTCACATTAACAGCCAGAATGCTAGGAGTTAACAGGCCCTGGGAGCAGCCCTCACCAGTAACTGAGGGAGTTGGTGTATACACACCCCAGCTCCCTATCCCTTGGGTAGGTAACTCTGAGCTCCATTCCACAGGGTCTCCAGAGGACTCTGTTGCCCACAGTGGGACCTAGGATGATATCGTTGTCCATGGGCTCCTTCCATTCCTTGTCTTACTCTCAACTCCCTTATTTTCACTCTAATTCTTATCTCAGGGTTGGCTTTTTGGGGAGACCAGACAAAGGCTTTCCTGCTAAGCTGTCTAGAGAGGCTGGGACATGAGTACCGCTGCCCATCAGGAGTTCGGAGGAGCCTGAATAACTGCTCAGGACTTTGAACTTAACCAAAGCCCTCAGATGGATGGTGCTTGGGTCAGGTGTGCAGACGGCAGGGACCCCACATTGCCCAGCATCCCCGTGTCCCGAGCACACACAGGGACAGCTGCGGGGGCCCAGATCTCATTTCTCCCCTCAGCACCCTCCTCTAGGCTCACCACTGGGTGAAATCACCCACTGGCCAGGAGAGGGGAACAGCCACACCCAGATGCACCCTTCTCATGGTGGCCAGTGCTCAGTCAGTGATGGAATCAGATGACGCTCGCTTCGTCTCCCCCAGGGGCTTCTCCTTCTTTCAAAGGGAGATAAAAGTGGAGGAAGACAAAATGGAGCAACTCATGGTTATTTTCCATCCGTTCTCATCTGTCTGGTCTCAGTGAAAAGAATCCAACATATGCCTAAATTGTCCCAAAGACCAGGACCAACCATGAGTTAGAAGCAACAAACGAAGTGTGTGGTGGGAACAGGGGAAAAGGACAGCAGCTGCACAAAGAAAAGGAAAATGGGGCCATGTCTGGATGGCAGATGGCTGGTTGGCTGCCCCAGCCCTCATTCCAACCCCCTTCCCTTCCACATGAAGGTACTAAGTGTCAACCCTTCTAGCCAATCAACATGTGCTGGAGGGATCATGGGGACAGCTCTTGCTGACCTAATACAGATACTGCCTCTCTCCCCTCCACCATACTTCCACTTTCTCCTGCTGGAAATGCAAATGTGATTGCTGGAACTTCGGCAACCATCCTGGGCTTAGAACAGAAAGACTAAGAAAATCTCAGACTTCAGGGCTGACGTCCTTGAACTTGTACCGGCAGCTACCTACCTATTCTTATTATGGGAGAAAAATGAAGTTTTCTCTGTTTTGGACACTGATCATTGCTGCCCAGCACATTCCTGACTGAGGCAGTTGGCCGTGCTCTCTTGTCCTTGCACAGCTCCACCATATGTCAGCTCCAACGTGTTCAGCCCAACTTTTCATCATAGCCGTTGTTGTGGGAATCAGCTGTTCACAGCACCCCTCCCCACACCTTGGCAATAGCTGCCTAGAGCCTGCCCAGCACGCAGACATACGAAAAAGTGCACGGATGTCGACACCGCCGTGGCACGAGGCAGCCGTTGCCCAGTGCTGGCCCGAAGCTGAAGGATAAATGGTGCCCTCCCACTCCACCCCACCCCCACCTTGAGGAGGCATTTTAGAAGCACTTAGAGGCCCCCAGTGTGATGGTAAAGCACTCAAATTGGCTTATTCTCCTTCCTACTGCATTCTTCCCAGCTCCCTACTTCTGTTTCTTCCCATATCCGTAGACCTTGCTTCACGCTTTGGGGGTTAGGGGGACCCGGGCCAAGACATTTTAGATCACTGAGTCAGCTTGGTCTGCTTGCTCACCCTCTCTGGGCCTCAGTCTTCCCCTCTGCACAGTGGGTAGACCTTGGACCACACGTTCTCTGGGGTCCCTCCCTCTGTGCATCCCTGTGCCCCATCCTTGTCCCTCCACATCATCGCGTCAGCCCCAACTAAAGGTTCCCCAGGGGCAGGGCCCACGACTGCCTCAGCCTGTCTTTAGGGGACCCAAGCCAGCATCACACACACAGTGAGTGGAGGAGGGAAGAGAACAGCCAGAAGAAAGTGTTAATTATGAAGTGAAGCAAACCAGAAAGAAAAAAGAAAAAATCCTCAGGCTAGAAGCTCAGTCATGTGAAGGGGAAGAGACGGGGTGTTGCCAGCGGGTGCCGAGCCCATTAAATGGGAATGAGCTGGGGTGGTGTGCGCCAGCCAGGGGCAGGGGTCAAACACACAGCCAGTGCTAATTAGCTGCAAGTGGCTTTGGTCACAGGTTACCAAGAGCAGAAAACACTCAGTCCTGCCAGGGCATTGCAGAGGCGGGTGGGGGAGAGGGGAGGGAGGGAAGAAGATGGCTGAAGGGCTGGCGGAAGGGCTGGGACCCGTGGCCGGCACTGAGCTGTCCGATCCTTTCCAAGCCACCTGACTTCTAAGCTCTTCTCCTGTGGGAGGCTCAGAGACAGCGCAAAGAGCCCTCCCTGAGGGCCCACCTGCACCAGGTTCCACAAGAAAGAGGATGCAGTCCCTGACCTCACGGAGGGCACAATCCAGTACGGAAAGGACTTCTAAGATGGGGTGAGCACAGCCGAGGGAGCGCTCACCGGGGATGAGGCTTCAAGAAAAGTCTCCAGGAAGGAGTAGTTTTGTTGAAATCTGGGAGAAGTAATCCAGGCAAGCAAAATGGGGGAGGCTGGGGGAAGGAAAAGGCATGCCCGGCAGAGGGACCTGCAGGTGCAAAGTCCACGAGGCAGGAGACAGCAGGGCAGTTTCAAGAGCTACCAGCCCTTCCGGACACCTCTCCCTCAGCCTGTTGCAGCAGGCTACTGCTCACTGGGCCATGTGCCTCTGGAGGGGCTCCCCACCTAGGGTCATGGTTTCTGTCTCTTGCCCCTAGGCCTCTTGAATAGTAGAACTGAGTGGTGCAGGGTGTGACCCAAACTGGGTGCTTGGACCCTGAGCCTCCAGCTTAGGATTCCATTCTGCCCTCTCGATATGAGACTAGAGGGAGGCTGTTAGGTCACCTTTCCAGGAGGCAGGTGGGAATGAAAGTGTGTCATTCAACAAACACTATGACAGCCTCCATGCTAGGGGCACGAGCCACAAAGAGAAATAAGTTTTGTCAGGTCGCTGCTTTCCCTGAGTCCCCACACTAGGGAGATAGATACGTATACAAATAATTACAGAAAACCCCAAACAGTCACTTAAGCAAGACAGACATTCATTTCTGTCTAACATTAATCAATTAGAGAAGTAGGTAGCCCAGGGCTGGTACGGCAGCTCTATACGCATCTAAGACCCATCCTCTTGTCCCTTCACCCTCCACACACAGCTTTCATTGTGTGATCCATTACGGCTGCTGGAGCTCCAGCCATCTCAGCCACATTCCAGCCAGCAAAGTAAAGGAAATGAGGAAGAGAAGGGCACTTATCCCTTTAAGAACACTTCCAAAGAGCTGTCTATGCTGATTTAGCTTATGTCCTATTGGCTAGAATTCAGTCAAATGGCCACAACTACTTGTAAGACAGATGGGAATATAAACTTTATTCCAGGAGTCTATGTGCCCAGCAAAAAATTAGGGATGCTATCACTAAGGAAGATGGAAGAAAGAGAGATTGAGGACATCTAGCAGCCTCCACCACAAATCAGAATTCTTCCTGGCCAAGGATGGCAGAATTCTGAGCTAGGAACTTCTACCACTGCATATGTTTGGGGCCAAGAGGACTGTGATATATGTCCCCATCACAGAATCTCAGGTTGTTGTTAGGGACTAGAAGACTGGGTCCTTTTAAGCTCTAGATCCCAAAGCAGACTCCCCTGTCTAGTCTGCTTTCTCTCTTTTCCTTCTCAAGTGGTACTTCCCAACGAGACTTTTTCTTCCTAACTCCTTCTCAGTCTCTTCTTCCCAGACAGTTTGTTCACCACTTTCAGCTGCTTGGCAAGGCCCCTTTCTCTGGCCACTGCTCACGGTCTCAGATAGGCTTGGACCAGCTTCTTGCAGGTGCAGCCCTGCAGCCCTCATCTCTGCCGGTGACCTGCATCTCTTGCTTCCTGCCCAGGGCTTCTCTGAGGCCCCAGCATGGCTCTCCCGGTGTTACCGAGTCCAAGTTCATACTGCTTGCTGCACGACAGGCCAATAAATCGAGAGACAAGGTGTTGGGGCAAGGAACAGTGACTTCATTGTTCTAGCAGACCAAGAAAGCTAGCAGACCAGGAAGATGGTGGACTAGTGTCCCAAAGAACCATCTTACCCCAGTTAGAATTCAGGCTTCTTTTATACTAAAAGGGGAGGGGATGTGATTGTTTGCTGCAAACTTCTTGGTGTCAGAATCCTTTGTTCTTGCAGCTGTCCCTGTAGGTCCCGTGGTGATGTTCCTATAAACCTCTAACAAGACAAATGTTATTCTGTTCTGCAACTTTTTATCTCTGTATGAATGGAAAAGTGTTATACCCTTAAAAGTCAGAGTCTTGAGAATGAGCTATCCTGTATATTTCAAGCTATAGGCAACATTCTTAACTTGTAGCAAAAGCAATAGAATACAAAGGTGAAAGTAAAAGAAACAGATCCATCGTGGGAGTACTTGCTTGGAGTACCTGCTTGGTGCTTAGGTAACTGCAACCAGAAAGCACTGGCCACCCTTGGTCAAGAGGGGGTGGCAGCCACTGAGAATTTTTTTCCTCCCACTCATCTCCTGGTGTACAGCTCTGAGACATGTGCCCCAAGACTCCTAAGATGACCCGTGGGGTCCAGAACCAGTTGCCTACACAGGTGGCCAATCTGACAATACAAACTTGGCTTTGCTTTGACCCTTCTCGGTGCCATCTCCCCTTCTCACTCCATCCCACTTGCAGGGACCACTTCCCAGGAAACTGCCCACAGGCCTGTGAGCCTTTGTCTCAGGGCAAGTCAGCCGAGTCACGGGATGTGCAGGGAGGCCTTGCTCTCTCTCTGTCCCACTTTCCTTCACACACCGGGAACTGCCCAAGCGGCACTTGACCTGAATTCAGAGGCCAAGTTCAAATCCTGGTTCTGAGCTTTCAGCTGTGAGTCCTTGGGCTTAGCCTCTGTCTCCCATCTTCTTGTCTGTAAGTTGGTGGGAGGCATGCTTATACCCAGAGACACCTTCAGGGCACCACCCTCCTTGTGTTCCACACAAGTGATGCCCCTTGGTGTGTGACACGCAGCTCTGCTTACACCATGGGGTAAAGTGAGGCGGCGGGTGCATCTAGCCGTGCACAGTAGGAGCTTAATGGCGTTTACTTCCCTTCCTTCTGCCGTTAGTCTGGGGATCCCCTGAGGTCAAGGGACCTGTCTCCCCCTCAGACTGGGACTCCTGAGGGCAGGGCCGGGAGCTTCCCTATCCCCTCCTCTGGCTCCTCGGCATCTGTCCCCACCCCGCCCCCGGCAATGCTCCAGTCTGCTTTCTGCTCCAGAGGATGGCTGTTCTCTCCCAGGCAAGAATGCTGCCTGTGGGTCCACTGCTCATCCCTTCTCTCTCTCTGTCCTCCTCCTGCCTGTGTGTTTGAGGAGGAACATGTTGCATTATGCTAACTGCAAGCTTACCCTTTGGTGATTAAAGGGACACGGTGTTACAAGCAGAGCCATACTAATTACAAAGTGGAAAACACAGCTTTTTACCAAGGGACAAAAGGGGACATTCGGTGCCTTTTCCAAGCATAGCCAGGGATGTGCAAAGCTGGCACAGGTCCTAGGGAGCTGGGCAGTGGAGCTCCCCCGAGAAGCTGCCTGATCCCCCTCTGTTTTGTGCACCCCTCCACCTGGTGGGGGGAAGAGAGTGACCTTTGCAGGGAGGAAATGAAATCCCTCCACGGGCCAGGTTCATTAACAGGCATCATTAACAGGCATTAACAGGCACCGAATCGCAACTCTCTCCCCTGGGAAAACACAGAGGCTGCTGAGGGAACAGCATGCCAAGCTGGGGGCTGGAGCAAGGGGGAGCTTCACAGAGTCCAAGCAGGGCAGCCTCATTCCTAATCACAGGCTCATTCCTGCAGTTCTACCCCCACCCCTGGTCCCAGCCGAGGACCCCGCCTTCCCATCACAAGGGCAGCCTCTGGTGCTCAGCACCTACAGCTTTCCAAGTCACTCTTCCACTTTTCATATTCATTGTCTCCCTCTCTCCCTCCCTTTCTCCCTTCATCCATCCCTCCCTCTTCCACTCCTCCCTTCCATCGATCATTGAGCACCAGTTTTGGAAGAATGCTCAGCCCTAGGGCTACACAGTGAAGAGGAAGACACAACCCCACCTTCATGGACTTTGATTCTAATAGAACAGACAGATAGTAAGCAAATGGTGATAGAAAATATTAGTAAATAGGATTGGGATGGGTGTTTGAGAGAAAAGTACAGGGGAATTTACCTAACCTGGGGTTAAAATCTTACACAATAAAGCTCGAGGTTACTACGTATCAGGAGTTGTCACAGCTCCACTCACTCACTCATTCATTCACTGCTTACCGAAAACCACAATTTGCCGAGCCCCACGGCCCGGATGGACAGGAAGTCAACAGCTCCTCTCTTCCCTCATGGAGCCCACTTTCCAGGTGGGAGACAGACAACGAGCAGCTCAGTGATGGTTCCAGTAAGACCCAGCGCCAGGCATGTGCTGTATTTTAGATACTTCATAGACTTTATTCCTTATAACAATTCCGGGGGTCATTATTATCCCCAACCTACAGGTAAGGACACTGTTATCTCCATGAGGACACAGACTTTTGGATGTCAGTGCTTCCCTGAGTGCTTGGAATAAAAAAATACATATGTAAACGCCAGCAGGTCAAGAATAACTCTGACCCTTCCCTGGGCAGGGGGTTACTGTGAACATGCTGGTTCCTCGTCCACATCCCAGTACCAGGGTCACCCTGGGTGGTGCCTGACAAATCACTGCTGAGCAGTTGAGGAAGGACCGTCTGGTCTGCAGGATGGCACAGCCGCCCAAGCCCACGAGCATTTCCCAGCTCAGCAGAGGCCCACTTCTTTCCTTGATAGCAACAGTTTCCCAAGGCCTGCAGGGGGAAATCATTTTAAATGCAATGATTTCTTTTTACATATGTCTATTGACTTCTCTCCACATTCCACTGGCATTCTCCAATACTCAGCCAACAGAACAGCCCAGTTACACCAATTCACAGCGGACAAGGGTGTATATATTCATCGCTGCCGGCTCTCCTCTCCCGAGACGGGCTGCTGCTTCCGGTGCCTCAGGGCTCACAACGTTGGGGGCAAGTGGCCC